>NC_091068.1:4335000-5535000 GCF_000393655.2 Nicotiana sylvestris
ATCACATTTTCCATAGGGCCCTCTTATCTCTTCCTTCTCCGAGCTCTGGTTATGGAAGAAGGAATCAAAATGAAGGTATCAGCAACGACTGACTTTATTACGGGGCAGCTCATGATGTTCATATCGATCTATTGTGCACCGCTGCATCTACTTTTCTTTTATTTCCTCGAATTCGTACTCCTCCGGCCATCCCTTTTCTTCCATATACTTCCGTACCATTTCTTTTTATTAGGGTTCCTGCTTCCATTAGTTTGAGTACTTCTATGTCCTCATAGGAGCCCTTCATGCTCGGGCACCTTTGTAGAACAATATGCTTCAATTGTTCGTGCCTGATCAACACTTCGGGCCACGAATTTAGTCCCGCAAGCTGCTCTATAATGTCGGTTGCACTCATAGGAACCCCCCCCCCCCCCCTTTTTTTTTTCTTTTCCTCATAAGCCTTTGCTACTTCCATAACATGGGCCTTTGACGTGTTCCCCCATATATGTGGATTCGTATCTTTTTTAGTGATGCATGCGCAGATCAAACCCCAACCCTTTTTTGCCTGGATATCGCATTACATTTGCTCGAACTCAGGAAACACTTTCCTAATCTGGCTTCTAAAGCTATTTTTAGGTGCCCTCTCGACCTTTTCATCGATGTTCTAATATAACCTTCAGATTCTATGGTTCTCCCTGGCTACAGCGTAAAGTTCTTTTTTAAACCATCAAATAATATAAATGACCTATATAATTGTTATAGTAATTCTAGTTTTATTTAAATGCAGGGAGAATTAATAGATTATATATAACAAAAATGTTTTAGAATAAATAATTGAATTTGTACTTTTAAGGCCTCTAGCAATGAGAACGATCCAAAGCGTATACAATGAAATAAATGTGAGTGAATATGAACAAGATAAGTAGCAATTAAGATAAAGAAAATCTTATTGAATGTAGGCCTCAACGGGTTACAGTGATGAAACGAGGTACAATCTCGATGATAAAAGGACAATGTTGCTGATGAATAAAGAATAAATTCAATGAAATTTCTAGAGAGTGTTAATTGCTTTTAGATGATCTTTACAAATTATACCGATTGGTTATTAATAGTCGAGGTGGAGCGTGATTGTTCCGAGCTCCAAGCCAGCACATTAGGGGCAAGGTTAGTGGAAGAACAAGATTTCTACTAGTGGAAAATGCTTCAACCTAACAGATGGTAGTAGGGGCGAAGCTATGTTGGTTTAAGGGTGGTCAGTTGACCATCCTTCGCCGATTAAATGCACTTACATAACTCACTGGCAAACACTCTTATTATATTGAATTTCCTGACTTCATCACTCGACTCGCTAGCCATGATCTAAGGTGAGATGTTGATATGGTTGACTATCTCTTCAAGAGTGTTTGACCTACTTCGAGCACTTGCTCCTTTGGCTCCTCTGCGTCCAGATTTTGATTCCGGAACCTCACCCACCGCATACCATTGTTTTATTGTGCCACGTGACGAGACCAAATTTCGCCAGTAAGAATTTATTTTTATCCTATTTGTACGGTCTGATTTTTTTACAAGAAAAATTCAATTGAACCTCTTTGCCTCGACACGAGAATTCCCCGTACGAGATTGCATTACAGAACATGCAAGACACGACGTAAGAATTTAAAGAATCCGGTGAAGGAATTTATGAAAATAATTGAACTTGGTTAAGAGAACATTTACCCTCTAATTTACAATTATATTCCATTTTGGATGGAAACTGTACATTTTCCTTTTCTTGCTCAGTCCTAACCATATAGCCTTCTTTTAAATCGTGAACCTTCCTTTAACTTCTTTTAATTTTGTCCCTTTTTTCATTATATTGTTAATTGGTCAAAAAAATACTATGTGCATTTAACAAACCACATAAATCACACACTTATTGTCAATATAAGAGACATGTGGTTTGATGACTTTTGACTTCTTTTTTATTCTACCTGGATTCTTTATTTTAAATAAAGTACTTTTGAATTTTCTTCGAGTGATACTTCTTTTGTTCATTTTGTTTTGACACAGAGGGGTGCTTGGCTAAGCTTATAAGCTGGTCAAACTAGCTTATAAGCATTTTTAGCTTATTTACGCGTTTGGTAAAATTAAAAGTGCTTATAAGTTAAGTGTTTATAAGCCAAAAGTCATAAGTTGGTCTACCCCAACTTATCAAATTTTAGCTTATAAGCACTTTAAGTTTGACCAAAATATTTACTGTTCTATCTCTAAAATACTTCTTTTTAAAACAAAACTCTTCGTATACCCAATTCTTCAACTGCATATTATTAATTTCAGCACTTTTATCCAAACACGTAACTGCTTATTTTTTAAATCGGTTTCAGCACTTAAAAGTACTTTTCAGCACGTAATGCTTATCAGTTACTCTAAATCAGCTAAGCCAAACAGGCTCATACTTTCTGTTTAATAAAAAAAGGGATTTTTCGTTCCTATACACTATTGGAAACTTTATTACTCTAAATATTCATGTTTAGTAAATTACCCTACCTACACAAGTTTTATTTACAAAATATATACATTCCACCTTAAAAGGCTCTCAATCCATTATTAATGCCTTCAATTAAGGGAATTATTTACTTTCCTAAACACTAGTATATTTTATCTCGTCAGAAGTAATAATCTGCACAATAAAAAGGAAATCTTAAAGAGACGCAGTGCATAGTTCTAAAAAGTAAAATGCGTTAGCAGTCACGCATTCAAATTTCAAACTGAAGAGGTAAGTCGTATTAAAGTTTTAGTAAGATGTACAATATTTCAAGATAGAGAAACCATATGGTAAAATTTTCTCAACTAAAACATAACATACAAGGGACAAATACGAAGGAATAATACAAGTGAAATTGAAGTAGGCCTATCTTCTTTTTCTTTGTCATTGAATTCCTTAGTATAAAAAGGGCAAAACCTCTGTAAAATCTTTTTATCTCACTGTCGGGTGCCTACACGTCTTTGGCTGCAACAGTGCCGTCTGAAAAGGAACACAGTGAGCATGTGATTTTTGTTTACACAACAATTACTCCAAAAGAAATCAAAAATAAAACAAATGGTCTTGTCGTACAATTTTTGGAATTTGCGGGATCTTTATGGTAGTTATTTGTAGTGTTGTTTGTGATTGTTTAGTATCATCAAACAAAATAAAAGAATATGTACGTCACATGTTAAGTTTAGGATGTCATTCTACTATTAGGAATTAATCAAACCATAATTTGGTTATTAAAAGGAAAATCACAAAATATGCATCTTTTATTCTACTTGTTGTCATTGAGTGATTTTATTTTAATTAAATGTTTAATGTGAGTGATAACTGTTTGTTTGAGTATTAATTAATATATGTATGGTTTTATTTTGATTTTTTACAAATTAGTTAGTAATTTTGTGTGATTTGGAAATCAAAAGAAGAAAAGAATTGGGTTTTATAGGATAAATCGGGATTGGGCCAGTTTCAGACCCAAAAATCAGGCCCAAAACTCAACTAACCCAGTCCGGCCCCAGACGCAAAAGGAAACGACGCCGTTTTTGGCACCCTCCATCTGAACCGTTGGTCAAACAGATCCAACGGTCCTGGTCAGGCCTGTCATTAGTCCAAACGACGTCGTCTCTTTAAGTTGCCCCATCAAAGCCGTTGATCACCAATGATCCAACGGCCAGAAATCCAACCCCCGTCCCGTATATAAACTTTCCCCCTTCACCCCGCGCCCTAAGCCAAACCCTCCCCTGCCCTTAGATCGTCTCCCTCACCAGACCCAAACCCCACGAAACCCTAGCGCCGCCCCCCTTTCCCCTCACCGTAAACCCGGCGGAAACAACGCCGGTGACCCCCAGACTAACACCCCTAAGGCACCTCGACCCCCTGAACACAGATCCACCAGCCGTTGGTCTCGAATCTTCCCCCACCGTCTCGAATCTTCATTTGAAGATTCGAGCCGGACCCCAACCTATGCCAACCCCCCCCCCCAAATCCATACAGACACTCCCCTGACCTCCCTCGTGACCAAACCAGGCTTGGTTTGGTCCGAATCTAACCAGGAAAATTTGAACCCCTAATCTGAGCCCCAAGAACCCTAGAAATCCAGAAATCAGGATTTTTGTCCTAATTAGCAGAGGTTTGAGGGTCTAATAGACCTTAGTCAAAGTGTTCTCTGTTGAGAACACTTGATTAAGGTCCGTTCGACCTCAAAAAGGTCGAGTCTGAGTTCGGGTCCGTTTCACCTAGTTTACTTGAGGTATTCTTTTGTTTCTTTCCGTTTGATCCATTGTTGTTTGTTTGTTTTGTTGTTCGTTTGTTGTTTAGAATGATTTTATTTCCAATTTCTTCGCTTTGTTCTTCTTTTTCTCTGAATCAGACCTTTTATTTGGTCGAATTATTTCTGTTCGTTGTTTAAGTATATAGTGGACTGTGTAATCGATTCGATAAGTTTCGTCGATTAATTAAGTTTCCTTTTAACCCCTGAAATCACATGTTTGCCTGTTTGGTTCTGATTGTTTGTTGTCAGTCTTATGTTATATATACTACGTAGTCGATTATTTAAGTTTCGTCGATTAATTGTTTGTATTTTATTTGTGCCCTTCAAACTGTTTGGGTGCCAGTTTTGTTGACATTCCCTGATTCTGAGCTTCCTGTTAGCTTGATTCTGCTGAATATATGTGCATATGAATTCATACTGAACCAAAGCTGAATTTGGATTGATATTGAATTGACCATGTTTGTGCACATAAGATGAGAATTACCAGCCTGTTCATTCACTTTAGATTTAGGAAATGAGAAAGTATGGCAATTGGTAATTCTTTAATGAATTAGGGGTATTGGACAGCATGTGCTGTCAGGATATATTCCTGCTGCCCATGTTTACTTAGTTTAATAAAATGATAAACTATTTTAATAATGAAAAAATATTTTTGTTAGGGGAATCTCATGGGAAGGACTTTATTTTAATCTGTTGAGTTGGAAAGAACAGGAGGAGAACATGGGAGGGGGTTCAGTTTGTTAAACAGGCTGTTTGAATGGGCTGATAGAAGCTATAAAAACAGAAGGGTTTCCATTAGTTCAAAAGAAGGTTTTTCAGCCATTAAAAACAACCCCTAAAAAACTTATCTTTGGAGGAATTGCTGATCAGCATAAAATCACAGAGAGAACAGAAGGGAGGTGGCATTTTTTGAGGGTTATCTTTTGTTCTGAAAATAGCTGACAAAAAGGGGTAGATAAAACATCATTCCATTGAGCTTTGGTTCAGTTCAAAGCTCCAGCAGTTGATATTGATCTTCTGGTCTGACTCCAACTTGTTGGAACTTCCTATGCAATCTACTGGTCCAACTTTGGTTTGAGTTCAAGTCCATTTTGAGTCTTTTGCACGTTGTTTGTTGTTGTTTGGGTTTCACAAATCATTTCGGGCTTCGTTTGAGTGTGTTCCTGGTGCATCCGGTTGCTGAAACTGCTGTGTTGCTGGTGCTGTTTGTTATTTATCACTGCTGTTGCACTGATCACTCCTCTTTTCCTTCTTGTTGTCCAATTTCCAGGTACACATTTTGAATTTCATACTGATGTAACAGTAAAAGCATGAAATGAAAGATGCGAAGGAGTTTTAATCATTGGCTGCTGCACTTACAGTTTTATAAATGTTGTTAGATTTGTGTAATTTTTAGTTTGTAGCATGATAGCAAAATTACATTAGTTAGCTTGTGCTTAAATTGAAACTTAGTTTGTTTTAAGTACTATGATTTACAGTTGTTTGGTTGTACAAATGATATAATTATGCAATTGGTGGAATGCACGAGTAATTAAGCGTATTCGATAACTAGACTTCATTTAGTTATATTTTGTACGTATAGGGTAGACTGCTACTAATCTCGCCAAACGCAATATAGCTTTTAACCATCTGAGTTAACTCTGTCCAAATTGGATTCCATTAGGCAGTTTATTAGGACAAAGGTCGAATCCCATTGGTAGCATCATCTAGTAGATAATTCCATTAATCTAGTTTAAATAATGTAGTTTAAATTCAAACTTGAAGAATGTTTAGCGCGAGTTTTAGCATTTTATTTTGTATGCGATTTTCTTTATTAAATCAAAAGCCTGTTCATGAGATAAGGCATGAGATAATTCCCGTAAATAATTAATCTGATAATTAATAAGGGACCAGAGTTGGCCAAGCATGTAATTTAATTAGCATGTAATTTCTTTTCTTCCATTTTTAGAGACAAACATAATAGAAAAAATGTAGCCATTATAGGTTTATCCTTTCAAAAATGAGACGAGCCTCGCCAAATAACATGTACAAACTGCGGGGCCTTCATAAATGTACATATTAAAAAATACTTAGAATTTGGGATGAGCCGTTCAAGTGAATTTCACGGCCTTCCCCAAAGATAATAACGCGTTAGACTCTTTAGGCGCGACTTAATTAAATTACATTCCTAAATTCGGGTGCGCATTTATGTGACCCAAATCCAAATCTCAACGGAGTTGGAATGTATTAACAACCACGGGTGCATTGATTACGACGTGGTTCGAGATGCATATTCACGACGCTGCAATTCTTCTAAAAATATAAATGATAATAATAAAGCGGTTTAAACTTAATAAAAGCACATAAGTTATAACATGTATTTAAATCAGATATTTAGCCATTGTAACAATTTAAGCGACCGTGCTAGAACCACGGGATTCGAGGGTGCCTAACACCTTCCCTCGGGTCAACAGAATTCCTTACTTAGAATTTCTGGTTCGCAGACTTCATTTGGAAAGTCGAAAATTTCCTCGATTTGGGATTCAAGATAAACCGGTGACTTGGGACACCAAAAGCCAAACCTTTCCCAAGTGGCGACTCTGAATTAAATAAATAATCCATTTCGAATATTGTCACTTAAATTGGAAAAACTCTCACGCGCATTTAACCCTTCGGGGTTGGGCGCGTAAAAAGGAGGTGTGACAGCTCTGGCGACTCTGCTGGGGATTTAACCCAGAACCTTTGGTTCAGGGTTCAAGAATTCGAGCTTAGAATAATTGTTATATTTGGCTTTATTATCTGATCTTTATTACATGTTTTGGCATAACGTGCTAAGTGTTGTCTTTTACCGCTTTGATATTATCTGAACTGTATATAAACTGTGCCGAAACCCTTCTCCCTTCACCTCTAGGGATGTGCTTACTGGTTGAGACTCCCTATTCTGTTAGTGTCATACCCTGAAATAAAAAGAGGCTCGGACAAGTTACGAAGCCGGATGGCCTTTTGGTTCCCGGTAAGTTGCCCCTCCTCGACTTGAGTTGTCCGCTCGGGTACACAGTCTAGAACACCGACTCAGGTTATAAACCTAGTATAACGAAACCTCATGTCGGATCCCTAGTAGGAACGCTTATTTGCATCATGTTGCATTTGACGTAGGGGACTCAACACAGAGGTTGGGTCCGTCTAGGACAGGCAACCTGAAATGAAAAGACCATCCTGCTGCATCCCGTTTGTTTGGCGCATTTATTTGCTTCAGATCTGTATGCTGACCGGTTTCTAAAAAAAATATCAAAAAAAAGGAAAACAAAATAGCAGCGTAGGGAGATAATTACTTATTTTTGGAAAAAATAATACCAATGTCCGAGTAGTGTCAAAACCTCACCAGAATTTTCTATAAAAAAAAAGAGAAAAAAAGTGAAAACAAAATTTGTCTTTTAGTTTGATTTATATATAAAAAACATATAAAAAAATTCTTTTAATCACTTTTAAAATAAAAAGGTATTTATTTAAAAGTAAAAAAGGGGAAAATTCAAAATTCAAAAAAAATATATTGTTTCATTTGTAGTATCTTTTTAAAAGATTTTCGAAATTTCAAAAAAGTGAAAAGAAGTTTAAAATTCAAAATATTTCCTTAGTCTTCGTCTCTTTTCAAAAAAAAATAATATATATATATATATAAAATCCAGAAAATAGTTTTCCTCCTTTTCTTTAAAAGATTTTATTTTAAAAAAAAAGATTTAGTTTGTTTCCCCTATTTCTGATCAGACCGAACTACGCGGGTCTGATTCTCACTGGATATGAGATACGTAGGCAAACCTCATCGATTCCGACCCCAATTTTCAAAAGAAAAATCCAAAAAATATTTTCCTTTAGTTCCTTCTTTATAAATCTTTCCTTAGAAAATGCAAAAAATAAAAAATAAAAAATAATATAGAAGTTTTCTTTAAACTCAAATAAAAAAAAATAGTTTCCTTCTTTCTGAAGTCTTTCATACGAAAAAATGAAATAAGAATTAAAAATCAGCAACAAAAATCCAAAACTACTCTTTTCTTTTTTAGTCTTTCTTTTGTAAATGTCCATAAAAAATAAATATTTGAAAAATTAATTCCAAAAAATATTTTCGCTTTTCTTTAGAAGTGCTTTTGTAAATAAATAAAAACTCAGAAATTCCAAATCATTTTCTTAAAAGTCCCTCTTTCAAAATTTAAGAGGCAACATCATAAATCAAATCAAAAAAAAATATACTTTCTTTCTTCCTTAGAAAAAGGTGAAACAAATGAAAAAAATCAACCAAACACCTTTTCTTTTCTTTTCTTTTTTTCAAAAAAAAAAACAAAAAAAAAATTCCCAAAGTTCAAGTCAAAAGCAAATAAATTTTTAGAAGTCTTTCTTTAAAAAATAAAACAAAAATCAAAATAAAAAAAATATTTTCTTTCTTCTTTTAAAGCATTTCTTTCAAAAATTCCAAAAAAAAAAGGTTAGTTTAGTTACTCCATTTTCGATTCCCGAACTACGCAAGATCTGATTCATGCGGGGTCATGATACGTAGGCAATCTCCATCGGATTCGATCATAGCTATAAAATAAATTGAGTAAAAAAAACTGAAAGAAAAGGAGAAAGAAAATTGAGTGAAAAAGAGAAAAGAAAAAATAGTGAAAAAAAGGGAAAGAGTGACAATAAAAAAAGAAGAAAAAAGAGAGAGTACAAAAAATAAAAGAGCGGCAAAAACAAGATCAAGAGTGGTTAAAGAGAGGCAAGAATAAAAGAAAGGAGGTACATAGTGAAGAGGGTCGGGACGAAACATGCAACCTATTCAAACACATGGTAAAAGCGTTTAACTGTTTAGGTGCATCACGTCCCAACGTGAGATTACCTATCTGTTATTTGTTTCAAACTAACCGTTTGTTTGCTGCTAAGCTCCAGGTTTTTAGAAAAGGTGGTTTGGTTCGGTGGAGGTCTGGCCTCACATTCAACGTCCCCATAAGCTATCCAACTACCCCATTCGGGTACCCGGCCATTTCAGCCCACTCTGCTGGATCACCCTCTGATTCTTATCTCCGGATGTCAACAACAGATGTAGCTACAGGTACATTCACGGCACTGCCCTGTCCAATCGTGGCACAACCCGCTACACACAGGCCTAATTCTGACTCGTCCTCATTCACATTTCAAGCACCATCCTTCTCACTGGAACCAACTTGGTTTACCACCAGCACTTACCCTCAACCACCCCAATTTGAGTTCGCTACGGGACAAGAAAAGACCACCAAAACTCACGAGCGAGAAGAGATTGTGAGGAAGATGAGGAGTATGGAACAGAGTCTCAAAAGCATACAAGGCTTGAGCGGACAGAAAAGTGTATCCTATGCCAATTTATGCATGTTCCCTCATGTGCACCTACCATTGGGATTCAAAACCCCAAAATTCGAGAAGTACGATGGGCATGGTGATCCTATTGCTCATCTCAAAAGATATTGCGATCAGCTGCGAGGAGCCGGTGGAAAGGAAGAACTACTCATGGCCTATTTCGGAGAAAGTCTAGTTGGCATCGCATCTGAGTGGTACATGGACCAGGATATGTCTCGCTGGTACATCTGGGATGATCTTGCTAGAGATTTCGTCAGGCAGTTCCAGTACAACGTTGATATTGCTCCAGATAGGAACTCTCTGACAAATCTAAAGAAGAAACTCTCAGAAAATTTCAGAGAATAAACAGTTAAGTGGCGCGAACAAGCTTCAAGAGTGAAACCTCCAATGGACGAGATAGAAATGGTCACTATCTTCCTACAAGCCCAAGAGCCCGATTACTTTCAGAACATGATATCGGCCATGGGAAAACCTTTTGCAGAGGCCATCAAAATTGGTGACATGGTAGAACACGGTTTGAAAACGGGTAGGATTTTAAGTCAGGCATCCATTAGAGCAACCTCCCAAGCCATCCAAGGCGGGTCTGGAGGAATGGCAAAGAATAGGACAAGAGAAGAAACAACCATGGCAGCATCATGGGGAAGAAGATATCGGGCCCCTAGACTTGTGTTCTCTGAAATAACCCATCAACACTACTATCCTCATTCTGATATGGTCTATGCTCCACCACTTTATGCGGTTATGAATGCTCAACCTTTCAGCCGACCGCAACCACAAGCTAACAGAAATCAACCTCCATTCCAAAGAAACCAGCCTCCTCACCAAAACCACTATAATCCTCGACCTTCCCAGAATAACTTCCGTCCTCGGGAACCACCCAGGAGACCCAACTATACACCAATCGGTGAACCCTACTCCACCCTGTTCCCTAAGCTTGTCCAGATGAATTTGCTGCAGCCCATACCCCCAAACGGGCAAAACCCGGAATCACCATCATATCAGCGGGGTGTCAGGTGTGCATACCATTCAGGGGTAGAAGGGCACGATACAAACAACTGTTGGACATTGAAACAAGCGGTAGAGAACTTGTTGGAGCAAGGGAAAATTGTGTTGAAAGATGAGGATGTCCCAAATATGACCAATAATCCGATGCCCGCTCACAACAACGGGCCGATAATCGGGATGATTTGTGAAGACAAAGAATTTGATCCGGCGCTTAAGGCCATAATTGCTATTGCTAATGCAGAAAGGAAGCCCAAGACAACCCCGAAGCGAGAGAAAGGGGAAAAGAAGAGTAAAATCATCGAGATTGAACCGGAAAAGGAAATTGATGTATCCAAGCAGGCCTATGTGGTATGGGGGACGATCAAACCACCTCGGCTGAATGAGCTAGTGGTTATTGGACGCATACCAGAGAAGCCAAAGTACAGTAAAGAGGAAGATGATGAGGTGTCCACGGTTGAAGAGAGTGAGGGAAAACGTGAGGCAGTGAGGAAAATGCTATGCGAAACGCACATGGTCCAGCAGGAGAGGGCCCTAACACCGCTGAGGTATCATACATGGTACCAAGCGCCAAGCTTCAAAACTGGAAGGCTACGCCATTCCCGACTAGGCAGGAGTCCGGTTAGACCTGCCCTACCACCTTTCCTGCATCACGAGTTATCCCAGGATGTAACTCGGATGTTTCTTCTTTAGTTTCCTGTTTTTTAATTTCCTGAATGTCAACCCTGTTATTTTCCCAATTCCAATGAAACCATATTTCATCGTTTACTTTCTTTATTTTTCAGAGTTTTGCTCTGTTTTCTTTTAGTTCTCTTCGATTCTAATAATGTAGCTTCAAATAACATGACATGCTTGCGGACTTCATGCCCAGATCCCAAGAACTCTGTCAGACTTCAAAATAATGAATCAAAAATTGAAATATAGGATGTTAAGAAAATTAAAAGAAAAGAATAGGAACAACTGAAGAAAATTGGTTCATGGTTTGGGAAATGTCCGTCACTGAAGCAGAGTCTGAGGACAGTGAGTGGGTCTAGACTCATATGGAACGTTGACCTTACTTGAAACGGATGACTGCAATTTGTCACGGGCAATTGTACCAACAAAGAATGACCCGCGCCTATAAATTTTGAAGTAGGGCAACTGGTGTTAAGGCGCATTCTGCCACATCACCAGGAAGTGAAAGGAAAATTTGCTCCTAATTGGAAAGGCACGTACATCATCAGGAAGATACTGCCAAGAGGAGCGTTGTATTTGGGTGACATCGAAGGAAATGCCCTTGAAATAACTGTCAATGCAAATGCAGTCAAAAGGTACTATGTTGGATCCTACATATAGTTCTAATATTTTCCGGTTGAGATGACGAAGGCTTTCATTCTCGCTACCCAAACACTATCAACCCTTTGCAAACCCATTTGAGTTGGTTACTCTTCTTTGATTACCCTCTTTGGAACCTGAAAGTATTATTGAAAATAAAATAAAAAAAATTGAAATGAAAAGAAAAATGAAAAAAAAAGAAGAAGAAAGAATCGGAAAAATAAGAAAATATATATACAAAAAAAGGGGAAGAAAAGACAATGAAAATGAAAAAAAAGGGAAACGGAAGGGAAGAAAGTGAAAAACAGAGCAAATCAGAAAAACAAAAGAAAATAAAAAAAAACAAATGATTTGTCTGAACTACGTCTGACTTGATTCTGAAAGGATACGTAGGCAACCTCTCCTAGGGGTTCAGTCACGCCAAAACAAAAATCCAAGAAGTCCCCCAAAAGTAAAACTGGGGCAGAAGTTATAATGGTTCGGCAATGATCCCGCCCAAAAGGTTCCAAAGTTATAGTTCAATCCAAATTCTTTTCACCCCAAACCTTGTTCAAGTCCTTCTGATCAATCAACAAAGTGTTTCAAAATGGGAGGATGGAGTCATTTGGATCTGATACAACAAAATGAGAAGAATAAAATGAGAGAGTCTTGTCGATGAAAACCTTCGTTCACCATGAGGCGACGGGAGTAGAGAAATAGAAAATGAGAGAGCTTGTTTAGTAAAAACTCGCAAAGAGTGCTATCAGGCGACAGTAAGAAGAGAAATGAGAGAGGTCGACTAGCGAAAACCCGCAAAGGGCGTTGTCGGCCGAAAAGATGATTCCACCTCAGAAAGTTCTAGCAAGGTTCCCTGGTTTGAAAACATAGATCCGTTTTGGTTCATGAGGAAATGCAAGTTCTTGAAGGTCGGGCATCCAGTCCAAAAAGCATGTCATGTCAATTTAAAGTCAGTATGTTGCCTTAGATAAGTCTTTCTTACCCCGAAAGGGACACTTCTCTTTTTAAATTCGTTTTCTCCGCTCTTTGTTTTACCTTTCTTTGAATCCCTTTCGTTTTAACCCTAAATTCCAAAATGTGCTGGAAAGAAAAGGTGGCAGGACTGGTTTCACGGAGCTCCATTTAGTAGGAAGTAAAATACCTCGCTTCAGTGGTACATCAGTCCAATCCCGACTGATCATGTTGTTGATTGCCTTCGAAGTAAAAAAAAAAAAACGGCGAATCCCCACAGAATCTCCCCTTGTAAAAATTCCCACAGAGTCTCCCCTTGTAAAAATTCCCACAGAGTCTCCCCTTGTGAAAATTCCCACAGAGTCTCCCCTTGTAAAAATCTCCACAGAGTCTCCCCTTGTAAAAAAAATCCCCAACGAGTCTGCCCCAATAAAAATCCCCACTGAGTTGGCCTCGTTAAGAATCCCCAAGCAGAATGGGATGCAAGAACCAAAGCCTTACACGGGCAAATCATCACAAAATCCGAAAATGCGAGTCTGATCAGTTTAAAAGGGGTCGCCTGTGAATCCAATCAATGGCAGAATTTCTCAACAGGAATTAGGCCAAGACCAAGCAATTGGAACGATCAAGGCCACCGAACCAACCACCGTTTTCAAACTGACAATTTTTCTTTGTTTAGGAAAATTGAGACAGGTGCGATCCAAAGCAACCGTGCAAGAAGTAGGTGTAGCCCAAAAAGAAATGAAATGCGCGAGCGTTGAAACAGCTTTGCAGCAGGAAAACGACCAAAATGAAGTTTCCCCAGAATTCTTTCATGCATTTTGATAAATAAAAGGAAATAAAAAGGAAAAAAAAGACAAGAAATAAAACTGAAAATCCCAAAAGAAAAATAAATCATGGTAGCATAGGACCTCATCCCTCAACTGTCCCGGTATAAACCACGGATCTCCCTGGCATAACCCAATGAGCTTTTTCTATCCAAATCCCCGGCATAACCCGAGGACTCTTTCCCCTTTCCGGTATAACCCGATGACTTCCCCGGCATAACCCGAGGACTCTTTCCCTTTTCCGGCATAACCCGATGACTTCCCCGACATAACTCGAGGACTTTTTCTCCTTTCCGGCATAACCCGATGACTTCCCCGGCATAACCCGAGGACTCTCGTCCTTTTCCGGCATAACCCGAGGACCTCTTTTCTTCACAACATAACCCGTGAACCTCCCTGGCATAACCCAGAAGCCCTTTTTCCTTTTCTCCCGGCATAACCCAGTCAGTTTTTCGGCATAACCTGGCAATCCTCCCAACATTAGGGCTCCAATCTCTGAGTTGAGCGCTTTTTGTTTTAGCCAGCATTAGGGCTCCAATCCCTGAACTGAGCGTTTTTCTGTTAGCCGACATTAGGGCTCCAATCCCTGAGTTGAGCACTTTTCCATTTAGCCAGCATTAGGGCTCCAGTCCCTAAACTGAGCACTTTTTCACTTAGCCAGCATTAGGGCTCCAATCCCTGAACTGAGCATTCTTTCTGTTAGCCAGCATTAGGGCTCCAATCCCTGAACTGAGCGTTTTGTTTTAGCTAGCATTAGGGCTCCAACCCCTGAACTGAGCATTTTTTTTTCTGTCAGCCAGCATTAGGGCTCCAACCCCTGAACTGAGCATTTTTCTATTAGCCAGCATTAGGGCTCCAATCCCTGAACTGAGCGTTTTGTTTAGCCAGCATTAGGGCTCCAACCCCTGAACTGAGCATTTTTCTGTTAGCCAGCATTGGGGCTCCAATCCCTGAACTGAGCATTTTGTTTTAGCCAGCATTAGGACTCCAATCCCTGAACTGAGCACTTTTTCACTTAGCCAGCATTAGGGCTCCAATCCCTGAACTGAGCATTCTTTCTGTTAGCCAGCATTAGGGCACCAATCCCTGAACTGAGCGTTTTGTTTTAGCCAGTATTAGGGCTCCAACCCCTGAACTGAGCATTTTTTTTCTGTCAGCCAGCATTAGGGTTCCAACCCCTGAACTGAGCATTTTCCTGTTAGCCAGCATTAGGGCTTCAATCCCTGAACTGAGCATTTTGTTTAGCCAGCATTAGGGCTCTAACTCCTGAACTGAGCATTTTTCTGTTAGCCAGCATTGGGGCTCCAATCCCTGAACTGGGCGTTTTGTTTTAGCCGCCATTAGGGCTCCAACCCCTGAACTGAGCATTTTTCCTGTTAGCCAGCATTAGGGCTCCAGTCCCTGAACTGAGCGTTTTGTTTTAGCCAGCATTAGGGCTCCAATCCCTGAACTGAGCACTTTTCCATTTAGCCAGCATTAGGGCTCCAGTCCCTAAACAGAGCACTTTTTTACTTAGCCAGCATTAGGGCTCCAATCCCTGAACTGAGCATTCTTTTTGTTAGCCAGCATTAGGGCTCCAATCCCTGAACTGAGCATTTTGTTTTAGCCAGCATTAGGGCTCCAACCCCTGAACTGAGCATTTTTCTATTAGTCAGCATTAGGGCTCCAATCCGTGAACTAAGCACTTTTTCACTTGGCCAGCATTAGGGATCCAATCCCTGAACTGAGCACTTTTTCACTTAGCCAGCATTAGGGCTCCAATCCCTGAACTGAGCGTTTTTTCTTTAGCCGACATTAGGGCTCCAATCCCTGAGTTGCATTTTGTAGACTAGAGTTTTTTCCAATCCCCGCATCAGTACTGTAGATTTATTATGGCAATTAACTCACGAAATTTTCCTAGTGAAACTGGGGCAGAAAAATTTCGTTCGTTTGTTTTGTTTGTCTCAGCAGGTTTGACCTCGAGGCGCATGGATCGAGATGACCTACGGGATGCGTCTCAGTCTTGAATAAAGAAAAGAAGAAAAGAACAAAAAAAAGAAGATGTTCCCAAATATTGAAACAAACAAAGGGCAGGTCGCTTCAAAATTTGATCAAATTCCCGAGCTCCGCCAATCCCGTCTCACTCAAATACCGCAGAAATAAACATGCGCCTACAACTTGCAAGTATCAAGATTCGGATCGAAGTCTACAAGCAGAATCAGCTAAGACCCAAGATCAAGCTGCAAAAGAATTATAGATAGAAATCTTGTAACTAGCGGTTGACAGGCATAAATAGTTAGTTCAGTTTCAATTTCCTTTGGTTGTAATAAGGAGGTCGGTAAGCAGTAGCGGCAACAGCAACAGCAGTAACAACAAACATTGCAATCCCGTGGTAGTCCCAGCTACCAAAGTTTCCCGAACTACATTGACCTGATTCCTGTTTAGCCCAGGATATGTAGGAAATCTTTGAAGCAAAGATTCTGTCAAATCTTTCAAAAATGCGCTTCACACGGAGTATTCCAATGGGCAAAATCGCTCATATCCGCTCACCTTATCTTTGTACGAAAACTCTTCGTGTTTTCGGACAAAGAGGGGCAGCTGTGAGCATGTGATTTTTGTTTACACAACAATTACTCCAAAAGAAATCAAAAATAAAACAAATGGTCTTGTCGTACAATTTTTGGAATTTGCAGGATCTTTGTGGTAGTTAATTGTAGTGTTGTTTGTGATTGTTTAGTATCATCGAACAAAATAAAAGAATATGTATGTCACATGTTAAGTTTAGGATGTCATTCTACTATTAGGAATTAATCAAACCATAATTTGGTTATTAAAAGGAAAATCACAAAATATGCATCTTTTATTCTACTTGTTGTCATTGAGTGATTTTATTTTAATTAAATGTTTAATGTGAGTGATAACTGTTTGTTTGAGTATTAATTAATATATGTATGGTTTTATTTTGATTTTTTACAAATTAGTTAGTAATTTTGTGTGATTTGGAAATCAAAAGAATAAAAGAATTGGGTTTTATAGGATAAATCGGGATTGGGCCAGTTTCAGACCCAAAAATTAGGCCCAAAACTCAACTAACCCAGTCCGGCCCCAGACGCAAAAGGAAACGACGCCGTTTTTGGCACCCTCCATTTGAACCGTTGGTCAAACAGATCCAACGGTCCTGGTCAGGCCTGTCATTAGTCCAAACGACGTCGTCTCTTTAAGTTGCCGCATCAAAGCCGTTGATCACCAATGATCCAACGGCCAGAAATCCAACCCTCGTCCCGTATATAAACCTTCCCCCTTCACCCCACGCCCTAAGCCAAACCCCCCTTGCCCTTAGATCGTCTCCCTCACCAGACCCAAACCCCACGAAACCCTAGCGCCGCCCCCTTTCCCCTCACCGTAAACCCGGCGGCAACAACGCCGGTGACCCCCAGACTAACACCCCTAAGGCACCTCGACCCCCTGAACACAGATCCACCAGTCGTGGGTCTCGTTTCCCCCACCGTCTTGAATCTTCATTTGAAGATTCGAGTCGGACCCCAACCTATGCCAAACCCCCACCTCACCATCTTCATACCAGACACTCCCATGACCTCCTCGTGACCAAACCAGGCTTGGTTTGGTCCAAATCTAACCAGGGAAACTTGAACCCCTAATCTGAGCCCCAAGAACCCTAGAAATCCAGAAATTAGGATTTTTGTCCTAATTAGCAGAGGTTTGAGGGTCTAATAGACCTTAGTCAAAGTGTTCTCTGTTGAGAACACTTGATTAAGGTCCGTTCGACCTCAAAAAGGTCGAGTCTGAGTTCGGGTCCGTTTCACCTAGTTTACTTGAGGTATTCTTTTGTTTCTTTCCGTTTGATCCATTGTTGTTTGTTTGTTTTGTTGTTCGTTTGTTGTTTAGAATGATTTTATTTCCAATTTCTTCGCTTTGTTCTTCTTTTTCTCTGAATCAGACCTTTTATTTGGTCGAATTATTTCTGTTCGTTGTTCAAGTATATAGTGGACTGTGTAATCTATTCGATAAGTTTCGTCGATTAATTAAGTTTCCTTTTAACCCCTGAAATCACATGTTTGCCTGTTTGGTTCTGATTGTTTGTTGTCAGTCGTATGTTATATATACTACGTAGCCGATTAATTAAGTTTCGTCGATTAATTGTTTGTAGTTTATTTGTGCCCTTCAAACTGTTTGGGTGCCAGTTTTGTTGACATTCCCTGATTCTGAGCTTCCTGTTAGCTTGATTCTGCTGAATATATGTGCATATGAATTCATACTGAACCAAAGCTGAATTTGGATTGATATTGAATTGACCATGTTTGTGCACATAAGATGAGAATTACCAGCCTGTTTATTCACTTTAGATTTAGGAAATGAGAAAGTATGGCAATTGGTAATTCTTTAATGAATTAGGGGTAATTGGACAGCATGTGCTGTCAGGATATATTCCTGCTGCCCATGTTTGCTTAGTTTAATAAAATGATAAACCATTTTAATAATGAAAAGAGGTTTTTGTCAGGGGAATCTCATGGGAAGGGCTTTATTTTAATCTGTTGAGTTGGAAAGAACAGGAGGAGAACATGAGAGGGGGTTCAGTTTGTTAAACAGGCTGTTTGAATGGGCTGATAGAAGCTATAAAAACAGAAGGGTTTCCATTAGTTCAAAAGAAGGTTTTTCAGCCATTAAAAACAGCCCCTAAAAAACTTATCTTTGGAGGAATTGCTTAGCAGCATAAAATCACAGAGAGAACAGAAGGGACGTGGCATTTTTTGAGGGTTATCTTTTGTTCTGAAAATAGCTGACAAAAAGGGGTAGATAAAACATCATTCCATTGAGCTTTGGTTCAGTTCAAAGCTCCAGCAGTTGATATTGATCTTCTGGTCTGACTCCAACTTGTTGGAACTTCCTATGCAATCTACTGGTCCAACTTTGGTTTGAGTTCAAGTCCATTTTGAGTCTTTTGCACGTTGTTTGTTGCTGTTTGGGTTTCACAAATTATTTCGGGCTTCGTTTGAGTGTGTTCCTGGTGCATCTGGTTGCTGAAACTGCTGTGTTGCTGGTGCTGTTTGTTATTTATCACTGCTGCTGCACTGATCACTCCTCTTTTCCTTCTTGTTGTCCAATTTCCAGGTACACATTTTGAATTTCACACTGATGTAACATTAAAAGCATGAAATGAAAGATGCGAAGGAGTTTTAATCATTGGCTGCTGCACTTACAGTTTTATAAATGTTGTTAGATTTGTGTAATTCTTAGTTTGTAGCATGATAGCAAAAATACATTAGTTAGCTTGTGCTTAAATTGAAACTTAGTTTGTTTTAAGTACTATGATTTACAGTTGTTTGGTTGTACAAATGATATAATTATGCAATTGATGGAATGCACGAGTAATTAAGCGTATTCGATAACTAGACTTCATTTAGTTATATTTTGTACGTATAGGGTAGACTGCTACTAATCTCACCAAACGCAATATAGCTTTTAACCATCTGAGTTAACTCTGTCCAAATTGGATTCCATTAGGCAGTTTATTAGGACAAAGGTCGAATTCCATTGGTAGCATCATCTAGTAGATAATTCCATTAATCTAGTTTAAATATGTAGTTTAAATTCAAACTTGAAGAATGTTTAGCACGAGTTCTAACATTTTATTTTGTATGCGATTTTCTTTATTAAATCAAAAGCATGTTCATGAGATAAGGCATGAGATAATTCCCGTAAATAATTAATCTGATAATTAATAAGGGACCAGAGTTGGCCAAGCATGTAATTTAATTAGCATGTAATTTCTTTTCTTCCATTTTTAGAGACAAACATAATAGAAAAAATGTAGTCATTGTAGGTTTATCCTTTCAAAAGTGAGACGAGCCTCGCCAAATAACATGCACAAACTGCGGGGCCTTCATAAATGTACATATTAAAAAAATACTTAGAATTTGGGATGGGCCGTTCAAGTGAATTTCACGGTCTTCCCCAAAGATAATAACGCGTTAGACTCTTTAGGCGCGACTTAATTAAATTACATTCCTATTAGGGTGCGCATTTATGTGACCCAAATCCAAATCTCAACGGAGTTGGAATGTATTAACAACCACGGGTGCATTGATTACGACGTGGTTCGAGATGCATATTCACGACGCTGCAATTCTTCTAAAAATATAAATGATAATAATAAAGCGGTTTAAACTTAATAAAAGCACATAAGTTATAACATGTATTTAAATCAGATATTTAGCCATTGTAACAATTTAAGCGACCGTGCTAGAACCACGGGATTCGAGGGTGCCTAACACCTTCCCTCGAGTCAACATAATTCCTTACTTAGAATTTCTGGTTCGCAGACTTCATTTGGAAAGTCGAAAATTTCCTCGATCTGGGATTCAAGATAAACCGGTGACTTGGGACACCAAAAGCCAAACCTTTCCCAAGTGGCGACTCTGAATTAAATAAATAATCTCATTTCGAATATTGTCACTTAAATTAGAAAAACTCCCTCGCGCATTTAACCCTTCGGGGCTGGGCGCGCAAAAAGGAGGTGTGACAAACACATAACTCAAACAACACTTCATTACTACAACACTTAGATTCATACAAACATCTCATGACTAAAAGCAGAGGATGGTGAATCACAGAACTTATGTTCCAACAGAGGAAGTTCATTTCTCTATGAAGTGACATCATTACTCTACACAGTATACACTAAGAATTTTTATACAGCTACAATATCGTACAACTTAAACACAATTTTTATACAAATTTTATACAATATGTCTTTTGTATATTTTATATCTGATTTATACATAGTAAAAACAAATTTCATACAACTAATTATATATTATACAACTTATCTACAACTTTCACACATTATTTCTACCCAGTTAAATATAACTACAATAACATACAACTTAAATACAAATTTTATACAAAATTTATACAATATATCTTTTGTATATTTTGTATCTGATTTATACATAGTAAAAACAAATTTCATACAACTAATTATATATTATACAACTTATCTACAATTTTTATACATTATTTCTACTCAGTTATATACAACTACAATATGATACAACTTAAATATAATTTTTATACAATATTGTTCAACTTTCATACAATAGTTAAATGAATTAAAAAAAATTATATAAACAACATAATACAATTTTTCTATAATTTTACTACAATTTCTGCAGTATAATGTATGTCATGTCTTCTTCTTCTTCTTCTTCTTCTTCTTCTTCTTCTTCTTCTTCTTCTTCTTCTTCTTCGAGTTTCAATCTGAAATTCAGTCAAAACCAAGTCTAATCTTCACCAAAAAGCCCCTCAAAATTGAGATATAAACTCCAAACTATATTCCCAATTATTTGCAACAACATCCAATCCAAACAAATAATAATTTTTGAAAACTCAAATTCGAATTCAAAACTTTTTAATGGCTGTCAATGGTGGAATTGCTGCTCTCTTTTTCTTTGCTTTACATTACTGAAATTTGGGATTGAGAGATAGAGAGAGACGTAAAGAGAATTCTCAATTCTTTGCAACAACATCAAATAATATTTTTTGAAAACCCAAATTTGAATTCAAAGCTTCAAAGCTTTTTAATGGTTGTCAATGGTGGAATTGCTGCTCTCTTGTGCAAGATACGTGGGAGAGGGGCGTGGGATGTGGAGAGAGAAACGTGGGGAGTGGAAGATATGTTAAAGTAATTTTAGGACAATAATTATTACTATTAATTCCTTTAAAATGTACATAAATGGTAATTGGATATATAAAATGTAATTATAGTAAAACTTGAGTATGAGGGTTATATAGTTTCATATAGTGTATAGGAATGTAAAAATTCCATAAAAAAATGAGTGTTAGCAAAGATAAAGTAGCTTTAAGTATTTATCGTTGTCTAATTTTTCTTTTATTAATGGTCATAGTTATGGTGACTAACGAATGGGTTCATGTGACGAACTTTTAATTAAAGACGAAGTCAAGTCTACTTTTTAAAACTAGACATTCTCTACTCAGCCGAACATTTGTACTAGGGCGCGTTTGGTCTTAGACAAAAGGCTGAGAAAGGTGTCCGAACATCTGTACTATTAACAACAACAAGCCCAGTAATTTCCAGCAAGTTTGGTCTGGGGAGGATAAGATGTACGCAGCATTACCCCTACCCCAAGGGCGAAGACACACTTGGGTTAGGGTGATCAATTGACAGCCCTTTGTCGGAAAGCTACACTGTTTAGATAGGTAAAATATTACTATATTTTAGAGGTACATAACATGTATTGAACACCCTTTATCGAATTTTTTTTTACTTATTTCAAGTTTGAACACCTTTGAGAAAATTTCTGGCTTCGCCACTGCCCTATCCTGGAAGGCGGAGAGGTTGTTTCCAATAGACCCTGGAGAACTGATGAAAAAGGAAAGTTAATTGCAACAACATCTGTACTAGTAATAATTCAATATTCCACTAACACAGAGAATAAGCAAAGAAACCTAAAGCTTAGACCAAATATACAACTATACAGTCATATTTGCTACTAATTGGGAAGAGGCACATAACAGAATTACTGAAGCTCGCAGTAAATCTCAAGCAAATTGAAATGTGGTACAAATTTGCATACTCAGAATAAGCAGACCTGAATTCCAAGAAATCCAGTCTTCAGAAATGTTGCCTCTCACGGCCAGTCTCACTTGTATTTGAAAATCCAATACCATTCGCTTCAGTTCTAGCCACTTCAAAAATGAAAACCAATGCAGTTTAGACACAAGCCAGAGGAACCGTTGAGCTTCCTGTTTCGAGTTCCTGAAAATTCAGAAAACATGTATAATGTCAGCAGAATGAATTTTGAGTTCCTGAAAAATCAGAAAACACGTATAGTGTCATCAGAATGAAAAACTCCTTTGTTGTAAAGGTACTTATTAAGATGTATGCATTGACTACCTCTAACCTTCTAGATCTCATATCAAGATAACTTTGAGTTTTTCAATGCATCATTATGCACCAAAACATATAGTTTCTGCGGCTTCATATCTGCATCATATCATGCACAAAATTTCCAGCTATATCTTTCAAACTATATTTTTATGCCGTTCAGAGCATCTTTATGGGAGTACTATACTTAAAAACCTCCCATACAATGGTGGTTATTGCCTTAATTCAATCAAATGAGTCATAAGATTTGCAAATCTAGTATAACAAGATTTCATTAGTCAATGGATCAAAGCCAACAAGTTTCATGCACAAAATCAAATCGGAAACATTCAATAAAAAAACCTAAAACTACAAGTTGAAAATCACTAACTGCTGCGTGAACGGAAGGTTTCTCTGAGGAAAGCTGTACCTCACGCATTTGAGAAACTTCTGGATTATTACGGACTGGAAGTCTTAAATTGCGCTGATCCTGTTGCTGCAGATCTAACTTTTCCAATTTCTTTTCATAAAGTGCAAATTCCTCAGGCTTCTCCCACTGTTTGCATGTTTTCAGGCATCCATGCATTATGAGGGGCATGGGATCCAGTGTTAAAAAAGAAATTGGACACTTAATGAAACTTACCCTGCTTTCACACGTCATGCAGTTATAATAATATACGAATCCATCAGGACAGATATGTTCACTCCATTCACAATCTATAGACTCCACCATCTCACCATTTAAAGATCTTGCATTGACAGAAGATGCAGCTGATGGCAAAACAATATCTGATCCGACATAAGTGCTGAAAACTGTCTGAGGATTGCTTCTGTTATTTGGAGTCTGCAAAAAGCAACAGATACTTGAAACATACTTTTTTTCTAATTATCTTTCGTAGGTAATTATGTACTGGGGATTGCATTTTCTTTAAATAAAGAAGTTACATTTTTCAAATAGGCAAGACCATTTGCATTGTGATAAAAAGATCGAGCTCCTTTGTCAAAAAGGAAGAAAGATTAAGCTCTCATAGCACAAAATTAGATGCACTCTTGAAAAAACATACAGCTCTTAATAGAAAAGTTAGGCTATTCTAATAGTAAAACTCGCATTACGACATGCTTCCATCTACTTAATGGAGAATATTGAACAATAACCTTATTTGGACTCTGGTGATTAGACTGGTTAGCTGCTATATTCCCATTAAATTGCTCATTCATATGGGATGGCGCCCTGCAAGTTATAAGTTTCAGATAAGGAAACCAGCAAGTAAAAATACAAGAGGCAAGATAAACTAAAAGCTAGTCTAATGCATTGGACCAGAGCAGGACTTGAATAAGAATGCACCGGGAAAGAACTGAAGGAATGAAGAGAATGTGGTATAGGAACAAGCATCTATAGCAACTTGTTACAGAAGATACTAGATGCCGGGCATGATGACTCTGGGAGGTAGATGCATTGTTTTAAAAGGAGGAAGTGTGAGACTAGGCACTTTATCTCAGATGGAGTGAGATGAGTCCTGAGGCACAGGCCATGAATATTTAATTTTTTACATTTTTATATAAAAATAAAATAAACATAAACATATGGAAAAACTATTCCTATATAAATTACACAAACAATTGTATGAAATTCATAAAATTCCAATAAGGAAATAGGAAATGAAATTCTTTTTTTCTATAGAGTCGATGTCCGGACCAGCTTGCACGCACCTCCACTAATCTCACTGGGTACCTATACCTCCCACCAGCACAGGTACCGAGTAACTCTGTCCACCAATGCTTAAACACTAATGTATGAAATCCATCAAAAATCCAATAAAGAAATAGGAAATTAATAAGTATATAAGCAATTAAGCACACAACAATAACAAAAATATAATAGTAACAGAGATATAAATTAACAGTGTTCTAAGTGGCATCTAACTAACAACTCAAACAAGAAAGCCAAAAAAAACGGAAAAGGGTTAAAAATACACCTAAACTATTGGAAAACGTTAAAAAATACCCTTCATCCACCTATTGGATTAAAAATACTCCACCATTCACCTTTTTGGTTCACTTATGCCCTTTGACCGTTAGGTCAATGCTGAATTAAAAATATTTATTATTTAAATTCCACGTGGCAACTTCTTATTGGCCAAAATTAAAACATTTAACCCATTAGAAAGACCCGCCCATATCTACCAGCTTTTCATATTAACCCGCTTCAAACACTAACCCGACCCGAACAAAAAGTTCAACTATAAAAAAGAGGCCCTACTTCTATCAAACTCCATGGAACAAAAGCTCCGTGGAAGTTGCAGAGGACATATAGACGCAAATTTACTACGTGGTTTTCTTTTTCTTGTTATGGCATCCAATTCAATTTACATGATAGACACAAATTGCATTATATTCAAGATGAGTAATTTAGTCATTTTCACATAACGGAAAGATCTCAAAGAGATTGTTTGGAAGATATCATAAACCGTTGGATTACCCCTAGTTTCTGTCCCACATTATTGTCGAGAAAATCATTGGCTCATTCATGCTAGGCTTTTCTTGTTTGTTTAATTTGTTCAAAACCTTTATTCGATGATAATGCTATACATGAGATTAATCAAGAAATGAACATATGTAAATCTGTGGGTTAAATGGAAGTGGGGCGTCTTTTTTTATTTGAACTTTTTATTCGGGTCAGGTTAGTATTTGGGGCGGGTTAGAAAAATGGGTAGATACGGTGGGTCTTTCTAATAGGTTAGATGTTTTAATTTCGATCAATAAGAAGCTTCCACGAAAAATTTAAATAGTTATTTTTTAAAATCAGCATTGACTTAACGGTTAAAGGGCATAAGTGAACCAAAAATGTGGATGGAGGGGTATTGTTAACCCATTAGGTGGATGGAGGGTATTTTTAGACCTTTTTCAATAGTTCGGCTGCATTTTTGACCCATCTCCGGAAAAAAAAACACCTTTGCAAGAAAAAAAGTCAAAAATTCAAAGTGGTTTTGTATGTATATGCATACACACACATATAGGGTCTTGCTAACATACTACATGAAGGTAGTATGTTAGCACCCTACCCATTTTTATGTTCTCAAAAATAACCTTAGAGATACATTATCCACATATTAGTAAAATGGGTATTTACATCTTTCCCTTTGAACAAATAACCACGACTCATTTTTTGGCCTCCAACGAAAAAGGTCAATGAACAACTAATATCTCAGAAATCATGAAGCTTACTGTTTGTTTGCTGATAACATGTCATAAAAACAAGAAATAAATAAAATAAACAAAAGCAAACCTTGCAAGAAAACCATGTTCTTTAGTGCTTTGATTTTTGTCCCAACTTCAGAAGAAGGAGCAGAAAAAGAAAGCCAGAAAGTTAAATAAAGGGAAGAGTGGAGATTTGGGTTCGATAATACAGGAACACAACCCAAATAGAAAGCATGACGGTTAGACAATCTTGTAAGAGAAGAAAGATTTAGTAAAGCAAAAAGATAAAAGAACCTGCCAATCTCTAGCCTCAACAATTTCTTCCCTATTGTGCTGCTGCCGCCGAAGTATTTTTTGCCTATTTGGGGCCCAACGAAGAGAGAATTGGACAAAGATAATAGGGAATTGCCAATTTTTGCCCCCAATTTACTAAAAGCTACGGACGTGTGTGGTCTTGAGACGCCTTTTTTTCCCTGGACTTACGCCTCATCTTTGGGGTGTGCACCCACTGATATCTTCACCCCCCAGAATCGCCCCAGTGCGTTTTCACACACCCTGCCTTAGGCGTGTCCCGGGACTAGCCCAAAGAATGCTTTCTGAAACACTGCTTAGAAGTCCTTAACTTTCTCGATCAAGAGAATCTGAGATATCACACTCGGGAGAGAAGAATATCAGCTCCATTCTAGTTTCTTCAATTTGTGTTCAACTTTTTCATCCAAAATAACTATTTGTTTATTCGGAAAGAGTATTTGACTCATCCAACAGAAGTGGTACTCCAAAACTAGCAATGGTTGATCCATACAAAGATAAAGGGAAGAGTAAAATTTCATGGATGGATACACACCTCGACTCGCCCACCTTGGGCTTCTTAGGATCCGCAAATCGAACAATCAACGGCTGATGACAGACCTGAACCACAAGGGAATGGGAGAAAGGATATTTGGTTTCAGACCTGAACCACAAGAGAATGGGAGAAAGGAGATTGGTTTCATATTAGACCACAAATATATATTAATACAGGGGCTTACTTTCGTCGTTACATAGGTACCATGTAGTGCATTCATTGCCGCAACCGCCATGTCTTTACAAGCAAAACTGACAAAAGCACTTCCTTCAAGGCAGGAATAATATCAACGCCAAGCAAAAAATGTTAAAAAACAGAGTATGTATAGACAAACCAGATGTAGGTCAGCACATATCAATTTTACGTACGGGTAGCAGAACAATAAGCATGAGCACCAAATATGGCAAATGCAATTACACTATTCAAAACATGTCAAGAAGCAGTGCACTTGATTGGTAAAATTGGGTGGCAAACTTAGCGCATGAAAATATGACCCACGCAAGTCTGGGCAGGATGGGCTGGGCATATTTTCATTGCGGGCCAATTTGGGCACAACCCAAGTCGGCTCATAAGTTTGGCTGATTTGGGCTAAAGCCTAAATATGTAGCCTAAATAGACCTATAAGAGAACTTGTCAAAATATTTTAGAAACTTTTGTTTGATATAGCCATAATAATAAATTTGAAACTAATGCCGAGGGTCTATCGGAAACAGCCTCTCTTCCCTATCGGGGTAGGGGTAAAGTCTGCGTACACATTACCCTCCCCAGACCCCACTTTGTGGGATTTTACTGGGTAGTTGTTGTTGTTGAAACTAACATAAAATATAGCCATAATAATAACAATAACAATAATAAATTTTTATTTGGTAACACAACAAATTATAAGAAAATAAACAAAGTAACTAAAACTTTTTTAGAGTTGGGTGGGTTGGGCTATAACCTATTGTTTAGCCACATCTTGACCTAACTCATCTCAGCCCAAGTAACATTTAAGCGGGCTAATGACCCATCCATTATTTTGATTTAACCCATTTTGACCTGCCTAAATTCAACCAACTCGTCCACTTAACACCCTAGATAAAATTGAGAATATGCAACCAGCTGAATTGTGGGCAGCAACTAGAGAAGAAGCTATAGCAACAGGGATATATGTCTTAAACTAGGTTCAGTGAGAAAGCATCTTTGCAAACTGTTACCAAATGCAAACGCTCCTGCATGCTAAATGTAAAAAAAATAATGAGAGAGAACAGAGAGAGAACGAGAAAGAAGAGAGTTGCTGTTACATACCACGGCGTTGTTTTTGTTCATCAAGCAAGAAAAAGACTTCTTCAACAACTCCATATGGAGAAAATACCTGCCACCAAAGGCGTGCATCCAAACTCAGAACTTTTCCATTGGCTCAAAAGAGAAACAAATTGTCCCTCGGTCTCTTATCTGTTACTTAATTTGACCGTGTATATAGATTGAGAATTTATTTGGATTTCATATAATATAGAGATAAAGAAATAATCATTAACTAATGGTACATGATATCATGATATGAATTCGTCTTTCAAACATGGGAACTGAATAAAGCTTGTTATTTGACATAGTTCATGAAGCGTTACTACATCCTAGATCGAAAAATGTGTCCGGTAAAGTGGAATGGAGCAAGGATTAATCTTTATCACTTATATCCATTAAATGAAAATTATAATTGATAAACCTATAACCATGACATCACTGCAGAATTATTTGCTACATATTTCTTTTTATCCAATAGCACTAAGAACAAAAAACCTAGAATTTGTGCCCAGTACGTAAAATATATAGCATGAAAGTAGTAGAATGTCAACATGCAGATTCTTTGCATATGTATACAGAATGCACAAATTAGAGAAAGAGTAACAGTGAAAAAGGAAGGAGCAAAAAGGGAAGATAGAATCTGCATGTCTTGGCTTAAAACACATATATGTGGAGCATACATGCTCAACTTCTCTTTTGGAAACTTGTTTCCTCAGACCACCAACATAAAGTTTGTGATTTTGTTCACCCAAGCTTCCTACAATGAGAGAGAAAAGAGGTAAAAGCGGATAGAAATAACAACATAAGGCAAATAAACACCTAGAATTCTAGAGAGGCAAAGTGATAACTGAAAATTCAGACTGTATACACTTGATAAAATACTCCATGTCAATTCATCAAAAATACTATTTTGATATACTCATTCCCTGGATTCTGTTCAGAATTCAAACCCTTACAAAATGCAGTCTCCCCATCAGTACCAACAGATCTATGAACAGATGGAGCGACTTGCAAATAATCATTCGTTTCATCTATCAAACGTAACAAATTATCGAAACACTTACCTCTTTGTCATGTAATACTTAAATGTTTCTCTGTGACCAGAAAGATGTAGTTCTTGAATTCCATTTTCATTACCTTAGATTTCAAAAGTTTAGGTAGCTGGTCAAAATACCCTAGGCCCCTTAGCCTTGTGAGTATTATTCTTAAAATTGTTTACTATAGCCTTATCCTGACTAATGTGTTTTCCTGGAAAATGCAACTTCAATCGCACATGGATCTTTACAGAGAAGCTTGTCAACTTTTACATACTGCCTTGGTGGGCAGTGAGTGGTGGACAACATAGATAGTAGAAGGGAGCGAATTTGCTTTATTTAAGCTTATGATAACTCAAGTTGGCTATTTAAGGCTAAGGACTTCGCAAGGGTGGGAGCTTTATTCATGATCCTTATGTTCGGTATTAGACCTATGTTATCTAAAATTTGAACAGTAAGACAACAAAACAATTACCAAGACGTTCTCGTTCCCCATCAGCATACCTAATTATTAAGGGAACCTCACCCTGCAAGCAAGAAATATATACAAACCGAGTAAGAGGGGATCAATAATTTCTTGAGAGGGTAAATGATTTTAACTTCACAACTGAGAAGGAAACTCACCCCAGGGAAAGTATATCGACCATGGAATGCTCCAATCGCCCTATCAGCTTCATCTAGCGTGCTATACTTCACAAAACAGCATTCTGCAGTGTAAATACATTATTCATTTTTATTCTGTTTAGGGAAAAATATTCACTTTTATCTGACGTCTATACTTGTCAAAAAGTAATATGATGACACATGTGCCGAGAATATAGTGAATGTCAACAGCAGAAAATAGCAAGGGGGAGGAATAAGATTAAATCCTAGTATTTTAAATGATCCAGAGTAATTTAAATTCTTTGAATTGCTTTACGAATACATAACCCAGTGCAGATGGCATGACATTTGATAAAGCAACACCATCACTGTAAACTATAACAAGTACACTACCAGATGACCTGGCAACGGCAACTATTACCACATTCCTCTACCTTTCCTCAAACCAGTGGATTTATCCTTGAGCCGAACAACCTCAATAATATTCCCATGTTCAGCAAAAACAGAACGAACCTGAATTGAAAGATGCATGTGTTAATATGTAAGAATACTTTCGAAATGCCCAGATGATGAACATAGTTAAACATGGAATCTGCAAGGACTTGAGTGATGAAATTTCAAATAGTTAAACATCCCAGAAAATTGGGAAGTTACTGGATCATTAGACAGGGAAAAGACCCTCATTGAAGTTGGACGAAAGCAAGTGGTTAACCCATTCTTCCAACAGGGATGAGACTATCTGTTGGTTTTCTGCACGTAGTTTGGGACTGAGGTGTAGTTGATTGATCTTAATTGAACACCATGGATACCATATGGTCCATAACATATCCATTTAATTCAAGACAAATGAAGTATCTATGTAAAATATAGGACACCTAGAAATTCCAAAGATAGAGGAGTATACTCTACTTCACACAAGTTGCTTTGTGATATTGCAACTTATTCACAACTTAATAAATTTTGAGGCAAAAAAGAAAATAGCTAATTGATATCCAGAACAAATATTAAAAAAGGGACCTTTGACAAAGGGAAGACAGCATGAACTTAATTCAAAGTAGTAGCCTAGTCTTAGTAGATGCAATGACCACAGTATATTGCTAAAATTACTGGAATATACATCACCTATGTACTCTGCCGGTTGGTTGTTAGATCGAAAACCATGAGTCGCTTTTCATATGTAACTACTCACCAATAATATTTTCACCAGACATAGATGCAAATGGAGGCAAAGTATTAATATAGGTGATACCAACTAGATTGATTAAGTGGTATAATTTTTCTTCAGTAACAAAACTTTCATTAAAAAACACCAAGTTACTGTTAAAAAAGTATGGGCAAGGTGTGTATATGCCTCAGGTAGAGCCGTAGAGTCATCCATTGTCTCAATAAATACAACATTAGTAAACTTACATTAAGTATGATATTCTCCTGGCATTTTTTGCATTTGGTCAGAGATTTGCATGTCATTGTAGGTTACCTCTGAGATTTCTAGAATCTCTAGATTTATAAGACATTTAAGAAGGTCTCAAAAAATCAATTATTAGAACTGGAACGAGTGCCTAGCTAATTGAAGCAGAATGGATGTAGAGGCTTTATTTTTGGATGAAGATGGATATAGATATAGAAGCTTTATATGGCTAACCTCAACTACTTTGGGTTGAGGCTAATAGTAGTAGTTCTTGTTGGTTATTATAACTAAGCTCTTAAAAGCCTCAAGTCCCACTCTTAAGCATAACTCATAGTGTGCAGAAGTCCACTTTGTCGGTACAACTAAGCGCCAACAGAACACTAGGTTTTTATGGCTCAGTGGTCAATAAAGAGGGAGAAAAACCATGAGATCTCTGGTTCAAATCTCAGAGGAGGCAAAACACTAGGAGATTTGTTCCCATCTGCCTAAGCTTTGGTGGGCAAAATTTAGCGGTATCTGTGCTAGTGGGAGGTAATTCGGTGGAACACTCTAAGTGTGCGCAAGCTGACCCGAACACCACCGTCATAAAAAACAATACACAACATACAAGGAAAAAAGATATCATTATTCAAAATTCTTAACGACAGAGACTTACGTCTTCTTCTTCGGCTGGTCTTGGTACTCCTACAACATAGAGTTTCACAGATCCAAAGCGAACCTGAGAGTCTAAAAGGTTTTCCAAAATTCAGAAAGTCATGCTTATGAAATACTGCTACAGCTTACAAACACTCAGTAAAATACAACATGCTCAACATTTGGCTCTTTCGCTTCCAGGGATTCAACTAACTGAACTTACCAACATTTTGGAATGTATCTTTCCACCAATTTTACAAGGAGAATTTTGACATACAATACTCTTTTCTATAGTTTCAAAAATATCCAAATTCTAATTGAGTTTAAGTTCTATGCACTGACAGTATAAAGATTTTCTATGCAATCAGGTCACTTATTGCAGGTAACTCCATTTAATAAGCATTAGTTGATAACCTATACTAAATCAGCATAACCTACTATAACAGGTTAAATTGCATGGATGGTATAAAAAAATCTTTACACCTCAATGTATATAACTTTTACCAACATTTTAAAATGCATCTTTCTACCAGTTAACTTAGAATACACTTTTCTACAGATTCCAAAAAAAAATTAATTGAGTTTAAAGTTCAATGAACTGACAGTGTAAAGATTTTGTACACAACCATGTCGCTTAAAAGGTAATTGCAGGCAACTCCATTTAATAAGCATTAATCGGTAAATTATAGTAAATGGTACGTAACCTAATATATCAGGTTAAATCTCACTATCAGTATATATAAACTCAAACTCATTTTAATTTTTTTAAAAAATGAAATAATCAAGTCTCTAAAAAGTTAGTCAAATTTATTCTTGATAAACAAAAGTGCCAGACAAATTAGAACCAGGTGATTTCTTTTTCGGAATTGTTAATTAGGAGCGGGAGAATAATGCTTTGTACCAGATGTTGATTGATCGTAAGGTCTCTTACGAGCTGAAAGAAGCGGAGAACCACCGAAATTTTGCTCGGAATTAGGGTTTTGGTGGTGGTGGTGATGGTGATGTTGGCGGCGATTGTAGTGGTTGCCATCGCCGGGAAAGTTTCTTCTATGATTGTCGTCGTTAAGAGAGACAGTCTCGTCGGAAGGCCAATTCGGCGACGCAGAATGAGGGTTCCGGTGATATTCCGGCTGGTTCCCACGGCGTTCTCCGTTACTCTGGTCCATTGTGCATCACGCGGTAAATTGATATTTGCAGTATTAATATGGCTTTAGTATTTATATTTACTCCATTGTTAAAATATTCTCTTTTGTTGACACTCCTTTCTTTTTGGAACATTAAAATGTTAATTTTAAGTCTTAAAAATATTTAAGTAACTTTTTAAAAATTCAAAGTACTAAAATATTTAGCTTTTAAACTTAATTGTGATGTTTTTCCTATCAAATTAGTTTTCCTATTAAATATAATAAATATAACAACAACAAAAACAATAATACGCCCAGTAATTTTTCACAAGTGGGGTCTGGGAGGTAAGACGTACACTTAGGCCCAATATGATCAAATATCATTGTATAAAAGAAAATGGACGAAGCACATACGACTTTAAAATGTATGTATATAAGGACATGTAGCACAGTCTCTCTGTCCTTCCAGGGGTAGGGTTAAGATTACGTATATCTTACCCTCTTCCGACTCACTTATGAGAAACTACTGGATTTGTCGTTGTTGTTATATAAGGACAAATAGTCTGTAAGATGTCAATTTTTTTCCGCTAAGTTTAAAGGTTTCAACACCGTTAATATGGGACATAATATATGGAAAGTTTCAAGTATTTGAAGTGATTTTCTTTATTCGAATTGTCTAATTTTTGGGAGATGCTATTATATGCAATTTAGTCGGAGAGATAGGAAATTTATTTTACTTGTTTATTTGACCTGAGAGAACCGATCCGTAAAAGGAAAGTTGGTTTTCCGAAACTAAAACCAAAACCAACTAGGATATCCTCAAATAAGAAAGTCCAATCCCAATCCCACTCTATTTAGGTCATTTTAAGCTCTTATATATAGAGTTTGAAATTATCTGTATTCTTCAGGTCATTTTAAGCTCTTATATATAGAGCTTGAAATTCCCTGTATTTAACAATATTACATTATCATTCGTTCTTTTATCATTCATTTTGTCTACATCACACTTCTTGGGTGCGATACTTTCCTGAACCCTACTTAAACGCGAAATACCTTGTGTACTGTGCTACGAGTCGCCAGATGGCTGATTACATTGTGCCTTTCTACGAGTCCCAAATCGAAGTTACTGCCACCAAAAAAGCAACAATTGTTGATCATTGGATTCTACAAACTGTGCACACACGTCGTCGTAGACTCCACAAGCTCCTTATCAGTCTGAATATCAAATGGCTCCCGTGTTCTAAACCCGAGGACGAGCACTCAGTTGCTCTTCTTCAGCTCTCCATCGGCGATCGTTGCCTAATATTTCAACTCCTTCATAGAGATTTCATTCCCCAGAGCCTCGTAGACTTTCTCATTGATCCTAATAACACGTTTGTTGGTATTGGAGTTGAGGGAGATGTTGAGAAGTTGTTATGCGATCACGGGCTGTACGTGGCGAATACTGTTGATTTGAACAAACTGGCATTGTTGACTTATGGAGAAGAAATCTATGGAAAAATGGATTTGAAGCGAATGGCGAAAGCAGTACTTGGGAAAGTTATGGAGAAGCAATTGAATAATACTTTGAGTAAGTGGGATGATGAGAATTTGAGCTATGAACAAGTTGAATATTGTGCTATTGATGCTTTTACGTCGTTTGAGATAGGAAAAAATTTGTTTAATATAATGTCGGACAGAGATAGCCGTCGTGTTAAGTTTCAGTCATGGCTGCTGCTAAAAGAGACATTGAGGAGGTTCTAAAATCTTGCTTTTGTTTTGAATATGAAATAATATCAGAAACTGACAAAGGGGGTCAAGGACTAATAAGAAAAGTTTATTAGAAAAGATAATAGTAGAAGTTTGGAACTTTTTTTTTTTTTTTGGTTTCCCATCCAGTGTCTGGTACCCGCATTAGAGTCCGACTATATCCGGAATCGCACCGCGTAGGGCCCTAGTCGGGGGAAAGCGTCCTTACCAAGGATTTTTCTATACCCAGGGCTCGAACCCAAGACCTTTGGTTAAGGGAGGAGCAGTCTCATCCACTGCACCACATCCTTTGGTGGTAACTTTTTTTCTTTTTGTAATAGCAGTTTCTATATGTAACTTTCTCTAGTTTCTTGAAAATTTATACTATATTCATATTATTTTTGTTGCCTAAAAAAATTGGGTAGTCTAGTGCATTAGGTATTTCACGTTCACATAAGGTCCGGAAAAGGGCTGCACTCAAGAAGTATGATGTAGACAATCTACCCTAATATAAACATTAGTGGCTACTTTCACGGCTAGAACTTTTTTTTCTTTTTGTAATAGCAGTTTCTATATGTAACTTTTTCCAGTTTCTTTGAGAATTTATACTACATTCATATTACTTTTGTTGCCTAAAACAAAATTGGAAATAGTAATAGCCTTTTGTTAGAGCACAGTCAAACTAGTTTAGTTTTGGTTTTATGCCTTAGTGAAACTGAAAAACCAAAATAAGACCACCACAACAAAAACAAATCTTAGTGTAATCCCACGTATGAAATCTGGGGAGGATAGTATGTACATTGACCTTACTCCTTCCTTGTGGAGATAAAGAAATTGTTTCTCATAGATCTTCGGCTCAAGGAACGGTGAAAATAAAGTAATAAACAGTAGCAACAACCAAAATATACAAGAGCACGCCTACAAAAATTAGACAACTCTTATTGAACTCCTTTTTTTGGTTTCGCACCCAGTGTCTCGTATCCAGTTTGGGATCTAACTATTTCGGATTTGCATTGGGAATCTAAAGCTCGAAACCAAGACATATGGTTAAAGATATATATATATATATATATATATATATATATATATATATAACATGCTACTTGTGCATCTATGACCAAATGTATAAGTTAGGACTACTGCAATAGGAAATTCTGGGGAAAAAAGTACCTTATGAAATAGGAGTTGTACAAATAAGTAGTCATAAAGCATGAAGCATGGTTCATCTCAATTTCCAAATTTTAATCAGAGCGAAATATAATCCTCCGTATATCATGATCCATTTTCTAAACTAAACATAAAAATCTGATCCAATACCAATGTATTATCTCAAAACCAAATGTCGCAATGTCATCAATAAAATTATTATGTTTAATGTAGAAAATGGAGTTTCACGATCCACTTTATTTTGTGCTATTTACTAATTCTAAGTAGTAATTTGGTTGAGAAATGTATTTGGTGTTCTCATCTTATTGGTAATGGACTAGTGTTACTAATGTGAGCAATTAGTAATAATATTTACTTAATTTTACTTATAAAAAAAATTTAAATTTTAAAAAAAACATTATAGCGTCGACATTAGTCGCCAGTAAAAGTAAAATTGTCGCAACTGAAAGTACTACTACATCGCTTTGCTATCGTGCGACCAAAATAAATAAGGTTTTTAGTGGCGACTTAAGGCGCCACCAAAAATCAGTAGAATCGTCAGTAAAGGTGGAAGTGCATTTTCTGCCATTTGTGGCAAGTTTAGTTGCCACCAAATGTACATTTTTTTAGCGAATGTCCCGAGTCATCGAAAATAATATTTAGTTGCGAAAGTATGTGATTAGTTATTTTAGAGTCCATTGCTCAAATGGTCACTCAACTATTCCAAATTATATCCTAAAGTTACTTTACATTCATTTGTAACAACAAAGTCACTGAACTAAGTCTATTGCGCTCAGAAGGTCAGTCAACTAGATTTTTCAAATTTTGGATTGCCAAATACCTATTTTACCCTCTAAATTATAAACATTTATCTTCTTTTTATTTTTTAAACTTTTTAATATTATGATTTTCCCTTTTTTATTTATATTATGGACTTACCTATAGAATAAATAAATATTGCTTATAAATTAAAAAAATAAAAAGTATTTAAGCATATATAATTCTGGAATAAAAAAATAATGAGAATAGTAAAAAAATTAATTAGAATAATTTGTTAGTAATAATAAGTTTAGTATTAACAACAAAAATTTAAAAATTTAATTACACAATTCAGAATGATAGAAAATAAAGGTTGTAAAATATATATTACATGCACGTAATATAAAAATAATTATTTAAATAAAGGTATTTTTATAATATACATTATATATTCTTAGAAATTATGCTCAATTATTTTATTATGTTTCTATCAATTTTCCGACGACATAAAGTTATGTCACCGGAAAGCAGGGGGGCTATCTGTATAGGGTAAACTATGCTATCTTAAGTCGTGCATGGAATAAATATAATATAATTGAGCATAATTTTCAAGAATATATAATGAATATTATAAAAATACTTTTATTTAAATAGTTATTTTTATATTACATGCATGAAATATATATTTTACAACCTTTATTTTCTTTTATTCTGAATTGCGTAAATAAATTTTTGAATTTTTGTTGTTAATACTAAAATTATTATTGCGAACAAGTTATTCTAATTAATTATTTTACTATGATCATTATTTTGTTATTCCAGCATTATAGATGCTTAATTACTTTTATTTTTTTAATTTATAAATAATATTTATTTATTCTATAGGTAAGTTCATAATATAAATTAAAAAGGAAAAATCATAATATTAAAAAGTTTTAAAAAAAATAAAAGAAGATAAATATTTATAATTTAGAGGGTAAAATAGGTATTTGGCAATCCAAAATTTGAAAAATCTAGTTGAGTGATCTTCTGAATGCAATAGGTATAGTTCAGTGACGTTGTTGTTACAAACGAAAGAAAAGTGACTTTAAGAGATCATTTGAGATAGTTGGGTGACCATTTGTGTAATTGACTCGTTATTTTATTCAATTGAAGAAGACAGCTTTATTTTTTTTATTAAATCACTTTAAAATAATAAAATATTGTTACGTTATGTAATCAAATAGCAATTCATGTTGATGTTTTAGCTTGAATACGAGGATTAATAAAATTTTATTTAATCAATTCATCTTGAAGCGGTAGGTTATAGGCAGCTAAAACATATAACGTAATAATTTATCTGTACTGAATTTCTATACTCTCTCTATATTAATTTTAAGATTTAATGACAAAAGGTAAAATTCATAGTTGCGGTTCAAATTAAGGCATCAGTATGATAATATAAATGAAAAGACCATCTTAAAATTGATTGTTCTAAATATCGAGAAAATTCTACTGAAAGAGTAGAATTATTCTCTCATGCCATATAGACCTTCATTTTGTCATATCTTTCTAAATGACGTCAAATTCTCTTAATTCCTTTCTTCCTTAATATCAAGTTATCGAAGTGAAGTTTTGCTCTCTCTCTCTCTCTTTTTTACTTCAGTATTTTGATAAGGTAATTGTTGGCAAACAGGAGTTTAAAAATATTTTAATGATTCTTTTTTTCATGTGTAAATATCTTTAGATGAATTTTTAATTGCTTAATTATATTATGGCCATAAAAAATCCTACTAATTTTATTGAAAAATATATTTGGTATTCATCATATTAGTAATGGACTAGTGTTATTTATTTAAGCAATTATTAGTAAATTTTAATTTTAATTAAAAGTAAGTTTTTAATTAAAGTAAGATTTAGCGGCGACTTTGATCGCCACTAAACGTAAAATTATCGCAACTACGACAAATTCAGGTTTTATAAATAAAGTAAGATTTAGCGGCGACTTTTGTCGCCACTAAACGTAAAATTATCGCAACTACGGCTAAACTAAGGTTTTATAGTGGCGACTCGCGTTATCGCCACTAAAGGTTAAAGTGCATTTTCTAATTTTTTTTTTTCTTTTTCTGCTATTTGCTGCAAGTTAGTCGCCATAAATGTTCATTTTTTTAGGGACAACCCCAAGTCATTACAAATAACATTCAGTTACGGAAGTACTTGACTAATTATTTATTTATGGTATAAGAGAGCTTCATTGTTTATTAAATCACTTAAAATCAACAAAACGTTATATTGTATAATCAAACTAGTAACTTATGTCGATATCTTAGCTTGAAGGTACAAATTAATTAACTTTTATTTAATTAATTTATCTGGTAGGTAAAATATGTAAGGTAAATATTTATTCGCACTGAATATTTATACTCTCTGTGCATTTTAAAATTTAATAACAGACGGTAAAATTTATAGTTGTTGTTCAAATTAATCCATCATGTGTGATAAATATAAATGAAAAGACCAAAGACCAAAGACCAAAGACCAAAAATATTAAATAGCCTATGGAAAAAGCACTAAAGTTGGACAATTGCTTGTGGTTAATTCTCCAATAATTTTTGAATTAATTTGCCAATAAGTATGATTTTTGTGACATTTGAAACTTTTGGGGAGAGGGGAGCATTTACGTAACTAGCAAAGTTATTGCGACGTGACCCGGAGGTCACGGGTTCAAATCGTGGAAGCTGTCTCTTGCAGAAATGCAAGAGAAAGCTGCATACAATAAACCATTGTGGTACGATCCTTCTCCGAACTCCACGCATAACGGGAGCTTAGTGCATGGGCAGACCCTCTTCTTCTTCTTTTTTTTGTTTAAAACTTTTGGGGAAGCATTTCTGCAATTGCTGAAGTGACTTTTATATTTGACTTGTTAGTTTCACTATAATTAATCAAAATTTATTCACAAATCATGTGCATATGTGGGTTCAGTGGCGGATCTAGGATTTTAAGGTTATGGGTGCTCACTTCCTTTAATATAAAGGTGTTATCAATCGCATAGTATAAGTGCACAATTATTCGAATGCAAGAGTAAAAAAGACTTAATATGAAAACTACTAATAATATTTTCATTACCAACAAATACTTTTAGTCACAAGTCATAATGAACTACTAATAGTATTATCATTACCAAAAGGGCTTCTAGTCACAATTCACAACTGTGATCGACGACTTTTCATATGTTGAAAACGATGAATAATGGCATCGTTGCTCACAGTTGGTAACAAAGATAATATTTTTTATTGAATCTGCTTTCAAAGAATAAGCGATAAGCATGAAAAAAATTCAAAATCCTTCTAAGAATATTTTTAATTTCTTACTTTAATAAAAATACCAAATCTTATTACCTTGTGCTATGTTCTGATAATCTGATTTTGAGATTGTTGTGAATGACCGGAGAGTTTGCTGATTGTTTCGTCTACTTTGTTCTTTGTTTTTCCCTTCTCTACGTTCCTAATGAGCAAAAATTCAAGAAGGGTTTAGTTTTAAACTTTTCTGTAAGACTGTAAAGATGGCCTTTCTTATACTTAAATCTAATTAATTATTAATATAATAAAGCCTAAAGGTGAAAGGAAGTAGGAAAAGGAAAAACTAAAAATTAAAAAAGGAAAATTTAGTTCAAAAGCATTAAACTAAAACGTAGTCTGGCAACCTAAACTAAAACCTAAAGGGAATAGGAAAAGTTTTAAAACTTTTCCATAAAAGACAAAAAGCTGACATTCAAAAATATAAAGGCAGTACTATGACAAGAATCGAACCTGGGTCTTTGGTTTCAAGAAAGGTTTTAACTCCCACTTCAGAACCACAATACCCGTCAGTCATTTTAATTATTGGGTGCTCACTAAAATGTTATATCCTATTTCTTATATTTTTATTATAGCTATACCTAGTTTACGTCAAGGTTAATGGGTGCTTGAGCACCTAAAACTAGCATGTAAATCCGCCCCTGTGTGGGCTACATGCTAAAGGTGTCAATTTTTTTTGTGTGCAGAGAGGTAAATGGTAGTTGCTGCAGAGATATAAGGACGAGCATCTGGATCTTGGATTGCGCTCATATTCTTCTTGGAATGACATAGTGTTGGAGAAACCGTATTGACCACAATAACAGAAGGTAAACATATTTATTGCAGTTGCCAATCCATTCCATCTTTAAGGTATTCCTTTCTGTTGAAAACAAATACCATCAAGTGCCCTCACCCAAGAAACCGAACCAAATACTAGAATAATAGAGGATAAAACTCCTCCTGTAAAAACATTACCTAATAATTCTATGTTTTTTAGCCATGTTGTTGGCAATATTATGAGTGCAACTAAAAAGACAACGGTTTAGACAAGAGGGGTTGCTCTGATGGTAAGCAACCTCCACTTCCAACCAACAGGTTGTGAGTTCGAGTCTCCCCAAGAGCAAGGTGGGAAGTTCTTGGAGGGAAGGATGTCGGATTTCTATTTGGAAACAGCCTCTCTACCTCAGGGTAGGGGTAAGGTTTGCGTACACACTACCCTCCCCAAACCCCACTAAGTGGGATTATACTGGGTTGTTGTTGTTGTTTGTTGTTTTCTGTGTCTACTATTTTCCGGCCACCAATATGAAAATCTGCATTTGCGAATAACTTTTGCAAATTGTCGCCTTCTAATATTAGGAACTCAATTGCAACTAAGTATAGTTCAAGATAACTGAAAATTGATAGTATTGTTCTTTCTTTATTCCCGCAAGCTAATTCATGAGTGTCAGGAATTTGCTTTTAGGAACAAAGGGAGAGTCGTAATATCAATTTTCATGTATGTTGAGCTATACTTGGTTGCAGTTTAGGTCCGAATATTAGAAGGTGACAATTTTTTTGTCGGGTTTTCGGGTTTTTTTGTTACATGAATATTATTTTAATCGTACTTTGTTAAAATTATAGATAAAGCTTTGATAAGTGAATATATGTTTAGTGAATATGAAAAAAATTGACAAACATATGATCTATTAAAATATTCTAATGGGAGAATTTTTTTAGTAACACATGATAGTTATTTTCTTAGTCATCTAACAATAATTTTTCGTTAATTTACGCTTTCAAGGTTAATACATGAGAGGATCCCAAATATTTCTATATTTTCTAAAGAAAAATCACTATAAAGTCTTAAAAATATAAATAAAATTTATATATTTATATGTCGGTTTGGTTCAGATATTTTTACTCAATACCAAACCAAGTCAAACCAAACCTAATCGGGTTTTTCGGTTTGGTGCGATTTTCCGGTTCGGTTTGGTTTTTCGGTTTGGTGCGGTTTTCCGGTTCGGTTTGAACACCCCTAGTATTGGTTTTCAATAGAAAGGAACACTTAGGAGATGGATGGATTGATAACTACATTAAATATGTTCACGTTTTGTTATTGTGGTCATGCGGTCCCAAAACTATGCAATTCCATGAACAATATTAGCCCTTCTACATATATGCTTCAAATGGAAGAAGATCGAATTCAAGAATTTATCATCATGGATAATTAGTTAATACGTACCTCCTTCTATACCAAATTTTAGCCTTCCATATTTCTGTTATCTTAGATAGTAGACGATAATTAAGATAATTAGACAAATAATATTCGGAAGGGGAGCCTTGATGTAAGTGATAAAGTTGCTATCATGTGACCAGGAGGTAACGGGTTCGAGCCGTCCGGTCCTTCAAATACATACATTAGCCACACTGCTTCTGTATACTTCTCTTATCATAGGGCATTTTTCTATTGTCTTTTCTTTATACATTCTTATGGACAGTAATTTCATGATTGTTTGGCATGACAATTTACTATGTTTCTTGAAATTGTAACTTCAAAAGTTAAATGCCTTAAAACATGACAGAAGACATAGCACCAGATTGATGAGAGATAATAAGAAACTTGTATTTAGCAGTTTACTATATTGCCAATATATTAGATTTTATCCAATGATTTCAACATTTTAATATAAAATTGTTAAGTATAGTGACAGAAGACATAGCACCAGATTTCAACAGAACACTTTATATTTGGATTTGGCCATTCATATTTGTGAACATTAAAGTCCAATTAGTTATTCAATAATCATCATGATTTCTAATTATTTATAAAGAATAAATTTTTTTTGGTTGAAGAATGAAGATGTTTCCATTTAATTTGAATACTGGGGGAGATACAGATTTTAACTATAAGAATGATATCGAAGTAGACACTTTTGTATCTCTTTGACGGAAAACTTGAAGAATATTACACAAAAGTCAAAAGAGATGAGGATATTAGAGGAGTGTTAAAAAACGTACTCGCATCAGATGTTTATATTAAATCATACTAATTTACTGTGTTTAAGTTTAGGGGTGGATCCATCCCTTTAAGATTGGGTGACATGGCACTTGCTAAGATGATAAAATTATCATATATAGATGTTGAATTTTCTTAAATTAGGTTAAATATTTAATTCTGCCATCCGTAGTCGTAAACTAGATAAAGGCATCATAGGTAATAAACCTTTTTAAAAGCTTTTCACGTGTGTAAAATTCAAGTTGGAATTTGTCTTGAACAACCTTTTCCGATTTTTCTTTTTCTTTGTGCTTTTTGTTTCCTTTTATCCTAGTCATTTTCCTTTTCGGCTACCTCCGAATTTTTTATTTGTCGTTTTATTATTTCCCCCCCCCCCTCTATTTTCTATTCTTTTATATGTAGTCTCTAGCATGAAGACTCAAAAACAAAACAAAGAAGAATTCCAAAATTTTAAAATTTCATAAAATAAGCATTCCTCTTAATCTCAAATCTATGAGTTTTCTTCTTTCAAATACGAAAAACTTGGGACTCGATGAGAATTTTTGGATTGTGATGAAATTCAATCTTCATCTTCTTTTATTATATCATAAAAATTTGTGTTATTCTATGGTTATTAAATATAATTTAAATCTCTTTACTATTAAATTATGATAAAAATTTCGTAAGTATTGCTTAAAAAGAATATGAGATTTATGATTTTGACTTTTTGGAACTAGTAATTTATTTAATTATCTATTGAAGATATTTTTTTTAGTTTTCTTATTCTGTTTGGTGTAATTCCCTTGTTGAAGATGTTATTTTACTGATGTGAATTTATTTTTAATATACAGAAAGAAAATGTAATTCCCTAGTGAAAATGTTGAGTTTACTTTTGTGTTATAATAAAGGTGTGATTCCTAATTTAAAATGCTAATTACGTTTGCTTCTTGATATTTGAGATGTAATTTTCATATTTACCAATAAAAAATACTCATTAAGTTGATCTAAATAAAAAAAAAATCAAAAAACAAACTTATATAAAAACCATTACGAATAAGTTTTCATGAGTAAAAAAAATATCCCTTTTACCTAGCGGACATTACTGTAATTACGCGTTTTACATTCTTGCCGCCAAAGCTTAAACCAACACAGAATAGGAAAGTAAAATTTCCATATACTACAATTATTATAGTAAAAAACTCTCATTTAATTGACGCTACAAAATTAGGAAACTAACGTTTTAATTCTTGTTGCAAACCAAACCGTTACTTCCCATTTCCAATCCCACGTAAATTAGGAAAACTCGCTCTGTTATTTATATATACACAGCCCCTTTTCATTCCATTCCACAAGTTATACTCCATATTAACAAAAGTTCTCTGTTTTACTGTTGTTTATCAATGGCTGAAGTGTACGGAGTTTCTTTCTACAGTGATCAAATAGAAGTTACTGTAACGAAGAATGCAATTGTTGTTAATGACTGGATTTTGCATACTTATCATACTCATAGGCGAAGACTGCACAAACTCCTTATTGGTCTTGATATCGAGTGGCTCCCTTATTTCAATCCAAAAGACAAACAACCAGTTGCTCTTCTCCAACTTTGTGTAGGCCGACGTTGCCTTCTTTTTCAACTCCTACACAAAGATTCCATGCCCGGATACCTCGCACAATTTCTGACTAACCCAAATTTCACATTCGTTGGTGTTGGGGTTGAGGGAGATGCTGAGAAGTTGATGTGTGATCACGGGCTTTTTGTGGCGAATACTGTGGATTTGAACCGACTTGCATTGTTGCATTATGGAGAATATGTGTATGGAAAGATGGGGTTGAAGAGAATGGCAAAAGCAGTACTTGGGAAAGTAATGGAAAAGCCAGAGAATGTTACTTTGAGTAAGTGGGATGCTGAGAATTTGAGCTATGAACAAGTTGAATATGGTGCTATTGATGCTTTTGTGTCGTTTGAGATTGGAAAGAAACTGTTTAATCAAATGGCAGAGAGAGAGAAGGAATTGAATTGCCATTATCAGCGATTCAATTGCCATTTTCAGCCACTGAATTGCCATTATCAACCACTGAATTGCCACTATCCGCCTCGGCAACTGCTACAAGAGACACAAGGGATGTTTCAAAATCTTGCTCTGTTTTGAATCTGAAATAACAACATTAGAAAAAGTACACAATAGTAAACTTTGTACAAGGATGTTCTCAAGCTTGAGACTTGTGAAGACATTGGCAACATTTTTTTATTTTTTATTTTTGGTTAAGTAGTTTATACATGTAATATGTATTGATTTTGATATTACATATTGTAACATAAATTTTGAATTCAAACTACTTTTGTGTTTTTTTCCCTTTTCCTTCACAAGCATCTTTAGAATCAGTGTAAGAACATTAACCCACAGTCTGAAGACTGATATCACATAAGATAAAAGAAGCTAATATGCAACTAGAAAGCTAACTAGTATGCCAGCTCCTTTATTTGAGAGGTTGTCCATGCTTGCAAATCTTTGCATAGGCGCGCTTGATTTGGTGCATGAAACTGGAACGATCCACTAACAGTAGTGACTGAATCATTCTCGCTATTACTTGAAGTTTCTTGCTCATTGGAAGTACTGTTCCCCGTCTCTTCAACAGGAGACATTGGAGTGGGAACAAAAAACTTGGCATTACACTAAAAATGTTAGTTTGATGCATAGGGCTTATCAAGTATATTCTTAACAATTAAACATCCTATTTCAGAATCAGACCAAGAAAACAAACAAGGGCTGTCGTGCCTAAGCCACAAAAGGTTCAAACATATCATCCAAAGATAATTAATAAGACAATATCACTTGCCTTGACCGGACACCCACACGACTACGAGCCGAGAATTGGTTGGACGTAGGTGGAAGAGGTGGGATTCCCGAACCGTCATCAGCAGAAGTTGGACTCTTCATTTCCGGAAATCCATTGTTGCATATGGAACTTTCACTTTTTAATACACTCTTCAAGTTATAATCTGGTGCTCCATTTTGGAAAACTGCACTGGTTGGTGGAGGTGCAAGGGTCGGTTCCTCAGCGGGAAGTTCAGCCCCTTCCTCTACCCATCTTTTAAGTTTTTCATCATAATAAAATTTATTCGTTTCACCCAATTTTGCTTGCAAGGAATCAAGACAAATGGAAAGAAGTCTCGGCATCAAACTTTATGAGGACCACAATCTAGAAGATGACAGCGGAGAAAAATAAATAATCTACCTGACGGCCTTGACAGGGTATGAGGACTAATCCAATAGTTTTCTGGAGAAGCTGGGAGCCAAAGCTAAAGCGGTGAAAGCGTGATGTCCCTCCAGCTCCTGATGCATTGCTTCCTGTGTTACTTGAGCTTGCTTCCTTTGACGGGTCAACGTGATCCTACACAAATACATGACAAACTCATCTTTTCAAACCAGATCAGATAGATTGAGTCAAATGTAACAGTTAGTGTCATCTCTTTATCCTCTCATCTATGTTGAATGATTGTCTCAGAGTTACTTATGGTGGAACTTTCTGCATTCAGGGAGGGTTCTCCACAAATTTGGCTCCTGGAAAATTGGTTGGTAAATTGCTTAACCTTTTTGATAGCACGGCTCATCGTATTGCCACCACCAATGCCAACTAGTGGCAGTTTACAAGGGAATGAACAACATCATCAGTTTGCGGGGTCTAGAGTTTCAAGTAGTCAGTCAACCATGGCAATGTCATCACTGATGCCCTCAGCATCTATGGAGCCAATAAGTGAATGGGCAGCAGATAGCGGTAGAATGTCAATGCACAGTAGAAGTGTTTCAGAGCCTGACATTGGAAGAACTCCAAGACAGGTGTCTTATCCCGTTTCTCTGTTCTCAATGTTTTAGTCTCAGGGGTTCGGCCAGTTTTAAGTGATTTCGACAATGCTTGACAGTACCTAAAATTAAAAATGCTAAGGAACCAGTTGAAAGGATTTCAAGGAACTCTGCTGAACATAAACTAGGATAATACTTTAATGCGTCCGATATCCTTCCAACTTCAGCTAACATGCGTGCATACAGAAGTTTATATGGTTGAAAAGGAAGGAGAATAAATTGAGAATTCCCCAGCACCTTCGACTATTCATAAATCTCAGTCCTCTGTCCATAAAAATATTTGATCAGTCAAGCGATAAACCCGTGTTAACCAAGTAGCACATACAGTTACATGAGTGCATATGCTAGCTGTGGCACAAGATGTTTCACATCTCGTCGTATGACTAGAAAATGCACAAAAAATTGAGTCAGCAGCACCTGAATAGCCTCTGGACTAGCATACGTTCGGGGAAATTTCAAGTGATCTGCACCCACAAGACACAATCTCGTTGTATCTGAATATGGTTCAAAGTTTGCTTCGGCCACTGGATAGCAAATGTGTGAAGCAACAATCTAGATCATTGTTTTTTGAAAAGGAAAATGTATGTAAGAAGCAGACGATAATGATTGTGTAAGATTTTTTACACAATCATGCACTTAAAAGGTACTGTTGCGGCAAAGCAACATGCTACATTGTGTAGCTAAGTAAAAAAAATTATTACTTCTTAATATTTTGACCCCCTTAGTGAAAATCCCAGCTCCGACACGGACCGTCAGTATATATTTTTGATGAAATGAGATTCTTCGTTACAAGCGTCGAGAAGATGCAAAGTTACAAAATAGATTAGAGTTAGTTCCAATTACAACAACAACAAAAGAAACTTACAGAAAAAGAAAGTACTGTCAGTATATATGACATTTTAATTTTTGATATGAAAAAATGAAATAATCAAGTCTCTAAATTTACACTTGATAAGCAAATGCGCCACACAAATTAGGACCAGTAGATTTTATTTTTTTGGGGAATTGATAATTAGGAGCGGGAGAATAATGCTTTTACCAGATGTTAATTGATCGTAGGGTCTCTTACGAGCTGAAAGAGGCTGTGAACCACCGAAATTCTGCTCGGAATTAGGGTTTTGTGGTGGTGGTGGTGATGCTGGCGGCGATTGAAGTGGTTTCCATCGCCGGGAAATTTTCTTCTATGATTGTCGTCGTTACGAGAGATAGTCTCGTCGGAAGGCCAATTCGGCGGTACAAAATGAGAGTTCCGGTGATATTCCGGCTGGTTTCCACCGCGTTCTGCGTTACCGTGGTCCACTGAGCATCACCGGTAAATTTACAATTTGAACCTTTTACGGTTTGTTTGGATGGTTGTTACCGTATTGTTTGTTAAATATAATAAACTTGTAATATTATAAAGAAAAATTATGATACAAAATAAAATTATGATATAAAAAGGTAAAATAAATGATAAAATAAAATTATCTATCTATCTATATCTATATTCTATATATTATTATAAAAACACGAATGTTAAATCTCTAAATATTGAACGACAAAAATATTCCTGAAATATTGACAATCTTTTATACCCTTCAAAATTGAATTATTTGTTCAAAAATATGATAGAATATGGGATAAAATTGTAATAATATTTAGTGTTAAAAAAATTGGTAACTCAAAAAGAGATATTCAAATTGTTGTCTAGGTTCATTTTTGTTATATTATATTAATGGATTTTTATTATACTATTAATTTGAATATATTTAATGTGTGTAATAGTAATTTGAATAGCTTTGAATATAATATTTTTATTAGCTTTAAATGACTATTATTATTTATTATGGCTATCAAAATCAATTAGTGTTTTGAATCTGACTATTTGATAACGTTCCATGTTTAACGGCCTTTAAATATGTTACGTTTCTTTCCTTTGGTTTTGTAACGATTCTTTCTAGACAATCATATGTCCACTTTGGACTATTTATATGTATAATGTGTTTATAAAAAGGTGTGAAAGAGTTGAAAAAGCAAACACTTTTCTTCTCAAATTCTTTTTATTGTGCTGGATTGTTTTTGATTAATCTTTGTTGTTTCTGCTCCTAGTTTATATTAAAAGAGCTTGTTGAATTCTGAGGGATATGCCTAATTTTATTCATCATGGTGTGAGCGAAATATCCTTAAGGACAGTGTCTTTGACACGCCTCAAGCTAAACCTTATTCTCCATAATAATCATCCAATTTTTCCAACAATCTTACGAATATTTACCACTTTATTCTTATGGAGAATACCGATTAAGTATATTATTCACGTTGACGTTTTCTGCATCGTTGTTGGTGTATTCGTACTTTTGGACCTCAAAATTGGATTCCGGTGGACTTTAAACACGATAGCTTGTTCCACTTTATATGTTTTTGTGTGACTTAATATTTAACTATCAGGTACGCGTAATTGGATTAATACTAAATTTATGTTATTTCATGCTTATTCTCGAAAATATAACAGGCAGATAAACTTTGACCTCAAGGTGATACATATAATGTCATTTCAATTTTAGATGTGTTTATAGTTGTACATTATTTGTTGATGTGAATTTGTATTTGTAATTTTGTATGTATATTTTGCATAGTGAAAGATGCTGCACTAATTTTGTAGTTCTTTTGATCTAGAATGTTTTAAATATTCTCTTTTAACATATTGAATAGGCAATATGATATTAGTTATTTCGGTAATTGTGGAATTTCCTAACATGTCAAAAGGACAATTTGTTATGTTGTTTGAGATCGTGAGAATAAATGGTATTTACATTTATATACTATTTAAAGGTTAGTGACCTTTTTCCATGAATTTGATATCCCTGGTCATACATATTTTCTAATTTGGAGATAAAATATTTTGGGTGAAGCTATATTATTAACTTGTTATTTATAAAGTAGAACTCTTTATGAGTTGTGAAAATGTTATCTCCTTAACTTGAAATTTTCGAAAATGTGGGGGACCATGGTGTCCAGAGTTATATAGCCCGATCCTAAGAAGGAAAAATATGAGAAAAAATTACTTATTAATGTTATAATAAAGCATTACAAAATTGAAATTTTTTGCGGCAAAAAATTTGTATTGGAAGATAAAAAATATGTTGTCTTTCTGACTTTAAAAAGTTATGTTGCTTCGGGTGAAGAAATCGTTAAATTATGACCCGTTTCCTATTGATTTGAGATATTTCTGTAGAAGTTAAAATTGCTTCTATATTTAGAAAATTTTACTTTGGTACTTGACAATGGAAGATACAAAAAGAAAATAAATTCTTATGTGTTGAAAAATATTTCAAAAGGCACTTGCAAGGAAATCAAGTTTCATTTCAATTGAGATGATTTTATGCCTTATTTGAGAAATACTATAAGTTAGTATTTTATGTGTGGAGTTTCCACTGTACTAGAAGGATACAGTGATGATATTGAATCTCTGATTCAGAGGAGAAAAGTTCAATAGTGATTGTGTGATCACCTTTTGGCGGGGTGTTATGGTATTAAAATTGCATGGAAGAGAGGTTGATTAAGCAACCTCTTGATGAGTTAAACCGACAATAATTATGTCGATGAATTGTGATTGCCAAGACACAATAACCATTGTAATCTTTCAATGGGTAGAGTAGACGCATTTGTTTAAGATATAATGTCATAAAACAATTGCTTAGAGATGAGAGTTTTTATACATATTATATGTAGTCAAAAGAGGATTTGGCCGATCCTTTGAATTATAAGTGAAACATCGAGGGGTTGAGACTTTTGCCAATTTGAGATGTATCAACAATGATGGTAACCCAACCTATGTGATTGGAGATCCCATGAACTAGGTTCATATGGGTAATAACAAGTCATTATTTGATCAAATATGCACTATCAAATTATGTCTCTTCCTATGGTGTGTGCGTGTATATAGAAGGAGTGTGAGGTTGAGTTATTAAACTCTTAATCCAATAATTCATAGCCTATTGTAGGTGATGTATTGTGCTGCAGAATACACTTGATGGATGGACCTATATGAGTGTGGAGTGGGGTCGCTCCTATGAAATTTGTGGCGAAATTTCTAGAGCACTCATGAAAACCAGGCGCGCGCATGGCCTATGTCACGACCCTAACCCCGAACCCGATCGTGATGGCGCCTCTCGTGAAGACAAGGCCAGCCAGTTAAAACCCAATTCACCTTTTAAAACAGTTAATCAACACAAAATAGTCTAAACATGATTTAATAATACTGAATAGCGGAAAATATCGATAACAATGCGGAAATACAACCGACACAGCCCTAATCGGGGTGTCACAAGTCACGAGTATCTATAGGTCATAATACAAGTCTGTTAAATCCAATAACTAGTACAAATGTTTGAAGGGAAATAGAAATGATAAGAGAGTATAGACACGGGGCTGCTGACATCAACAGCTGCCTCGTAATCTCCGAAAAGCCGCCTGGAACTGAAGGAATCAACACTCAGGAGCAGAACCAGCTACGCCTGAATCTGCACACAGGGTGCATGGAGTAAAGTGAGTACTCCAACTCAATGAGTAACAAATGTAAATAACGACTGAAAGTAAGAAAACACGTAAGACACAAGACATTCTATAATGAAGCAATAAAACCATTTAGAAAACGGTAAAACCAGTAAAAAGTCAAGTGAAATCCTCTTTCAACAAGTAAACAAGTAATTAACAGGTAATTAAGGTACAATAAACAAATAGAAGTTCGCCCCTCGGGCACAGTATCAACAAATCTGCCTCTTGGGCAGTATCTCAGAACAGAACCAGCCCCTCGGGCAATATCTCAAAATAGAATCAGCCCCTCGGGCTCAATCTCACATCACAATGGGTACGCACGCTCACTGGGGTGTACAGACTCCGGGAGGGGCCCCTTACGGCCCAAGCGCAATAACAAGCTATCTTGTGGCATCAAAACATTGCCCTCAGCCTCATATCAATCAAGTCATCTCGTGGCGTACATATCTCAGGCCCTCGGCCTCAAATCAGTATCAGTGTTTCCTCACAACATAGGCCCTTGGCCTTACTCAGTCAAAAATACTCACAAGCCCCTCGAGCAATAGTAAAACAGTCTTTCTCAGTCAAAAACATCATTTAAAATATCACTCAAGTCTTAAAACTGAGTAAACATAGCTGAGTAGTAAAACGGTAAAAAATAATATGACTGAGTTCAAGTAATGAATCAAAACAGTGAGAAAATAGTTATAAAAATCCATAAAGGATTCAAATAGTTGGCACTAGGCCCAAAGATGGCATTCAGCCCAAATAATGATGATAGCAAATAGTTTTTAGTCAAATACGTGGTAAAATCATAAATCGGAATGGACCAAATCACAATCCCTAATAGTGTACGACCCCACGCTTGTCATCAAGTGTGTGCCTCACCTCAATATAACACTACGATGTGCAAATCCGGGGTTTCAAACCCTTAGAGCATCATTTACAATCATTACTCACCTCGAACCGGCTAAATCTCTAGCTCGCGATGCCTTTGCCCCTCGAATCGGCTTCCACGCGTGTCGAATCTATCCAAAATCAGAATGAGGACATCAACATATTCTAATGGAACAAAGCCCAAGTGAAAACAATCAATAAAGGGCACAAATCTCGAAATTACCAAAACCCGACCCCCGGGCCTATGTCTTGGAATTCAGAAATTTTTACATCAATAGATTCCTCATCTCCCCACGAGTCTATGCATATCAAGAATACCAAAATCAGAGTTCAAATGACCCCTCAAATCCTCATTTTAAGGCCTGTTAAACTCAAGCCCTAATTCCCCATTTTTAGCCTTTTAATTCCTTTAATTACTGCCTTAATCCATGAAATTCTACCATAGAAATGTGTTTTAGGTCCAAAATCCTTACCTTAACGAAGTTCCCTTGAAATCCCTCTTCCATATCGTCCAAAAGCACTCAAGCCAAAGTAAAAAATGGTGAAATAACCCAAAATTCGCGAAGGGCTCTTTTAATTCATCTGCCCAGTTGTTCCGCATCTGCGGCACCTTCTGCCGCTTCTATGCTACCGCATCTGCGGCCTATCCACCGCTTCTGCGGAAATCACTTAAGGGCCAATTTCGCATCTGCGGTCCATACTCCGCATCTGCTACTCGGCAGGTGCGGCCCGTCTACCGCATCTATGGTTACTGACTATTCCTCTCGAATCCGCTTCTGCGGCTCACCTTGAGCACGTGCGGCACCGCACTGTCACGACCCAAAAGCTAACTAGTCATTATAGCACCGAACCCATCCCGCTAAGTAAGCCAACTCATCAAGTCCAATTTAATATAACTTACTAAGAAAAAATAAATGATCTCTTATACACCTCCCAAGTACTGGTAGTACAAATCATGAGCTTCTAAGAGTAGAATTTACAAAATTGATATAAAACAAATACATCTTCTGTTTGAAAAGTTACATAAACAGAGTTTAATGAATCTAAGGCTACCATAAACAAGAGGCAGCTACAACAGGGACGCCGGTACATTTTCCAAGTCAGCTCCCATCGAACACAACAACGTCGACATCCGAAATCTGCACGCAATGTGCAGGAAGTGTAGTATGAGTACAACCGACCCCATGTACTCAAAAAGTAACAAACCTAAACTTAGGTTGAAAGTAGTGACGAGCTTGTACCAAGGTCAGAGTCCACTCCAATATCCAGTAACATCTCATAACAATATAATTAAAGCATCACAAGGAATAATTCAATAATAAAATGCTCAGCTCGTTCACAGTTCAAAAAAAAATATTTTCTCTTCAAGTATAATAGTAAAACTCAATTCTTTTCACTGAAATCACTAAAATATAAGTAAGTCTGAAAACTATGATCTTTCCCATAAAACTTTCTTTCAAAATAGGAGATTTTATTTTTCAAATGACATGAGGAAAGTACATCTCTATGCCTATATTTCAATGTGCATGTCAATGCAATGCAAAATAGTGACCAAAACCATATGCATACTCTTAGAGTATCAATCCACTAAGTCTTCCCTGTCACTCAATCCTCTCAGTCACTCAGTCCTCCCAGTCACTCAATCCTTACAGTCACTCATGCCTCACAATCACTCAATCCTCCCAAGTCTCTCGGCACTCGCACTCAGTAGGTACTTGCGCTCACTGGGGGTGTGTACAGACTCCGGAGGGGCTCCTTCAGCCCAAGCGCTATAACAAGCCATCTCTTTGGCATAAATCAATCAGGCCATCGGCCTCACTCAATCATAAAGCAGTAACAACATACTGCGACGTGCAGCCCGATCCATTAATCATCCTCACAATTAGGCCATCGGCCTCACTCAGTCATCAATCTCTCCAGTCTCCTGGGCTCAAAATGTCATGAAAATCAGCCCAAAAATGATGATATAATGTATTAATAATAACAACTGAGACTTAGATATTATATGAATAAATGAATATGACTGAGTATGAAATATCAATGAAATCAGTGAGATGACAGCAATAAACGACCACTATGGGTCCCAACAATATCGGTATAAAGCCTAAACATGATATCTAGCATGATATACAACTCAATTTACTTATCACATGGTGAAAACACATATATCAACAAAGTAGGACCACTATACAGTGTCCTGGAAACAACAAAGTCACCATTCACAGGGTGCATGCCCACACGCCCATCACCTAGCATGTGCGTCACCTAAACATCAATCACATAACACATAATTCGGGGTTTCATACCCTCGGCACTAAGTTTAAAAGAGTTACTTATCTTGAACAAATCGACTCCAATGCCGAGTAAGCTAACAATACTCCGGAAATTCCATTATATGTGTATCAACCTTTGAACGCCTTCCAATCTCCTCAATTCCAAGCCAAACGATTCGAAACTAGTCAAACAACATGCAAATTAATCAAAACATACTCCAATTCTTATAATTTAACAATTTATGAAAATTTCCAACTCCGCTAAATAATTTGACAGTGGGGCCCACATCTCGGAATCCGATGAAACTTACAAAATCCGATAACCCATTTGATTACGAGTCCAACCATACTAATTTTACTCAACTCTGACTCCGGATCGATGTTCAAATCTTGAAAATTCATTTTATGGAATTTTAGAAAATTCCTCCATTTCTCTTGAAATATCAATTATCTAACCCCAAAAATGAAGATTAATTCATGGAATATAATCACAACGGAGTTAAGAACACTTATCCCAAGTTTTGTGGTGAAGTTTGCCTCTGAAAATCGCCGAAACCGAGCTCCATAGCTCCCAATGTATAAAAATGGCCGAAACCCCCGTTTTAAGAATTTTACCATTCTGGCGCCAAAGGTGGCACCGGGCGCTGCCTGTGGCGCTGGTTCCAGTAGCTAAAAAATCCGGGCTCCAGGGATAGCGCCCAGTGCTACCCTGGGCGCTGGCGATGGGAAATTATTTTTTCCGACACAAAAATGGGCATAACTCTCTCATACAACGTCCGAATTCGACGATTCTTTTTCCTATGGCTCTGAAATTTCAATACGGATCTAATGATTCAGTAAAAACTGAATTTGGATCTCACTTGCTTAATGTGGTACCACTTATTCTTGAAGAAACGCGTTGAAACGTTCTTGAAATGCCCAAATCCAACTCCGTTACCCTTCCGAAATTCACCCGAGGCCCTCGGGACCTCAACTAATTATACCAACAAGTCCTAAAACATCATACAAACTTAGTTGATGTCTCAAATCACATCAAACCCCAATAAAATACAAATCACACTCCAATTCAAGCTTCACAGAAACTAACAAATTCCAACTTCTACATTTGATGCCAAAACCTATCAAATCAATCCGGAATGACATCAAATTTTGCACACAAGTTATAAATGACATAACGAAGCTATTTCAATTTTTGGAATTGAATTTCGATCCCGATATCGAAAAGTCAACTCTCGGTCAAACTTCCGAATTTCATTTTTTCAACTTTTGCCAAAATGCTTCAATTTATTCTACGGTCTTCAAAATAAATATCCGAACACACTCCTAAGTCCAAAATCATCATATAGAGCCATTGAAACCATTAAAACTCCATTCCGGAGTCGTTTGCACAAAAGTCAAACTCCGGTCAACTCTTTAAACTTAAGCTTTGAACATTAAATTTCATTCTTTCAAACTAACTCTGAAATAACTGAAAATCAAAACTGACAATTCACACAAGTCATAATACATCATAGGAGGATATTTAAGACTTAAAATAGTTGAAAGGAGTGTAAATGTCCGAAATGACCGGTTGGGTCGTTACACGCACCTACGGTCCCCAAACCGCAGGTGCGAAAACACCAGAAGCAGCAAAACAACAACAGTTGCAAAACATCTCAACCTCTCCGACAACCACCCGAAATCATCCCGAGGCCCCCGAGACCTCAACCAAAAGCGCAAACATAACCCAATACCTTATTCAAACTTGTTCCAATCATCAAAACACTTCAAACCATATCAAATCAACCAAAACACCTCGGATTCAAGCCTAAGTTTCTAAAATCTTCCGAAATACGCTTTTGATCAAAAACCCAACCAAATCACGTCCGAATGACCTGAAATTTTGCAACACATCCCAAATGACACAGCGAAGCTACTGCAACTCTCGGAATTCCATTCCGACCCCTATATCAAAATCTCGCCTATCAAAACCTCCCGAAGCTAACTGACCCATCGGAACTCGCATCCGATCCCTCTAACACATAAGTCAACGTCCGGTTGACTTTTCCAACTTAAACCTTCTTAAAAGAGACTAAGTGTCTCAAACCTTACCAAAACCATTTCGGATTCGATCCGACCAACCCGATACCATAAAACACAGATAACAAAGCATAAAGAAGCAAAAATGGGGGAAACGGAGCGGTAACTCATGAGACGACTGACCGGGTTGTCACATCCTCCCCAACTTAAACAAACGTTCGTCCTGGAACGAGTCAAGAAACATACCTGAAGCCTCAAACAGGTGAGGATATCTGTTCCGCATCTCCTGCTCGGTGTCCCAGGTAGCCTCTTCCACGGGCTGACCTCTCCCCTACACTTTCACTGAAGCTATATCCTTTGACCTCAACTTCCAAACCTGATGACCCAGAATAGCCACCGAACCTGACGACCCAGAATAGCTACTGGCTCCACATCATAAGTCAAATCATCATCCAGCTGAACCGTGCTGAAATCCAGAACATGAGACGGATCCCCAATATACTTCCGGAGCATAGAAACATGGAATACCGGATGCACACTCGACAAGCTGGGTGGCAAAGCAAGCTCATAAGTCACCTCCCCAATCCTCTGAAGCACCTCAAAAGGCCCAATGAACCGCAGACTCAATTTCCCCTTCTTCCTAAATCTCATAACACCCTTCATGGGTGAAACCTTCAATAGAACCTTCTCGCCAACCATGTAGGACACTTCTCAAACCTTCATGTCAGCATAACTCTTTTGCCTCGACTACGCTGTACGAAGCCTCTCCTGAATCACCTTCACCTTTTTCTAAAGCATCCTGCACCAAATCAGTCCCCAATAGCCTAGCCTCACCGGGCTCGAACCAACCAACGGGAGATCTACACCGCCTTCCATACAAAGCCTCATATGGAGCCATCTGAATACTCGACTGGTAGCTGTTGTTATAAGCAAACTCTGCAAGCGGTAGAAACTGATCCCATGACCCTCCGAAATCAATAACACAAGCATGCAACATGTCCTCCAATATCTAGATAGTGCACTCGGACTGCTCGTTCGTCTGAGGATGAAAAGCCGTGCTCAACTCAATCTGAGTACCCAACTCTCTCTACACGGCCCTCCAAAACTGTGATGTAAACTGAGTGCCCCTATCTGAAATGATGGAAATTGGGACACCATGCAATCGAACAATCTCCCGGATATAAATCCCTACCAACCGCTCTGAAGAATTGGTAGTACACACAGGAATGAAGTGCGGGGACTTGGTCAGCCGATCCACAATCACCCAAATAGCATCGAACTTCTTCAAAGTCCTTGAGAGTCCAACAACAAAGTCCATAGTGATCCTCTCCCACTTCCACTCGGGAATAATCATCTGCTGTAGCAAGCCACCCGGTCTTTGATGCTTATATTTCACATGCTGACAATTGAGACACAGACCTGCAAATCCCACAATATCTTTCTTTATTCTTCTCCACCAATAGTGCTGCCTCAAATCCTAATACATCTTCACGGCACCCGGATGAATGGAATACCGCGAGCTATGGGCCTCCTCCAGAATCAACTCTCGAAGCCCATCCACATTGGGCACACAAATCCGGCTCTGCATCCTCAACACCCCATCATCGCCAATGGCCACATCTCAGGCATCATCGTGCTGAACTCTGTCCTTAAGGACAAGCAAATGCGGATCATCATACTGGCGTTCTCTGATGCGATTATATAAGGAAGACCGAGAAACCACACAAGCCAATACCCGACTAGGCCCCGAAATATCTAACCTCACGAACCGATTGGCCAAGGCCTGAACATCAACTGCAAAAGGTCTCTCCCCAACTGGAATATATGCCAAACTCCCCATATTTACTGTCTTTCGGCTCAAAGCATCGGCCACCACATTGGCCTCTCCCGAATTGAACAATATAGTGATATCATAATCCTTAAGCAACTCCAACCATCTCCGCTGCCTCAAATTAAGATCTTTTTGCTTGAACAAATGTTGAAGACTGCGATGATCAATGAACACCTCACAAGATATGCCATACAAGTAATGCCTCCAAATCTTCAATGCGTGAACTATGGAAGCCAACTCCAAATCATGAACAAGGTAGTTCTTCTCATAGGGTTTCAACTGACGTGAAGCATAAGCGATAACTCTACCCTCCTACATCAATACACAACCAATCCCAACTCTCGAAGCATCACAATACACAACATATGAACCTAAAGCTGATGGCAAAACTAACACCAGAGTTGTGGTCAAAGCTGTCTTGAGCTTCTGAAAGCTCTCCTCACACTCGTCCGACCATACAAATGAAGCACCCTTCTGAGTCAACTTGGTCAAGGGCAATGCGATAGATGAGAATCCTTGAACAAAACGACGATAATAACATGCCAAACCAAGAAAGCTGCAAATCTCTGTGGCTGAGGACGGTTTGGGCCAACTCTAAACCGCCTCTACATTCTTCGGATCAACCTGAATACCCTCGCTGGACACCACGTGCCCCAAGAAAGCCATTGAATTGAGCCAAAACTCACACTTGGAGAATTTTGCATAAAGTTTCTCCTCCCTCAATCTCTGCAGCACAACTCTCAAATGCTCCGCGTGCTCCTCCTGACTACGCGAGTACACCAGAATATCATCAATGAAGATTATGACAAATGAATCGAGATAAGGCCGGAACACGCTGTTCATCAAATGCATGAACGATGTTGGGGCATTGGTCAGCCCAAAAGACATCACCAAGAACTCATAATGACCATGTTGGGTCTTGAAAGCTGTCTTAAGAATATCCGAGTCCCTGATCTTCAACTGGTGATAACTTGAACGGAGATCAATCTTGGAGAACACTCTCGCACCTTGAAGTTGGTCGAATAAATCATCAATGCGAGGCAAAGGATACTTGTTCTTAATTGTTACCTTGTTCAATTGCCTATAATCAATGCACATTCTCATTGTGCCACCCTTATTCTTCACAAACAGAACAGGCGCACCCAAGGTGACATACTAGGCCGAATGAACCCTTTATCCAGGAGTTCCCGAAGCTGTTCTTTCAATTCCTTCAACTCCGTTGGTGCCATACGATATGGCCCGATAGAAATGGGCTGAGTGCCCGACACTAGGTCAATACCAAAATCAATATCCCTGTCCGATGGCATGCCCGGCAGGTCTGTAGGAAACACATAAGGAAAATCCCTCACAATTGGAACAGAATCAATACTAGGAGTATCAGCTCCGACATCCCTCACAAATGCTAGATATGAAAGACAACCCTTTCCAACCATACGATGGGCCTTCAAGAAAGAGATCACTCTACCAGGAACATAATCAGTCACACCTCGCCACTCGATCCGTGGCACACCCGGCATAGCCAATATAATTGTCTTAGCATGACAATCCAGAATAGCGCGACATGGAGATAACCAATCCATGCCCAAAATGAAATCAAAATCCACCATGCTCAGTAGTAATAGATCTACTTGATTTCCAGACCCCCAATAGTCACCACACACGACCAGTACACACGGTCTACAACAATAGTATCGCCCACCGGGTAGATACATGAACAGGTAAAGCAAGAAACTCATGGGGCATACCCAAATAATGAGCAAAGTATGATGACACATAAGAAAAGGTGGAACCGGGATCAAATAATACAGAGGCATCTCTATGGCAGACTGAAACAATACCTGTGAGAACAACATCTGAAGCAATAGCATCGGGTCTGCCTGGGAGTGCATAGAAACGGGCCTGACCGCCCCCTGATCGAACTCCCCATCTGGGGCGACCCCTAGCTGACTGACCTCCACCCCTAGCTAGCTGAGCGAGTGGTGGTGAAGGAATCGACGTTGAAGCCGATGACTGACCCCTCTGCTGGGACGAACTAGCAACATGACGAGGACGCTGCCTCCATATGTGGCCCATCTTACCACACTCATAACAACTCCCAAGTGCTGAAGAAGGGGGCTGAAGGGAACCCCTCGCACCAGAGTGACTAGCAGATGCACTCGGCATAGAAGAGCTCTAAGCTGATGGAGAACAGGATGAACTCTGAGTTGGAAGGGCGCTAAGTGATGACTGGCCCTGCTGAGATCCATGATAACTATGACCCGAAGATGCCACATGATAACCTGGGTGAGCTGACTGAGCAGGCCTGAATGAACGGCCTCTGCTGTGCTAAAACTGGCCCCTCGAAGGAGCACCACTATAGCTACCAGATCGGCCTCCCTCTCCTCTCGCTCCTGACGGCGAACTGACTCAATCTCACGAGCGATATCAACCACCTTCTCGAACGTAGAACCAGATACCCTCTCTCTGGTCATAAGAATACAGAGCTGATAAGTAAGACCATCAACAAACCTCCCGATCCTCTCTCGATCTATCAGAACCATCCAGATGGCATGAAGAGCCAACTCAGAAAACCTCAACTCATACTGTGACACAGTTATATCCTCTTGTCGCAACCACTCAAACTGCCTACGTAGCTCCTCTCTACGGTACTGCGGCATATACTTCTCTAGGAAGAGAATGGAGAACTGCTGCCAGGAAAGGGGTGCTGCACCAACATGCCTACGCCTCTCAAAATCCTCCCACCAGGTGAAAGCAGCTTATGAAAACTGATAGGTGGTAAAAGCGACCCCGCTGGTCTCCAGAATACCAGCAGTACGAAGCATCCTCTAACACTTATCCTAAAAGCCCTAGGCATCCTCGCCCTCTGCGCCACTGAAGGTCAGAGGCTGTAATCTACCAAATCTCTCCAACCTACGCTGCTCATCCTCTGGCATGACAGGAACCACATAGTCCTGAGCAGCTGCAACCGGCTGGGCTGGATGCACCCCCGACGTCTGAAGTCCCTCAACCAAAAGCGCAAACATAACCAAATACCTTATTCAAACTTGTTACGATCATCAAAACACTTCAAACCACATCAAATCAACCAGAACACCTCGGATTCAAGCCTAAGTTTTTAAAATCTTCTGAAATACGCATTTGATTAAAAACCCAACCAAACCACGTTTGAATGACCTGAAATTTTGCGCGCACATCCCAAATGATACAACGAAGCTACTACAACTCTCGGAATTCCATTCCAACCCCTATATCAAAATCTCGCCTATCAATCGGAAATTGCCAAAATATCAACTTTTCCAATTCAAGCCTAATTCTACTCCGAGCCTCCAAAACCCATTTCGATCACATTCCTAAGTCATAAATCACCTTCCGAAGCTAACCGAACCATCGGAACTCGCATCCGAGCCCTCTAACACATAAGTCAATGTACGGTTGACTTTTCCAACTTAAACCTTCTTAAAAGAAACTAAGTGTCTCAAACCTTACCAAAACCATTCCGGATTCGATCCGACCAATCCGATACCATATAACACGGATAACGAAGCATAAAGAAGCAGAAATGGGAGAAACGGAGCGGTAAATCATGAGATAACTAGCCGGGTCGTCACAGCCTATTAGCGCAAAACCGCGATAAACAACAAAGTGTGTGCGGGTATAATATGATAGATAAGACACTAAACTTACAAAAGAATTCTTGGTTCATAGAAGTTTTGACTTCACCAATTGTTTTGTAAGTTTAATCTTATTTTATCTAGGTCCGGTTTATAGTCCAATAGACACATGTTTCGACGCATTATGCTCATTTGTGAAAACCCAGCAAAATTTTTATTTCACTTTATTACTTAATATTCTTTTTAAGTTATGTGGGGGATTGTTAAAAAAAAAAAATTGGTGACTCAAAAAGAGATATTCAAATTGTTGTCTAGGTTCATTCTTGTTATATTATATTAATGGATCTTTATTATACTATTAATTTGAATATATTTAATGTGTGTAATAGTAAATTTGAATAGCTTTGAATATAATATTTTTATTAGCTTTAAATGACTATTATTATTTATTATGGCTATCAAAATCAATTGGTTTTAATGGCCTTTAAATATGTTACGTTTCTTGCCTTTGGTTTTGTAACGATTCTTTCTAGACAATCATATGTCCACTTTGGACTATATATATGTATATTGTGTTCATTTTTAAAAAAGGTGTGAAAGAGTTGAAAAGGAAAACATTTTTTTTCTCAATTTCTTTTTATTGTGTTGAGTTGTCTTTGATTAATCTTTGTTGCTTTTGCTCCTATTTTATACTAGAAGAACTTGTTGAATTTTGGGGGATACGCTTAATTTTATTTATCATGGTGTGAGCGAAATATCCTTAAGAACAATGTCTTTGACATGCCTAATAATCATCCAATTTTTCTAACATTTAGTGCCTAAAAGATAAGAGTTTGAAACCAAATAATACTAGTAAATTTTAGAACCATATTATAACGTGAATCAAGTTATAGTACCTAAAATATAGGAGTTTGTTACCAACTAATAATCGAACTTCTTAAAGCCACCGGTCATTGGAAACAAAAAGAAGAAAAATTTCTTAGCCATAATATCTCCTAATATTTCAATAACATTCTAACTTCTTGTTTGGTCGCATGAAAGAATACCTAAAAGAAACAAAAAATTAGAGTATTTTAAACATGTATAGAACATATAATTAGCAGTATGTCTTATTTCGACTTCAAAATCAGAGGTAGTTTTAATTAGAATTCTATATTTCATTGTTTATACCAAAATAGTCTATAAATTTATGTAGGATTAAAAAAATATGGTTAAATTATTATTAGTTCCTTTTTTCCCAAAGACGTGTCCTTTTAATTCAAATATTTACTAACATTTATACCCTTCAAATTTGAGTTATTTTTTCAAGAAAAATAGAATCTGGGATATAATATTTGATTGGATAGGTATGATGATCTTTTAATATATACGCTAATTTGCAACGTAAAAACACTAAATTTCAATTGACGTCTATTCATAATTAATTACTTTCAAAAATAGTTATACTAAATTACATCTCAAGCTTCTCCGTGACGATTGATTTCGACATACTAAACAATTAAAAAATTTAGACATAAAGATATGCAATAATTGAAATAGAATAACGTCCAACTGAAAAAAGTTCGATGAAAGACAATAATGACTAAATGAGTTTTAAGCTTTGTTTTCTCCATTGTCAGTATATCTTTATCTTGAGATATATATTAGACTTCATATACCTTAAGACTTAACTAAAGCTAATCATTACTTCACATAAAATAGTAAATAATAATGCATTCTTTAAGTTATTTTACAACTTTAATCGCATAACTTTGCGATTTCAGAATGTTTAGTTTCAATTTGTCCTCCCCATATTATGTCAAAACCAGTATTTTAAAAGGCGTTTTCTCGCCCCAAAAATGCCCCGGGGTGATGGTGTGGGGCGAAAGTCTCAAGAGGCGTACGCCCGGACAATTCCGGGCGCATTATTTTAGTCAGGTGTAAGCCCCAAAGATATTTTCAAATTAAAACAAAATTTATTGAATAAGTACTTTATATAATACCCAAATTCTCAAAATTCGGCTTGGTAATTACTCAAAAGTTTTAAAAAGGAAATAAAATGCATTAAATTTAAAAGCTAAGACTTTTTTTATTGATTTAATCCCCAATTCATAGTCTTTCCCAATTCTTTATCTTGTCCACTAGTTTGCTAATATCTCCCAAAAGCAACAAATATTCATTTTTTTTTTACAAATACAAAGAGAACTCCATTCTCCTTCATTGTAGCAAGTTCAAAGTTCAAATTGCAGTTTAGTCATCCTTTTTGTTCCTTCATGTAGAAAACTTTATTCTTTTCGACTCAAGTTACTTGAGCTTCTAAGTAGCGTATAATAGATTGTTTTGACTAGTTTTTTGTGGGAATGAAGCATACACACACACACATGCGCGCGCGCGCGCGCACACACACACACACACACACACATATATATATATATATATATATATATATATATATATATATATATATATATATATATATATATATATATATATATATATATATATATTACATATTTATAGTTTTCTTTTATTTTTATGCAATTTTACCAGTTTATAGATTGTCATGACCCTGGTTTCCCACCCTCGGGAGTCATGATGGCGCCTACTAGTGAAAGCTAGGCAAGCCAACCGTTTGAACAATTTATTTTTTTCCCCATTTTTAATCCTTTAACAGTTATGAACCAACAACTATAAACATCGGAATTTAAACAAGCGAAAGAAACAAATAAAACCATTTAATATTTCCAATACAATTTCTTAAACAAGACTACCCAAAACTGGTGTCACAACTTCATAGACGGTGTAGGAATACTACAAACAAGGTCCGAAGAACATAAATACGACACTGATTCTGAAATACATAAATGAAATAGGATGAAAGGACAGAGGGAGACGCCAGGGCCTGCGGACGCCAGCAGGACTACCTTGGATATCCGAATGGACTAAAGGCAGTGACCCAAAGCTATGGTCTGAATGCTCCAGTATCGGGATCTGCACATAGTGCAGAGTGTAGTATCAGCACAACCGACCCCATATGCTGGTAAGTGTCTAACCTAACCTCGGCGAAGTAGTGACGAGACTAGGACCACACTACCAAATTAAACATGTGCAGTTAAATAATATACATCGAAAAATAAAAATAGAAATGTACAGTTAAGGATGGGAGGGGGGTACATGCTGCGGGGACATCGACAACTAACAGAAGAACAACAAATAAATATGAGGATCACCACAGTTCAATTTAAAATAGGAAGGGAAAATCATGTTGCGGGGTACAACAAGTATCAACAGATAACCAACAATTAAATGTATAGAAACCATAACTCAGTTATCAATAAAAATCAAGAAAATCAAAGACAAGTGCACGATATCACCCTTCGTGCTTTAACACTCTCTCACCAAAACAATACATGGCATCACCATTCGTGCTTTAACACTTTCTCACCAAAACAATGAACGGCATCACCCTTCATGCTTTACACTCTTCCTCATCCAAGCAACAATCACAAAGCAATTAGGGCAAGGGAATCAATAACATCACAATAAAGTCAAGTAATAACAGAAAATCAGTAAATAAACTTAAAGAACACCATAACTCAATTATCAGCAAGAGTTAGGAAAATCAGGGACAAGTGCACGACATCACCCTTCGTGCTTTTACTCTCGTCCTCACCATAAAATCAATATAAATGGCACGGTATCACCCTTCATGCTTTTACCTTACATAATTATGACACAGAATGATCCTTCGTGTATTATCACTCATATAAAGGCACGAAATGGTACATCGTGCGACACGACATCACCCTTCGTGCTTTAACACTCTCTTACCAAAACAATGCATGACATCACCCTTAGTGCTTTAATACTCTTGCTCACCCAAACAACAATCACAATCAATAAGGGCAAGGAAATGAATAAAATCACAATAAAATCCCGGCAAGGGAACAATAGTACAACAATCAAATACCATCAAGGGAACAATATCAAAGCATCAACATCCCGGCAAGGGAGATAGCGTTAAAAGCAACAACATCCCGACAAGGGAGACAATATAACAATCCTCTTCTCTTTATGACGTTTACTTCACAACTTACTTCACAACTTGTCAATTATACATCCACAATTCATTTTACCACTTGAGCCAACGCTCTTCAATATTCAAATACCACTATTACTCCCACAAGCTTTGCTCAACAATAGAAATCATCACATAAGGCATGAACAATACAAACAGAGTCACATTAATCATGATATAACACTCACGGGCATGCTTGACACCAATGTATAGATACTCGTCACCATGCCTATATGTCGTACTCAACAAATATACATAGCAAATAGGACACAACTCCTAATCCCTCAAGCTAAGGTTAGACCAAACACTTACCTCGATGCCATGAACACAATTCAAGTCTCAATTATCGCTTTACCTCTGGATTCCACCACCAATTCACTCGTATCTAGCCACAAGTTACTTAACTATATCAATAAATGCTAAATGAATCAATTTCAATACATGAAAATAGGTTTTCTAAATTTTTTCCAAAAAGTCAAAAATGCCTCCGGGACCACATGGTCAAAACCCGAGGTTTGGCCCAAAACCCGATTACCCATTCCCCCATGAACCCAAATATATAATTTGTTTTAAAATTGGACCTCAAATCGAGGTCCAAATTCCCAAAATTTGAAAAACCTAGGTTCTACCCAAAACATCCAATTTCCCCCATGAAAACCTTTGATTTTAAGTTTAAATCATGAGAAAAGATGTTAAAGATTAATAAAACGAGTTAGAAATGACTTACAATCGATTTGGAAGAGTACTTGTCTTTTAAAAATCGCCCAAGAGTGTTTTGATTTTGAAAGGGTTTGAAAAATGAAAGATTTTCGGCTAAGTTATGAATTTGCTGGTTGTAGATGTCGCAATTGCGACCAGGGTTCACAATTGCGAACCCCTCAGAAAACTGACCTCTTTGCAATTGCGAAGATAATGTCGCATTTGCGACCCAGTTTAATTTCCGGTCACCTTCGCATTTGCGAGGGACCTTTTGCAAATGCGTTATCGTATTTGCGGTAGAACAGTCGCATTTGCGACCAAGGCAGCCCAGGTCTGTTAATGCATTTTCGATGCTTTCTCGAATTTGCGAGCACGCATTTGCGAGCCAGGCTTCGCAAATGCAGACCTACAACATACCAGCAATTCCTAAGTCCAAATTTCACTCTATGGCCTATCCAAAACTCACTCAAGCCCTCGGGGCTCCAAACTAAACATGTACACTAACCCAAAAACATCATACGAACTTGCTCGAACAATCAAATCATGAAAATAATATGTAAAACTATGAATTAAACCTCAAAACTCATCATTTTCATCAAGAACACTTAAAGTTCATAACTCTTCAACCGGAGGTCCAAATCACGTCAAATAAACTCCATTTTCACCAAATTTCACAGTTATCATTTAAATACTTTAACAAGTTTGTACTGGGCTCCAAAACCAAAATACGGGCCCGATACCAATGGTTTCAAACATTAATTCTTTTCTTTATTTCATAAATAATTTAGCAAAACAATTTCTTTCAAAATTGATTTCTAAGGCTTGGGACCTCGGAATTCATACCCGGGCATACGCCCAAGTCTCATATTTAATTGCGGACCTCCCGGGGTCATCGGAACACAGATCCGGGTCCGTTTGCTCAAAATATTGACCAAAGTCAACCATAATCAAATTTTAACTCTAGAAATGTCTATTTCTCATGTTTCCACATAAAAGCTTTTCGGATATACATCCGGACCATGCACGCAAATCTAGGTGAGTTAAAAAGGAGGTTTTAAGGCCTCGGAACATAGAATTTATTTCTAAAACAAGTGATGACCTTTCGGGTCATCACATCATCCACCTCTAAAACAACCGTTCGTCCTTGACTGGACATAAGAAGGAAGTACCTGAGTCGAGGAAAAGATGGGGATAATGGCTCCGCATATCAGACTCGGACTCCCAGGTCGATGCCTCAGCAGGTTGACCTCTCCACTGAACACGAACAGAAGGGAAACTCTTCGATCTCAACTGACAAACCTGCCGATCTAGAATAGCTACCGGCTCCTCCTCAAAGGACAAGTCCTTGTCCAACTAGACAGTGCCGAAATCTAACACGTGGGATGGATTGCCGTGATACTTCCAAAGCATGGACACATAAAACACTGGATGCACGGCTGATAAGCTCGGAGGCAATTCAAGTCTGTAAGCCACCTCTCCCACTCGATCAAGAATCTCAAACGGGCCAATGAACCTAGGGCTAAGCTTGCCCTTCTTTCCAAATCTCATCACGCCCTTCATAGGCGACACCCGAAGCAATACCCGCTCACTGACCATGAATGCCAAATCACGAACATTACGGTCGGCGTAACATTTTTGCCTGGACTGAGCTGTACGAAGCCTATCCTGAATAATCCGGACCTTGTCCAAGGCATCCTGTACTAGATTCATACCCAACAATTGAGCCTCTTCCCGCTCAAACCATCCAACCGGCGACCGACACCGCTTACCATATAAAGCCTCATAAGGAGCCATCTAGATACTCGACTGGTAGCTATTATTGTAGGCAAACTCTACTAAAGGCAAAAACTAATCCCACGAGCCTCCAAAGTCAATGACACAAGCTCGGAGCATATCCTCCAAAATCTAATTAGTCTGCTCGGACTGCCCGTCCATCTGAGGTTGAAATGATATGCTCAACTCAACCCGTGTGCCCAACTCCCGCTGAACTGCTCTTCAGAAATGTGAGGTAAACTATGTACCTCGGTCCGAAATGATAGACATGGGCACACCATGAAGATGAACAATCTCTCGGATATAGATCTCAACTAACCTCTCGGAAGAATAGGAAACTGCTACCGGAATGAAATGTGCTAACTTGGTCAGCCTATCAACAATAACCCACACTGTATCGAACTTCCTCTGAGTCCGTGGGAGTCCAACAACGAAGTCCATAGTGATACTCTCCCACTTCCACTTAGGAATCTCAATCTTCTGGAATAAACCACCAGGTTTCTAATGCTCGTACTTAACCTGCTGACAATTCAAACACCGAGCCGCATATGTAACAATATCTTTCTTCATCCCCCTCCAACAATAATGCTGCCACAAATCCTGATACATCTTAGCGACACCCGGATGAATAGAGTACCGGGAATTATGGGCCTCATCTAAAATCAACTCTCGGAGCCCATCCACATTAGGTACACAAACTCGACCCTGCAACCTCAAAACTCCATCATCTCATAATGTAACCTGCTTGGCACCTCCGTGATGCACCATGTCTCTAAGGACACACAAATGAGGATCATCATACTGCCGATCTCAGATACACTCCAATAAAGAAGAACGAGCGACGGTGCAAGCTAACACACGGCTGGGCTCAGAAACATCCAACCTCATGAACTGATTGGCCAAAGCCTGAACATCCAAAGTAAGGGTCTCTCACTGACCAGAATATATGCAAGACTACCCATACTGGCTGACTTCCTACTCAAAGCATCAACCACCACATTGGCCTTTCCCGGATGATATAAGATGGTTATATCATAGTCCTTCAATAGCTCCAACCACCTTTTCTGCCTCAAATTTAGCTCCTTCTACTTGAAAAAGTATTGCAAACTCTTGTGATCCGTGAACACCTCACATGACACGCCATATAGATAATGCCTCCAAATCTTCAATGCGTGAACAATGGCTGCTAACTCCAAATCATGAACTGGATGATTCTTCTCATGAATCTTTAACTGACGCGAAGCATATACAATAGCCTTGCCATCCTGCATCAACACCATACCAAGCCCAATACGAGATGCATCACAATAAACTGTATATGGCTCTTAACTTGTGGGCCAGGCCAACACTAGCGCCGTAGTCAAAGTTGTCTTGAGCTTCTGAAAGCTCGCCTCACACTCGTCCAACCACCTGAACTGGGCACCCTTCTGGGTCAACCTGATCATTGGGGCTGCAATAAACGAAAACCCCTCCACAAAGCGACGATAATAGCCTGCCAAACCCAAGAAACTCCGGATCTCTATAGCTGATACTGCTCTAGGCCAGTTCTTGACTGCCTCTATCTTCTACGGATCGACCTGAATACCCTCTGCTAATACAACATGACCCAAGAAAGAAACTAACCCCAACCAAAACTCGCACTTCAAAAACTTAGCATACAACTGACTATCTCTCAAAGTCTGGAGGACCACTCTCAGAGGCTGCTCATGCTCCTCCCGACTGCGGGAATAGATCAATATCATCAATGAAGACTATCACGAACGAATGCAAGTAAGGCTTGAACACTCGGTTCATCAAATCCATAAAAGCTACTGGGCATTTGTCAACCCGAGTGACATCACCAAGAACTCATAATGTACGTACCGAGTGCGAATAGCTGTCTTAGGGACATGGGATGCCCTAATCCTCAACTGGTGGTAGCCAGATCTCAAGTCAATCTACGAAATACCTTGGCACCATGAAGCTGATCAAACAAATCATCAATCCTCGGTAATGGATACTTATTTTTGATTGTAACCTTGTTCAACTGCCAGTAATCTATAAACATTCTCATCGATCCGTCCTTTTTCTTAACAAACAACACCAGCGCACCCCAAGGCGAAACACTATGTCTAATGAAACCTTTTTCAAGCAAGTCTTGCAACTGCTTCTTCAACTCTTTCAACTCAGGCGGGGCCATACGATATGGCGAAATAGAAATGGGCTGAGTGCCCAGAGCCAAATCAATGCAGAAGTCAATATCCCTATCGGGTGGCATACCCGGCAGGTCTGAAGGAAATACCTCAGGAAACTCACAAACAACAGGCACAGAATCAATAGAATGAACCTCGACACTAGAATCACGAACATATACCAAATAAGCCAAACACCCCTTCTCGACCATATGCTGAGCCTTCATATATGAAATAACACTACGGGTAGAATGGCTAGGAGTCCCTCTCCACTCTAAACGAGGTAAACCCGGCAAGGCTAAGGTCACAGTCTTAGCATGACAATCCAAGATAGCGTGGTAAGGTGATAACCAGTCCATCCGCAATATGACATCCAAATTAACCATGTCCAAAAGTAACAAATCTACACGAGTCTCAAGACCCCCGATCACAACTATATATGAACGCTGGACACGATCTACCATAATAGAATTACCCACCGGTGGTACACACATATATATGTTAACTCAAAGAATCACTAGGCATGACCAGATACAGTGCAAAATAAGATGACACATAGGAGTACGTAGATCCTGGATCAAATAGAACTGAAACATCTCTACTACAAACCAGAACAGTACTTGTGATAACTGTATCAGAAGCCTCAGCCTTAGGCCTGGTTGGAAGAGCATAACATTGGGGCTGGGCCCCACCACTCTAAACTACATCTTTGGGACGGCCTGCTGCTGGCTGGCCTCCACCTCTAGCAGCCTGACCTCCACCTCTAATACCTCTACCTCCACCTTTAGCACCTCTACCTCCACCTCTAATACCTCTACCTCCACCTCTAGCTGGTTGAGCGGGCTGAGTGAGTCCCTTAATGAACATCCTCACTTTCTCTCTCAGGGGGAAGTATAAGAAGAGCATGACGGGTCAAATCAATAAACCTGGTCTCGTACTGGGTAACAGTCATAAAACCTTGCTGGAGACACTTAAACTGTCTCCGATAGATCACTCTCTAAGTGACAGGAAGAAACTTATCCAGAAATAGCTAAGAAATCTGATCCCAAGTCAAAGCTGGTGACCCAACAGGTTTTGCCAAACAATAATCCCTCCACCAAGTCTTGGCGTATCTAGACAAGCGAAAAGTAGCAAAGTCGACCCCATTGGTCTTCACTTTATCCATGTTCTTGAGAACCTCATGACAACAATCTAAATAATCCTGGGGATCCTCAGAAGATGTACTGCTGAAAGTGGTAGTGAAGAGCTTGGTGAACCTGCCCAATCTCTACAAGGCATCTGCAGACATAGCCACTCCATCACTGGTCTGTGTTGTTGCTTGGCTGAAGAAGCGGTATGTGACTTCGCCATTCGTGAAAGGACAAGAGTAGAGGTTTCAATTTAGCAGTGAGAGAACAAAATCGCATGACAGAAAAGAATAGAAGTGAAACTTTTCCTAACTTTGTAGCCTCTAGGGATAAATACAAACGTCTCCGTACCGATTTCTCAGACTATACTAAGCTTGTTTGTGAATTGTGAGACCTATGTAACCTAGAGCTCTGATACCAACTTATCACGACCCGGATTTCCCACCCTCGGGAGTCGTGATGGCACCTACTAGTGAAAGCTAGGCAAGCCAACCGTTTGAACAATTTACTTTTCCCCCCCATTTTTAATCCTTTAACAATTATGAACCAACAGTTATAAACAGCGGAATTTAAACAAGCGGAAAAAACAAATAAAACCATTTAATATTTCCAATACAATTTCTTAAACAAGACTACCCAGAACTGGTGTCACAACTTCACAGACGGTCTAGGAATACTACAAACAAGGACCGAAAAAAATAAATACAACACTGGTTCTGAAATACATAAATGAAATAGGATGAAAGGATAGAGGGAGACGCTAGAGCCTACGGATGCCTACAGGACTACCTTGGATCTCCGAATGGAGTGAAGGCAACGACCCAAAGCTACGATCCGAATGCTCTAGTATCGGGATCTGTACACAGTTCAGAGTGTAGTATCAGCACAACCGACCCCATGTGCTGGTAAGTGCCTAGCCTAACCTCGACAAATTAGTGACGAGGCTAGGACCAAACTACCAAATTAAACCTGTGCAGTTAAATAATATACATCAGAAAATAAAAATAGAAATGTATAGTTAAGGATGGGAGGGGGGTACATGCTGCAGGGACATCGAATACTAATAGAAGAACAAGAAATAAATATGAGGATCACCACAGTTCAATTGAAAATAGGAAAGGGGAATCATGTTGCGGGGTACAACAAGTATCAACAGACAACCAATAATTAAATGTAGAGAAACCATAACTCAGTTATCAAAAAAAATCAGGAAAATCAAAGACAAGTGCACTGCATCACCCTTCGTGCTTTAACACTCTCTCACCAAAACAATACACGGCATCACCCTTCGTGTTTTAACACTTTCTCACCAAAACAATGCACGACATCACCCTTCGTGCTTTACACTCTTTCTCACCCAAGTAACAATCATAAAGCAATAAGGGCAAGGGAATCAATAACATCACAATAAATTCAAGTAATAACAGAATATCAGTAAATAAACTTAAAGAACACCATAACTCAATTATCAGCAAGAATCAGGAAAATCAGGGACAAGTGCACGACATCACCATTCGTGCTTTTACTCTCGTCCTCACCATAAAATCAATATAAATTGCACAAAATCACCCTTCGTGCTTTTACCTCACATAATTATGACACAAAATGATCCTTTGTGTATTATCACTCATATAAAGGCACGGAATGGTACATCGTGCGGCACGACTTCACCCTTCGTGCTTTAACACTCTCTTACCAAAATAATGCACGACATCACCCTTCGTGTTTTAACACTCTTCCTCACCCAAACAACAATCACAAGCAATAAGGGCAAAGAAATGAATAAAATTACAATAAAATCCCGGCAAGGGAATAATAGTACAATCAAATCCCGAAAAGGGAAAAATATCATAAGCATCAACATCCCGGCAAGGGAGATAGCGTTAAAAGCAACAACATCCCGGCAAGGGAGACTATATAATAATCCTCTTCTCTTTATCACATTTACTTCACAACTTACTTCACAACTTGAGCCAATGCTCTATAAGGTTCAATTATCAATTATACTTCCACAATTTATTTTACCACTTGAGCCAATGCTCTTCAATATTCAAATACCACTATTACTCCCACAAGCTTTGCTCAACAATAGAAATAATCACATAAGGAATGAACAATACAAATAGAGTCACATTAATCATGGTATAACACTCACGGGCATATTTGACACCAACATATAGATACTCGTCACCATACCTATACGTCATACTCAACAAATACACATAGCAAATAGGACACAACTCCTAATCCCTCAAGCTAAGGTTAGACCAAACACTTATCTCGATGCCACGAACACAATTCAAGTCTCAATTATCACTTTACCTCTTGATTCCACCACCAATTCACTCGTATCTAGCCACAAATTACTTAACTATATCAATAAATGCTAAATGAATCAATTCCAATGCATGAAAATAGGTTTTCTAAAATTTTTCCAAAAAGTCAAAAATGCCCCCGGGCCCACATGGTCAAAACCTGAGGTTCAAACCAAAACCCGATTACCCATTCCCCTACGAACCCAAATATATAATTTGTTTTGAAATCGGACCTCAAATCAAGGTCGAAATCCCCAAAATTTGAAAAACCTAGGTTCTACCAAAACACCCAATTTCCCCCATGAAAACCTTTGATTTTAAGTTGAAATCATGAGAAAAGATGTTAAAGATTAATAAAACGAGAAATGACTTACAATCGATTTGGAAGAGTACTTGTCTTTGAAAAATCGCCCAAGAGTGTTTTGATTTTGAAAGGGTTTCAAAAATGAAAGATTTTCAGCCAAGTTATGAGTTTGAAGGTTGCAGATGTCGCAATTGCGACCAGGGTTCGCAATTGCAAACCCTCAGAAAACTGACCTCTTTGCAATTGTGAAGATAATGTCGCATTTTCGACCCAGTTTAATTTCCGCTCACCTTTGCATTTGTGAGGGACCTTTCGCAAATGCGATATCGCATTTGTGGTAGAACAGTCACATTTGCGACCAAGGCAGCCTAGGTCGGTTATCGCATTTGCAATTGCGAAGCCTGCAGACCTGTAACATACCAACAATTCCTAAGACCAAATTTCACTCCGTGGCCTATATAAAACTCAACCTAGCCCTCGAAGCTCCAAACCAAACATGCACGCTAACCTAAAAACATCATACGGACTTTCTCGTGCAATCAAATCATGAAAATAACATGTAAAACTATGAATTAAACCTCAAAACTCATCATTTTCTTCAAGAACATGTAAAGTTCATAACTCTTCAATCGGAGGTCCAAATCACGTCAAATAAACTCAATATTTCACCAAATTTCACAGTTATCATTTAAATACTTTAACAAGTTTGTATCGGGCTCCAGAACCAAAATACGGGCCCGATACCAATGGTTTCAAACATTAATTCTTTTCTTTATTTCATAAATAATTCAGTAAAATAAATTCTTTCAAAATTGATTTCTAAAGCTTGGGACCTCGGAATTCATTTTCGAGTATACTCCCAAGTCTCATATTTTATTGCGGACCTCACGGGATTGTCGGAACACAGATATAGGTCTGTTTTCTTAAAATATTGGCCAAAGTCAACCATTATTAAATTTTAACTCTAGAAATTTCTATTTCTCATATTTCCACATAAAAGCTTTCCGGATATATGTCTAGACTATGCACGCAAATCGAGGTGAGGTTACTTAGGGAAGGTGCTTTGAGATGGAGAGAAGGTTCTTTGAGGAAGTTCTAATGGAGGACTTATGGTTTGTGGAGAAAAGAGAAGGGTTTTATTAAGAGTGAATAAAGTGAGAGATAGGAACCGGTTTTGAAACGGCAGTTGTGCTTGGAGAAGTGCAACATTTCAAAGGGAGATGGAACGATTTGAAGTAAAGAGACGTGACAACAGGGTCTGAAAAGGTGGATGACGTGGCAGGTGATTTTTGTACCTTTTCAAGACGTGTATTAAAGAATGCACAGAACTACTAACCTTTGGTACAAGAACTAGGCTCTTGACCTGTTATTTGAAAATATCAATCCTCATTTATCATACATGCACTGCATCTACAGCTTCTATACTCATCATGTGTGTTTATCTACAACGGTATTGAAGTGAGTTAGACTTGACCAGAAAACACTTTAACTAGTTTTACCTGTAAGGTGATTTTCATAGCCAATTGATGAGGAATCAAGTTCTCAATTGGACTTCAAAAGCCCCAGCTTTACCCTATTTCTTTCAAAATGTTCCCTACTCAATTCTTTGGTGAAGATATCTGCAATTTGGTCTTCTGTGCTACAGAATTTCATACAAATCAACCCTTTCTCCACATTGTTCCTTAGAAAATGACACCTCACATCAATATGCTTGGTCTTTTTATGTTGAAATGGATTCTTGGCCATATTGAGTGCACTGGTGTTATCACATAGAAGGGGCACATACTTAGTAAATACCCCAAAATCCTCTAGTTGCTGCTTAATCCATAGGAGTTGAGCATAGCAGGATGCTACAACTACATATTTTGCTTCAGCTGTTGAAAGAGCCACTGAGTTTTGCTTCCTTATGCCCCAAGAGATGAGACATGAACCTAGGAAGTGAGCCATTCCAGAAGTGCTTTTCCTGTCCACAAGATAACCTGCATAGTCAGCATTATCATATCCAATTAGATTAAAACTATCACCTGAGGGGTAATAAAGGACCAGGTCCTGTGTTCCCTTAAGGTATCTCAAAATTCTTTTGGCAGCCTTCAAATGAGATTCCTTGGGATTTGATTGAAACTTTCCACATAGCCCCACACTAAAGACAATATCAGGTCTGTTGGCAGTGAGATAGAGAAGAGACCCAATAATGCCTCTATACATAGTTTGATTCACATGAGATCCAGTCTCATCCATGTCCAGTCGAGTGGCCGTAGCAATGTGAGTGTCTATCACCTTTGATGCTTCCATGTCAAACCTCTTCAAGAGCTCTCTGATGTATTTCTACTGACAAATGAATGTACCCTTTGAAGAATGCTTCACTTGAAGACCCAAGAAGAAATTTAGTTTCTCCATCATGCCCATTTCAAACTCACTTCCCATGAGTTTTACAAATTCTTCACACAGAGACTCAGTTGTTTCCCTAAAAATGATTTCATCAACATAGACCTGAACAATGAGCAGGTTCCTTCCCTGTTTCTTTAGGAACAAGGTGTTGTCAATTTTCCCTCTTTTAAAACCATTTTATAATAGGAACTTTGACAACCTTTCATACCAAGCTCGAGGAGCCTGCTTCAACCCATACAATGCTTTGTCCAGTTTAAAACATATTTAGGGTGTTCATGACATTCAAACCCTGGAGGTTGCTTCACATAGACTTCTTTCTTAAGAAGACTATTCAGAAAATGCACTTTTGACATCCATTTGGAATAAGGTGAATTCCATATGAGATGCAAAAGTGATTAAGATTCTAATAGTTTCTATGCGAGCGATCGGAGCAAACGTTTCATCATAATCAATCCCTTCCTCCTGATTGAAGCATTGAACCACTAGCCTGGCCTAGTTCCTTGTGGTGTTTCCATGTTCATCAAGCTTGTTCCTGAATACCCACCTGGTTCCTATAATTGTTCGATCTGAGGGTCTAGGTACCAGGTGCCAGACATTGTTCCTTTCAAACTGATGCAGCTCATCTTGCATGACTGTAATCCAATCTACATCTTTCAGGGCTTCCTTGATATTTTTAGGCTCTATTTGAGAGAGAAAGGCTGAGAAGGCAAGTGAATTTCTGGCTTTTGACCTGGTTTGTACTCTGGAATCTAGGGGAGTAATTATGTTTTCAAGAGGATGAGATTTTTTGTATTTCTAGTTAGACATATGAGGTTCATTTGTAGAGGAGGTGAGTATATTTAACTGGTTCTTGTAACGACCTAACCGGTTGTTTTAAGAATTAACGCCCCGATCCACTATTAATTGCTTTCCCCATGTTTGTTTCTGCTATTTTGATTTGCCGGGATGTTTGGCTTTGAGATTCGGAGAGTTTTGGACACTTAGTCCCCAAATGAGAGCTTAAGTTTTAGAAATTTGACCGTAGTCAGAACAATGTGAAGACGGTCTCGGAATGGAATTTCGATGGCTCTATTAGCTCCTTTAGGTGATTTCGGGTTTAAGAGCATGTTCGGATTGTGTTTTGGAGGTCCGTAGCTAATTTAGGCTTGAAATGTCGAAAGTTGAATTTTTGAAATTTTCGGTTTGAAAGTGAGATTTTGATCCGAGGGTAGGAATGAAATTTCGGAAGTTAGAGTAGCTCCGTAGTGTTGAATATGACGTTTGTACAAAATTTCAGGTCATTCGGACGAGGTTTGATAGGCTTTTTGATCGAAAGCATATTTTGAGAGTTTTTGAAGTTTTTAGGCTTGAATCCGATGCTAAATTGGTATTTTGATGTTGTTTTGAGCATTCCGAAGGTTGGAACAAGTTTGAATGATGTTATGGGATATGTTGGCAGGTTTGGTTGAGGTCCTGGGGGCCTCGGGTGTATTTCGGATGCTCAAATGGGCATTTTTGGTCTTTGGGAGATTGCTGGTTTTTTGGTGTTTTAGCAGCAGTGATTTGTTCATTACAATCGCGTGAGTTCATCCGCGATCACGTAGAGTATGTTGAGGCCAGGCGGATTTTTGTGAATCGCAATCGCGAAGGTAGGAGTGCGATCACGTAGGGTGATCAGTCTTGGTCATTGCGTTCCGTGGAGAGCTTTGCGTTCACGTAGAAGGACTTGGAGTGGCAGTGAGGCGATGGAATTTCTCTATGCGATCGTGTGTCCTTTATATCCTGTGTTACTTTTACTGTTGTACTTATTTATACTATTTTTGTTCTACACTGTTAAACCTTATATTTTATTTAACCTAAGTAGGGCCCTGACCTTCCTCGTCACTACCCGATCGAGGTTAGGCTTGGCACTTACTGAGTACCGCTGTGGTGTACTCATGCCCTTTCTGTGCATGTTTTTCATGTGCAGATCTAGGTACTTCCACTCAGACTTATCACGTTTGAGACGAGGCGCCTGTAGAGACTCCGAGGTATATCTGCCGCGTCCACAAACCGAAGAGTCCCTTTCTACTCTCCCTTTTTGTATTAGCCCTTCCGTGCTTTCGTTTCTTTGTAAGATATATTGGAGTTAGATGCTTGTAGACATTCAAAGGCTTGTGATCATGAGATTCCGGGTTTTCGAAAATATTATTAGTTTCGAGAGTTGTTATTGTGTATGCCAAGCAGCACTTTAAAAATACTATTTTATTTCACTATTTTGGTTTTTAATTATTTCTTCCGCAAATTGGTTTATTTTCTGCATTGTTAGGCTTACCTAGTCATATAGACTAGGTGCCATCACGATGGTTCACAGAGGGCGAACAGGGATCGTGACATGTTGGTGTCAGAGCTCTAGGTTCATAGGAGTTATGAATCACAAGCCGGTTTATTAGAGTTTTGATGATCGGCACAGAGACGTCTGTACTTATCTACGAGAGGCTATATAACTGTTAGGAAAATTCTACTTCATTTGATTTCCTTGTCGTGCAAGATTTTGACATCACAATTCTAAACTTCTGTCTTCTATTCTCTCACAGATGGTGAGGACACATGCTACCAGAGATGACCAGGCACTCGCGTCCCCTACTGCAGCCGTCAGAGGCCGGGGCCGGGGTAGAGGCCGAGGACATGCACATGGTGTAGCCAGAGCACCCACATGAGCTGCCGCTGAGGTACCACTAGTAGTTCCAGTCGGAGTCTAGGCACCTGATACGCCTACTGCTACTACTACTCCAGCTCTCCAAGAGACTCTTGCGCAGTTCATGAGCATGTACACTACTTTGGAGGGTAGGGTTGCTTCCCCTTACTGCAGCCACATCTCGGGCCGGGGGAGGTGCATAGACTCCCCCCGCCCTCACTCCTGGGCAGCGAGTGTATGTTGATCAGGTCCCAGAGATTATTCCTATACAGCTGGTAGTCCTAGGCCTGCCCAAGGACAAGGCAGCGGCTTCAGAGGATGAGCAGCGGAGACTTGAGAGGTTCAAGAAGTATGATCCTCCTGTATTCAGTGGGTTAGCCTCAAATGATACCCTGGGATTTCTAGAGGAGTGTCACTGCATCCTCTGCACTATGGGTATATTAGGATCGAGTGGGGTTTCTTTCACTGTCTTCCATCTTCGAGGAGTCGCCTATGAGTGGTGGCACACCTATGAGTTAGACAGTTCGGACGAGGTTGCTTTACTAACTTGGACTTAATTTTCAGATATGTTCTTGACAGAGTTTGTTCTTTAGAGCCTCAGGGACACATGGCGTGCAGAGTTTGAGCATTTGCGTCAGGGTACTATGACTGTCTCGGAGTATGCTATCTGTTACACTAGCTTGGCTAGGCATGTCCCAGCCTTGGTTTCTACTGTTCGCGAGAGGGTTCCCAGTTTATTGAGGGGCTTATTCCCAGCATCAGGTCTAGCATGGCTTGGGAGTTGGAGATGGATATTTCTTATCAGCAGGTGGTGTGAATTGCTAGGAGGATTGAGGGTATGCATGCTAGGGAGAGAGAAGAGAGGGAGGCCAAGAGGTCTCGAGAGTCGGGCCATTATTCTGGTGGTCGTGCCCTAGCTGCAGGTCGTCATGGTAGGGGTTATATGGGTCGCCCTGTTCATTCAGCTCTTCCAGCAACCAATGGTATTCCAGCTCCTCCTAGGCCTCAGGAGCCTTATTATGCATCTCAGTATCTAGTGCGCCTCCTGCGCGCGGTGCTTTTAGTGGTCAGTCCAACAGACCTAGCCCGAGCCAGTCACAGCCACCACGTCCTCCTTGAGCTTCTTTTGAGTGTGGTGATACACGCCATATGGTGAGGGATTTCCCCATACTTAGGAGGGGTGCACCTCCACAGACTTCTTAGCCACATGGTGCCCCGCAGAGTTCTTAGGCTATGGTTACAGCTCCAGTTTCTACCCCACCTACTCAGCTAGCTAGAGGTGGAGGTCGGGGAGGTAAAGGTCGCCCTAGAGGGAGAGGCCAGGCCAGATACTATGCCCTTCATGCCCGTACCGAGGTTGTTGCCTCTGATTCTATCATCATAGGTATTATACTGGTTTGTCACAGAGATGCATCGGTTCTATTTGATCCAAGCTCCACTTATTCTTATGTGTCTTCTTCTTTTTGCTCCGCTTTAGATAAGAGGGGTTGCTCTGATGGTAAGCAACCTCCACTTTCAACCGAGAGGTTGTGAGTTCGAGTCACCCCAAGAGCAAGGTGGGGAGTTCTTGGAGGGAAGGATGCTGAGAGTCTATTTAGAAACAGCCTCTCTACCCCAGGGTAGGGGTAAGGTCTGCGTACACACTACCCTCCCAGACCCCACTAGTGGGATTATACTGTGTTGTTGTTGTTGTTGTTGTTTGGGTATCCCTCGGGATTCTTTGAGTTCCCCTGTTTATGTTTCTACTTTTGCGGGAGATTCTTTTATTGTGGACCGCGTTTATCGATCGTGTTTGGTTGCTCTTAGTGGTTTTAAGACCAGAGCCGAGTTATTGTTGCTCAACATGGTAGATTTTGATATTATCTTGGGCATGGACTAATTGTCACCCCATTATGATATTCTTGATTGTCATGCCAAAACCATGACGCTAGCTATGCCAGGTGTACTGCGTGTTAAGTGGAGGTGTGCTTTAGATCACACTCCAATAAAGTTATTTCTTTCCTTAAGAATCAGCATATGGTTGAGAAGGGGTGTGACGTGTATCTAACTTATGTGAGAGATGTCAATATTGATACCCCTTCAGTTGATTCAGTCCTCGTAGTACGGGATTTTCTTGATGTATTTCCAGCTAATCTTTCAGGCATGCCGCCTGATAGAGATATTGATTTTGGCATTGATTTGTTGCCGGGCACTCAACCCATTTCTATTCCTCCATATTGTATGGCCCCTCCTGAGTTGAAGGAGTTGAAGGATCAGTTACAGGAATTGCTTGATAAGGGTTTTATTTGGCCAAGTGTATCACCTTGGGGTGCTCCTATCTTGTTTGTGAAGAAAAATAATGGTTTTATGCTTATGTGTATTGATTATCTCTAGTTGAACAAAGTTACAGTGAAGAACCATTATCCTTTGCCTCGTATTGATGATCTGTTTGATCAGTTACAGGGTGCAAGAGTGTTTTCTAAGATTGACTTGCGTTCAGGTTACCATCAGTTGAAGATTCGAGGGCTAGATATCCCGAAGACTGCTTTTAGGACTCGGTATGGTCATTACGAATTCCTTGTTATGTTATTTGGGCTAACCAATGCCCCAGCAGCCTTTATGCATTTGATGCACAATGTGTTCTGGCCATATCTTGACTCGTTCATCATTGTCCTTATTGATGATATTTTGGTGTATTCCCGGAGTCGGGAAGATCATGAGCAGCACCTGAGGACAGTGCTTCAGAACTTGAGAGAAAAGAAGTTATATGCAAAGTTCTCAAAATGTGAGTTTTGGTTGGATTCCGCGGTATTCTTAGCCCACGTGGTATCGAGTGAGGGTATTCAGGTGGATCCAAAGAAAGTAGAGGCAGTGCAGAGTTGGCCTAGACCATCCTCAGCTACAGAGATACGTAGTTTTCTTGGCTTGGCGGGTTATTACCGTTGTTTTGTTGAGGGGTTTTCATCGATTGCAGCCCCTATGACCAGGTTGACCCAGAAGGGTGCTCCGTTCCAATGGACGGAAGAGTGTGAGGCGAGCTTTCAAAAGCTCAAGACAGCTTTGACTAAAACCCCAATTTTGATATTGCCTACATGTTCGGGGTCTTATACTGTCTATTATGATGCTTCGAGGGTTGGCCTTGGAGCGGTATTGATGTAGGGCGGTAGGATGATTGCCTACAGGTCTAGACAATTGAAGGTACACGAGAAGAATTACCCTCTCCATGACCTTGAGTTAGTTGTCATTGTTCACACCTTGAAGATCTGGCATCATTATTTGTACGGTGTGCCTTGTGAGATTTATACTGATCATCGGATCTTACAACACATATTCAAGCAAAAGGATCTAAATTTGCGCCAGAGGAGGTGGTTAGAGTTGCTGAAGGACTATGATATCACTATTTTGTATCACCCGGGCAAGACCAATGTGGTGGCCGATGCCTTGAGTCGCCGGGCAGAGAGTTTGGGGAGTTTGGTTTATTTACCAGCATCGGAGAGGCCTATGGCGATGGATGTTTAGGCCTTAGCTAGCCAGTTTGTGAGATTGGATCTTTTGGAGCCCAGTCGAGTTCTAGCTTGCGTGATTTCTCGGTCTTCTTTATTTGATTGTATCAGGGAGCATCAGTATGATGACCCTCATTTGCTTGCCCTCAAGGACAAGGTTTAACATGGTGATGCCAGAGATGTGACTATTGGTGATGACGGGGTATTGAGGATGCAGGGTCAGATTTGTGTACCCAATATTGATGGGCTTCGGGAGTTAATTCTAGAGCAGGCCCATAGTTCGCAGTATTTCATTCATCTGGGTGCTGCGAAGATGTATCAGGATTTGAGATAGCACTATTGGTGGAGGCGGATGAAGAAAGACATAGTTGGGTTTGTAGCTTGGTGCCTCAATTGTCAATAGGTCAAATATGAACACCAGAGACCGGGTGGGTTGCTTCAGCAGATAGAGATTCCGGAGTGGAAGTGGAAGCGGATTGCCATGGACTTTGTAGTTGGGCTCCCACGGACTTTGAGGAAGTTCGATTCCATTTGGGTGATTGTGGATCGGCTGACCAAGTCCGCACACTTCATTCCTGTGTGTACTATTTATTCTTCGGAGTGGTTGGCGGAGATTTATATCCGGGAGATTGTTCGTCTTTATGTTATCCCAGTTTCCATCATTTCAGATAGGGGTACTTAGTTCACATCACTATTCTGGAGAGCCGTTCAGCATGAGTTGGGTACTCGGGTAGAGTTGAGTACAATATTTCACCCTCAGATGGACGGACAATCCGAGTGCACTATTCAGATTCTTGAGGATATGCTCCGTGCGTGTGTGATTCAGTTTGGAGGGTCTTGGGATCAGTTCTTACCATTGGCGGATTTTCCTACAACAACAACTATCAGTCCAGCATTCAGATGGCACTGCATGAGGCTTTATATGGTAGGCGGTGTAGGTCCCCGGTAGGTTGGTTTGAGCCGGTTGAGGCTAGATTATTGGGCACAAACCTGGTTCAGGATGCTTTGGAGAAGGTTAAGGTGATTCAGGATTGACTCCGTACAACCCAGTCCAGCAGAAGAGCTATGCGGATAGGAAGGTTCATGATGTTTCCTATATGGTTGGAGAGCGGGTTCTGCTTCGGGTTTCGCCTATGAAGGGCGTTATGAGAGTTAGGAAGAAAGGGAAGCTGACTCTGAGGTTTATTGGTCCTTTTGAGATATTGAGACGTGTTGGGGAGGTTGCTTATGAGCTTGCCTTACCTCCCAGCTTGGCAGGAGTTCATCCGATATTTCATGTTTCGATGCTCCGGAGGTATCACGGGGATCTGTGGCACGTGTTGGATTTTAGTTCAGTTCAGTTGGACAAGGATCTATCTTATGTTGAGGAACCAATGGCGATATTGGACAGGCAGGTTCGAAAGCTTAGGTCAAAGAACATTGCATCAGTGAAGGTTCAGTGGTGGGGTCAGCCGGTCAAGGAGGCGACCTGGGAGACCGAGCAGGATATGCGTAGCCATTACCCTCATCTTTTCACTACTTCAGGTATGTCTCTATGCTCGTTCGAGGACGTACGAATGTTTAAGTATAGGAGGATGTAACAGCTCGGCCGATCGTTTTAAAAATTAACGCCCCGATCCCCTATTAACTGTTTTCCCCGTGTTTGTTTATGCTATTTTGATTTGCCGGGATGCTTGGCTTTGAGTTTCGGAGAGTTTTAGGACACTTAGTCCCTAAATGAGAGCTTACGTTTTGGAAATTTGACTGTAGTTGTAACAGTGTGAAGACGACCTCGGAATGGAATTCCGATAGTTCCGTTAGCTCCATTGGGTGATTTCAAATTTAGGAGCGTGTTCGGATTGTGTTTTGGAGGTCCGTAACTACTTTAGGCTTGAAATGCCGAAAGTTGAATTTTGAAGTTTCTGGTTCGATAGTGAGATTTTGATCCGAGGGTCGGAATGGAATTCCGGAAGTTGGAGTAGCTCTATAGTGTTGAATGTGTCGTGTGTGCAAAATTTCAGGTCATTCAGAGAGGTTTGATAGACTTTTTGATCGAAAGCGTACTTTGAAAGTTCTTGAAGTTCTTAGGCTTGAATCCGATGATAATTGGTATTTTGATATTGTTTTGAGCATTCCTAAGGTTGGAGCAAGTTTGAATGATGTTATGGGATATGTTGGTAGGTTTGGTTGAGGTCCCGGAGGCTTCGGGTGTATTTCGGATGCTCAAACGGGCACTTTTAGTATTTGGGAGATTGCCGGTTTTCTGGTGTTTTAGCAGCAGTGATTTGTTCATTGCAATCACGTGAGTTCATCCGAGATTGCGTAGAGTAAGTTGAGGCTAGGCGGAATTTTTTGAATCGCGATCGCGTAGGGTGAGCAGTCTTGGTCATTGCGTTCATGTGGAGAACTTTGCGTTCGCGTAGAAGGACTTGGAGTGGCAGTGAGGTGATGGAATTTCTCTATGCGATCTCATAGAGCTGGTCGCGATTGTATTGTTGTGAGGAAATTGCCTTATGCGATCGCATAGGGTTAAATCTGAGCAGTATTTAAATAGCACATCCATGACCCTTCTTCATTTTTCCACCATTTTGAACGGGATTGAAGCTTTTGAGGGAGATTTTTAAGGAAACCAAAGGGGAATCTTTTTTTTGGAGGTAACTTTTTTGACTTCATAACTCTTTAATATGTGATTAAAGGTCTAATTAGTGGTAGAAAATTTGGAAAAAATTAGTGCAAAATGGGTAATTAGGGATTGAGATTAAGAGATCTTAAAATGGATATTTGAGGGGCCAATTGAACTCCGATTTCAATGTTCTTGATATGTATAGACTCGTGAGAGTGTGGGAATTCTGAAAATGTAAATTTTACCTGATTTCGAGATGTGGGCCCGAGGGGCGTTTTGCTCATTTTACCTAATTTCGCATATTAGCTTAGAATTTCTTTGTAAAATCAGTTACTTGAAGTGTTATTTATATTATGCAATTGAATTGAATAGATTTGGAACATTTGGAGTCGAGTACTCGTGGCAAGAACATGGTTTCGGGTTGACTTTGAGCCGGTTTGAGGTAAGTGGCTTGCCTAACCTTGTGTAGGGGACCTTCCCCTTAGGATTTGGTATTATTGATAATTGAAATGCCTTGTACGTGAGGTGACAAGTGCGTACTTGTGCTAATTATTTAAAATCCGGTTTTCATTAAGTAATTAATAGTATGTTTCTCTTCCTGTTTATATCACTTGCAATTTAAGCCTATTGTTAGCTTAGGAAAGCATGTCTAATTGACTTAATTGCCTTGCTTGCTCAAACTGCCTTATTTGGATTACGTGCAGCATGCTAAGTTAGAAATACCTATTTTGCCTTGGTATGAAACTTGAATTGAACTGTGTACTCTTCTTGTTGTTGTTGTGTGTTTACTTTGGGACTACATGACGATATCCCGGGAGATCCCTCTGTATGTTTACTTTGGGACTACGGAACGGTATTCCGGGAGATCCCCCTGCATATTTACATTGGAACTACGGGATTGCACCCGGTAGATTCCCCCTGTACTGAGTATTTACATTTCGGACTACGGATCGGTATTCCGGGAGATCCCTTTGCATTATGAGTTGGACTACAGGACGGTATCTCGGGAGATCCACTGGATATTTATATTTGGGACTACAACACGGTATCCTGGGAGATCCCCGGTTGTTATCTTTGTGTTGAGCTGTATTTCTTTCTGTGTTTACTTGGCCTTTGTGGTAGTTGTTGTTGTCCTTTATATCCTGTGTTACTTTTACTATTGTACTTATTTATATTGTTTTTGTTCTACATTGTTAAACCTTATATTTTATTCAACCTCAGTAGGGTCCTAACCTTCCTCGTCACTACCCGACTGAGGTTAGACTTGGCACTTACTAAGTACCGTTGTGGTGTACTCATGCCCTTTCTTCACATGTTTTTCATGTGCAGATCCAGGTACTTCCACTCAGACTTATCATGCTTGAGACGAGGCGCCTATAGAGACTCCGAGGTATATTTGCCACATCTGCAGACCGAAGAGTCCCTTTCTACTCTCCCCTTTTGTATTAGCCCTTCTGTACTTTTGTTTCTTTGTTAGATATTCTGGAGTTATATGCTTGTAGACATTCAAAGTCTTGTGATCATGAGATTTCGGGTTTTGGGAAATGTTATTAGTTTCGAGAGTTGTTATTGTGTATGCCAAGCGGCACCTTAAAAATACTGTTTTATATCACTATTTCGGTTTTTAATTATTTCTTCCACAAATTGGTTTATTTTCCGCATTGTTAGGCTTACCTAGTCATAGAGACTAGGTGCTGTCACGATGGTTCACGGAGGGCGAACCGGGGTCGTGACAGTTCTCTTGTGTTCTTCTCTCATGTACTAGTGGAGTACCCTGGACTACATCAACCACTGTTTCTTCAGCTTCAGTGGTTGTAATTGAGGTACCTGGTTCCATTGAAGAAGAGGCAACATTGTCTTCACTCGGCTCTTTTACTTGGCTCATCATAATTGCCTTTCCATTTGTCATGTTAATGACTTCACCAGGGACTAGTAAGGGTTCTTCATCTTGATCCTCTTCAACACTCTTCTCACATGAGGGAGGACTCATCAAAAATAACATGAACACTTTCCTCGACACATTGAGTCCGCTTGTTGTATATCTTATAAGCTTTGCTTTGAGAAGAATAGCCCATAAATATTCCTTCATCACTCTTGGCATCAAATTTACCAAGCTGATCCTTTCCATTATTGAGAACATAGCATTTGCACCCAAATGTTCATAGGTGAGTCAACTTGAGTTTCGTTCCATTCAGCAACTCATAAGGGGTTTTGTTCAGGAGTGATATGATCATGCACCTGTTCACCAAGTAGAAAGCAGTGTTGACCATTTCAGCCCTGAAGTTCTTTGCAATTCCACTGTCGATCAACATTGTTCTTGCCATTTCTTTAAGAGTTCTATTCTTCCTTTCCACTACTCCATTTTGCTGGGGGTTCTAGGAGTTGAGAAGTTGTGAGTAATGACATTTTCATTGCAGAACTCATCAAATTTGGCATTGTCAAATTCTGTTCCATGATCTGATCTAATACATGCGACTCTAGACTCCATCTTCACCTAGATTTTCTTCACAAAAGCCACAAACACCTCAAAGGTTTCATCTTTAGTTCTAAGAAACAAAGTCCATGTGAATCTGGAGTAGTCATCCACTATCACAAAAATGTATCTTTTTCCTCCCCTACTTTGCACTCTCATAGGGCCACATAGGTCCATCTGCAGAAGATCGAGTGGCTTTGAGGTGCTTACATCCTTTTTAGACTTAAAAGAGGACTTCACATGATTTTCTTTAGCACAGGCATCACAAAATTTCTGTACTTTGAACTTTGACATGGGCAGACCATGGATCAGGTCTTTCTAAATTAGTTTGTTTAGAAGAGAGAAGCTTGCGTGAATCTTTTGTGCCAGGGTTCAGCATCATCATCAACAGCTTTCAGAAAACTCAGATCACCACTTTGTAAGGACTCAAAATTAGCAACATAGATGTTCTTGTATCTCTTGGCCACAAGTACCACTTCACCAGTTACCAGATTAGTAACTGTACATATCTTGGACAAGAACTCCACCTTATTTCCTTTATCACAGATCTGAGAGACACTCAAGAGACTGTACTTAAGACTATTGACATAGTACACATTCTTAATAGAGTGAGTGAGTGATTTCCCAACTTTTCCAACTCTAAGAATGTACCCCTTTTTCCCATTGCCAAAGGATACACTCCCTCCTTACAGGGCTTTTAGTGAAAGAAAGTCCATGGTGTTCCCAGTCATGTGCTTTGAACACCCACTGTACATGAGCCATTGTTGACCGCTTCCTTCCATTGTTCCCTGCACAAGGAGATCAAGAGTTAGTTTTAGGAACCCAAGCAAGTTTGGGTCCCTTGTAGTAGGCAAGAGGATGAATAAGATCTCTCTTAGTCCATGCAGGTAATATGCATTTTTTTGTGGGTGGAACCTGGTCCCTTTTTAGTAGTTATATTTTCAGCAAACACTTTATTTTTGTGAATGGACTGGACCTGGCTTGGTAATTTTCCTTGAAATGTCCATTGTTCCCACAGTGGGTACACAGCCAGTTGTCTGGTACAGTCACATACTTGCTATGTGGGTTGTAAGGGGTTTCCTCCCTTTGGAACCCTATTCCCTGTATGTTTCCACCATTATTAGCGTACATAGCAGTGATAGCTTCTGAGGACCAGGTCCACTTTAGGGACTTTTCAAGATCATTTTTACTCTTTCTAGTTCAGTTTGGAGGTGCTTGTTTTTCTCAGTTTCAACACACAACCTAGTTCTCACAACTTTTATCTCGTTTTCAAGCCTAATGTGTTCCTCACTGGCTACCTCTTTTCCTTTTCCAGTATTTTCGGGTTTAGACTCAGTTCCTAGTCCCTCTATTGTTTCCCTCAGGTCTGCAACTACTACCAAGAGATCATCTCTTTCTTCCTCAATCTCAGTCACTCTTTTCACTAGGGCCTCCTTTTCTTTACTGATGTTATTAGTGGTTTCCTTATGGTCAACAACTACAACCACTAAGTCATCTCTTTCATGCTCTATGTTTGCAATATTTTTGGTTAAGACACTTTTTTCTTTTTCCAACTCACAAATGGTTTCCTTCAGATCCACTACACACACTACCAGATCATCTCTGGTTCGTTCAGCTTCCCCTAGTTCTAAGGTCAAGGCATCCTTATCCTCCACAAGACTATGATAGGCATCAATCAATACATTAGCTAAAGACATAAGTTTCTTAGGAGAGTAGGATTTCAGATTTCTCTGAACATCCCTGAAATTTACCTCACTGTTGTTATCATCTTCATCATCATCTGATTGGGCAATCAAAGCAAAAGTTGAATCATATTCATTTTCCTCACTTTCAACTGCCATCATGGAGTTGTCGCCAGCATCAGTTTCATCTTCAAACTCACTAGAGGAGTCTCCCCATGCTACAAGAGCCTGTTTCACCACATTGTCAGCAGATCTCCTCCTTTTGAATTCCTTTTCAGGAACTGGGTTCCTCTTAGATGCTTTCTCAGGGTTGTACTTGAAGAACTCTTGCTTCAGGAGAGGACAGTCTTTGATGAAGTGCCCAAGCTTTCCACACTTATGACAGAGATCATAGTTCTTTGGTTTGCTAGAGCTGCCCCTTTTCAGCATTCCTCCATTTCTTCTGACCATCTTCTGAAATCTTTTGGTTAAGTAAGCCATGTTACTATCCTCCTCACTCGAGTCATTGCTATCAGCTTTGAGTACCAGATTCTTTTCTTTCTTTGGTTCTCTTCTTTCACTATCTATCTTCCTCTTCATCTCGTAGGTCTTCAGATTTCCAACCAGCTCGTCTATGGTCAGCTCCTGTAGGTCCTTTTCTTTAGTAATAGCATTCACATTGATTTCCCAAGAACTAGGTAGGATACTAAGGATTTTCCTTACTAGCTTGTTTCTAGGAATGGTTTCACCAAGTGGGTGTAACTCATTTATGATGGAAGTGAATCTTGTGTGCATATCTTGAATAAATTCATCATCCTTCATTCTAAAGAGTTCATACTCGGTAGTGAGCATATCAATCTTAGATTGTTTTACTTGAGTGGTTCCCTCATGAGCTGTTTGCAAAGCTTCCCGTATCTCCTCAGCAGTTTCACAAGCAGAGATTCTATTGTATTCATCAGGTCCTATTCTACATACCAAAATCTTTTTGGCATGAAAATTCTTCTCCACAGCTTTCCTGTCTGTGTCGGTGTATTCTTTTCTGGTTTTTGGCAATGAGAATGGAAGCTCTTCAAGTACCTTTGTTGGGACGTAAGGACCGTCACATATGACATCCCATAACTCAGAATCCTCAGCCATGATAAAATCATGCATTCTTGTCTTTCACCATCTATATAATTGCCCATTGAACCTGGGTGGTCTGTATGTAGATTGACCTTCTTCAAAATTTGGTGGAGTAACCATATGAATCCTTCCTAGGTGTTAGCCTAGTAGGAGGAACCCGCTCTAATACCAATTGTTAGTTTATATGAGTCCACCAAACTATAGAGTACCTGGTCCTCTATGAGTTTTTACTGAGAATGATAATGAAACAATAAGTAAATAAGACACGGTATTTTTACGTGGAAAAATCCCAACTCAAGGGGGGCAAAAATCCCAACACAAGTTGAAGCCTACACTTGTGGGCTTTCAACTTCACTAACTTGTAAACACACTATTACAAGCCACTTTGTAATGACTCCATTACAAAGACTTCAACTCAACTAACTTGTGATACTCTTAGCATAAGCCACTTTATCACTCACTAGTTACAAAGACTTTAACTTATGACTAACTCTAGTCAGTAGTCACAACACAAACTCACAGAGTTTATGGTTTTACAAAGGGGTTCCGAATCAATGCTTCTAGCTAATCAATTTTAGGAATTACAATAAGAACAATCACAAAGTTACAACTCAACTAAGGATAACACAATACTAGATTTAGGAACTGGTCCGTAGTAGCGTTTAACTTTGTTCTTCAAGCTCTTGAGAATTAAGTTCATTGTTTTGCAGAAGGCTTGAATGCTTGAAGTGAATCTCCAAGTGTTCAGGTGATGTTTTGTTATAATGCTTTTGTTAATACACCTTGATGATATCACTTGAATGATGTAAGCACTTGTTTGGTCAAAGGACAAGTGACCACTGGAAATAGTGCAGTGCAGGCAGAACAGTGCAGGCAGTCGCATCGCTTTCCAGCTATGCCCAATTGACTTTTTACTGTTGTGAGGAAACTACAAGGGTATCAAGTCCTTTGTTTGGGTCTCTATCTCCTAAAGCTATAGCAGTTCATATTTAGCTGGAGTCCGTTGATTTGCAATGTAGACCAAGTGTGTCAGGTTCCCTATCTGGCTCTTGAGAGTAAGTTTGTTAGATCATTAAAACATAAGACTAAAACATTGAAAACCCATCAATTGTTCTCTCAGTACTTGTATTTTGCTAAATTGAGCATTAGCAGATTTCTCTTTCAGCTTAAAATTTAATTTTACATTTCCCTAATTTTAATTTAAGTGACACTCTTTTGAACTCTAAAAAACATATTGACTCCCCCTTTTTACTTTAAGGGATTGGGTTAGTGGTTATTTTCGTTAATCTTCTTTAAAAAGTTAATAAATAGAAAGGGATGTACGAAATGTCGGAATTGTTTACAAGCTTAAGAATTTACCATAGTAATTTGACGGGAGCCATGGCTTCAGATGCAAATCCAGGATTTGGAGGTTTTAAATGCTATATTAGCCGATTTGATCAACTTGAATTTCAGTTTGAGTTATTATTTTTTGGTTTTTATAGATGCATTAATCAAATGAAAAAAGTACTTAATAAATACGTGCGAACAAATAGAAAGACCTATATTAATAGCAACATTTTGAATTATCTAAATCAATAAGAATAAAATCTAGCACAGAATTTCAACTGTATACTTCCTTGATAGAAAGAAAGTATCAACCCCAAACAATTGCTCTTCTTGATAGTTCTATTAGGAACCATAATAGAGGCAGATTCAGGAATTAAATTTAGTGAGCTCAATTTTTAAGATTCTTAGCATTAAACTTATTATACTATTAAAATTATGGGTTTAGATCTAATATTTATTGAGATTTTTATACGTTTTTCATATATATACTCCATGTCGAAAATTATAAGTTCAGTTGAACTCATAGCACAAGGCTAGATCCATCCCTGACTGTGATGACCAAAGGGTTATCTTATGTTTTAGAACTCTATTCCGTATTTTGAGGCCTTAAAAAACTCATTTTTATCTCTCCTCAATTTACGTGTGCAGTTCGAGCGTATTTTCGAAAAGCCTTTATGTGAAAAATTGATGAAATAATAATATTTGGCCTAAATAGTTGATTTTAGTTGACTTCAGTCAATATTTTAGGTAAACGGATCCGGACCCATATTTTGACGGTCCCGGTGCGTACGTAGTAAAATATTGGACCTGGGCGTATGCCCGAAATCAAATTCGGAGGCCCTTAGCCCGAGTAATGAATTTTTGTTAAAAATTGTTGAACTGAAAATCTAAGGATTTAAAGAAATCGATTAATGTTTGATCTCGTTGGTATCGAGCCCCTATTTTGGTTCTGGATCCCGGTACATGCTTAATATATTATTTAAGTCATGTTTGTGAAATTTGGTGAAAAACAGAGTTTATTTGACGTGATTCAGGCATCCGATTGAGAAAAGAGGAATTTCAAGTGTTCTTAAGAATTTCATATGTTTTGGTGTTAAATCCGTAGTTTTAGATGTTATTTTGGTAATTTGATCGCACGAACAAGTTCGTATGATGTTTTAAAACTTGTGTGTAGTTTTGGTTTGGACCCCGAGGGCTCGGGTGAGTTTCGAATAGGCTACGTAGTGTTTTGGAACTTAGAAAAATTTACTGGTATGACTGGAACTATTGCAGGCCTCTGATTTTGCAATTGTGAGATCAAGCATTGCAATTGCGAACCCTGCAGGTTTTGCATTCACGAGGCTTTCATCACAATTGCGATAAGAAGCAGGGCCATGCAGTCTTCGCAATTGCAAAGATTTCTTCGCATTTGCGAAGTAAAGCTGGGGGGAAGCAGTGATCGCAAATGCGATCTTTTATCCGCATTTGCGAAGATTTAAGTTCGTAATTGCGAACACTTCTTCGCAATTGTGAAAGGTGTGAGGGTTCTAACAATTGCGATGGTACCTTTGCATTTATGAGCTTCGCAATTGCGAAGCTCATGTCGCAAATGCGACATATGCAGCTGATAAGTTTAGACTTGGACGACATTTTTCATTCATTCTCCCATTTTTCAAAACCTATAACACAAGAGGCAATTTTCCAAAGGCTTTTTCTTCCCAAAATTATAGGTAAATGATTCTTAACTCATTTCTTTCAATCTTTTACTTCTTTTCACAAGATTTCATCCTAGAATCTAGGGTTTTCATGGTGGAATTGGGGAATTTTGGGTAGAACTTAGGAATTTCGAAATTTGGGGATTTAGACCTCAAATTGAGGTCGGATTTCAAAACTAATTATATATCTGGGCTCGGGGGTGAATGGATAATCGGGGTTTGGTCCGAATTTTGGGTTTTGACCAACCAGGCACGAAGTCAGTTTTTTACTTTTTCGGGAAAATGTTGGGAAACTAATAATTATGTATTGGAATTGATTTCTTTAACAATAATTGATGTTATTAAGTTAATTATGACTAGATACGAGTCGATTGGAGGTGGAATCTAGAGGAAAAGTGGTAAGTGAGCATTGAGTTGGCCGTTGGATTGAGGTAAATGTTTGGTCTAACTTTGACTCGAGGGATCCCCGACTTATTTGCTATGTGAAATTCCATGTGTGTGGCGTATAGGTGTGGTGACGAGTACCTATGTGCTGCCAAATTATTTGTTTAGCTTGTTCCCTTCCATGTTCCTAATACATTGTGTTTCTGTCTTAACTACTACATGCTTATTGGTGCTTCCATGTCTAATTGCTTCTTATTAAATATTGTTTTCTTTACTGCAAGTATTAATTGTTCCGTAGTTACATTGTATGACATTATTGGTTTAAGTTGGTTTATTGGTGCTTCATAGTATGTTTCGGTTGGTCTCATTGTGTAGTATTAATTAAGTGAAGCTTCTTAATGATATAGATTTCCATTTGAATTGGTTTGAGGCTTAAATATTGTGGAAGGTTTTGGGCCAAAATTGTGAAATTTATGTTCTTATTGTGTGATTGATACTGATAAGGTGTGATCGGGTTGAACGCTGCAACAGGAGGAATAAGGGTGATATATTGAGGAGGAATAAGGGTGATATATTGAGGAGGAATAAGGGTGAAATATGATTGTCTGGTGGGATCGGGTGCGTGCCGCAACAGGTGAAATAAGGGTGGATTGGTGGGATCGGGTTGCACGCCGCAACAGGAGGAATAAGGGAGTTATATTGAGGAGCAATAAGGGTGGACTGGTGGGATATAGTCCGCAACAGGAGTAAGAAGGGTGAATGTTCATATTATTTCTGATGATATGGTGGGATCGGGATGCGCACCACATCATTTTGTTGTTTATGCATTCTTCCTTTCCTGTAATGTTATTCTGTAGCATTGTAACTCTCTTAAGGATTGGTTATAGCTAAGTACTGGCAGGATAATTAAGGTCCATATTTATTTTTGCTGCAAGTTACTGTTCCAGTTCATTCTGTACTTTCTTTCACTTTATTATACATTGTATGCAGGTTATATTGTAAGTGCCCCACCGTAGCCTCGTCGCTACCTTATCGAGGTTAGGCTCGGCACTTACCAGTACATGGGTTCAGTTGTACTAATACTGCACTATGAACTTTCTATGCAGATTTTGGAGCTAGTTGTGTCTGATCGAGAGGTCAATTGCAGGAATTTATCTAGGAGACCCAAGGTAGTCCTGCAAGCGTCTGCAGGCCCTGCTGTCCCCTTTATGTTTCTACATTCCTATTTTATCTTCTTTTGAGACAGATGTACTTTTCTTTCAGACTAATACTTGTAGATATTCTTAGTATGTTCGTGGATTGTGATATCAGCTTTTGGGTGATAATAGTTTCGGTATTTTTAGTAGTATATAGATAACCGGTTTATTATGTACTTCCACATTTATTTCACTTTGATTTAGTTTTGTTAAGTTTAACTATAAAATGCAAAGGAAAAAAGTGAATAGAACTCTAACGTTGGCTTGCCTAGCGAGTGCGATGTTAGGTGCCATCACGGTCCTGACGGTGGGAAATTCAGATTGTGATAAGTTAGTATCAGAGCATTAGGTTGCCTAGGTCTCACAATATACGTACAAGCTTAATAGAGTCTGAGGGATCGGTAGGGAGACATCTGTGCTTATCCCCAGAGGCTACATAGTTAGGAACAATATCACTTATGTTCTTCTCTATCGTGCGATTTGGTCTCCCAATGCTACTTGAACTCTCAACTCTTGTTCCTTCACAGATGGCTAGAACTGTACCGCTTCATCAGCTGATCAGCAGCTCGAGCCCCCAGTGGCAGCTCGTACGAGGGGCATAGGACGAGGACGAGGCCGTGCTAGAGGCTGAGGCAGGGGCGGGGCTCAGTCTAGAGCTCGAGCAACAGCACCAGCGACGGAGCCTCAAGTAGAGTTTGATGAGGAGGCTTCGGCCCAGACTATTCCAGCAGGGCCAGCTTAGGTTCCAGAGGGGTTTATCTCTCCCCCGGTACTTCAGGATGCTTTAGTCCATCTAGTGGGCTTTATGGAGGGTGTTACTCAGACCGCTACATTCCGAGTAGCACCAGCCATCTCTCAGGCTGGGGGAGGAGTACAGACTCCCGCTACTCACACTCAGGAGTAGATGGCTCCTCAGTTTTAGTCTCTAGCAGCTCAGCCAGTTGGGGTAGTTCCGTCGGGTGTTGTAGCACAGACCGACGATGGATCAGCTATGTCTTCTGAGGCCTTGTGGAGATTGGATAGGTTTACCAAGATTTTCACCACAACCTATGGCGGTAGATCTTTAGAGGATCCCCGGGACTATTTGGATAGTTGTCACAAGGTATTACGGAACATGGGGATAGTGGAGACCAATGGGGTTGACTTTGCTACCTTTCGTCTGTCAGGTTCCGCCAAGAAATGGTGGAGAGATTTCTATTTGGCCAGACTAGCTGGGTCGCCAGCTCTTACTTGGGACCAATTCTCTCAGCTCTTTTTGGAGAATATTTTGCTATCACTCAGAGAGAGGACTATCAGAGATAGTTCGAGCGCCTTTAATAGAGTTCTATGACTGTCACTTAGTACGAGACTAGATTTGTGGATCTGGACTGTCATGCTCTTCTTATACTTCCTACCAAGAGAGAAAGGGTGAGGAGGTTTATTGAAGGACTCGCTCAGCCTATTAGATTGCAGATGGCTAAGGAGACAGGGAGTGAGATTTATTTCCAGGATGCAGCCAATGTGGCAAGACGTGTTGAGATGGTTTTAGCTCAGGGGAGTGGTCAGGGGTCTGTCAAGAGGCCTCGTCACTCTGGTGGATTCAGTGGGGCATCATCTGGAGGCCAAGGTACTTTTGGTATGGGCCATCCTTCCAGGCCATTTCATTCAGCACTTCAGACATCTTATGGAGCTTCAGGGAGTCGTGGTCCCTATGTACCTCCTTCAGGGCAACCAGCTTATGGTGTACTTCCAGCTCCTATTAGAGCACCCCCTCTTCAAAGTTATTATCGCGGTTAGCCGGCCTGTTAGGGTCAGTTTCAGTTTTCGCAGCTGCAGTATCAGGATGGATGTGTCGAGTGTGGTGAGTGTGGGCGTATCCGGAGGACCTGTCCAAGATTAGTGGGTGTTCAGTCACAGCAACAGGGTTCTCCTGCCTGATCCCGGCACCGCCCACTCAACCAACTAGAGGTAGGGGTCAGGGAGCCAAAGGTAGGGGTCAGACCGCTAGAGGTGGAGGTCAGACCGTTAAAGGTGGAGGCCAAGCCACTAGAGGTGGAGACCAACCAGCTGGAGGCCGTCCCAGGGATATGGTTCTGAGTGGTGGGGCCCAGCCCCGATTTTATGCTTTCCCAGCCAGGCTTGAGGCTGAAGCATCTGATGCTTTTATCACAGGTACTATTTCGGGTTGCAATAGAGATGCTTCAGTTTTATTTGATCTAGGGTCTACATACTCCTATGTGTCATCTTATTTTGCTTCATATTTGATTATTCCTCGTGATTCTTTGAGTGCTCCAGTCTGTGTGTCCACACCGGTAGGGGATTCTATTATTGTAGATCGTGTCTATTGTTTGTGTGTAGTTATTATTGGGGGTCTTGAGACTAGTGTAGATCTTCTACTTCTCGATATGGGTGATTTTGATGTCATCTTGGGGATGGATTGGTTGTCACTTTATCATGTTATATTAGACTATAAAGCCTAGATCGTGACCTTAGCATTGCCAGGGTTTCCTCGATTAGAGTGGAGAGGGACTCCTGGTCATTCTACCAGTAAGGTTATTTTTTATATGAAGGCTCGACGCATGGCCGAGAAGGGGTGTTTCGCTTATTTGGCTTATGTTCGTGATTCTAGTGTGGGGGTTCCTTCTATAGATTCTGTACCAGTTGTTCGGAAGTTCCTAGAGGTTTTTCCTGCATATCTATCGGGGATGCCACCTGACAGGAATATTGACTTTTGTATTGATTTGGCTCCGGGCACTCAACCTATTTCTATTCCGCCATACCACATGGCCCCGTCAGAGTTGAAAGAATTGTAGAAGCAGTTGCAAGATTTGCTTGATACGGGCTTTATTAGACCTAGTGTCTCGCGTTGGGGTACGCCATTATTATTTCTAAAGAAGAAGGATGGGTCGATGAGGATGTGCATAGACTATCATCAGTTGAACAAAGGCACAATCAAGAACAAGTTTCCATTGCCAACGATTGATTACTTATTTGATCAGCTTCAGGGTGCCAAGGTATTTTAGAAGATCGATTTGAGGTCGGGCTACCATCAATTGAGGATTAGGGCATCCGATGTCCCTAAGATAGCTTTTCGAACTCGATATAGGCATTATGAGTTTCTAGTGATGTCATTTGGGTTGACAAATGCCCCAGCAGCATTAATGGATTTCATGAACCGGGTGTTCAAGCCCTATCTGGATTCTTTTGTGATTGTTTTCATTGATGATATCTTAATCTACTCCCGCAGCCGAGGGGAGCATGGGTAACATCTTCGGATCGTTCTTCAGACTCTGAGAGATAGCCAGTTATATGCTAAGTTTTCGAAATGTGAGTTTTGGTTGAGTTCAGTTGATTTCTTGGGTCACGTTTTATCCGCAGAGGGTATTCAGGTAGATCCTAAGAAGATTGAGGCAATCAAGGACTGGCGTAGACCCACATCAGCTACAGAGATTCAGCGTTTCTTGGGTTTGGCGAGTTATTACCATCAGTTTGTGGAAGGATTTTTATCTATAGCAGCACCGATGACCAGGTTGATCCAGAAGGGTGCCCCGTTCAGATGGTCACACGAGTGTGAAGCGAGCTTTCAGAAGCTCAAGACAGTTTTGACTATGGTGTCGATATTGGTGTTACCCACAGGTTTAGGGCCCTATACAGTATAATGTGACACATATCGTATTGGACTTGGTGCAGTACTGATGCAGCATGACAAGGTTATTGCATATGCTTCGCAGCAGTTGAAGATTCACAAGAAGAATTATCCAGTTCATGACTTGGAGCTAGCAGCCATTGTTCACGCGCTGAAGATTAGGAGGTACTATCTATAGGGCGTGTCGTGTGAGGTGTTCACAGGTCATAAGAGTTTGCAGTATTTGTTCAAGCATAAAGAGCTCAATTTGAGGCAGAGAAGGTGGTTGGAGCTATTGAAAGACTATGATATCACCATCTTGTATAATCCCGGTAAGGCCAATGTGGTGGCTGATGCTTTGAGTAGGAAATCGACTAGTATGGGCAGCCTTTGCTTATATTCCAGTTGGTGAGAGACCGCTTGCATTAGATTGTAAGGCTTTGGCCAATCAGTTCATGAGGTTGGATGTTTCTAAGTCCAGTCGTGTTTTAGCTTGCACAATCATGTGGTCTGCCTTTCTTGAGCGTATCAGGGAGCGGCAGTATGAAGACTCTCATTTTCTTTTCCTTAGGGACACAATGCGGCACGATGATTCCAAGTAGGTTACGGTTGGAGATGATGGAGTTTTGAGGATGCAGGGTCGTATTTCTGTGCCTAATATGGATGAGCTTCGTGAGTTGATTCTAGAGGAGGCCCACAGTTCCCAATATTCTATTCATCCGAGCGCCGCTAAGATGTATCAGGACTTGCGGCAGCATTATTGGTGGAGGAGGATGAAGAAAGATATTGTTGCATATGTAGCTCGGTGTTTAAATTGTCAGCAAATAAAGTATGAGCATCAGAGACCTGGTGGTTTGCTTCAGAAGATAGAGATTCCTGAGTAGAAGTGGGAGCGTATCACTATGGATTTCGTTGTTGGACTCCCACGGACTAAGAAGAAGTTCGACGCAGTTTGGGTTATTGTGGATAGGCTGACCAAGTTAGTGCATTTCATTCCTGTGGCATTTTCTTATTCTTTGGAGCTGTTGGAAGATATCTATATCTGCGAGATCATTTGTCTTCATAGTGTGCCCGTGTCTATCATTTTGGATCGAGGTACGAAGTTTACCTCATATTTCTGGAGGGCAGTACATCATGAGTTGGGTACGCGGGTCGAGTTGAGCACAATATTTCATCCTCAGATGGATGGACAGTCCGAGCGTACTATTCAGATCTTGAAGGATATGCGCCGCATGTGAGTTATTGACTTTGGAAGTTCTTGGTATCAATTTTTACTGTTAGCGGAGTTTTCCTAAAACAACAACTATCAGTCGAGCATCCAGATGGCTTCCTAAGAGGCGTTGTATGGTAGACGATATCGATCACCAATTGGATGGTTTGAGCGGGGGGAGGCTCGGTTATTGGGTATAGATTTAGTGCAGGATGACTTAGATAAAGTTAGATCATTTAGGATAGACTTCATATAGCTCAGTCCAGGCAAAAGAGTTATGGCAACCGTAAGGTTCGTGATGTGGCATTGATGGTCGGAGAGAGAGTGTTGCTTCGGGTGTCACCCATGAAGGGTGTGATGCGGTTTGGGAAGAAAGGGCAAGTTAAGCCCTAGGTTCATCGGGCCTTTTGAGATCCTTGATCGAGTGGGAGAGGTGGCCTATAGACTTGCGTTGTCCCCAGGCTTATCAGCAGTATATCCAGTGTTTCATGCATCCATGCTTCGAAATTATCACAACGATCCATCCCACGTGTTAGACTTCAGCACTGTCTAGTTGGGCAACGATTTGACCTACGAAAAGGAGCCGGTAGCTATTCTAGACCGGCAAGTTCGTCAATTGAGATCGAAGAGTTATCCTTTGGTTCATGTGCAGTGGAGAGGTCAGCCTGTTGAGGCAGCTACCTGGGAGTCCGAGTCCGATATGCGGAGCAGATATCCCCATCTTTTCACCGGCTTAAGTACTTTTCTATGTCCATTCGAGGACGAATAGTTGTTTTAGAGGTGGAGAATGTGATGACCCAAAGTGTCATCTTATATTTTAGAACTCGATTCCACGTTTCGAGGCCTTAAAAACCTCATCTTTATCTCTCCTCAATTTGCGTGCGCAGTCCGAGCATATTTCTAGAAAGCCTTTATTTGAAAAATTGATGAAATAATAATTTTTGGCCTAAAAAGTTTATTTAAGATTTCTTCGGTCAACATTTTGGGTAAACGGACTCGGACCCGTATTTTGATGGTCCCGGTGGATCCGTAGTAAAATATGGAACCTGGACGTATGCCCGGAATTGAATTCGGAGGTTCCTAGCCTGAGTAATGAATTTTTGTTAAAAAATATTAAACTGAAAATCTAAGGATTTAAAGAAATTGATTAATGTTTGATTTCGTTGGTAACGGACCTGTATTTTTGTTTCGGAGCCCGGTACAGGCTTAATATAATATTTAAGTCATGTGTGTGAAATTTGGTGAAAATGGAGTTTATTTGACGTGATTCGAGCATCCGGTTGAGAAAAGAGGAATTGTTTGGACTCCCACGAACTCAGAGGAAGTTCGACACAGTTTGGGTTATTGTAGATAGCTGACTAAGTCAGCGCATTTCATTCTTGTGGCAGTTTCCTATTTTTTGGAGCGGTTTGCAGAGATCTATATCCGTGAGATCATTCGTCTTCATGGTGTGTGGGAGCGTATCACTATGGATTTCATTGTTGGACTCCCACAGACTCAGATGAAGTTCGACGCAGTTTGGGTTATTGTGGATAGGCTGACTAAGTCAGCGCATTTCATTCCTGTGGCAGTTTCCTATTCTTTGGAGCAGTTGGCAGATATCTATATCCGTGAGATCATTTGTCTTCATGGTGTGCCCATGTCTATCATTTCAGATTGAGGTACACAGTTTACCTTGCATTTCTGGAGGGCAGTACAACATGAGTTGGGTACACGGGTCGAGTTGAGCACAACATTTCATCCTCAAACGTAAGGACAGTCCGAGTGTACTATTCAGATCTTGGAGGATACGCTCCGCGCGTGTGTTATTGACTTTGGAGGTTCTTGGGATCAGTTCTTACCATTAGCGGAGTTTTCCTGAAACAACATCTATTAGTCAAGCATCCAGATGGCTCCCTATGAGGCGTTGTATGGTAGACGGTACCGATCACCTGTTGGATGGTTTGAGCGGGGGGAGGATCGATTATTGGGTATAGATTTAGTGCAGGATGCCTTATATAAGGTTAAGATAATTCAGGATAGACTTCATACAGCTCAGTCCAGGAAAAAGAGTTATGGCGACCGTAAGGTTCGTGATGTGGCATTCATGGTTAGAGAGAGAGTGTTGCTTCGGTGTCACCCATGAAGGGTGTGATGCGGTTTGGGAAGAAGGGAAAGTTTAAGCCCTAGGTTCATCGGTCCTTTTGAGATCCTTGATCGAGTGGGAGAGGTGTCCTACAGACTTGCGTTGCCCCCGGGCTTATCGGTAGTACATCCAGGAGGAGCCGGTAGCTATTCTGGACCGGCAGGTTCATTAGTTGAGATCGAAGAGTTATCCGTTGGTTCAAGTGCAGTGGAGAGGTCAGCCTATTGAGGCAGCTACCTCGGAGTCCGAGTCCGATATGCAGAGCAGATATCTCTATCTTTTCACCGGCTCAGGTACTTTTCTATGTCCGTTCGAGGAAGGACGGTTGTTTTAGAGGTGGAGAATGTGATGAACCTAAGGGTCATCTTATGTTTTAGAACTCGATTCTGTATTTCGGGACCTTAAAAATCTCATTTTTATCTTTCCTTGATTTGCGTGAGCAGTCCGGACGTATTTCCGGAAAGCCTTTATGTGAAAGATTGATGAAATAATAATTTTTGGCCTAAAATATTTATTTAAGTTTACTTCAGTCAACAGTTTAGGTAAACGGGCCCGGACCCATATTTTGACGGCCCCGGTGGATCCGTAGTAAAATGTGGAACCTGGGCGTATGCCCGGAATCGAATTTGGAGGCCCTAGCCCGAGTAATGAATTTTTGTTAAAATTTGTTAAATTGAAAATCTAATGATTTAAAGAAATTGATTAATATTTGATCTCGTTGGTATCAGGCCCGTATTTTGGTTTCAGAGCCCGGTACAGGCTTAATATAATATTTAAGTCATGTGTGTGAAATTTAGTGAAAAGCGGAGTTTATTTGATGTGATTCGGGCATCCAGGTTGACAAAAGAGGAATTTTATGTTTTTGTGTTAAATTGGTAGTTTTAGGTTGTATTTTGGCGATTTGATCGCACGAACAAGTTCATATGATGTTTTAAGACTTATGTGCATGTTTGGTTTGGAGCCCCGAGGGCTCGGGTGAGTTTCAGATAGGCTATAGTGTGTTTTGGAACTTAGGAAAATTTGGTGGTATGACTGAACCTGTTGCAGGCCTCTAATCTCGCAATTGCGAGATCAGGCATCGCAATTGCGAACCCTACAAGTTCCGCATTCGTGAGGCTTTCATCACAATTGTGATAAGAAGCTGGTCCATGCAATCTTCGCAATTGCGAAGATTTTTTCGCATTTGCGAAGTAAAGCTGGAGGGAAGCAGTGATCACAAATGCGATTTTTTATCCGTGTCTGTGAGGATTTAAGTTTGCAACTGCGAACACTTCTTCGCAATTGCGAAGGCAGCAGAGGTGTGAGGGTTCTCGCAATTGCGATGGTGCCTTCGCATTTGCGAGCATCGCAATTGCTAAGCTCATGTCGCAAATGCAACATCTGCAACTGATAAGTTTAGACTTGGATGGGATTTTTCATTCATTCTCTCATTTTTCAAAACCTAGAACACAAGAGGCGATTTTCCAAAGGCTTTTTCTTCCCCAAATCATAGGTAAATAATTTTTACTCATTTATTTCAATCTTTTACTTCATTATACAAGATTTCATACTAGAATCTAGGGTTTTCATGGTGGAAATGGGGATTTTTGGGTAGAACTTAGGAATTTCAAACTTTGTGGATTTAGACCTCAAATTGAGGTCGAATTCTAAAACCAATTGTATATCCGGGCTCGGGGGTGAATGGGTAATCAGGTTTTGTCCGAATTTTGGGTTTTGACCAAGCGGACCCGGGTTCAATTTTTGAATTTTTGGGGAAAATGTTGGAAAACTCATAATTATATATTGGAATTGATTTCTTTAGTTATAATTGATGTTATTAAGTTAATTATGACTAGATACGAGTGGATTGGAGGTGGAATCTAGAGGAAAAGCGGTAAGTGAGCTTTGTGTTGACTGTTGGATTAAGGTAAGTGTTTGGTCTAACTTTGACTCGAGGGATTAGGGATCCCCGACTTAATTGCTATGTGAAATTCCATGTGTGTGGCGTATAGGTCTGGTGACGAGTACCTATGCGCTGCGAAATTATTTGTTTAGCTTGTTCCCTTCCCAGTTCCTAATATATTGTCTTCCTGTCTTAATTGCTACATGCTTATTGGTGCTTCCATGTCTAATTGCTTCTTGTTAAATGTTATTTTCTTTACTAAAAGTATTAATCGTTCCGTAGTTTCATTGTATCACATTATTGGTCTAGAATAGCTATCGATCTCAACTGACAAACCTATCGGTCTAGAATAGTAATCGGCTCCTCCTCATAGGAAAAGTCCTTGTCTAACTGGACAGTGCTGAAGTCTAACACATGGGATGGATCGTCGTGATACTTCCAAAGAATGGACACATCAAAAACTGGATGCACGGCTGATAAACTCGGCGGCAACGCAAGTCTATAAGCCACCTCTCCCACTCGATCAAGAATCTCAAACGGGCCAATGAACCTAGGGCTAAGCTTTCCCTTCTTTCCAAATCTCTTCACGCCCTTCATAGGTGACACTCGAAGCAACACCCACTCGCCGACCATGAATGCCACATCACGAACCTTATGGTCGACATAACTCTTTTGCCTAGACTGAGCTGTACGAAGCCTATCCTAAATGATTCTGACCTTGTCCAAGGCATCCTGTACTAGATCTGTACCCAACAACCAAGCCTATCCCGGCTCAAACCACCCAACCGGCTACCGATACCGCCTACCATATAAAGCCTCATAAGGAGCCATCTGGATGCTCGACTGGTAACTGTTATTGTAGGCGAACTCCGCTAAAGGCAAAAACTAATTCTACGAGCCTTCAAAGTTAATAACACAGGCTCAGAGCATATCCTCCAAAATTCGAATAGTGCGCTCGGACTGCCCGTCCGTCTGAGGATGAAATATTGTGCTTAACTTGACCCGCATGCCCAACTCACGCTAAACTACTCTCCAGAAATGTGAGGTAAACTGCATACCTCGGTCTGAAATGATAGACACAGGCACACCATGAAGACGAACAATCTCCCACGTATAGATCTCAGCTAACCTCTCGAAAGAATAGGAGACTGCCACAGGAATGAAATGTGCTGACTTGGTTAGCCTATGAACAATAACCTACACTGTATCGAACTTCCTCTGAGTCCGTGGGAGTCCAACAATGAAGTCCATAGTGATACTCTCCCACTTCCACTCAGGAATCTCAATCTTCTAGAACAAACCACCAGGTCTCTGATGCTCGTACTTTACCTGCTAACAATTCAAACACCGAGCCACATATGCAACAATATCCTTCTTCATCCTCCTCCACCAATAATGCTGCCACAAATCCTGATACATCTTAGTAGAGCCCAGACGAATAGAGTACCGCGAACTACGGGCCTCCTCTAGAATCAACTCTTGAAGCCCATCCACATTAGGCATACAAACTTGACCCTACAGCCTCAAAACTCCATCATCTCCTAATGTAACCTGCTTGGCACCACCGTGTTGCACCGTCTCTATAAGGACACACAAATGAGGATCATCATACTGCCTGTCTTGGATACGCTCCAATAAAGAAGAATGAGCGATTGTGCAAGCTAATACACGGCTGGGCTCAGAAATATCCAACCTCATGAACTGATTGGCCAAAGCCTGAACATCCAAAGCAAGTGTTCTCTCACCGACCGGAATATATGTAAGACTGCCCATACTTGCTAACTTCCTACTCAAAGCATCGGCCACTATGTTGGCCTTTCCCGGATGATATAAGATGGTGATATCATAGTCTTTCAATAGCTCCATCCACCTTCTCTGTCTCAAATTTATCTCCTTTTGTTTGAACAAATACTGTAGACTTTTGTGATCCGTGAACACCTCACATGCCACGACATACAGATAATGCATCCAAATCATCAATGCATGAACAATGGCTACTAACTCCAAATCATGAACCGGATAGTTCTTCCCATGAATCTTCAAGTGACGCAGCGCACCAAGTCCAATACGAGATGCATCACAATAAATTGTATATGGCCCTGAACCTGTGCGCAAAACCAACACTGGCGCCGTAGTAAAAGCTGTCTTGAGCTTCTGAAAGCTCGCCTCACACTCATCCGACCACCTGAACTGGGCACCCTTTTGGGTCAACTTGGTCATCAGAGTTGCAATAGATGAAAACCTATCCGCAAACCTATGGTAATAACCTGCCAAACCCAAGAAACTCCGGATCCCTGTAGTTGATGTGGGTCTAGGCTAGTTCTTGACTTCCTCTATCTTCTTCAAATCTACCTGAATACCCTCTGCTAATACAATATGACTCAAGAATGCATCAGAACTCAACTAGAACTCACACTTCGAAAACTTAGCATATAACTGACTATCTCTCAAAGTCTGAAGAACCACTCTCATATGCTGCTCATGCTCCCCTCGGTTGCGGGAATAAATCAAAATATCATCAATGAAGACTATCATGAACCAAGTAATGCTTGAATACTTGGTTCATCAAATCCATAAAATTTGTTAGGCATTTGTCAACCCAAATGACATCACCAAGAACTCATAATGCCCGTACCGAGTGCAAAAAGCTATCTTAGGGACATCGGATGCCCTAATCCTCAACTGATGGTAGCCAGATCTCAAGTCAATCTTCGAAAATACATTGGCACCCTGAAGCTGATCAAACAAATCATCAACTCTCGGCAATGGATACTTATTCTTGATTGTAACCTTGTTCAACTGCCGATAATCTATACACATTCTCATCGATTCGTCCTTCCTCTTAACAAACAATCAAGCGTACCCCAAGTCGAGACACTAGGTCTAATAAAGCCCTTATCAAGCAAGTCTTGCATCTGTTCGTTCAATTCTTTCAACTCAAGCGGGGCCATACGGTACAACAGAATAGAAATGGGCTGAGTGCTCGAAGCCAAGTCAATGCAGAAGTCAACATCCCTGTTGGGTGGCATACCCGGCAGGTCTGAAGAAAATACCTTAGGAAACTCATGAACAACAGTCACAGAATCCATAGAAGGAACCTCAACACTAGAATCACAAACATACGCCAAATAGGCCAAACACCCATTCTCGAACATACGCCAAGCGTTCTCATATGAGATAACACTACGGGAAGAATGAACAGAAGTCTCTCTCCACTCTAAACTAGGTAAACCCGGCAAGGCTAAGGTCACAGTCTTAGCATGATAGTCCAAGATTGCGTGGTAAGGTGATAACTAGTCCATCCCTAATATGACATCAAAATCAACCATGTCCAAAAGTAATAAGTCTACTCGGGTCTCAAGACCTCTAATCACAACTATACAAGAACGATGAACATTATCTACCACAATAGAATCACCCACCGGTGTAGACACATATATATGAGCACTCAAAGAATCACTAGGCATGACTAGATACGGTGCAAAATAAGATGACACATAGGAGTACGTAGATCCTGGATCAAACAGAACCGAAGCATCTCTACTACAAACCAGAACAGTACTTGTGATAAATACATCAGAGGCCTCAGCCTCAGGCCTGGCTGGAAGAGCATAACATCGGGGCTGGGCCCCACCACTCTAAACTAAATCTCTGGGACAACCTGTTGCTGGCTTGCCTCCACCTCAAGTGGCCTGAGCTCCACCTCTAATACCTCTACCTCTACCTTTAGCACCTCTACCTCCACCTCTAGCTGGCTGAGCGGGCTGAGGAACACTCGGTGCCTGAACCATGGCACGAGAATACTGGTGCTGAGAACTGCTTAGTGCTCGAGGGCAAAATTTAAAAATAAAATAAGCCCTCAGCTGCTGGGGCTGACGACCCTGAAAACTCTAAAACGGAGGTGCACTGATAGGAGCTGACGATACACTATAGGACTATTGATCAGAATACTGCATGTGAGAACCACAGCCACCTAGGGCACCCTGAGAAGCCTGAAGTGCTGAATGAAACGGCCTGGAAGGATGGCCCCTACAAAAAATATCCCTGCCTCCAGACGAGGCACCACTGAACCTACCAGAATGATGAGGTCTCTTGTCAGACCCCTGACCACCCCCTATGATAGAACCATCTCAACCCCCCTGGCCGCATTGGCCGCATCCTAAAAGGAAATCTTGCTCCCCGTCTCCTTAGCCATCTGAAGTCGAATAGGTTGAATGAGTCCCTCAATGAACCTCCTCACACACACTCTCTCAGTGGGAAGTATAAGAAGATCATGACGGGCCAAATCGATAAACCTGGTCTCGTACTGAGTAATAGTCATAGAACCCTACTGGAGACGCTCAAATTGCCTATGATAGTTCTCCTTCTGAGTGATAGGAAGAAACTTCTCCAAAAATAGCTGAGAAAATTGATCCCAAGTCAAAGCGGGTGACCCAACTGGTCTAGCAAAATAATAATCTCTCCACCAAGTCTTGGCGGATCCAGATAAGCGAAAAGTAGCAAAGTCGACCTCATTGGTCTCCACTATCCCCATGTTCCTAAGAACCATATGGCAACTATCTAAATAATCCTAGGGATCCTCAGAAGATGCACCGCTGAAAGTGGTAGTGAAGAGCTTGGTGAACCTGTCCAATCTCCACAAGGCATCAACAGACATAGCTGCTCCATTACCGGTCTGAGCTACCACACCCGGCTGAACTGCTCCAACTGGCTGAGCTGCTGGAGTCTGAAACTAGAGAGCCATCGGCTCTGAAGTGCGGGTAGCAGGAGTGTGGGCTCCTCCTTCAGCCTGAGAGACGACTGGTGCTACAGGAAGCAAGCCTGTCCGGGTGACACTCTCCATAAGGCCCACTAGACGGACTAGAGCATCCTGGAGTACTGAGGTAGCAATGAACCCCTCTAGGACCTGAGCTGGGCCCACTAGAACTTTCTGGGCTCATCATTAAATTCAACCTGAGGCTCCGCCGTTGGTGCTGCTGCTCTGGGCTGAACTCTGACCCTGCCTCAGCCTCTAGCACGGCCTCGGGCTCGGCCTCGGCCTCGCCCTCTGACCCTCATGGGAGCTGCTTCTGGGGGCTCAAGCTGCTGATCGGTGGATGAGGAAGTGCGTGTTCTAGCCATCTGCGAAAGAACATGGTAGAAATCCAATTAGCATTGAGAAACCAAACTGCACGATAGGAAAGAATAGATGTGAAGTTTTTTCTAACTCTGTAACCTCTAGGGGACAAATACAGACGTCTCCTTACCGGTCCCTCAGACTCTACTAAGATTTTCAGTGAATTGTGAGACCTAAGTAACCTAGAGCTCTAATACAAACTTGTCACGACCCGAATTGTCCACCCTCGGGAGTCGTGATGGTGCCTACTCGTGAAAGCTAGGCAAGCCAACTATTTTGATTTAATTACCCTTTTCAAGTCTTTAAGTCCTTATAATTTCAAAACAACATATCCAAACAACGGAAATAATAATATCAATAATAAATCGAAAGACGAAATCTGATAATTTAACTTAATAAAAACTGTGGAAGTCTAAATACAACTCTACCCAGAATTTGGTGTCACAATTTCACAAACTGTCTAAGAATACTTACAAATAAAGCCTGAATAGAAATACACGACTCTGTCTCTGAATAAGTAAAAACATAAAAGAAATGATAGAAGAAGATACCAAGGCTCGCGGATGCCTGCAGGACTACCTCGGGTCTCCTGTTGGACTGAAGGCAGCAACCTCACTATGGTCCAAATGCTCTAGTACCAGTATCTGCACATAGTGTAGAGTGTAGTATCAGCACAACCGACCCCATGTGTTGGTAAGTGCCTAGACTAATCTCGGCTAAATAGTGACGAGGCTAGGACCAGATTACCAAATAAACATGTGCAGTTAAATCATATACAACGAAAAAATTAAAGCAAATAATTACAGCTAAAGATGGGAGGGGAAAACATGCTGCGGGGAGTAACAGATAATAATAGAATATCAAAGAGGAATGTAAAGAAACCAAAATCCACTTGCTAACAAGGATAAGGAAAACAAACACCGAATTCATTTTCATCTCTTTCTTGTTGCAGGCGTACAACTCGATCCCATTTCAGATATCACCATGGTGGCATGCCACCCGATCCCATTTCTTATATCTTGTTGCAGGCGTGCAACCTGATCCCATTTCATATTTCTCGTTGCAGGCGTGCAACCCGCTCCCATTTCATATATCTTGTTGCAGGCGTGCAACCCGCTCCCATTTCATATATCTTGTTGCAGGCATGCAACCCGCTTCCATTTCATATATATCTTATTGCAGGTGTGCAACCCGCTCCCATTTACAATTCAACATCAGTCATAAAAGGATGCCGGCAAGGGAACAAGAGTATAACAACAACATCCCGGCAAGGGATATAATATCATAAACATAACATCCCGGCAAGAGAGACAATATCATAATCAAAAACATCCCGGCAAGGGAGAAAATATCGTAATCAAAAATATCCCGGCAAATGAGACAATTTCATAAACAATAACATCCCGGATAGGGAACCAGCGGTGATAGTCATAATATTAGGCATGAATAAATCACAAAGGAGTCACAACAATTACAATACTAGACTCACGGGCATGCTTGACACCGACGTATAGATACTTGCCTTCATGCCTATACGTCGTACTCCACACGGCCAACTCAAGCCTCAAACACCGCTTTTCCTTTAGAATTCACCTCCAAATTACTTGTATCTAGCCCAAAGTAATTTAACAACATCAATAAATGCTAAAGAATTCATACCCAATGCTTAATTATAGGTTTTTTTTAATCATTTTCTCCAAAATGTCAAAAATTGACCCCGTGCTCGCTTGGTCGAAACTCGAGGTTCAGACCAAAACCCCATCACCCATTCACCCACGAGCTCAAATATGAAATTAGTTTAGAAATCCGACCCCAATGCAAGGTCTAAATTCCAATTATTCAAAAAACCGTAACTCTACCCAAATTCCTAATTTATACCATAAAAACCCTAGATTTTTGGATGAAAATTGATGAAATACAATGGGAAATCGGAAGAAAAAAGTTTAGAATCATATACCAATGCTTTGGGGAAGAACTTGTTCTTTGAAACTCGCCTCAATGCTCTCTAGTTTTGAAAATATGAAGTTATGGACTCAATCCCCAATTTGCTACTGTTTTTAATTCACTGGACAGGCCTTCTTCGCGTTCGCAAAGGGCTTGTCACGTTCGCAAAGGGTCAGGCCCAATTGCCTTCACATTCGCGCTTAGTGGCTCGCGTTCGCGAAGCTTTAGCTCCTCAATCCATCACATTCGCGGGCCAGTTGCCACGTTCGCATAGAACAAAAATCCCTTTCCCCCTATCCCGTCCAAAAGGTCTTCGCGTTCGCGATAGCAGGTCCGTGTTCGCGAAGGGTAGCACCCCCAAGGCTTCGCGTTCGCGTCCTATTTCTCACGTTCACATAGTAGGAATTGTCCTTCAGTCTGACTTACCCTTCGGGTTCGCGAGAGTCCTTCCGGGAACGCGAAGAACAAAACTCCAAAATACCAAAAACTGAAACCTGCAACTTTTCTAAGTGTAAAAACTTCTCGAAACCTATACAAAATTGACCTGAGCCCTCGGGACTCCAAACCAAACATGCATACTAACTCAAAAATATCATATGGACTTACTCGTGCGATCAAATCGCCAAATTAACATCTTTAACAATGAATTTAGCATCAAAATCAAAGAACAATCTCAAGAACACTTAAGTTTCAAATTTCACAACCGAGGGTCCGATTTACGTCCTTTCAAGTCCGTTTCTTACCAAATTTTACAGGCTTAATCTAAACACCATATGAGACCTATACCGGACTCCGGAACCAAGATACGGGCATGATACCATCAATTTCAAATACATTCAAATTTCCAAAAACTCTTAAAATTTCAATTAAACAATTTTCTTCAAAAATTTATTTCTCGGGCTTGGGACCTCGAAATTCAATTCCGGACATACACCCAAGTCCTATATTTTCCTACGGACCCTACGGGACCGTCAAATCACAGGTCTGGGTCCATTTACCTAAACTGTTAGCCGAAGTCAATTTAATTTTAAAGGCCAAATTAACATTTTCATCACATTTCCACATAAAAGCATTCCGGATATACGTCCGGACCATGCACGCAAATCAAGGTGAGGAAAAAGGAGTCTTCTAAGGCCTCGAAACATAGAAGTTACTTGCAAATCAAGTAATGACCTTTTGGGTCATCACATTCTCCACCTCTAAAACAATTGTTCGTCCTCGAACGGACATAAGAAAGATGTACCTGAGTCGGGGAAAAGATAGGGACCTTTCCACTGAACACGAACAGAAGGGAAACTCTTCGATCTCAACTGACAAACATGTCGGTCTAGAATAGCTACCAGCTCCTCCTCATAGGACAAGACCTTGTCCAACTGGACAGTGCTGAAGTCTAACACGTGGGATGGATTGCCGTGATACTTCCGAAGCATGGACACATGAAACACTGGATGCACGACTGATAAACTCGGCGGCAATGCAAGTCTGTAAGCCACCTCTCCCACTCGATCAAGAATATCAAACGGGCAAATGAACCTAGGGCTAAGCTTGCCCTTCTTTCCAAATCTCATCACGCCCTTAATAGGTGATACTCAAAGAAACACCCGCTCGCCGACCATAAATGCCACATCACAAACCTTACAGTCGGTATAACTCTTTTGCATAGACTGAGCTGTACGAAACCTATTTTGAATGATCCTGACCTTGTCCAAGGCATCATGTACTAGATCCGTACCCAACAACCGAGCCTCTCCCGGCTCAAATCACCCAACCAGCGACCGATACCGCCTACAATATAAAGCCTCATAAGGAACCATCTAGATACTCAACTGGTAACTGTTATTGTAGGCGAACCCTACTAAAGGAAAAAATTGATCCCACGAGCCTCCAAAGTCAATGACACAAGCTCCGAGCATATCCTCCAAAATCCGAATAGTGCGCTTGGACTGCCCGTCCGTTTGAGGATGAAATCATGTGCTCAACTCGACCCGCATGCCTAACTCACGCTGAACTGCTCTCCAGAAATGTGAGGTAAACTGTGTACCTCGGTCCGAAATGATAGACACAAGCACATCATGAAGACGAACAATCTCCAGGATATAGATCTCAGCTAACCTCTCGAAGAATAGGAGACTGCCACAGGAATGAAATATGCTGACTTGGTCAGCCTATCAACAATAACCCACACTGCATCGAACTTCCTCTGAGGTCGTGGGAGTCTAACAACGAAGTCCATAGTTATACGCTCCCACTTCCACTCATGAATCTCTATCTTCTGGAACAAACCACCAGGTCTCTGATGCTCGTACTTTACCTGCTGACAATTCAAATGCCGAGCCGTATATGCAACAATATCCTTCTTCATCCTCCTCCACCAATAAAGTTATCGCAAATGGTGATACATCTTAGCGGCGCCCGGATAAATATAGTACCGGGAACTATGGGCCTCCTCTAGAATCAACTCTCGAAGCCATCCATATTAGGCACACAACCTCGACCCTGCACCCTCAAAACACTATCATCTCCTAATGTAACCTGCTTGGCACCACCGTGTTGCATTGTGTCCCTAAGGACACACAAATGAGGATCATCATACTGCCGGTCTCGAATACGCTCTAATAAAGAAGAACGAGCAACTGTGCAAGCTAATACACGGCTAAGCTCAAAAACATCCAACCTCACGAACTGATTGGCCAAAGCCTGAACATCCAAAGCAAGCGGCCTCTCACCGACCGGAATATACGCAAGACTGCCCATACTAGCTGACTTCCTACTCAAAGCATCGGCCACCATATTGGCCTTTCCCGGATGATATAAGATGGTGATATCATAGTCTTTCAATAGCTACAACCACCTTCTCTACCTCAAATTTAGCTCTTTTTGCTTGAACAAAGAATGTAGACTCTTGTGATCCGTGAACACCTCACATGTCACGCCATACAGATAATGTCTCCAAATCTTCAATGAATGAACAATGGCTGCTAACTCCAAATCATGAACCAGATAGTTCTTCTCATGAATCTTTAACTGACGCGAAGCATAAGCAATGACCTTGCCATCCTGCATCAACACCGCACCAAGTCCAATACGAGATGCATCACAATAAACTATATATGGCCCTGAACCTGTGGGCAAAACCAACATTGGCGTCGTAGTCAAGGCTGTCTTGATCTTTTAAAAGCTCACCTCACACTCATTCGACCACCTGAACTATGCACCCTTTTGGGTCAACCTGGTCATCAGGCCTGCAATAGATGAAAACCCCTCTACAAACCGATGGTAATAGCCTACCAAACCCAAGAAACTCCAGATCTCTGTAGCTGATGCCGGAATAAGCCAGTTCTTGACTGCCTCAATCTTCTTCGGATCTACCTGAATACCCTCTTCTGATACAACATGGCCCAAGAATACAACCGAACTCAACCAGAACTCACACTTCGAAAACTTAGCATACACTGACTATCTCTCGAAGTCTGAAGAACCACTCTCAGATACTACCCATGCTCCTCCCGGCTACGGGAATAAATCAAAATATCATCAATGAAGACTATCACGAACGAGTCCAAGTAAGGCTTGAACACTTGGTTCATCAAATCCGTAAAAGCTGCTGGGGCATTTGTCAATCCAAATGACATCGCCAAGAACTCATAATGCCATACCGAGTGGGAAAAGCTATTTTAAGGACATCGAATGCCCTAATACTCAACTGATGGTAGCCAGATCTCAAGTCAATCTTCAAAAATACCTTAGCACCCTAAAGCTGATCAAACAAATAATCAATTCTCGGTAATGGATACTTATTCTTGATTGTAACCTTGTTCAACTGCTGGTAATCTATGCACATTCTCATCGATCCGTCCTTTTTCTTAACAAACAACATCGGCGCACCCCAAGGCGAGACACTAGGTCTAATAAAGCCCTTATCAAGCAAGTTTTGCAACTATTCCTTCAATTCTTTCAACTCAGGAGGGGCCATACGGTATGGCGGAATAGAAATGGGTTGAGTGCCCGGAGCCAAGTCAATGCAAAAGTCAATATCCCTATTTGGTGGCATACCCGTCAGGTCTGAAGGAAATACCTCAAGAAACTCATGAACAATAGTCATAGAATCCATAGAAGGAACCTAAGCACTAGAATCATGAACATATGCCAAATAGGCCAAACTCCCCTTCTCGGCCATATGTCGGGCCTTCGCATATGAGATAACACTACGGGTAGAATGACGAGGAGTCCCTCTCCACTCTAAATGAGGTAAACCCCGCAAGTCTAAGGTCACAGTCTTGGCATGACAGTCCAAGATAGCGTGGTAAGGTGATAACCAGTCCATCCCCAATATGACATCAAAATCAACCATGTCCAAAAGTAATAAGTCTACTCGGGTCTCAAGACCCCAATCACAACTAACAAGAACGATGAACAAGATCTACCACAATAGAATCACCCACCGGTGTAGACACATATACATAAGCACTCAAAGAATCATTAGGCATGACCAGATACGGTGCAAAATAAGATGACACATAGGAGTATGTAGATCCTGGATCAAATAGAACTGAAGCATCTCTACTACAAACCAGAATAGTAACTATGATAACTACATCGGAGGCCTCAGTCTCAGGCCTGGCTGGAAGAGCATAACATCGGGGCTAGGCCCCACCACTCTGAACTACATCTCTGGGACAGCCTACTACTGGCTAGCCACCACCTCCAGCGGCTTGAGCTCCACCTCTAATACCTCTACCTCCACTTCTAGCACCTCTACCTCCACCTCTAGCTGGCTGAGCGGGGTATGGAACACTCGGTGCCTGAACCATGGCACGAGAACCCTGGTGCTGAGAATTGCTCGGTTCTCGAGGGCAAAATCTAGAAATATGCCTCGTGTCGCCACAAGTAAAACAAGCTCTCGGCTGCTGGGGCTGACGACCCTGAAAACTCTGATACGGAGGTGCACTGATAGGAGTTGGCGATGCACTATAGGATTGTTGATCAGAATACTGCATGTGAAAACCATAGCCACTTGCGACACCGTGAGAATCCTGAAGTGCTGAATGAAATGGCCTAGAAGGATGGCCCCTACCAAAAGGATCCCTACCTCCAGACGAGGCACCACTGAACCTACCAGAATGACGAGGTCTCTTGTCAGACCCCTGACCAGCGCCCTATGATAGAACTATCTGAACCCCCTTGCCATATTGATCGCATCCTAAAAGGAATTCTCGCTCCCCGTCTCCTTAGCCATCTGAAGTTGAATAGGCTGAACGAGTCCCTCAATGAACCTCCTCACTCTCTCTCTCTCAATGGAAAGTATAAGAAGATCATGACGTTCCAAATCGATAAACCTGGTATCATACTAAGTAACAGTTATAAAACCTTGTTGGAGATTCTCAGACTGCCTCCGATAGGTCTCTCTCTGAGTGATAGGAAGAAACTTCTCCAGAAAAAGCTGAGAAAACTGATCCCAAGTCAAAGCGGGTGACCCAACTGGTCTAGCAAAACAATAATCTCTCCACCAAGTCTTGGCAGATCCAGATAAGAAAAAAGCAGCAAAGTCGACCCCATTGGTCTCCACTATCCCCATGTTCCTGAGAACCTCATGACAGCTGTCTAAATAATCCTAGGGATCCTCAGAAGATATACCGCTGAAAGTGGTAGTGAAGAGTTTGGTGAACCTGTCCAATCTCAACAAGACATCAGCAGACATAGTTACTCCATCACCGGTCTGAGATACCACACCCGGCTAAACTACTCCAATTGGCTGAGCTGTTGGAGTCTGAAACTGGGGAGCCATCTACTTCGGAGTGCGGGTAGCAGGAGTCTGGGCTCCTCCTCCAGCCTAAGATACGGCTGGTGATACAGGAAGCAAGCCTACCCGAGTGACACTCTCCATATGGACCACTAGACGGACCAGAGTATCCTGGAGTACTAGGGTAGCAATGAAACCCTCTGGTACCTGAGTTGGGCCCACCAGAACTACCTGGGTCAGAACCTTATCATCAAATTCAACCTGAGGCTCCGTCACTGGTGCTGCTGCTCGAGGCTAAGCTCTGCCTCTGCCTCGCCCTCTGCCCCTCATGGGAGCTGCTGCTGGGGGCTTGGGCTACTAATCAGTGGATGTGGAAGCGCGTGTTCTCGCCATCTGCGAAAATATAGAGTGGAAATCCAATTAGCATTGAGAAACCAAACCGCACGACAGGAAAGAATAGATGTGAAGTTTTTCCTAATTCTGTAGCCTCTGGGGATAAATACAGACGTGTCTGTACCAATCCCTCAGACTCTACTAAGCTTGTTCGTGAATTGTGAGACCTAAGTAACCTAGAGCTTTGATACCAACTTGTCACGACCCAAATTTTTCACCCTCAGGATTCGTGATGGCGCCTACTCGTGAAAGCTAGGAAAGCCAACTATTCTGATTTAATTACCCTTTTCAAGTCTTTAAGCCCTTATAATTTCAAAACAACATATCCAAACAGCGAAAATAATAATATCAATAACAAAGCGGAAGACAAAATCTGATAATTTAACTTAATACAAACTGCAGAAGTCTAAATACAACTCTACCCAAAATTTGGTGTCACAATTTCACAGACTGTCTAAGAATACTACAAATAAAGTCTGAATAGAAATACACGACTCTGTCTTTGAATAAGTAAAAACAGAAAAGAAATGATAGAAGGAGACGCCAAAGCCTACGAATGCCTGCAAGACTACCTCGGGTCGCCTGTTGGACTGAAGGCAGCAACCTCACTGCGGTCCAAACGCTCCGGTAGCAGTATCTGTATATAGTGCAGAGTGTAGTATCAGCACAACTGACCTCATGTGCGGGTAAGTGCCTAGCCTAACCTCGGCAAAGTAGTGACGAGGCTAGGACCAGACTACCAAATAAACCTGTGCAGTTAAATCAAATACAACGGAAAAATAAAAGCAAATAATTACAGCTAAAGATGGGAAGGGGAAAACATGCTGCGGGGAGTAACAGATAACAACAGAATATCAAAGAGGAATGTAAAGAAACCAAAATCCAATTTCTAACAAGGATAAGGAAAACAAATACCAAATTCACTTTCATCTCTTTCTTGTTGCAGGCGTGCAACCCGATCCCATTTCAGATATCACCGTGGCGGCGTGCCACCTAATCCCATTTCATATATCTTGTTGCAGGTGTACAACCCGATCCCATTTCATATTTCTCGTTACCGGCATGCAACCCGCTCTCATTTCATATAACTTGTTGCAGGCGTGCAACCCGCTCCCATTTCATATATCTTGTTACATGCGTACAACCCGCTCTCATTTCATATATATCTCATTGCAGGCGTGCAACCTGCTCCCATTTACAATTCAACATCAGTCATAAAAGGATCCCGGTAAGGGAACAAGAGTATAACAACAACATCCGGACAAGGGAGAGAATATCATAAATAATAACATCCCGGCAAGGGAGACAATATCATAATCAAAATCATCCCAGCAAGGGAGACAATATCATAATCAAAAATATCCCGTCAAGGGAGACAATTTCATAAACAATAGCATCCCGGCAATGGAACCAACAATGATAATCATCATATTATGCATGAATAAATCACAACGGAGTCACAACATTTACAATACTAGACTCATGGGCATGCTTGATACCGACGTATAGATACTCGTCACCATGCCTATATGTCATACTCCACAATTAACACATACTCCCTCCGTTTTAATTTATGTGAACCCATTTGACTGGGCACGAAGTTTAAGAAAAGAGAGAAGACTTTTGATCCTGTGGTGTAAAATGAGGCATATATATTTTGTGTGGCTATAAATCATTGTATAAAGGTAAATTATTTCCAAATAAGGAAAGGGGTCATTCTTTTTGGCACGGACTAAAAAGGAAACACGTTCACATAAATTGAAACGGAGGGAGTAGCAATTAAGGCACAACTCCTAATCCCTCAAGCTAAGGTTAGACTAAACACTTACCTCAAACTTCCACGACCAACTCAAGCCTCAAACACCATTTTTTTCTTTAGAATTCGCCTCCAAATTACTTGTATCTACCCCAAATTAATTTAACAACATCAATAAATGCTAAAGAATTCATACCCAATGCTTAATTATAGGTTTTCTATCATTTTCTCCAACAAGTCAAAAATCGACCCCGGGCCCGCTTGGTCGAAACTCGAGGTTCGGATCAAAACCTGATCACCCATTCACCCACGAGCCCAAATATGCAATTAGTTTCGAAATCCGACCCCAAAACAAGGTCTAAATTCCAATTATTCAAAAAGCCCTAACTCTACCCAAATTCCTAATTTCTATCATAAAACCCCTAGATTTTTGGATGAAAATTGATGAAATGCAATGGAAAATCGAAAGAAAAAAGTTTAGAATAATATACCAATGCTTTGGGGAAGAACTTATTCTTTGAAAATCGCCTCAATACTCTCTAGTTTTGAAAATATGAAGTTATGGATTCAATCCTGATTTGCTGCTGTTTTTAATTCACTAGACAGGCCTTCTTCGGGTTCGTGAAGGGCCTATCTCGTTCGCGAAGGGTCAGACCCAGTTGCCTTCGCGTTCGCGTTTAGTGGCTCGCGTTCGCGAAGCTTTAGCTCCTCAAGCCATCGCGTTTGCAGTCCAGTGGCCACATTCGCGTAGAACAAGAATCCCTTTCCCCTTGTCCCAGCCAAAAGGCCTTCGCGTTCGCGATAGCTGGTCCTTCCACGAACACGAAGAACAAAATCCAGAATACCAGAAACTGAAACCTGCAACTTTTCTAAGTGCAAAAACATCCCGAAACCTATACAAAATTGACCCGAGCCCTTGGGGCTCCAAACCAAACATACATACTAATTCAAAAACATCATATGGACTTACTCGTGCGATCAAATCGCCAAATTAACATCTTTAACCACGAATTTAGCATCAAAATGAAACAACAATCTCAAGAACACTTAAGTTTCAAATTTCACAACCGAGGGTCCGATTCATGTCCTTTCAAGTCCGTTTCTTACAAAATTTTACAGGCTCAATATAAACACCATATAAACTTGTACCGAGATCCAGAACAAAGATACGAAGCCCGATACCATTAATTTCAAATACATTTTCAAAAACTCTTAAAATTTCAGTTAAACAATTTTCTTCAAAAATTTATTTCTCTGGCTTGGGACCTCGGAATTCAATTCCGGGCATACGCCCAAGTCCCATATTTTCCTACGGACCCTTTGGGACCGTCAAATCACGGGTTCGGATCCGTTTACCCAAAATGTTGACCGAAGTCAACTTAAATAAATTTTAAAGGCCAAATTAACATTTTCATAAAATTTTCACATAAAAGCAATCCGGTTAAACGCCCGGATCGCGCACGCAAATCGAGGTAAGGAAAAGGAGGTTTCTAAGGGATCGGAACATAGAATTTACTTGCAAATCAAGTGATGACATTTTGGGTCATCACAATAATGGTATAGATTTCCATTTGCTTTGATTTGAGGCTTAAATATTGTGGAAGGTTTTGGGCCAAAGTAGTGAAATTTCTGATCTTATTATGTGATTGTTACTGATATGGTGTGATCGGGTTGCACGCCGCAACAGGAGAAATAAGGGTGATATATTGAAGAGGAATAAGGGTGAAATGTGATTGTCTGGTGGGATCGGGTTGCGCGCCGTAACATGAGTAATAAGGGTGGATTGGTGGGATCGAGTTACACACTGCAACATGAGGAATAAGAGTGATGCATTGAGGAGCAATAAGGATGGACTGGTGGGATCAGGTTGCACGCCACAAGAGGAGTAATAAGGGTGAATGTTCATACTGTTTCTGATGATATGGTGGGATCGGGATACTCGCGTATCATTTTGTTATTTATGTATTCTTCCTTTACTATGATGTTATTCTATAGCGTTGTAACTCTCTTAAGGATTGGTTATAGCTGAGTACTGGCAGGATAATTGAGTTCCGTATTTATTTTTGCTGCAAGTTACTATTCCAGTTCGTTCCGTACTTTCTTTTGCTTTATTATACACTATATGCAGGTTATATTGTAAATGTCTCGTTGTAGCCTCGTCACCACCTCGTTGAGGTTAGGCTCGACACTTACCAGTACATGGGGTCGGTTGTACTGATACTGCACTCTGCACTTTTTGTGCAGATTTTGGAGCTGGTTGTCGTTGATCGAGAGGTCAGTTGGAGGCATTTATCTAGGAGACCCAAGGTAGTCTTACAGGCGTCCGCAGGCCCTGGCGTCCCCTCCTATGTTTCTACATTCCTATTTTATCTTCTTTCGAGACAGATGTACTTTTCTTTCTAACTAATACTTGCAGATATTCTTAGTATGTTCTTGGATTGTGACACTAGTTTCTGGGTGATAACAGTTTTGGTATTGTTAATAGTATATAGATAACCGGTTTATTATGTACTTCCGCATTTATTTCAGTTTGATTTAGTTTTGTTAATTTTAACTACAAAATGCAAAGGAAAAAGGTGAATAGAACTCTAACGTTGGCTTGCCTAGCGAGTGCGATGTTAGGCAACATCACGGTCCCGACGGTTGGAAATTCGGGTCGTGACACTGACCAATAGAAGCATGAGGTTATATAAGGGTTTGTTGCGTTTTACACCCGTAACGTACGTTATTTTTTTTATAATTTATACCATGTCTTATATTTTTAACAGTTTGCGCCCTAATATACTTATTTCCTTGCAAAACTCTAATAATTCATATTTTTTATATTACTCATGAGGGAGAAATAGGGAAAATCAATTTAAAAAAATAACCATGTGATTTAAATTGAGAAAACTTTAACTCTATAAAAATTGAGAGTGGTTCACCTAGAAATCAACCGGTCAAAATTGAGAATAAGAATGAAGATGTTGATATTTAGTAGACGTTTGGACATAAGATTTGTAAAATTTCAAAAAATAGTGAACTGAAAATAATATTTGAAATTTAGAGTTGTGTTTGGACATAAATTTCAGTTTGGGTTATTTTTGAAATTTTTGTGAGTAACTTGAGCAAAATTTTGAAAATCTGCTTTTTGGAATTTTTCAAATTTACGAAAATTTTCAAAATGCATCTTCAAGTGAAAGTTGAAAATTTTATGAACAAACGCTAATTTCGAAAAAAGTAAATTTTTTTTTTAAGAAGGAAAAAAATCTTTTATGTCCAAATGGGCTCTTAGTTTGAATATGGGGAAATCCAGATATTAACTATAAGAATGATATAGAATAAGACGCTTTTGTACCTTTTGACTGAAAACTTGAAGAATATTACACAAAAAGTTAAAGAGATGAGGATAGTAGAGGAGTGTTAAAGAAAAGTACTTACTACACCTAGTGTTTGTATCAAATCATATTAATTTACTATGGTTATATCATAAATTAAGGTAAGAATATATATTATATACCATAGTTTAAGGATAAATGTGTATATAAAAATATGTGTCGTATATTTATTAGACTGGTGTAAATGTCAATTACGAATAAGTTTTCATGAGTACATAAAATATCGAAAAAATGACATTGTATAACTGATCTCAAAATAATAGCTTAAAAGTATAAATTTGTGTGTGTGTGTGCGTGTATATATATATATATATATATATATATAAGTGTTTCACCTCTTTTTTGAATCATTAGATTCCGAGTCCTAAAACTTGAGATACATTGTTTCTTGAAATCGATCTACAAACCACGTTTTCGTTTCAAGATCTTGATCCTAGTCGATTGGTTCTTTGTTAACTCGAAGAATCACATCAGCGCCTACGAGTCAAAATAGGAGAATTTTGTTACATATAAAAAGCGACAAGGGTCCCCGTTGCATAAAGCAAAATGAAAAAGGGAAAAAAAAAACACAACAACGGCAGAGAAGAAGCAGCGAAACAAAAAAGAGAAGAAAACAGAAGCAATAGCAGCAGCAGAAAGGAGAAGAAGAATAAAAAGAACTTTTATTTCCTCTTTTGAACGATAGTTAACATACAATTCCCATTGGTCCATGGGAATGCCTTCTGGAGCATTCTTGATGATATCTTCTTTACTCAACAATGGATCTTTAGTCTCATGCAATAGTTTAAGCCTAAGTTCCTTCCACTATTTGTTAAGTGCATTATTAATTCATCCTTTAAACTTTTGCTAATCACTCGTAAAGAAAAATCGACACTTCATACAAATAATGTATTTTAGTTTACTGCTGACAGAACTATAACATACAAACTAAGGAAAAGAATTAAAAGGCATTACCATTACGAAATCATTAAAAGCATGGTCCACAAAAGGTTTAGGTAGGGATGCCCAACTTTCGAAGCCAATAGGAAAGTATCGAGGATTTGTAGTATGCTGCCCCAAAAATCCTACAAGAAGGCCGGCCGATTTTCCAATTGGTTGAGCAAACTCATCACATTCTACAATTATACGCGATCCATTCTCTAAGTTATGGACATCCTGAATCTTCATCCTAATAGATTTTATCACTTGATGTTCATCTGCAACAAAATAAAGATCATATAAAAATATTAATCAAGGAAAAAAAATTATTTTTAATTTATATGGACCTATAACATCGACAACCCAATCACGAGGCTCCGAGTCATCTGTAACTCGCCTACGTCTAGTTGGTTGTGAAGAGAACTCATCAGATGATGAAGATGTAATAACATTCTGCGAAGAGACTCCATCAGATGATGAAGATGGAATGACATTCTATGACGAGCACTACAAAAAAAGGCTAAATTTGCGGAGGTTTTATTTACATATTGCGGCGGTCAGAAACCTCTACAATATGTTGTTACAGCGGTTTCCAAATCCCCCGTAATAATGTTCGCTGCAATTAATTTGCGGGGGTTTTTTGGGAGACCGTCGTTATCATAGATCGGCGGATATTTAGCATTGGTCTAACCTCCGCAATTCGATAGTTTGACTTTGTAAGAACACACGTATAAAAAATTAGCGGCAGTCAAAACCCCTACAATATTTTTATTTAACCCCCGCAACTTTTTACACAATATTATTATACATTAAATTGCGGCAATTATAATCTCCGCTATTCGTTGAATTTTTTTTTGGACAATTGTTATACCTATATAACTGATCCGATTTCAATTATGTTAATATAATGAAGCATCATCAGATTAGATTGCTTACTAGAATCAAGTAACATCAATATATTAATAAACCATCAAATACAATAAAGTAAATTATTATTAGTCTAAAAAACATGCTTTAAACACAACTACCCCATCCATTAAACAAAAAACATCATTATTATAGTTAGTCTTAAAACTAACTTTAAACAGAACATCTACTCCAACTATTATGGACAAAAGATCTACGATGACCATTCAATCGAGTATGATACATTGGCAAGCAACTTCAATGGTTGTCGCTAGGATTACTTCCACCAGATGATCATCTTACATCCATAGATGAAATGGATCCGCTAGCCGCATCACTTGGCTAAAAAAAAAATCAAAATAAATAAAATATAATTAACAAAAAATACCTTAACAATATCCTAATTAATAATCACTTAGCTTCAATGAAGTATCAGTAACTTCTATGATCTGAATACATAGTAAGTTTATGACCAAAGCCATCACTTTGACTCTTTATCAAACTCTCTCGGCTTCTTCCAATATCCCATAATTCATTGTAGTTTCTACTGGCCCAAATTACTATAATTCTCAGTTTTCCAAAATAGTTAATAATGGCTGTGGAACTAATGATGGATTACAGAAACACTAGGAATTGTACCTTCGTGACCAAATTGGAAGAAAAAGCAGTTGTACAAGAAGTTGCTTCTGGTCTAGAAAGTGCTGAGAAACTCATCAGATTGTTATCTTAGACTCAGTCTCAACAAATACATCACCAAAAACAGGGATATTTAGAGATAAATAAGTCCCCTATGGAAATTGAAATGGTGGCTGATGCTGCTGTTACAAAGTTCAAGAAGGTAATTTCACTTCTAGATCGAAACAGAACTGGACATGCTAGATTTAGAAGAGCACATGCGGCTTCTTCTCCTTCTCAAATTTCTACCAAAGATTTTGTTGATACTAAAGAATAATGACTACAAGTTTAGTTTGCAATTTTAATACATTTCAGTTTTTCAGTACTTACACATTTGATATTATTCATAGAAAACATATGTATGTATATCACAGACAATTCAAGGAAGCAAATTAAGTTAGCAATAGAACCTTATAAAAACTTAGCTTTTGTAGTCACATAATAATAATAATAATAAGAAGAAGAAGAAGAAGACGAAGAGGAAGAGGAAGAAGAAGAAGAAGGTCTACAACTTGGTTTGCTCCAGTGAGCTTTTCTCCGGTAAATATCAATGGTTGTTTAGATTATCAACAGTTATTCTATTTTCTCTCATACCAGGAAAGACTTCCCAAGTGCGTCTTCTTCCTTTTCATCTATATATAGATATATATATATATATATATATATATATATATATATATATATATAAAAGGTGACTTGGCACCTCTCTTTGATCAAGAAACCTATTTATCTTTTTTAGACTTTTCTCCCTATTTTTCTCTCATTTTATAAGATTAAAAGCACTCAATTTAAGGCCATCTATGATGCGTTGCACCTTTCAATTAAAAGCCATCTGCATTCCATTCTATGAAACAGTTCAATAATTAAAGGAACGATGCAGTACCCAATTAAAAAGGATGGCATTCCATTACGTAAAATGGTGCATCTCAATTAAGATCGTCATTACGCAGTTAAAGGGGCTGTCATTCTATTGGACGAAATTGTGTATATTACTTAATTAAAGGAGATTAAATTCATTTGATATAAAAAGGTGTAACTCTTCCTTCCATTTCTCTCATATTATAAATTGAATGAAAACAAAATTCCTCCAAACTATATTAGGCCATGTTAATGGTGAAGTGGGGTTAATAGGTCACAGATTCACAATATTCGCATACTGTTCATCTTACCACCCCATTTTTCACCCTATTTTCTTCTTCGTACTTTCTTTGTATATTTTGCCGATATTTACTTGTGGACAATGCATAAACTCTAAACAAGAAGTAGGGCATGTCAATGTCATCATGCTTCATTTTCTGAAATTATCACCACTTATATGGTTATTAAAATTAGCTGACATACCTTCCTTCTTTGTATGTAGCTTTTGGAAGAAGTTACACACATATGCTGATATGCCCATCGAAATCACAAAGCGTATATAAGGCGAATGTTTTCTCTTTCACTTTGAAAAATGGTTAGTTTATATACATCGTTACAAAGTTGTAACGACCCGGCCGATCGTTTCATGAGTTACCGCTTTGTTTCCCCCGTTTCTATTTTTTATTGCATTGTTCAGCTGTATTTTGTGTTACCGGGTTGGTTGGCTCGGATTCAGAAGGTTTTGGAAAGGTTTGAGATACTTAGTCTCTTTTGAGGAAGCTTAAGTTGGAAAAGTCAATCGGATGTTGACTTACGTGTTAAAGGGCTCAGATGTGAGTTCTGATGGCTCGGATAGCTTCGGAAGGTGATTTGGGACTTAGGAGTGTGATCGAAATGTGTTTTGGAGGTCCGGGGTAGATTTAGGCTTGAATTGGCGAAATTAGAATTTGGCATTTTCCGGTTGATAGGTGAGATTTTGATATAGGGGTCTGAATGGAATTTCGGGAGTTGCAGTAGGTCCGTCGTGTCATTTGGGATGTGTGTGAAAAATTTCAGGTCATTCGGACGTGGTTTGGTAGACTTTATGATCAAAAGCGTAATTCAGAAAATTTTGGAATCATAGGCTTGAATCCGATGTGTTTTGATTGATTCGATGTTATTTGAGGTATTTTGAAGATTGGTATAAGTTTGGATAGTGGTATAGGTTTTGTTTGTGCTTTTGGTTGAGGTCCCGGAAGCCTCAGGGTGATTTCGCATGATTGACGGAAAAGTTGGAGTTGAGTTTGGAAGTTGAAGCATTCTTATTGCTGTCATAACCGCACCTGCGGCAGGGAGGCCGCAGGTGCGATGCCCGCAGAAGCGGAAGGCAGCCACAGATACGGCCAAGTTGAAGGTTAGTTGGAACCGCAGAAGCGATCGAGGAGGCGCACCTGCGGTGGCGCAGGTACGATATTTCAACTGCAGATGCGGAAATGGCCAATTAAGTGGAAACCGCAGATGCGGTGGTCTAGACCGCAGAAGCGGGACTTAAGGAGCGAGATCTAGACCGCAGGTGCAAAAAGCTTGGGCCAGAGGTATAAAAGGATTCTTTCGCGATTTTTGAGTTGTTCTTCACCATTTCAGGTCGGTTTTGGAGCTTTTTGGGAGATTTTGAAGAGGGATTCAAGGGATAACGTCTGGAGGTAAGATTTTTTAACCTAATAATTGATCCTAAGGCATTATTTCACTGACTTAGCCTAAGATTAATGAAAATTAAGGGTTAAAAATTGGGGATTAGGGCTTGGTATTGGAGACCTTGACTTGATGATTTGAGAGATCATTTGTGGTCGGATTTTGGGACTTTTGATATGTATGAACTCGTGGGAAGATAAAGAATCTATTGATTTAAATTTTATTGAATTCTGAGACATGGGCCCGGGGTCGGGTTTTGGTTAATTTCGGGATTTATATTGTAAATTTATTATTTTCGCATGAGCTTCGTTCCCTTAGCATATTTTGACATCGTTATTCTGATTTTGAGAGCATACCAGTATATATAGCACGACAATGTTGATGTCATTTTTAAATTAAAAAAATATAGCGTTAGAGATTTGATTTCTTTCTTTTCGTGAAAAATGGCTTATCACAAAAGATGATATCGGGTGCGGCACCCACAAAGATAAAATATCAGTAGGTATCTATTGTATTTATGTTATTTCACTTTTTTCTCACGAAGTAATGCTCAGAAAGTGTTTGTGTTTGTGCATATGCATAAATCCATTTTTGATCAAACTTCTTGGAACTTTTAGTACAATTTAATTAACCAATTATGAGTATATATATATATATATATATATATTTGTATATGTAAATACCATTTGCATGTATAGATGTAATACGTCGTTCAAGAATTACTATGTGATTTAAAATTTGAATGAGGGATTAAAGGTTAATCTAGGATTTAATGGCTTCAAGATTTAAGGTTCGTTAGCATTGAACCCACTGTATTTTTAAAAATTATATATTTAAACGTACAATTTTAGTAAATTTTTATACGGAACTTTATGTTACGCGTCAAAAGTATTGGGTTCACAAAAAATTGGTATAGCAATGCGCATCAGCTTCTGTGGAGGATGTATATGTGATTGGGTTATCATAATATACTTATAAAAGAAGCTCTTGATGCGTCTAATTGAGAGTATATTATGATCAATAAACTCTTAACAATATTTGGTCAAATAAAGCCTATGTCATCCTCGTATGCTGTGCTTGAAAATCTTTATTTTCTTATGCCCTTTTCTGGCTTATATTGGCATATTGTTTTTCGCTGTCGGGATCTTAATGGCGCCTAACTCTTAGAATGCTAGGCAAGCCAACAAATAATAGGAGTTGAGAGTGAAGCACCCTTGAAAAGAAATTGAATGAAATAATATGATTTTTCAAATCAAAGTCATGAATATTAGATAAATAATTAAATGACTATTATGATTTTTCAAATTAAAGTCCTAAATATTAGGCAAATAATTGAAATAGTTATTTTTAATATTAGAAAAATAATTTGCCAGTTTAATGCCTTTAGTGAATAGGAATGCATTTAGTAAAAAATAAAGAAGGAAGCCTATTGTTGTCTCCTCTATATAATACGATTCTAGTGAACATGGCAGGGATCCTCATCCAACCTCCGAGAACACAACTTCTGAGCATACTTGTGGAGCAGAAATGGTTGTATCAGAACAGGCTTTAGCATTTGTTTTCTTTTTTATTCTGGTTTTTGCGTTTTTATGCTTTCTGAGCAATCTACCCTAGGAAAATCTTTCTCGTGCAATTACCCATCAAGTGCTTCCCCTCACCCCCACCCCCACCCCCTCCTTTTTTTTTTGTTTTTTTACTTTGGCACATACTAGGAAATTCAGTCTATATATTGTAATTTCATCAGTTGTAAAGCAATTTCTTGACTCTTTACTGATAAGTCATGTATTTTCATGAGCTATAAATTAAACAAGTTGCCTATTCTTTAAGAAAGTTCTGATGTTCATCATGAATATATATGTTTTTCTCATCAGTTTACAATTTTTGCTTATATACCATGTTTCTTTTTCTTTTCTTGGTTTTTGCTTTCCTGGTTCAGGCAATTATAAGAATGTTATATAAGCGAATTCACTTAATTTGCGCATAATGTTATATACCATGTTTCTTAGGAGCAAGATTAGTACCCAATCTTGTACTCCACACATACCATATAAAATTCATATTTGAGTCATTGTTCATTGCTGCTTCTATGACCAAAATTTGGTCTGATTTAAAACTCCCATATCTCTGCTGCCACGTTATATATCCTCCAATCAAAGGTGGCAACTAAGGTCATTAGTTGTTGTAACATCCTCTGGAATCACTAAAAGAAAACACTTATATTTCGTCTTAAGAATGGGAAAAAACAGATGCCAGCAGTAGCAGGCTTTATGGAAGGAACAGAAGGTGACTGGAAAAGATTTGTTGGATTACCACCACCTTTGTTGAATGTGTCAACATACCTGCCAAAAGAAGGAAGAGAAGCCAGTCAAGTTTCCCTGTTGAAACCTTTGAAAGAATTCCTTCTGCATCATTTTCAGCGATAAGGATTAATTCTTATGTTTTCAAATAAGCATGTCAACTCAATTTGATCATGGCGCTACCATAACTAATAGACAGAAGAAACAAATGCTCGATAGTGTCTTTTGGATCAATGTCTTATCAGGTGGATGTATATTGCACTAAAAATGTTAGTTTGATGCATAGGGCTTAAGGCAAATGTGCCCTTTATTCACTCTCTTATTTATATATACAGCCCCTTATTCATTCCATTCCACAAGTTATACTCCATATTAACAAAAGTTCTCTGTTTTACTGTTGTTTATCAATGGCTGAAGTGTACGGAGTTTCTTTCTACAGTGATCAAATAGAAGTTACTGTAACGAAGAATGCAATTGTTGTTAATGACTGGATTTTGCATACTTATCATACTCATAGGCGAAGACTGCACAAACTCCTTATTGGTCTTGATATCGAGTGGCTCCCTTATTTCAATCCAAAAGACAAACAACCAGTTGCTCTTCTCCAACTTTGTGTAGGCCGACGTTGCCTTCTTTTTCAACTCCTACACAAAGATTCCATGCCCGGAGACCTCGCACAATTTCTGAGTAACCCAAATTTCACATTCGTTGGTGTCGGGGTTGAGGGAGATGCTGAGAAGTTGATGTGTGATCACGGGCTTTTTGTGGCGAATACTGTGGATTTGAACCGACTTGCATTGTTGTATTATGGAGAATATGTGTATGGAAAGATGGGGTTGAAGAGAATGGCAAAAGCAGTACTTGGGAAAGTAAGGGAAAAGCCAGAGAATGTTACTTTGAGTAAGAGGGATGCTGAGAATTTGAGCTATGAACAAGTTGAATATGGTGCTATTGATGCTTTTGTGTCGTTTGAGATTGGAAAGAAATTGTTTAATGAAATGGCAGAGAGAGAGAAGGAATTGAATTGCCATTTTCAGCCACTGAATTGCCACTATGCGCCACGGCAGCTGTTACAAGAGACACAAGGGATGTTTCAAAATCTTGCACTGTTTTGAATCTAAAATAATACACACTAGAAAAGGTACACTAGTAAATTTTGTACAAGGATGTTCTCAAGACTTGCGAAGACATTGGCAACATTTTTTTATTTTTTATTTTCGGTCAAGTAGTTTATACTAAATGTAATATGTATTGATTTTGATATTACAGATGGTAACATAAATTTTGAGTTCAAACTAGCTTTATGTTCTTTTCCCTTTTACTTCACAAACGTCTTTACAATCACTCTCAAGGCATCACATAAGTTAAAAGAAACTAATATGCAACTAGAAAGCTAACTAATATGCAGTGTCTCAATTCATTTATACATTGAATATCAGAAAGAAAGATCAACATATTTTCTTAAGCTGCTACAGTTCTCTTCTGTAGAGATATAACATACTTCAATTCAAAATTTATCAAATGAGAGTTCCTTTCCTCAATAAATGAACAAATCAACTGTACAATGTTATCTCAGGCCACTTTCCTTGTGTTATAACAAGTCTCTGAAATGACAGGTGTTAGAAGTACAAAAAGAAAAAAGAACAAGAAATAAAAACCTATACCTACAGGTAAACAGCTAAATAAGCTATTGCTTTCAACATACAACTGATCTTACAAAAAGTAGGTAAATAAAAAGAGAGGAGAAAAAGGTATATTGAGGGTGTGAGAAAGGGGGGAGAGGAAAGGGTTTCCAGCTTCCTCGATCACACTTCACTGCTTACCAATAAAAGTGAAGAGATTTTGAGCAGGATACCACGAAGACGAGCAAAACTTAGTATATACATCTTATTGTGTCACAGGTCTACTTCATGAAGGTCATCACCAAAACTGCCATTAGTATCACTAGGCATGAATGATGACGGAGGCATACTCAATCTACTGCCTGGTGGTTTTACTTCAGATTTATTAGGGGAGGAAGCATCAGGAAAGCTTCCACTCCATGATGCAGTTCGCCGGGAGTAAGCTGATAGAGAGCCAGTGCCAGCTCCTTTATTTGAGAGGTTGTCCATGCTTGCAAATCTTTGCATAGGCGCACTTGATGTTGGTGCATGAAACTGGAACGATCCATTAACAGTAGTGACTGAATCATTCTCGCTATTACTTGAAGTTTCTTGCTCATTGGAAGTACTGTTCCCCGTCTCTTCAACAGGAGACATTGGGGTGGGAACAAAAAACTTGGCATTGCCAGCAGTAGCAGGCATTATGGAAGGAACAGAAGGTGATTGGAAAAGATTTGTTGGATTACCACCACCTTTGTTGAATGTGTCAACATACCTGCCAAAAGAAGGAAGAGAAGCCAGTCAAGTTTCCCTGTTGAAACCTTTGAAAGAATTCCTTCTGCATCATTTTCAGTGATAAGGATTAATTATTATGTTTTCAAATAAGCATGTCAACTCAATTTGATCATGGTGCCACCATAACTAATAGACAGAAGAAACAAATGCTCGATAGTGCCTTTTGGATCAATGTCTTATCAGGTGATGTATACTACACTAAAAATGTTAGTTTGATGCATAGGACTTATCAAGTATATTCTTAACAATTAAACATCCTATTTCAGAATCAGACCAAGAAAACAAACAAGAGCTGTTGTGCCTAAGCCACCAAAGGTCCAAACATATCATCCAAAGATAATTAATAAGCCAATATCACTTGCCTTGACCGGACACCCACACGACTACGAGCCGAGAATTGGTTGGAGGTAGGCGGAAGAGGTGGGATTCCCGAACCATTATCAGCAGAAGTTGGACTCTTCATTTCCGGAAATCCATTGTTGCATATAGAACTTTCACTTTTTAATACATTCTTCAAGTTATAATCTGGTGCTCCATTCTGGAAAACTGCAGTGGTTGGTGGAGGTGCAAAGGCCGGTTCCTCAGCAGGAAGTTCAGCCCCTTCCTCTACCCATCTTTTAAGTTTTTCATCATAATAAAATTTATTCGTTTCACCCAATTTTGCCTGCAAGGAATCAAGACAAATGGAAACAAGTATCGACATCAAACTTTATGAAGACCACAATCTAGAAAATGACAGTGGAGAAAAATAAATAATCTACCTGGCGGCCTTGACGAGGTTTGAGGACTAATCCAACAGTTTTCTGGAGAAGCTGGGAGCCAAAGCTAAAGCGACGAAAGCGTGATGTCCCTCCAGCTCCCGATGCATTGCTTCCTGTGTTACTTGAGCTTGCTTCCTTTGACGAGTCAACGTGATCCTACACAAATACATAACAAACTATCTTTTCAAACCAGATTAGATAGATCCAGTCAAATGTAATATTTACAGAGAAACAGGATAAGACACCTGTCTTGGAGTTCTCCCAATGTCAGGCTCTGAAACACTTCTACTGTGCATTGACATTCTACCGCTATCTGCTGCCCATTCACTTATTGGCTCCATAGATGCTGAGGGCATCAGTGATGACATTGCCATTGTTGACTGACTACTTGAAACTCTAGACCCCGCAAACTGATGATGTTGTTCATTCCCTTGTAAACTGCCACTTGTTGGCATTGGTGGTGGTAAGCCCCCAACAACACGATGAGCCGTGCTATCAAAAAGGTTAAGCAATTTACCAACCAATTTTCCAGGAGCCAAATTTGTGGAGAACCCTCCCTGAATGTGCAGAAAGTTCCACCATAAGCAACTCTGAGATAATCATTCAACATAGATGAGAGGATAAAGAGGTACCTGTTGGTGAGTTTTAATCCTTTCCTCAAGAGATGACACTAACTGTCTCAATGTTTCCGTCTCAGGGGTTCGGCCAGTTTTAAGTGATTTCGACAATGCTTGACAGTACCTAAAATTAAAAATGTTAAGCAACTAGTTGAAAGGATTTCAAAGAACTCTGCTGAACATAAAACTAGGATACATACTTTAATGCGTCTGATATCCTCCCAACTTCAGCTAACATGTGTGCATACAGAAGTTTATATGGTTGAAAAGGAAGGAGAATAAATTGAGAATTCCCCAGCACCTTCGAGTATTCATAAATCTCAGTCCTCTGTCCATACAAATATTTGATCAGTCAAGCGACAAACCCGTGTTAGCCAAGTAGCACATACAGTTATATGAGTGCATATGCTAGCTGTGGCACAAGATGTTTCACATTTCATCGTATGACTAGAAAATGCACAAAAAATAGAGTCAGCAGCACCTGAATAGCCTCAGGACTAGCATAAGTTCGGGGAAATTTCAAGTGATCCGCACCCACAAGACACAATCTCGCTGTATCTAAATATGGTTCAAAGTTTGCTTCGGCCACTAGATAGCAAATGTGTGCAGCAACAATCTAGATCATTGTTTTTTGAAAAGGAAAATATATGTAAGAAGCAGACAATAAAGTTAAGGTGGAAGGTAATCCACTGAAGAGAGTAATATAAGAAAAAGCAAGGCATAAGGCTTACATCACTCCTCTCTCTCCACAAACAATCACCAAGATGAATAAGCACCAGTTCGTCATCCTTCGTTCTGTTTGCAGTGATCACAGCCAAATTCTCTTCCCAGTCATCCAGCATGACATTAGCACCAAACTAGCATAAAGAGAAGAAATCAAAATAAGGTAATAATCCAGACAAAGTGTTAACCTTAGATCTTCAACAAGCAATAAACTAGGGAAGGAAACAGCAGAAAGTAAATTCCCCCAGAAACGGGAAAACAAGAGAAAGTGATGCACTTACTATCTACGGCGTCACGTAATAAACGACCAAAAGCAATATGCCAAGACATAAAAAGATGAACTTCAAACAACATTCACAAACAATCATAATGGTTAAGGGTGACTATTGAATCCTATGTGGGCATCATTAAGGTTCTGCACATCTGACAGAACAACGCCCCCCACCTAACTTATCATCACAGTCCTGCATATCTGACGGAACAGTGCCCACACCAAACCCCTTTTTTTGGGGCCAACTTGCGTGCACCTCGACTATTCCACCGGGTACCTACTACCTCCCAGAACAGGAATCAAGTAACTTTACGCACCAAGGCTTAGGCAGATGGGACGAGATTACCCATTGTTTTTTTGTCTCTATGCTCTGCTAGGATTTGAACCCTAGTGCCCACACCTAAAATCCCCAACCAAAAAAAGTCCTTGGACTTCAAAAGTGCAGGCGTTATTGAAATTCCAAATATCAAAATACACATAGCTACGTTCCATTTTCAGTTTTTTCCCACTATTAACCTTTACGTAGACACTAAAATGTCTTCTGAACTTTTTTCAAAACTTTAATAGCCAAAGAATAATTATGACACTATGTTTATAAATGCACTGCATGTTATAGTAACGATATACTCTATTAGAGTGAAGAACTCCTTTAATTGCTCCATTCCAGGGGCTTAGGCAAATCATAAAGAACGAGATCAAAGGGAAAAGGCAGCAAATAAGCTAATGAACAACTGGTTGTAACAAGTTATGAAAACAAAACCTGTGTAGGCTGCTGAGCCACATTTACAGCAGGCATGCCACTTTGAACTGTAGAATCTACAGTAAAGACATCAGCCGGTTGACCTGCAATTAATAGGCATAGTGTCCGCAAAGGAGACCCTGCTACTAACTGTCGAAGTGCCATTTGCTTCACCGTTTCTCCATAGAACTACAATTACCCATGAAGTCAAAGTATATTACTAGAAAGATACACACACACATATAGAGAGAGAGGGATAAGGGTAGTCGCTAAAGGCCCACTGAGAACCAGACAAACCTGTTCACCAAGTTGTGCAGCGAGAACAAGAGCTGGCCCCCACAACTGACCCTCTTGTGCAACTTGTAATGCTTCTTTCTTTCTTCCAGAAACTAGAAGAATTTGAACCTCAGCAGCAGTAGCCTAAAGCACGTACTGAAAACAGTTGGCTGATCTAGCAAATAATTAAAATAGCAACTGAAGAACAGAAAGTATAAAAGAACTACCCGCATCTGTCCTTCAGAAGGCAATTGCTGCAAGCACTGGGAAACAGCGCCATATTGATTGAATTGCATCCCATTCCTCTTCACAGATGCAAACAATTTTGCTACCGCTGTTTCTGGAGCATCGCTTTCCTGTTAAAATGGAAGAACCAAGTTAGAAACTGCTACTGAGTTTGTTGATTTTGGTGAAAATACAATTAGACAGGAGCTATTTTACATGCTATCAGGCTAGATGGTTTTCCAAGTTGAAAATTTTAAAAGACATTAAAAAAAAGGAAAATGTTCCTTCATATACTTTGTTTTGACGAGATTAAAATGGAATGAGAAAAAGCAGGTTTAGCAAACTTCGCCAATTTTAACCAAGTATTGAAGAACATATGTAAATTTCATCAAAACTACAACAAGCTAGTTCACAACTTCAATACTGTTTCCTAGTTAGTATAAGCTATTACACTGCTATGGGCTATGGAGTTAATTTCTAACAAAAGATTTCTTCAAATGACAATGGCATGTTCTTCTGCAGTGAAAATCATCAAAGAGAACACAAGATAAAGAAAAAGAAACACTTCTTCCCAAAGTCCTCCAGCCACTCTTTGAGCAGCCGCTCTTTGAGATAAAGAGTGATATAGACAATGGAGACAAAGTAATCAAGACTTTTCAGTTTCTTCTCTCTTCGTTAGCTCTCTGTGCTATTTTACGAGGCATAGTTTAGCTGGACACGGAGTTTAAGAAACAAAAGAAAGACTTTTGAAACTTGTGGTCGAAAACAAACCATAAACATTTGTGTGGCTATATATCATCTCATTAAGGGTGAAATGGATAAGCTTAAAGTCAAATGGCTTCTAAAGATAGAAAGGGGTCATTCCTTCTCAAATATAGAAAGGGGCCATTCTTTTTGTAACAACTTAAAAAGGAAAGTGTGCCACATAAATGAACAGAGGGGAGTAGTGCCATTGCTACCGCTATTATTTTTTTATTTAATTAGCAATCAACATCCATTACTGGATTTTTCTTTCTTGTTTCCTACCTAATGTTTTCATCATTTAGGGAAGAGAAGCCAGTCGAATTCCTCGAACTTGGGGGAGGTGCACCCAGCCCATAGTTGATCAAGTAAAAATCAAAATATAGAGAAAGATTTATCTAGAAAGCCAAAGGTTATGTTAGATGCAAAACATGTAAAAAGAAGCATGAGAAACTATCTAGTAAGTATGTGCTGATACCATAAGTTCTCAAATTGAATGAACTTTGACCACTAAAGGCAACCAAGTATTTCAGTTGACAAAGATGACATTTTATTCTGTAAACCCAACTAAAGCAACTCCAGATTAGATGGGATATCAAGGGCATTAAAAGTGAAAGGAGTTAGAACTAAGATATGCCTATTTAGGTAACAAAAATGAAAAATGATAAGCAATGGAATAAAACTTAACTTAGTTGGACCAGAGCTCAATTTCAACAGACAGTTCGTTTTGACAGGTTGAAACAAATAGTCAATAACTAAATACAGGCATGTTATTCCAACAAATTTTCAAACTTTACCTTTAACACAGCCTCAGTACCAAAAGGAGAACGAAGTTTCCCATAATACTGACATGCTATTTTTAGCAATGACAGAAGCAACCTCAAAACTTCGCCTTTCCTGTAATCCATGTCAGGAGATTCAGAGTTTGCAATCCTCTCATCAATCCATTTATTAAACTCCTTGGTACTGGGACTTCCACCAACTAGTGGACCAGGGAATAATTGCCGGCACAGAGTTCGGGTATACTCACATGCCCCCATCGCAAGGCTTGAAGTGTCAACTCTCTCAGAGACAACATCCATCAAGTTGAGTACAGATATTGAACCTCCTACAGGATTCTTTACCCACCATGCAAAAATACTTTCAATAATTAGTAAGAGTACTGCACCGCAAAATATTGAGAAAAGACAAAATAAAGAAACAATGATACAAACCTGACTTCCAAAAGATTGGTTTCCAAAGGAACTATTATCTTTCATCACAATCAGTTTTCCACCAAAACCAAAAGTGACTAAAGCATGTGGTGGACGGCCAGCAGATGACCTTCCTGCAGCAAGAGCATGAGAAAACTGCTGGCTGCTCTGAAATGCTTGCTGGGAATAATTGGCTGTGGTTTGACTCCCGTAATAATCACTAGAGGCATGCTTTTGCTCATGTTGCTGAAGTGTTGGCTGACTAAGTTGCTGACCAAAACCCCCACCAGAGAAAAAGCCTTGGTTACCTTGACTTTGAATTGCTTTTGCATTGTATGGAACTGTTCCCTCATAATGATTAGACATTTGCCTATTAACATCGCTGCTTGTAGAAAATTCTTGGTTGTAGTGATTCTCTAATTGCTGGCTCCCCCTATACTCTGATACATGGTAACTCTTTGCAACATTTTCATTTTGCGACAAATTTGAGCTATTCTGATTGTAATTACCAAAAGAGCCGGACCAGTTGTAATCTCCTCCTCCACTGCTAAACCCTTGGAATCCACTATTCTCTTTGTGCCCGTAATTCCTTTGATCATCATTGTGAGAGAAAGTCTGCTGCGAAGCCAAACCAGTCTGATCCAGCTGGCCCTCACCTTGAACAGTCGATTGAGCAGACGATGTGTAGCTCTCTAGAGAGCGCCATTCAAGCGCAATCGTATCGTAATACCAACCAGGGTACTGAGGATCAAAAACCATATGCGATGGATACCCATTGTTGATTTGTGAGGCCTGATTCCAGTCAGTCGTGAAACCACCTGCATCACTAGCCAGTGACACCTGATTCCAGTCAGTCACAACCCCGCCATTGTCAATCGTCTGTGAAGCCTGATTCCAGTTTTCCACGTTCTCAGTAGCATTGCTTAGCTGGGAAACCTGATTCCAATTAGTGACACTCTCAGTCGTAACACTCTCGGCCGCATTACCAGAAACAGACTGAGCAGCTTGCTGTAGGTACGAGACCTTCGGTGTTCCATCAGAAACTGCCCAATCAGAAACCAAATTAGAATCAGTACTCCCTTGTGCATTAGCACCTGAATCAATACTATCAACCTGATACCACTGCCCGGTGTTTGCATCATACTTCCATCCCGGATAAAGATCTTCCCAGTATTGACTACTGTTTAGATCATGTCCATCTGCAACTTGTCCTGTGGTAGCATCATAGCCGTAACCATCTTGACCCTGTGTTAACGAACTGCTAGTATTATCCAAATACGACGTTTCATGAACTTGTTTCGTGTCATGAACTTGATCGGCTGGCACAACAGTTGACCTCTTATTCACATTCTCCTCAACATTTCCAATTACATCACCATCATTAGTATCCCCCAATTCACTGAAAAAGTCCATGTATGATCCAAACCCAGAATTATCGCCATTCGTAACTGGATCAGCATGAAACGCACTCCATCCAACCTCCTTCACACCCGAGTTTCCTGATCCACCGGTGTGATTCTCCATCTTATCAGCCGTTACCTCAGTCTCCATATTACCATTGCTCGACTCGAGTAAACCATCCGACCCCCCAGAAGCCAATGACACTAAAGAACCACTACTCTTCTTCTCTCCATTCCCCTCAACAATTAACGCTGTTTTAGCATTGCAATTAACACCTTTATCACTGCTTATAGTATCAACTCCACTATTGCCATCATCACTGATACTGAGATTAGCAAAGGCTTTAACCTCATCAGATCCATTCCCATCGACGTAGACCTGGCTCGCGTCCAAGCCCAATCCTGGTTCTGCTGACGATGTAGTTGCCTGAAAACCACTACTCTTCTCCCTTATATTATCAGCTCTAGTACTGGTATCATCACTGATACTGAGATTAGAAAATGCTTTAACCTCATCAGAGTCAATCCCATGGACGTACACCGGGCTCGAGCTCATGCCCAAGCCCGGGCCCGGTGTAGTTACATTAAAACCAACATCATCGTCATCATCATTGACCAATTTATCGAAGAAATCCTCATCCGTCTGATCCTCCAGTAGAAATGGAGGATTCGAAGCCATCAATTTTACTCAATAAAAAATCCTAACCCTAACAAAATTGGCTTACAAAATTCTCTAAATTCAACTTCAAAATCGAGCTAACAAGTATCAGATCCGACCTCAAAACTTCAATTATTTACGAAAAAACACTACCCGGAAAGATCTAGGGTTTTCATTTAATCTCAACAACCTCAAAAATCACCAAAATCAAACCCAAAAAAACACCGAAAATTGTGAAATTGTGGAAATTGCCGACTCAATTCAAAGGATTAGAGTGATAAAACAAGAGAAAATTCATGTATGAAGTAATTAATTAACTTACAGATCGAAGAAGAAACAATTGTCTGAGCAAATCTGACGGATATATATACGTGTGTGCGTCTGCGTTTTATGTGTGTATTGTTTGTTGTTCTACATAGAAACAGAGAGAAAGCAAGCCCTCATTTTCGCACGTTGGTCTCAACTCTTTAAATATTTATACGTAATTATATTTCGACTTATAGTATATGTTAGCATTTTATTTTCTCCGACTCGATTAATTCATATTTGTACTGCGCAACGCTTATTAAAGAAAAAATGCTCGTTATAAAAATGTTCATACTTAGGGCCCGAACATAAAATCTATTAAGGATAAATAAATTATATTCATCACACTACAACCTGTAACATAGTTTCTCATCTTGTCCCTAATTACATGTTCTTATAAGGATTCTCATTATTTTCTATTTTACGTAGCATTATGGAAATTTGACAAAATTAAATTATGTCTATGTTATGACTTTTTCTCGATCATTTTTACACATTTTTATTTGTAATACCTTTAACCTATTATTTTACAAAAAAGTAAATTTTATTTTGGTAAAGCCGTACAACACTTTGACTTATATGATCTGAGTCGCATTAATATTTTTGGAACCTACTTAAAAAATTCTCTCTTTAATAAATTTTGTATTCAATTAACTCATATCATATAACTGAAACAAAGTTGTCAATAGGTGAATTATATGTAAAATTTATATTCACTGCGATAAAAATATGGGTTAGGATGAATTTAGGCGGGATATGGTAATAAAATAAAAGTAATCTTACGTGGATAAAAAACTGTTTGCAAAATTTGCCGCCAGCCAGCAGTAAGTAAGGAGTATCAAAAAAGGACGGGTAAGTATTTGACTTAGCTTGTTGCAACATAATAATAATAATAATAATAATAATAATAATAATAATAATAATAATATTATATTATATTATAAGTGTGAAGCCCTTGAAGTAAAAGGTGAAAGACCAAAATAGCCATCAAAAGTTTGAACGACTATTTTGCCCTTTGACAAGCATTATTTCAAGAAGTTTTTTTGTATAAAATGTAAATAGACATTCCAAGTTATCTTTTTTATATTTTTTTAATTTCCTCTCATATGTACAATTAATGCTCTTTTAATTTGAAGGGGACGTTGAGAAGACAAAAGTTGTTGTAGACCGTCTGAAGAATTTAAAGAGTTGTAGAGAATAATTAGTAGCCTGATTCATTTGAAAAACTCTCAATAAAGGATGAGAGTAATCTACTAATTAAATGTCTATACATTATGAAAAATCTGGATACAAATGACTTATTCAAGCTCTGGAATTCTGAGAGCTTTTATCTATAGTTAACAGTTTGGAGTGCTTATTCATCTGTATATTTTATCATATGTTTTACTATATTCTTATTACCTTTCTTTCATTTAATTTCCTTTAAGTTCTTGCATAAAGTTTAAGTTACAATTCCACAACTTAATTGTCTTTCCCATATTTACATAAAATTTTATAGAAATTTTGTTACAAAAGAGTGATTTTGATGATTGCCTAGGGAAGAAATGTTGAGACGTAATGGCACTTTTCTCCCGTTGAAATACTGCTCTTAACTTTTTTCTCCTCTCAGAAAAGATGGCATATGCGGCCAGGGGCATATGTAGGAATTTTTGTAAGCGGTGTCGAAATTTATAAAAGAACCGGAATGTTACTTTGATTATCATACTTTTAGACAAGAAATAACCTTAGTTTATTGGTTTTGTTGAGTCTTAAGTTAAAAAAGATTTTGAATTCAATTCTACTTCATCACAATTTTTAACTACAAAGGCTCTCTCAAATATTTACAAAAGAAAAATGTGCTAGTTGAGGTTTGAACCTAGGGCTGTATTCTGGGCCGGGGCCGGGCCTTCGTGGGCCAAACGGGCCGGGCTTCGTGGGCCTGGGCTCTGACGGTCCCGGGCTTCGTGGGCTCAATGGGTGGAACCGGCACGTGACGGGCCTAAGCCCATATGGTCCTGGGCTAAACGGGCAGGGCTCGTGAGCTTTGCGGGCCTAGCGATTTTTTTTTTAAGACAATTTCTTGTAGTATCATGGCTATATTAAAAATATATATGTAGTATATATGTAGATCTAATTATTAAAGTGCTTGACGAAAAAGAAAAATAACAAAACAATAGTAAAACACTAAATTGTCATGCATAATATATTGTCTTGTAGTATATATATTGTATCTTATGTATATATATTATAACTTATTACTTATATATTTTCTTGTAGTATATATTGTATGTTATGTATATATATTCTCTTATATATTTTTTTGTAGTATATATTGTATCTTATGTATATATATTCTCTTATATATTTTCTTGTAGTATATATATTGTATCTTATGTATATATATTCTCTTATATATTTTTTTGTAGTATATATTGTATGTTATGTATATATATTCTCTTATATATTTTCTTGTAGTATATATATTGTATCTAGGTTGGCGACTACTTTCAACTTGCTTATCTTTTCTAGGTCGGGGAGCCGGGGGAAGGGTAGTTGGTTGACCACTACTTTCACCGGTTTTATCTTTTCCTTTACCAAACATTTTTTCAAAGAAAAATGTCATATTAATTATAATTATGCAAACTATACCACACAAAAATATATTCTTAAAACGTAAAAGTTGAAACGAGTTTACCGGATTGCCGAACAACTTCTTAAAAATTGAAAATCGTTGAACACTTGAAACTTCAATTCAACAACTTCACAATTTTTCACGAAATTTCAACAATAAATTAAGTAATTGTAGTAGAGAGATTGAGAGAGATTGATGAATTGGTGAATAAAAATGAAAGAATGAGGGGGTATGTTGAGAAATAGGAAAAAATGTAATTATATAAAGTTTGGGGGCCAAATGGCCATTTTCTAAACTTAAAAATGGTCAAATTGTCAGCCCAAATGGCTAGATTTTAAATATGGCCGTTGGAGAATTTTAAAAACAATTTTTTTAAAAAAAAAAAATAGCCGTTGGGCCCGTTAGGCCCGCCAAGCCCGCCAGGACCGGCCTAGGACCGGCTGACGGTCCCGGGCAAAACGGTCCCGGGCTCGTGGGCTAATATATGAAGACCGGCCTGTCACGGGCTTCTCAGGACCACCAGGACCGGCCCACCAAGCCCGTTAGGCCCGTTAGGACCACGGGCCCGGTCCGGTTCAGGCCCGGCCCACCAAGCAGCATTATTTGAACTTTTGACCTCTTAGAGCAAAATCAAGCACAAAACCAACACACTAAGGCACAATTTATGTCAAGTGGTGTCATCTTTTCTTACTTATTCGTTTCTGTACAGTATTAATACATATATTTAATAAAATTTTCTGACAAAGCGGTGTCGCATGACACCGCGTGAGGAAGCGTGCATCCGCCCCTGTATGCAGCAACGAAGCCAACCAACAAGCTTGGGGTTAAGAAGCCACAGGCGCATAATCACAACAGTAAAATCACTCTTTCCTCCTAAAATGTTAAGATGATGGTATTGAAGTTGAGGTTACTGTCTGTCATTAGATTCATTTTCCTTACATAAATTAATTACTAAAATGCAGACATGTTATATATATTGACTTTTTGGAATTACTCTTTCAAATTTGTAGCTAAAAAAGTGTTCTCTATTTATAGTTTAGTGTCTTTATATGTATAATAATAATGTTTAGGCTTTTGTGTTTTAAAGTAATATTGATTTTGAAAACTTCGATACAACTCATATTTTATCATCTAAATCTATGTATAAATAATAAAAACTTAAGATTTTTCAAAATACAATATTACATACAATTTTGTAAGTAATACTTACTACCAAATTTAAGATTTTGTTTGAATGAATATTGTAAGATTTCGATTTCTTCATCAATTTTTTATTTTTAAGTGAGAAAGAAATACAAAATTGTTTAGCAGAAAATCACAAAGGCTGAAAAATGTGCCTTGTAAGGACTTCAAAGTGTTAAAGTGCTACAAAAGGTGTGAACTTCCAAATTTTCTTTAGGAGCATTTCCATGGGCTTAAATATATTTTAGATAGTAATTTCATTTAACACTCTCGTAGAACACTATAAATTTAACTTCTATGATTGTATAGAGTATCCATGGAATATGAAATAGTATAATCGTTATTTTACCACATTTGCACACGATGTGTCAAATATTTGTAAATTCATTTTCGTTTTGGATATATTTGTAGATCCATCTTCATTTTAAACTGGCTCTAAATAATATATTCGTTTTACTGTAGTCATCGGAATTTTTACTATCTTAGTTGTTTTCAATAATTAAAAAACAAAATATTACATTGCAATTATGATGCTGAAGTTTCTATACTACATGATATGTACATTAAAATAGAAGGAAAAAAAAAAAGATGACACATGCATATTTAGGAAAGAGCAAATAACCTTATTAATGCTAACTTCTTGCATCTCTCTTAGATTTTACTTTACATTTCAATCAAATGTTTTTAAAATATATGTGCGTAAATTTGAACTATTTTTTAACATATATTATATAAAATTGATGGAATACACGTGCAAAGCACGTGTTCAAAAACTAGTAATAATAATAATACACTCAATGTATTTTCATAAGTGGAATCTGGGAAGGATAATATGTACGTAGACTTTCAGAGGCAAAGCTAGGATTTGAAGCTTGTGGGTTCAAGCTTTTAGTCTTTTTAAGTTACTGGGTTCTAAATTAATAATTTGTACATAGTTAATGAATTTTTTAAGACAAATACATGAAATGGATCAAGTGACAGGGTTCGGCCGAACCCATACTCGATAGGCTAGCTCCGCCCCTGCAGACCTTTACCTTGTGAAAGTAGAGAAATTATTTCAGGTAAACCTTCGACTCAAGGAAAGCATAATCATAGAAGTAATGACCAAGAACTACAAAATGAGAAGCACTAACAGCAACCAGAAAAATAATAGAATCGAAGCAAATGAAACAACGAGTAGTAAAGGAGATCTAAAGATTAAGAAATACAAGAATAATACTAGGAAAATACAGGTTTGAAAAAGAAAAATGTCTGGCTACTCACTAACCTACTACCCTAATCGTCGACCTCCACACCTTTCTATCAAGGTGTGATGACCCAAAATGTCATTTTTAAATTAAATAATTATCTCAGTATTTTAAGACCTTGAAAAGCGCTATCAATAATTCTTCGACTTGCGTGCACAGTCCGTATAATTTTCCGAAAGGTTTTTGTATGAAAAATAGATTAAATTATGAATTAGAGCTTTAAAACTACACTGAGTTGACTTCGGTAAAAATTTTGGGCAAACGAACCCGGATCCAAATTTTGACCACTACAGTAGTTCCGTATAATGATTTGGGACTTGGGCATACGCCCGAAATTGAATTCGGAAGTCCATAGATCAAATTATCGCCATTTAACGGAATCTAGAAATCTAAGGCTAAAGACTTCTTAAGTTTGAACGGAGATTTGACTTTTGAGCAAACGACCCCGGAATGGAATTTTGATGATTCCAATAGTATCATATGGTGATTTTGGACTTAGGAGCATGTTTGGATTTGGATTTGGAAGTCCGTAGGACAATTCGGCGCATTTTGGCGAAAGTTGGAAAATAGAAGATTTTTGGAAAAGTTTGACCGAGAGTTGACTTTTTGATACCGGGGTCGGAATCTGATTCTGAAAATTGGAACAACTCCATTATGTCATTTATGACTTGTGTGAAAAATTTGAAGTCATTCCGGATTGATTTGATATGTTTCGGCACAAAAATATAGAAGTTGGAAGATTTGAAAACTCATAATTCAATTCGATGCGCGATTCGTAATTTCGGTGTTGTTTGACGTGGTTTGAAGCCTTGATTAAGTTCGTATTGTATTTTGGGACATGTTGGTATAATTGGTTAAGGTCCCGAAGGCCTCGGGTAGATTTCGGAAGGTTAACGGAATGGAAATCAGACAAAAAGGGTTGCTGGAATTTCTGCTGCAGGAAGTTGTCTTGGACAGCAACTGTGCAATCGTGGAGCCTATTTCGGAAGCTTATATCTCAATATACATAAGGAATCTGCAAATTTACAAAACATGAAAGTTGTAGCTCTTGCATCCTAGTTTCTAGGCTAAACCATTAATTATTTGGATATTTGTACAGAAAGTTATGATCGATTAAATAAGGGATGGTAAAGTTGTTTTGAAATTTTCCAGAAATATTTGATGCGAGGAGGCTATTTTTGAAGCTTATATCTCGAAATCTATAAGTAATCTGAAAATGTGCAAAACACAAAAATTGTAGCCCTTGCATTCTAGTTTTCAGAACATTAAACCGTTCAACATTTGGACATTTGTACAGAAAGTTATGATCAATTGAATAAGAGCTGGTAAAACTATTTCTAGTAGACTTTTAATGACGAAAATAGCTTTTAGTGACGGATGGGTAGAAACATTTAATCACAAAAATCAGTCACTTTGCCATTTCGTTTTGGAATTTTTGGAGCTTGGTTCTTGGGTGATTTTCACGTGAAACATTGGGGTAAGTGTTCATTATCCTATATTGATTATATTTCATGATTCCATATGCATTTACATCATGAATCCATGAATTTATGGAAGAAAAATCAGATTTTTAGCCAAATTTTTCAAAAATGAAAATTTAAGATTTGAAAGCCAATCCGATATCGGAATTTAGTAATTTTGGTATGGTTGGACTCGTGGCTGAATGGGTTGTCGGATTTTGTGAGTTTCGTCGGATTCTGAGACGTGGGCCCATGGGCGAATTTTAGTGCAATTTCGAATTTTTAATGGAAAATGTAGAATTTCATATGGAATTAATTTATAATTTTTATTGACTGAATCGAATTGCTTATGACTAGATTTGAGAATTTCAAGCACGAATTCACGAGACAAAGAGCCCGTTTGGATTGGCTTAAAAAAGTGGCTTTTAAGCATAAGTGCTTAAAAGCACTTTTTAAGTGCTGGAGCTTGTTTTATAAATAAGCAGTTACGTGTTTGGATAAAAGTGCTGAAGCAGAAAAAAAGTTGTTAAAGTGTTTGGTAAACAAGTGCTGGTAAGCACTTTTTCTTTTAAAATGACCAAAATATCCTTAAAGCTGATAACACTAAAAATAAGCTTATTATTACAAGTTTTTAATGCTAAATTGATTCCTATACAAATTAATTTATGTCTAGTTCTCGTAATATTCTGCTGCTAGAGAAACGAATTGGATATTTCTGACACCAAATTAAAAGTCTCTGTTAACTCAAAGATCCGTTTATTTCCAATTACAGAAGTTTTCTGTTTGGATGCCACATATAAAAAAGAATAGCACCAAACTCACTAGTATGAGCTCACGACTCTGCTTAAAACATGTTTGGGATAATCTGGGTATTCTCATACCTCAAAGAAAAAGCATATAAAGAAAAAAGCATATAACAAGATGAATAAGGAAAGAATAATAACTTACAACAAGGATCGATTTCCACTAAAAACTTGAGCGAAAATATAGAACAACTGAAGATGAAGGAGAATCAGAGGAAAGAAGATGAACAGAAAGTGGGAGTAGTTCAATGTTTTAAGATTTATTTTATGAGGGTAGTTTTGGGATTAGCAAAAGTTATAAGGGACAAGCAGGTAATTTCTTTGGTCAACATAAGATGGCTTTTAATCCAGAAACGGAGAAGTTAGGATCAGCCAACTTGTGGTTTTTGGATTTTTTTAAGCTATTTTTAACTTTTTTAAAGCTGTTTTCATTTTTCCCAAACACTCCCAACATTTGAAAATGGCTTAAAAGCTGGTTTGACCCGCTTTTAAGCCCATCCAAACATGCTTAAAGGCTTGTTAGAATTTTGAATTGGTTGCAAAGTGAGGTAAGTGTTTGGTCTAACCTTAGCTTGAGGGATTAGGAGTTGTGTCATATTTGCTACATGTTAATTGTGGAGTACGACGTATAGGCATGGTGACGAGTATCTATACGTTGGTGTCAAGTATGCCCGTGAGTCTTGTATTATAATTGTTATGACTCCGTTGTGGTTTATTGCGCTTCATATGTTATTATCACCATTGTTCCCTCGTCGGGATGTTTGTTTGATATTAGTGTTCCCTTGTCGGGATGTTTGTTTTGATAGTATTGTTCCCTTGCGGGGATGTTGTTGAAATATCATTGTTCCCTTGCCAGGATTCCTTATGGTTATTGTTGGCTTGTAACTGGGAGCGGGTGGTACGTCTACCACAAGATATAATGAAATGGGAGCGGGTGATACGCCTACCACAAGATATAATGAAATGGGAGCGGATGGTACGCCTACCACAAGATATAATGAAATGGGAGCGGGTGGTACGTCTACCACAAGATATAATAAAATGGGAGCGGGTGGTATGCCTACCATGAGATACATGAAATGGGAGCGGGTGGCATGCCTGCCACGAGATACAGGAAATGGGATCGGGTTGCACGTCTGCAACAAGACGTGAAAAGAAAGTGAAATCTACCTTTGTTTTCCTTATTCTTGTTAGTGGTTGGATTTTGATTCCTTTATAATTCTCTTGATATTCTATTTTTACTTTTTTTTATATATGTTCAATACTCCAAATTCCAACAATTGTTACATTTTTAACTCAATTGATTTCTCAATTAAATTTTCCTTAAATCGTTTGAGGTTGTACTTTACTTTAAAAAAAAAAAGAAATTTCTACTATGTTTTGATTCATTGATTTCTCGTATTAAAGGTAATGATTCATTCGATATTGTACTTTAATTGAAAAGGGTATCTTCTTTATCAAATAATTTCTAAACATAACTTCATCTTTTCTTGTTGATTTCCTAATTGGGTTGGAAGTTGTACTCTATGTTAAGTGAATGAGGCGTCACAAGGTGACCTTTACTCGAAAGAATTATATTCGAAAGATGTTTATTTGAAAGATATTTATTTAAAGGAAATATATTTGAAATATATTCATTGAAAAACATATTATCTTAGAGATTATTACTTGAAGGATTTATAGGCGAAAGATTTATATTTGAAGGACTTGATAAATTGATTGCACTTGTATCTATTATTTGTTGAGAAACATTTATGGTGTTCTTGTTGCCTGCTATTTATATCACTGGTTGATTATCGTCGCCATAATTGTTATCTACTTCCAATTATTTTTGTACGCTATATTGCACAAGTTTATTTGGTAGTCTGGTCCTAGCCTCGTCACTACTTCGTGGAGGTTAGGCTTGGCACTTACCAGCACATGGGGTCAGTTGTGCTGATACTACACTCTGCACTGTATGCAGATACTGATACCGGAGTGCTTGAACCGCAGTGAGGGTGCTGTCTTCAGCCCACACAGGCGACACAAGGTAGTCCTGCAGACGTCCGCGGGGCCTTGGCGTCACCTCCTATCTTTTCCTTTATCATGTTTCCTTTACTCATTTCAGAAACAGTGTTTATTTTATCTTTCAGACTTTGTATGTAGTATTCTTAGACCCTCTGTGAAGCTGTGACACCAAATTCTGGGTAGAGTTGTATTTTAGACTTCCGCAGTTTTGTATTAAGATAAATTGTCAGATTTTGTCTTCCACTTAATTATTTTTGCTATTTGCATGATATCTACTCATCACTAATAATGGTTTAAAACTGGAAATGGTTAAGTAATTAGTATAATTTGGCTTGCCTAGCTTTTACCAGTAGGCGCCATCACAGCTCTCGAGGATGTGAAATCCGGGTCGTGACACAAGGGTCATGTCCTCAGAGATCTGAAGATGTGACATGTCCTGCCTGATCACCTCTCCCCAATAATTTTTGCGGACTATCTCTATCTCTCCTTGGACCCGCTATCGCCAACCTCTCACACCTCCTCACTAGGGTATATATGCATCTTCTTTTTGCATGCCTAAACCATCTCATCTCGCTTCCCTCATCTTGTCCACCACACAAGCCACTCTCATCTATATATTTTCAGGTATTATGATATATTGTGACGAATTCAAGATTTCAACGTTATGAATTTGAATTAAGAATTTTATTATAGTTATTTAATTTATTGAATTCGAAATTTATTGTTTATACTTGTTTAATAAATTTCTATTATGTATGTAGTGTTTGAGCTGTTGTTGAGTTCAAATGAATGCATAAGTTTAAACCACTTAAAGTGCTCCATAATATATATTGCACATATTTTACCTTAATTTGTAATTTAAATTTCTTGTTTCAGTGCAATGGCTATTTATTTTAAGCGGAATGGCTTCCTGACCATTTGAACTTGTAGGGCATTTGAAAGTCGATACATGAACTTTAAACTTTCCTATATGAACACTCGAACTCATTATTTTATTAATTAATAACACATTTGACCATTGACCATGCCCATGTAGCGTCAGTTGGTCCTAATCAGCCTGCCACGTGAGGAACACGACGCAAAGGAGCGTGAAAGCGCTCTTCCCAATGCCCAGCGGTCCAAAATGGGTTGTATTTAAGTGGGTTATTATTCATTCCTTGTAAAATACATTATTACTCCATTATATAGAATCTGAAGCTTCATTCCTCCACTTTTCTAAAATCTGAATTTCCATTTAATTTTTTGTTTTGTTTTTTAGACTATGAAAATGATGCAAAGTCCTATATTTTATCATTGTGGAGTTAAATCTAGGTTTTGCATCAATTGGAAGCCAACAAATCCAGGAAGAAGGTCTTATGGGTGTGCAAATTATAGTCGAAATAATTCTTGTAATTTTTTTGTGTGGTTTGACACACATCTTCCAGATCACTTCAAACAAATAATTTTGGGACTGTTATCAAGAATGAGAGAGAGAGAGACTACAACATAGGAAGAGGGTGATGATCATTGTAACTTCAGTTGTTGTATTAACACTAATCATTGTAATTTTTTTCTTAGTCTAGTAAGTACTAATCATTGTGATTTTCTTCATAACCCTATTTAAAATGAAAATAACAAAATGTATGATGATTTTTTTTGGAATGGAAAGCAATGTTTGACATAAACAAGCAGACATATATAAACAACCAAGTTCGATCAGCCTTCTTGGTTGACAAAATAAGCTACTGGAAGTTATCTAATAGTAGAAACAGTTTAAACATCGTGCCAAAATAAAATCCATACTTAAACATCCATAGTTAACCTACAAATTAAGTTCTATAAGTTATCACAAAAACAAACATTCAGCAGATCATTATGGTTGAGAGTGGTTGATGTTTTGCTGAGATTGGCTCAAGCCGGGACACGGAGACTAGCTTGGTTGAGATGAGGAATAGACTTGAGAGTGGCTAAGGCTTACTTGAGTTTGTCTTCTCCTCAACTATTGTTGAAGTTGCCTTTGTGCTATAGCATTTCTTCCTTTGCCATATTAGTCGAGGTGCACTGTATTCAAGATCAATATTGGTATTCCCAGCATTTACTATTTTTGTAAGAGCATAATATACCCTATATTTTGATCCACACTGTATAGAAAGTCATATTAGCACCCAAACTACTAATATCTAAATAAAACTCCAAATCCAAATCACTTACCCTTTCTATCACTGTCCCTGAGTCACTAAACAAGATACCAAATCTAGCAGTTCTTGGTCTTCCTCAAAGTTCAGAGTTCTTGGCCTTCCTCTAACACTAGATAGAATATCCTCAGAAGTCCTTGATCTCATACTTCCAGTATCCTGATATAGGATAAAGTACTATCTAATAATATAAAATGATGGTCCTAATACATATTAACTAAAGTAAAAAATAAATACTTACAGATGCACTTGCAACAACTGATGGTTGAGTATTTCTGGTAGCAGCAATTCCAGATCCACTTGCACCCTGAGATGGTTGAGTATTTCTGGTACCAGTTGTTGATACCCAATTTTTTCTGTATATTTTTTATATGCAAAATACTTTCAAAACAGCATGTGTAGACATATATAAGTATGTCCAATTGTGTTATTATTTTTCGTAATTTTTAAAGATTTTAAAACCAACTTATTCCCCTATTTTACACATAAACAAACCCAATAATATTTTTAGAATTATCATTTTTTGGTGATTTATTTATTGGATTCTCATATTTATACTAAAATATAGCTAATATATTTTTTGCATATTTTTTATAATTGATTTAGTATTTTTAAGGCTAAATTGCATATAATTGCATTTTAGCCTCTTTTAGATTTAATTGAGTTTATATCTATAAAAATTAAGTCCAGTATTTTTAATTTGATAATTATATACCATAAATCATTTTAGTACCTTTAATATATTTACAGAAACTATTTTTTTTTTATAAATCAAATAGGAAAATTGGCTATTTAAATGTTAGCCCTATTTTATTTCAATTATAGCCTGATTTGAACCCCAATTGAACCCAATTATACCAACCCAATTACAATCTGAACTGACCCAAACCCTATTCTTTAAACTTCCCTACTTACCCATTCAATCCAGGCCGTCGATCAAAATGATCAACAGCCACCAGACCCACTTACCTTAATTAATCCCAAACGACCACCCTAAACCCTACCATTTTCCACCATACGCCACCTCTGAATCCCCCTCCTCTCTCAAATCCTCTCTACAACACCCTCAAACCCTAGCCGCCGCCACCCTAATCCGCCCTAATCCATGGCCTTCCAAGGTCATCGGTGACCTTTATCATCCTCTCATGGCTTCTACGTGTTCGTTTCTGTGATCTCATGACCAGATCCTGAAGGAGTTTTTGTCCGGTTTTTGCTCAATGACTATTCTCCGATCGTCTCTGACCTTTCTCCGGCCATCCATGGCTATTCGAGTCAGACTTTTGACTTTTCTGCTTAGATCAATGGTTTTCAAGGCCTTTGTCATCACTTGGGGTTCTTCTGAAACCCTAATCTCTAAGGTTCTTTCGACTTTTTTTAGATCTGCTTCAGATCTATGTTTGCTTTGAACTTCTAAGCGTTTTTCTCAAAGTTTCTTTAAAACTCTGCTTTCAAAACTCTTTATCTTTTCCGATTAGGGTTTTCTTGTTGAGTTATTTCAAAACGTTTCTCCGATTTTTTTTTGACATGTTTTGCTATGTTTGCTCATATCGTTCTTCTGCCTAAGTTTGCATGTTAAAAGCCCTAATTTCTTTTGATTGTTTATTAGACGAATGCTTATTTGCTTGAGTTTTGTCCAATTTGTTTGTTTATCTAATTTGAAACTATTCTATTGTTGAAAATCCTATGGCTTTGGGTCTGAGACTGTTCGTTTAAGTACTTGACTCGATTTGGAGTTCTTTATTTTGAGACCTCTTATCCCTTTATGTGATTTTTCTGATTCTGGGTTTCTATCTTCTATAAAACTCGATTATGCTCGAAGCCCTAATTTTTTTTAAAAAGGTTTTCCTTACCTGCTACTGTGAGATCTTCGCATGCTTTTGATATTCTATGTTTTCTTCATTACTGATTCAATGTGACTTGACCTAATGGACTATCATGCTTCGAATGTTGCCATCTACTGGATTTTGTGCTACTATTGCATGCTATTTCCTTTTGCCAATAGGCTTGGCCTCGCATGTATAGTGTTTGTGCACTCTATATATATGCTGAGTTTCCTTCTTGATTGATCTCCAAACTTGTGACTGATTTCAAACTTTTTCTTTGTGAAATTCTGATTTCACTCGCCTGTTAAGATTAATTGATTTCTTTTCCTGTTTTGCCTTACTAAATCCTTTCCGAAATTGGAATATTTCTGTACCTAGACTCGATTGCTTACTTAATATTTTACTACTTCTTTTACGGCAAATGTCAGCCTGCTTACAAATTGATTTCTTTCCTTATTTTGAACCTGTCACTGCCCGTTAAACAAGTGATCCCTCAATTAAAGGCAATCACTTGTATAATTGATTCTGAATTGTGATTGTTTCCATGTTTGCAGCTTATTACTTCTCTCTTACTCGTTTTCAGAAAGCTATAAATACCCTGCACTTCTTTTCTTTCAAACACACGAACACAAGGCATAAATCACTTGAGTTCAGACACACACCCCACCAAATCTCTCTCTTTTCTCTATTACTACTTGTATTACTGCCTTACTTAGCCGGTTGAAAGCCAAGGCTAGGCTGTGGGAAACTTGCTTATTTTTCTCTACATTCGCATTTCTTACTGGTATGTTCTAATTAAGCTTCTGCACCAACAACAACATACTTATTTACTATTTCTTGCATCCTTGTTTGTCTACTGTTTGTATTTAACTCAGTACCATTATTAAGCATGTTGTAATTTCCCCTTTTCCTGTTCAAAATTAATGTATCATGACTTGTGAATCTTAAACCCCTACCCCAATGTGTTGTGGTTGGTTTGGGGCATGACAACATTGGACATTGTTGTGTATGATCCAAACCTGATTCCCCTAGGATCATAACCTTCATATTTTTCTTATATGTTGTATGTTCTGATTAGTTTACAGGCATGTCAGCACTTCTCATTGTTGTGCATGCCCAAAGTTAACCCATGCATAAGTATATAGGCTCCTTGCAATGGATTCCCAACCCTTGACCCCCATTTGTAAGAAGTTATTAACTCTATGTGTTATTGATTACTGCCTCCCTATCACTTCAGTTTTGAAACTATGTTCATATACTTTCACTATCTTCTTAGAACTTAAGTTCTGCCCCTTTGTGTAAGCCTTACCTTGGGGCCCATGAGCTCCCTCTGAACTTGGACACATAAGGGCTGGCATTCCCACACTACACTCATCTATATTCTGGTTATATAACTTGGGTGTGAGCACTGTCTGGGGTCCTCTTGAGACCCTTAGGGAACTGTGACACACTTAAGTTTGAGAAAGGATTTGGATCAATGGCAGTTGAGGTGGTTTATTCCATAACTCAGAGAAGAAGTCAAGAATCAGGCTTCCTCTATTTGTAACTTTTCTTTGTATTTTTATGGTGTAATTCATTACTTCTGGTCTGTAATAATTTGTAATAAACACTTGGGGTTGGCTAGTGAAGAGGGTTGGGTGATCATGTATGCTCAAGGATAGAAAGCATGCCTGTAGGACTGTTTTTCATAAATTTCTGCATGTCCAATTCTGCATTTTTAGACACCATGTCTATAGGATTTATCTTAATTTCTTCATGATCAACTTCGCACTTAGATAACCTACCTATATGACTTATTTAAATTCTGCATGCCACTTAGATATCATGCTTTAAGTTCTAAACGGATATAAGTAAGTATCATGCTCATAAGGTTGAAATCAGTATAACATATAGAAATCATGCCTATAGGGATTCCCAAATAAAATTCTGGTTCATTTTCTATTCACATGTTAGATATCATACCTATAGGGATTAAAATCATCAATATTAGATACTATCGCCTACAGAATCTGAAACTAGTTCAATTTAAAATCAGTTCGATTCTGAACCAGTTTTAAACAACTTTCCTTCTCTATTTAACGAGGTTTAGCAAGCATGCCTATAGGATCTCAAACAATTCGCTTTAAGTTGTTACTGTTTCGCCACATTCTGAATCAATTAGATATCATGTCTATAGGACCTCACCTAAAACACTTAGGCAAGCCTTAGAGTAATAACCATAAAATTGAATCCGCTTTTGTTAATTGCTACAACCAGCAGGCAGGCCTGATTCGGACTTCTTATCTGAGTTATGTAATAAACAGATCTGCCTCAATAATCAAACTCCCCTCGTCTTTAGTATTTTAATCAGACCTATAAAGGTATGTGCAAGTCATGCTATTTATATGTTTTGTTTGAGGAGGTGTACATGGGCCTTTTACCTATTTATATGCTTCCCCCAACATGCAGTATATGTGTTTTGTATGTCGCCTTAGATTTTTACCTTTTGAAACCAAAATCAGCCTAATATCCCTCCCCTTTAGGAATAATAGTCCTAAGCTCCTCCAGGACTGATAGGAATGAGACGGGTAAATAGCATGCAATAGTAAGCGAGACCAATCCGCGCTTTAATACCTTAACGAGGTGGGAAAGGTAGATATGGATATGATGATCGGTGTGCTAATACCATGTGTATCCCCTCAACTTATACCGGGTATCGCATTGATGTGATCCATATTAAATATAAACCTAGAACCCCCTTTCCTTTATTTGCAAACTCCTTTTTTTTAAAACTCTTCTTTTTATTGTTCTTTCTTTTATATGTTTAAATTTAAATCCCCCAATATGTGAGTCTATACTTGTCTATTTGCTAAATTCACAATCAATTATTTGGTCGGGAACCACACTAGTGGATCCTGAGGGGTGCCTAACACCTTTCCCTGGGGATAATTTCAAGACCTTACCCTATCTCTGGTTATTCAAATGAACTTAGAATTGAACCCTATTGGTTTCTTAATGCACCTTAAATCAGTAGGTGGCGACTCTTCAAATGCAAAACCCAGTTCCCAAAAGGAACGAGTTGTCCTATACCAAATGTCATAAACCCGATTCCGCAAGGAAAAATGGGGCGCGACACCAGTAGTTTTAGATGCACTTGTAGCCGTTGATGGTTGAGTTGTTCCTTGAGTAGCATTAGCATTTATGGTACCAGTAGTTCCAGATCTTTGTTCTTACTGAAATTTCCACACAAAAAATGAGTTATAGAAACAAAAAAAATACAAGTCACAAATATAAAACAAATAAATGTATTATCTGATCATTTACCAAGATAGAACACACATTCTTGTTATGGCTTACTGTCTTACAATGAGAGCATGTCATTGGTATCACTTTCCTTGATCTCTTACCAAACTTCCTTTTAGGTTCATCTCGAGCTTTTCTTCTATTTTTCTTAGGTATATCGAGGATCTTAGTAATTCAAAAGGCTCAAAAGTGGAATTCTGAGTTGATGGCCACATCTCCATGTTGGTTACTAGTTGTATGTAACAACTGAAAGCTTTCAGTATGTTTCATTCATGTACTAGTGAACATCATAGTCAGCAGGCTCAAATCTCCTAAAAAACATTGCACATATTGCATGGGAGCATGGTATTCTTTTGAGCTATCATGATCTGCATGTGCATGTATTATTGACAAAGTCAACAATATATTTGTATACCCCATGTTGTATCTCATACCCAGTGTCCCCATTCCATTTAATTTAATGCCTAACTGCATATTGAGATTATTCCTCTATATACCCTATTGGCATAAGAGATACAACACAGATCTACCTTAGGAGATTACTTTTTGTTCCCGTATTTGGGTGAACACTCTTGCTTCCACTCATTTAGAGAAATAGTCTGTTAAAACCAAAAGGAATCGTGCATTACCTCGCCCTGCCTGGAGGGGGCCTACTATATCCATTCCCTATTTGATAAATGGCCATGGGGAGGTGACCGAGTGGAGGTGTTCGCCTGTTTGATGAATCATTGGGGCGTACTTTTAGTATTTTTCACATTTCCTCATGAAGTTTGAGGCGTCCTTTTTCATAATGGAAAAATAGTATCCCGCCCGTATGAGACATCTGACTAGTGCTCGATTGCCGGAGTGAGCACTGCAATGGCCTTCATGGACTTTTTCGAGGATGCGTTGGGTCTAGTTTGGGCCCAGACACTTCATTAGGTGATTAGTTCTTGTTCCCGTATTTGGGTGAACGCTCCTGCTTCCACCCATTTAGAGAAATAGTTAGTTAAAACCAAAAGGAATCGTACATTACCTCGCCCTGCTGAGAGGGGGCCTACTATTTCCATTCCCCATTTGATGAACGACCATAGGGAGGTGACCGAGTGGAGGTTTTCGCTTACTTGGTGAATCATTGAAGCGTACTTTTGGCATTATTCACATTTCCTTGCGAAGTCTGAGGTGTTCCTTTTCATAATGGGAAAATAGTATCTCTCATGTATGAGGCATCTGACTAGTGCTCGATTACTGGAGTGAGCACCTAAATGGACTTCTTCGAGGACACGTTGGGTCTGGTTTGGGCCAGACACTTTACCAGAGGGCCGCCATAAGTTCTTTTGTACAGGTCACTATGAAGTATACTATATCTGGCCGCTTGCATTCTTAGCTTCTTGGCTTCTTTCTTGTCATAAGGGAGTGTGCTGTCCTACAAATAGGCGATAATACGATTGCACCAATCCCAAGTTAAGTTTATGGTTCTTACCTCGATTTGGTCTAGTGATGAGTTGAGGAGGTGTACTACGTTTTTATCCCCTATGGTGATGCTTTTGGTAGCTGTGGATACTTTCGCGAGGTCGTCCGCTTTGGCATTCTGCGTATGTGGGATATGGTCGAGCTAGCATTCGTCGAACTCAGGTAGTAGCTTGCAGATTTTAGTATGATATTTTTGAAACCTTTGTTCCTTGATTTGAAAAGTCCCTATGAATTTGTTGACTACGAGTTGGGAATCATAGCGGAGTTTCAACCGTTTCGCCTTATACTTTAGTGCTAGCCTCAACCCTACAATTACGACATCATACTCTGCCTCGTTGTTAGTCATATCCGGGCACCTTATGGACTCGAGTACGAGTCCTAATCCATACCCTAGTACGAGGACCAGTCCAAACCCTGATGCGTTGGATGCGCCACCGGTGTAACCTAGAGATCTTGTGTTTGGAGAGAAGTTTGGACGACTTCCTTTTCAACTTCAGGCACTATCTTTGCACTAAAGTCGGCGAGCACCTGTGACTTTATTGTCATTCGCGGCTAGTGTGTGATATCGTGCTCACTTAGCTCGATGGCCCACTTGGCCAACCTCCTTGATAGCTCAGGTTTATGCAAAATGCTCCTCAAGGGAAATGTTGTAATGACCGAGATGGGGTGGCATTGAAAATAGGGTCTGAGCTTTCGTGAAGTTATGACTAGTGCCAGAGCCAATTTTTCGAGGTGCGGGTACCTCGTCTCGGCGTCAATGAGTGTTTTTCTAATGTAATAAATGAGAGATTGCATACTTTTGTTTTCTCAGATCAGGGTTGCACTTACCGCTACTTCGGAGATGGCTAGATAGACGATGAGTTGCTCCGCAGTTTCGGGTTTTGAAAGTAAGGGTGGTTATGATAGGTATGCCTTACATTCTCGTAGAGCCTGGGCACACTCAGAAGTCCATTCGAGGCCATTGTCCTTTTTTAGCACGCCAATAATTTGTGACATATATCAGACGATCGTGAGATGAATCTTAATAGAGCGGCGATTCGACCAGTCAACCTTTGGACGTGTTTCTTGGTAGTCAAGAGTTCCAGTATCCCCTCCATAGCTTTGATTTGGTATGGGTTGACCTCAATCCCCCGTTGTGATACCAAAAAACCTAAGAATTTCCCCGAGTCTACGCCAAACACGCACTTCTCCGGGTTCAATTTCATTTTGTATCGTCTCAACATGTCAAAAGCTTCCTTCAAATGATCGATGTAATCTTCTGCCTTTATAGATTTGACCAACATGTCATCTATGTATACTTCCATGGTCTTGCCGAGTTGGTCTTTGAACATTTTATGACTAATATTTGATATGTAGCCCTTACATTTTTTAGCCCAAACGGCATTGACCCTGTAAGAATACGTTCCTTGATGGGTGATGAACGTGGTCTTCTCCTGGTCTTCTTCCTCCATAAGTATTTGGTTATAACCTGAGTACATGTCCAAGCAACTCAATAGCTCATGCCCGGCTATTGCATCGATGAGTTGGTCGATGTGGGGTAGTGGAAACGAATCATTCACACATGCTTTATTCAAGTCTGTGAAATCCACACACATCCACCATTTTCCATTTTTCTTTCTGACCATCACTATGTTAGCGATCCACTTAGGATACTTCGACTCCCTGATGGAGCCGTTCTCTAATAGTTTCTCCACCTCCTTGCGGACTGCATTATTAATGGCGGGGTTGAATTTACGCCTGACCTATCTTACTGGGGCGTGTAATGTGTCGACATTTAGTTTGTGTGGGGCGATTTCCTTTGGGATACCTGGCATATCTGCATGGCTGAAGGCAAACAAATTTGCATTAGTTATTGAGAATTAACTTAATTTACCTAGTTCCTAGAGTTTGCAGCCGATTTAGGCCTTTTTGCTACGGTCATTAAGGTCTAATTGAATAAGGTCGAGGTCTTCTATGGTTGAATCCGCAGCCTCAACCATTTTGGGATCCATGCCGGGTTTTTTGCGTCGATCTTGGCCCAATTGAATGTTATGCCTATTTTTTTGTCCTTTTTTTGTTGGGTTGCCATGCTGTCTAAGACAATGCGGTAGTATTCTCGGGATGTGCGCTGCTCTTCATGTATGCTGAATATTCCTCATAGTGTTGGGAATTTAATTACTTGGTATAAGCTGAATGGGATGGCTCTCATCGGATGTATCCATGGTCGTCCCCGATTGCATTGTACGCGCTGACCTGTTCTATGATGTGGAATATCATCTCCAAAGTCATGCTGTCGGCCAAGACGAGGAGTGTAATTTCTCTTAACGCCCGCTCAACTGCATTATTAAAACCGGTTAGCGTAATGCAACATGACACTATCTTGTTCTCGGGTCTCATTTGGGTGAGGACTCGGGGATGGATAATGTGCACTCCACTTCCATTACCCACCATAAGACATTTGACATCGGTAGCTAAAATGCATAGAGTAATGACGAGGGCATCATTATGAGGGAAAGTCAAACCGTCGGCATCCGACTCGTCGAAAATATAATTTCTACGAGTCTATCATACCGTTTGTGGATGATAGACCGCTTGAGCTTGTGAGTGGTGGTTAATTTCACACTGTTGATAGAGTTGCCATCGCCGTTGCCGATGATCATGTTGACAGTGTGAGTTGGTGATGGCGGCTTCGGAGGGCCTTGGTATTCACGTCCTCTAGTGAAGTTATTCCTTCCCTTGTTGCTTAACAACACTTTGAGGTGACCCTACCGCATCATATTTACGACTTCTTGTCTGGGGGCGATGCAATCTTCTATTTTGCGCCCACGTTTTTTGTGGAACTCACAGATGGCATCAGACTTTTTGGTGTTTGGATCGGATCTCATCTTTGGCGGCCACTTTACCTTTGCTCCAAGTTCTCCAGAGCATAGACTATTTTTGTAGGTTACATGCAGAAATTGTGAGTAGATAATAAGGGGGCATAACTCCTTTGTTTTGGTGAGTCCCGACTATCGACCTAGATGGGCCTTCTTCGTAGCGAAAGGAAGGTGTGGCAGGTGCCCTGATGTATGGCTGGTGTCGTTCCCTATTGGGTTGCGAGAGCGGGTGGTCTCTTCTGGCGTTGTCCCTTCGTTCTTTCCTGGACTCGACTTTTACCAAAATGAGTCGGTGAGTCAGTCCATTGAGGTCGTCCTCATCTGCTCGGAATTCGTCACAATAGGAATTATGGATCTCGTCCCAAGTGGTTGGAGGGTATTTGATTAGTCGGCTCAACAATATTCTAGTTGCTCTTGAACCATCCCTGCTCAGCTTGTTCTAGAAAGTTGCAACCTCTATCCCCTCAGACACGTTCAGTAGAGTCATCCTTACTCTATTGAACCGGATGATGAAGTCCCCCAGTCCCTTTCCCTAAGATTGCTTGACAACGAATATGTCGTTCACTATCGCTTCAGACTTCTTGGCTCCAGCATGTGAGGTTACGAACTCGTCGGCCATTTCCTTGAAAGTTTTTATGGAACGGGCTGGTAACTGTGAGTACCATGTTAGTGCTCCTCCCCTAAGGGTTTCCCCAAACTTTTTTAGCAAAATAGAGGATACTTATTCCTTAGCGAGGTCGTTGCCTTTCACGGCGGTGACACAGTGGGTCATATGATCTTCATGATTGGTCATTCCGTCATATATCCTCAGATACGGTGGCATTTTGAAGGTCTTTGGTATGGCATGCGGGCTGCTGTGTCACTGTATGGCTGTTCTATGAACCTATTGGCATCCCTTTTTAGCAACAACTTAGGGGCGCCTGATATCTTGTCGACATGTTCCTGGTGTTCTTTTATCTAGTTTCGGAGTGCTTTGTTTTCATTCTCCATTTCCTCTATCCTCTTTAGAACGGCAGCGAGGGCGTTGTCACCTGCACTGTTAGTAATATTGTGAGTTATATCTGTTGTTGGAGGGATCGGCTGAACGCATTGTTCATCTACTCGTTGCACCGCACATGCACTTGCAGTTTCTGTAGTCATGCCTGAAGTGGACCTGTTGAGCACGCTTACCAGTGTATCGGTCAGCCACGCCTCAAGGAACTTCTTCACAGCTGGCGGTGTCCCTTCTTCTGTGGATGCGAGGCTCATTTTCCATTGGGTTTTGTTATGCTACAATGGTAGGAGAGGATATCTCTCGTGCCCAAGGGAGGAAGTGGATGTCACATCTTCGCCTAGGGTTTCACATATCTCGTTGATAGCTTTCATGAGGTTGCTAGGAAGATTCCCTGTTACCTTCGTCATTTCTCCGTGGTTACCTGCCATGTAGGTTTTTGTACGTATAAGAAAAGAAAAAGGTTTTGGACTTTGTGATGTTAGTGACTTGCGTTAGTTGTAGATCTAAAGGAAACTAAAAAATTAATTAAGAGATCCCCACAGACGGCGCCAAATTATTTGATCAAAAAATATATATCTTGGTTCAACTAATTAAATTTATATAAATGAGGGTTAATCTTAGTTAACAATAATAACCCAAAGGCAAAATTTTCGAAACTGTGATAAATAACACGTAGATCTGTCCCATAAAACTATGATAGTATATAATAGTTAATATTTAAGAACCCAAACAAAAGCAATATGACATTAAAAAATGATGAATAACAATAAATGACATTCAATAAATAAATGCAAAAGAGTCACTCGAGAAAGGATGAAAGCAATGAATATATCTTCTGACAATCGAGAATGATGAATATATCTTTGAGTATTGAGGTATTCTCGGATCTAGTGGAAAAGTGTAAGCAAGAATCTTAGTAAAAAGGTTGTTTTTGTGTGCTTGTGATGAAATCCGATTTTCTCTCTAAAGTCAAAGTATCTTTTCTCTAAAATGAATATTTCACGTCCCCTATCGTTGTGTCTCTTTCCTTTTATAGGAAACATGTTCCTATAAACCCTAATAATACAAGTGGAGAGAATATCCACTAAAATATTCTCTTTCATGTCCTATCTTGAAACTAACCATTAGAACTCTATCAAGGGCAGGCGACCTCGGCATCGATCATTGACGACTCCTCGACTTCGATCTTCGCTGACTCTTCGACCATGGTCTTCATTGTTGATTAGATCACTTCGACCTATGGCGACCTGTAGATGTTTTACCGATATCATTTTGACTTATATTCTAAAGATAGATTTTGACCCATACAATATTTCTTGGAGCGCGATAAGTGACAAATTGTCCACGAGAACTGTTGCAAATTGCTGCTTGAAATGGTCCATTAACATCACCTAGGGTGGCTAAAGGTCAACGAATGCTGATGACTATTGCCTAATTGATGAAATTTTTGAGCTGGATGCGAGTGAGTGGAGGAATGTGGACTGGGACAATCTTCTGACCATAGGCCTGGAGAGATATGTTGAAAGAGATGGAACCAAATGGTTCTTCACACAGGTCAACATGGAAACAGATCATTTGCTGAACAAGTAGAAGTTCTAGCTAGGGGTGTCAATATTCGAAAATAGACTAAACCGACCGAACCGTACCGCACCGAACCGATTTTTAGGTTTCTTTTTAAGAAACCGTAGGTTTTTATATAAATTTATAACCACACCAATAATTAGGGTAGGTTTCTTATTTTATAAAAATAAACTGAAAAATATCGAACAGTACCGAATAAATTTTACATGTGAAAAATATATTTATTTAGTAAGTTTAAAAATAATAATGCATTAAATTTTCTTTGGGCCTTGGAATTATGAAAACTATTACAAGCCAACAAGTAATTAAACTCAAAATATTAATTCCTAAAACCTATTATGCTAGCCTACTTCTACTTAAACTTAGTTATTTCAAGTATCTTTATTAGCAAGACACTAAGTATTCTAGCGATTATGAGTAGCAAACTACAATGTATTGAATATGTTTCCTTTCATATAATTTAGATTTATCTTTTTGAATATTTAATATTTTATAGACTTTATTCTTGAGTTCTAGCTTGGTATATCTTTCAACTCGTGTGATTTATATTTTCTTTGCCTTTGTTTGATTTCTTTTACGTTCTTGTAGAATAGTCGATGGATCTATATTCTAGCCATCTTTTTTTTTTAAATTCATCATCCTTTAAACAACAAAAATGTCTAGAGAGTTTTGCTAAGTCCTATAAAAGAAATATGTTATTGCATTCTACTTCTACTGGTGAATCTTACATGATATTAAAAAAAATACCGAAAATTAACCGAACCGTACCGATATCGAAGAGAAACCGACATGATTGGAATAGTTTCGAAAAGTCTAATTTTGGTTATGCATAATAGAATAACTGAAAAATTGGTATGGTACAAATTTTATAAAATAATCGGCCTAACCGAATCATTGACACCCCTAGTTCTAGAAATAAGATATCGTCCGTATTTGACTGAAGTAAGAGAGGCTCGGGATAGTAAACTAGTCGTTCCATGACATGCCCATCACTCGGTACCTGTGCTACCTCCCACCAGCAGCAGATATCCAAGTAACTCATTCCACCAAGACTTAGACAGAAGTTCTATTCCTTTATTCAGAAGTTTTTTATTACCCTTAATGTATCCTTATTTTCTCCCAATTCCACAACATATGGTGTGTGTTCATCACTTCAGGTAGTCTTGAAATATCATGGAGCCAATAGAACAACCTTCCACAAAATCATTTAGGACACTTAACACCAAAAACTCCATCTTTACTACCGAGGTGAAGACTAAGGTGTTTGCTTCAATGATATGTCAAAATAGGGAAGTATTCATTTATGGATTTAACTTATATACACGACAAATTTTTGCTCTACAAATATGATTTATCATATTGTAGCAGGTTGCTTGACTTAATTTCTAGGTAGCTAGTTCCACGTAGAATGACACTTGTAATTATTTTTTAGGTGACAAAATTCTTTTACACCGTCAGTATAGAAGTAAAACTTTTTAAATGTTGTAGATTGTAGTTGAATGGAAGCTTGAGAAGAATTCTTTGGCAATGTGTTTTATGATGGCTCTTATGTTTCTATTCCTTTATTCAGAAATTCTTTCAGTAGCAAAGTATGAGTGCATACTCAAATGTAGGAGGTCATCTCCTTCTCTTTTGTACACATTAGAGGTAAGTCTATCTCATTTTCTGTGATAATGTCAAAATAAGGGAAGTATTTATTTATGGATTTAACTTAGATAAACGTTGGATTTTTGCACTGTCACTATAATTTAAAGGCGAAATACATAAAACGCCCCTTTAAGTTGTGCATAAAGATCATTTGAACACCTTAACTTGGCATATGACCAGGTAGACACCTCTGCTTGGAAGAATTGTATCTCTTAAACTTCTCTCGCTGACATGGCAAAATTTGTGTGTTACCCTCATATCTGAGTATGTGAATCTCTTTAAAATTAGCTATCTTCTTCTTCTTTTTCCTAAAATCAATATGGACCCCACCTAATTCATACCTCTTTCATCTTCGATTTTTCTCCACCATCCTCTGCAACAACCGATAAGGAACTTGCAAACCAAACTACAAAATTGAGGTCCCTACATTTTTAGACAGAGCCACAAAGGTCATCAAGCAGATGCTCTGCCTCCAGGTCGACTGGGTCATCTTCGCCACCAATTCCGACGACTACGACGACTCTTTCATTAGCTTACTCAGATCCATCATCAAATTCCTTCACCACCTCATTTTCCATAGCAAGCCTCTCCGGACCCGACCCGATCTCAAAACTCGACCACCCAATCCTTCACGAGTTCAAGAAGATCTAGAGCCTCCAAATCGATATTCGGTTAGAGAAAGGCATGATGATTAGGTGGAAGAAATAAGTGAAATGTGGTTTGAGGGTTCTATTTTTGGGAAGAGATGACGGAAGAAGATGGGTTGAGTTCTGTATTTGGGATGACATAAGTGAAAGGAGGTGAGGGGGAGTGTGACGACTCAAAGGGTCATCACCTGTTTTCTTATCCATTTTGTGTTTCTGAGGCCTTGAAAACCTCATTTAGAGTCGCCTCGATTTTCGTGCACAGTCCGGGCGCATAGCGGGAAAGCTTAAATATGAAGTTTTGTGAAAAATGCTAAGTTTGATGTTAAAATGAATAAGTTTGACTTCGGTCAATATTTTGGGCAAACGGGCCCGGACCCATGATTTGACGATCCCGGAGGATCCATAGGAAAATATGGGACGTGGGCATATGTCCGGAATTGAATTCCAAGGTCCCAAGCCCGAGAAATGAATTTTTAAGTAAAATTATTTTCTGAAAATGTTTAAGGAAATTGGAAATGAAATTTGATTAGAACGAGTTGGTATCGGGCCCGTATTTTGGTTCCGGCGCCCGGTACAAGTCTTATATATGACTTGAGTCATTCCTATGAAATTTGGTTAAAAATAAACGTCGTTTGACGCGATCCGGTCCTTAATTGAGAAATGTGATGTTTAAAAGAGTTTTGAGAAACTTCACTGATCTCGAGGATTAATTTGATGCTCGTGATGTTATTTTGGTAATTTGATTACACGAATATGTCCGTAGTATGTTTTTGAGGTTGTGTGTATACTTGGGTTGGAGTTTCGAGGGCTCGGGTGAGTTTCGAGTAGGTTCTGGGATGCCTTAGGCTTAGAAAGTGAGATGTTGCAGGTTCAGGAAGTTGCAGGCCTCTGAACCCTTTAGTGCGGTCCACGAGGAATCGCGTACGACCGCGGAGGGGCCAGAACGGCCGCGGTCGCCTTTGTGCGGGGCGTGGTGGAGGCTGTGCGGCTGCAGTCGCCTTTGTGCGGTCCGCACAGGGTGCTGAACTACAGGTCTTCAGGGAGGCATGTGCGGCCGCAACCCGTTTAATGCGGTCCGCGGTGGAGCTTCGCGGCCACAGTCCTTTTTATGTGGTCCGCGGTGAGGGTCTGAGAGGGGTATAAATAAACGGGAATTTCAGTTATTTTTTACTTCTCAAAACCCCAAAAACATAAGAGGCGATTTTTCAAACAACCTTTCTTCTCCAAATCAATTGTAAGTCATTTTTAACTAGTTTTCTTCAATCATTAACATCTTTTAACATGATTTCAACTTAAAATCAAAGATTTTCATGGGGGAAATTAGGTGTTTTGGGTAGAACTTAGGTTTTCCAAAAATTGGGGATTTGGACCTCAATTTGAGGTCCGATTTCAAAACAAATTATACATTTGGATTCGCGGGGGAATGGGTAATCGGGTTTTGGTCCGAACCTCGAGTTTCGACCACGCGGGCCTGGAGGTGATTTTGACTTTTTGGGTAAAAATTTGGGAAAACTCATTTTCATGCATTGGAGTTGATTCATTTTGCACATATTGATGTAATTAAGTAACTTGTGACTAGATTCGAACGGATTGGTGGTAGAATCAAGGAGTAAAGCTATAATTGAGGCTTGAGTGGTGTTGAAAGTTTCGAGGTAAGTGTTTGGTCTAACCTTAACTTGAGGGATTAGGAGTTGAGTCTTATTTGTTACGTGCTAATTGTCGAGTACGACATATAGGCATGGTGACGAGTATCTATACGTTGGTGTCTAGCATGACAGTGAGTCTTTATATTGCAGATATTCTGATTTTGTTGTATCTTTCATGCCTTAATGATGATTTCTATATGTTGTAAAAAGCATGTAAAAGAAATTGTGATCTTTGAACTTCGAGGAGCATTGGCTCGAGTTATAATACGAATTGTGAAAGTATATGAGATAATTGAACCCTTTGGAGTATTGACTCAAGTGGTAAAGTGAGTTATAAAGTAAGAAGTGAAAGAAAGAGAAAGAGTTATTGAATTGTTCCCTTGCCAGGATGTTTTTTGCTTTGTTGATTATCTCCCTTGACGGGAAGTTGAGATTTATTGATATTGTTCCCTTGCCGGGATTTAGCTGTTTAATTGTATTCCCTTGCCGGGATTTCTACAATTATTTGTTTACTCCCTTGCCCCTTTGTTTGTGATTGTTGTTTGGGTGAGGAAGAGTGTTAAAACACAAAGGGTGATGTTGTGCATTGTTCGCTATTGAGGAAAGAGTGTAAAGCACGAAGGGTGATGTTGTGCATTGTTTGCTATTGTGAGGAAGGAGTGTAAAGCACGAAGGGTGATGTCGTGTCGTACGATGTACCATTCCGTACCGATATTCATTGACTATATGGTGAGGAAAGAGAGTAAAGCACGAAGGGTGATGACATGCACATTATTATGATACGATTGATTTGGTGAGAACGAGAGTAAAAGCACGAAGGGTGATGCCGTGCATATTTTTATTATTGATATTGTTTGGGTGAGGACGAGAGTAAAAGCACGAAGGGTGATGCCGTGCACATTGTTGATTTTGATTATTGTTGACATTCTGGCTTTGTTGCTTCTTCCTTTTATTGAGGTTCTCTATTTGGAATTGTTACCTCCCCCAACATGTTTCCCCTTCCCACACTAACTGGTTATTTCCTATATTTCTTCTCCGTTGTACATGTATATATATTTGAACTGCACAGGTTATTTGGTAGTCTGGTCCTAGCCTCGTCACTACTTCACCGAGGTTAGGCTAGGCACCTACCAACACATGGGGTCGGTTGTGTTGATACTACACGCTGTGCTCTTTTACACAGATCCAGGTCTTGGACAACAGCAGTAGCGCGGGAGCCAGCCTTCAGTCCAGTGATACATTGAGGTAGCCTTGCAGGCGTCCACAGGCACGGCGTCTGCTATATCTTTTATTTCAGTCTGTTATCTCATGTATTCGAGACAAACAATTTATATTTTCTTTCAAACGGTTGTATTTAGTATTCTTAGAAGTTCGTGAGTAAACTGACACCAGCTATTGGGTAGAGGCATATGTTGATTTCCGCATTATTGTTCAGTTTCTTTAATTTAATTCTTCCGCATATTTATTTAAATCCGTTGATTTTCATGATATTACTGATAATTGCTAAACGAAGTGAATCGGTTAATGAAAAAGGTAGTTAAGGGTTGGCTTGCCTAGCTCTCATCAGTAGGCGCCATCACAACTCCTGAGAGTAGAAAATCGGGGTCGTGATAGAGAGATGGGGCAAAAGGAAGAAGAATAGGTTTTGTTTGGGGGGGGGGGGGTGGCGTTGGTCTAGCTCAAAGCAAGGAAGAATGTATTTTCCTTCCATTTTTCTTTCAATGTTTTTTATATATTAGACGTGTCAAATTTTTTATTGCAAATAATACGTGGCATATTTTAATTAGTTCATTTTACACGTTATTGGCAAGTGTAACTCACGCTCATGATCTGTTGCACTCGAGTGTTTACTTGACACATTTAATAGCCATTTGAAATGTCTAAATGGTAAATGGATCAATTGAAGTATTCGTATGATCGTTGAGGACAACTTAAATGGGCCGTTTATATATTTCGCCTAATTTAAATCATATTGTTTCTTAAAAATGTTTGAACTAAATTATTTTAAACAACTCCATTGGGTTGTAAATTAAATGGAATAATAGTTAATACTACTAATAACTACTTCATTAAAAATAAAAATAAAAATAAAAATGTTGGGTTTTTCTCAATAATCCAAAATAATCTCTATAAGTCCCATATGACGACTGCGATTTATAAGTCACATAAGGTCAATGCGATTTATAAGTTTATAAATCGCATTTGTCAAATGTAATTTATAAGTCATATTTATTTAATGCGATTTATACTTGCTAATAGATATGCCTAAGTTTTCTCTATTCTCAATTCTCGTTTGGATCCTTATTTATTACGTATAATTTTTTTATTCTAAATTTAGCTCTTTATTTATAATTCTCCTATACATATAATGAGTTATTCCTCAATAGCATAACATATATTTATTAAATGCCTAAAAATGTTTAATTGATTAAATACCTATTGATTCAACATATGCATCATTGAATTTTATCTATAACTATATCTAAATTTCTTTTCAAAAATTCAAAAAAGAGTAAAATTTTTGAAAAGAAAATTTATGTATGTAATTATAAATAATGAAATTCAAAAAGGGAACCCAGAATGGGAAACCATTATATTGCTATGATGAATACAGACTTATAAATCGCATTTTTTACCGGAATGTGAATAGGAGAATTATACTTGGCTAGTCTTTTTTCTTGTAGGAAAAGGTTTGGACTTTTATAAATTGAGGATCTTTCATTCTCATTCAGCAGCATCCATAATGTAGCCATATGAGGCTTTAGAGTCGTGTTTAGGGGGAGAACTTTACGGGACAAGTGTTAGTGAGTCACTTGTATTTTCCTCTTCGTGAGGTTGTTCTCTCGATATTTTGTACTCTCTTTTTATATAGTGGATTGCTCATCTCCGTTGTGGACGTAGGTCAGTTGACCGAACCACATTAAATGTTTGTGTCTCTTTTGGTATATTTCCTTTTGTTGTATGATTTATCGTCGTTCAAGGTTTGCTTTGCTAGCTTCCGCATGACACCTGATTTTTTTGGTCCTAACAAGGGTACAAGAAAACTTCTTCAGACCACTGTGTATTCTTCCAGAAGTTCTCTGATGATGATTTTATTATTTTATTGCTTTATGTGGACGACATGCTTATTGTTGGCAAGAATAAATCCAGAATTGCAGTCCTTAAGAAGCAGTTGAGTAAATCGTTTGCGATGAAGGACTTGGGGCCAGCAAAGAAAATCTTGGACATTCAAATCCACCGACACAGAGATAGAAATGAGTTATTTCTGTCCCAAAAGCAATACATTGAGAAGGTACTCAAGAGGTTCAATATGACAGATGCAAAAGTGGTTAGTACTCCTCTTGCTAAACACTTCAAATTGAGTATTAGTGAGAGTCCATCTACTGATGAAGAGAAAAAGGAGATGTCTCGTATTCCTTACTCTTCTGCCGTTGGTAGCTTGATGTATGCTATGGTTTGCACTAGACCAGATATTGCACATGCCGTTGGTACTGTTAGTAGATTCCTTTCTAATCTTGGAAAAGAACATTGGGATGCAGTAAAATGGATATTAAGGTATTTGAAAGGTACTGCAGATTTAAAGCTGTGCTTTGGCAATGGCAAGCTTGAACTTGTTTGTTACACAGACTCTGATTTAGGAGGCAATCTTGATAATTCAAGATCCACTTCCGGTCATTTGATCACTTTTGCAGGGGGAGTTGTTTCTTGGCAATCTAGACTACAGAAGTGCATAGCTCTATCCACCACGGAAGCCGAATATATTGCTATCACAGAAGGTGCCAAAGAACTATTATGGATGAAGGAGTTTATTAATGATCTTGGCTTTGAGCAGCCAAGGTACATCTTATTTTGTGATAATCAGAGTGCTATCTGTCTCACCAAGCACTCCACTTTTCATTCTAAGACCAAACATATAAATAGAAAGTATCATTGGATAAGAATGGTCGTGCAAAAGAAATTATTTGAGGTTGAGAAAATAAACACTGATGAAAATCCTTCGGATATACTGACAAAGGCGGTGGTTGCAGGTAAACATGAATTTTGTAGAAAATTGGCAGGCATTAAGCCTGTCAATAGTTCCTCTACTTGAAGACACATTTATCCCCTTGGCTGGAGGGGGAGTTTGTTGGGCACATGCTTATGTTGTCCAGCCAAAGGCCCAATGGCCTAATTCTATTCTCTTTTGGTTTCCATTTCTATTTGGAATTGGATTCGGTTTATTCCTATTTTGAGTGGGTTTTGGCTTTAAGAGAAAGCACCACTCATGATCTATAAATAAGACAACCTTGGAGAATTATTCTATGCTCATTGATACAAGTCTTTGAAAGACTTAAGCACATAAAAGTGGTTTTTGAGAGAGCTTTCGTCAAGAGAGAAGAGAGAAGAAAAATATTTGTTTTGCTGCAGATTTTTATTCCGACCAGCCAACTTCAAATCACATTTTCCGATTCGTTAACCGTTGGATCGGGCTGAAATTTTGACTGAGTATTCGTAACATCTTGTCTTGGATTTGAACGATGAAGATCGAATTTGGAGGCTCGTAGTATCTTATTTCGAGCCTCTAACAGCAGCTTCATTTTTGTGGATTATACTCTTTCTTCAATTGATTAGTTGTTGCTCTTGTTGCTATTGTTGCTCCGTGTTTGGCACTTGTTGTGTAGCCAATTTGGAGAACTTTTGTAACCCTCTTATTGTTATAGTGGAGTTTTTTGGATCTTTGTGATCCCGTGGTTTTTACCTTCGATTTGAAGGGTTTTCCACGTTAAAATTTGGTGTTCTTTATCTTCTTTATTTTCAGGTTTGCCTCTTCCTCGGCATAACATTGTTTACCTGATAGTTCATAATCTGTTGATTTGCAAAAGGTTATATTAACATATCGAACTCTGTACCCAATCAAATACCATCACATAAATCGGAACGAAGATGCATACACATCATATGTAAACTAACTAAAAATAAGCTGTCTACTTCATATTTTTCTATATGTATATACAAAACAATGAACAAGAGAAAAGAATAATAAGAATTAGATTTAACTTAAAAGAGGCTTCTCCACATCATATTCATCACTTTCTGAGGAACTGGAAGAAGAACTGATCAAATACTCTTCTTTCCCTTTAGCCCATAGCACGAAATACAGACCGATGAACATAAAAAACATACCAGCAAGGCTGCAGAAAGAAGCTAAAGTCATCACTCCAATTATCGATTATTAATCAGTGGCGTGCACAGGATTTTATGTAAGCAGTGTCGGCCAATTGTCACAGTTGAACTAGTACATTTGTTTGGGTTTCAAGCTATGGAGTTTTAATAAAGCTTTACTTCCATCCTAAACCTATACTTCGTCTTATTTTTCAAAAAGTGATGTGTGAGTAATTGAGTATGTGTGAAAGGGAGCATGACGTAACTGGTAAAGTTGCTACCATGTGACCAGTGGCGAAACTAGAAATTTTTCCAAGGGTATTCAAATTTAAAAGAAGTGATAAAAATTTCCGACAAACGGTGTTCAATATGTGTTATATCTAAAACGTAATATTTTACCTATATACACAATACAATTTTTCGACGAAAGGTGGTCAATTGACCACTCTTATAACCATGTGGCTTTGCCACTGCATGTGACCAGGAGGTCACGGGTTCGAGCTGTGGAAATAGCCTCTTGCAGAAATGGAGGGTAAGGTTACGTACAATAGACCCATGTGGTCCGGCCCTTCCATGGACCTCATGCATAGCGGGAGCTTAGTGCACCAGGACGTCCTTTTGATATGTGAGCATGTGTGTATGCGCGCATGTATGCATTTATTTGAATTTTTTTGGGAGGTTGATTGATAATGCATGTACCTTCCAAGAGTGATCGAGTCCCTTAAGGTGATTGTAGAGAGAACAACTGCTAACACAGTTCCAATGGGACTAAAAACAGAAACCAACACTGGCCCTCTTTTCTTCATTGCCCAATTATTGAAGCTTATGCATATTCCACTTACTATACCTGCCTATTACAACCAAAAAATTTGTATAAATATCAGAATCATTTTTCTTTACCCTACAATTTGTCTACATAACAATTTGCACATAAAAAAAAGGCAGCCCGGTGCACTAAGCTCCCGCTATGCGCGAGGTCAAGGATCGGACCACAAGGGTCTATTGTACGCAGCCTTACCTTACATTTCTGCAAGAGGCTGTTTCCACGGCTCGAACCCGTAACCTCCTGGTCCCAAGACAACAACTTTATCAGTTACGCCTAGGCTCCCGTTCACATAACAAATTGCACATATAACATTATTAATTAAGGTAACTGGTGAATTACCAGTAAGGAAAAGCCAATCAAGTCGCGGATATTTAAGGGAAATCCAATCTCCAAGCAATGTTCTTGAACTAACTCAACTATTACAGTCAATGACATGCCTATGAAGGAAGTTATAGCAGATAAGGAGATTGGTGCTGGAAAATATCCCAAGGTTGTTGCCTGAAAAGTTGTTAATTAACCAACATATTAGGAAGAACTACACTAGCAAAGTGACACTATACAAGAAAAATGTCATTTCGAATTTTAGCGAGGAAATATACAGTTCATCACTAAAAGGAACAATAAGAATAACGACAACAATAACAATATACCCAGTATTATCCCACACTATGGGGACTAAAAGGAACAATAGCGACGGGCTAATATACAACTAGTATACAATAACGAGGAAAAGGTTCCTTTTAGCGCGAAAGATTATAACCTTGCTAAATTTAGGGAACACAAATGCCACGTCAAAAGAAATTAGCAGGACCTCACTAGAACCAGGCGCGTATGTAGCGTATATATGATGGGTTCAATTGAGCCCATAACTTTCGATGCGTAGCATAAATTTGTGTAAAATCTATACTAAAATTGCAACAAATAGTAGATTTGAACCCGTAACTTTAAAAATATATTGAGTTTAATGCTAAAAATCTTAAAGGCTAAATCCATAGGGTTTAAATCCTGGATCCGCCTCTGATTAGAACATCCTAGCTTATTAGCAATGCCCTTATTAGAACATCCTCGATCATAATTAGCGAGGCCCTTATTAGAATGCCCTCGCTAATTATGAGCGAGGACGTTCTGAGGCCCTTTTAGAACGTCCTCAGTCATAATTAGCGAGACCCTTCCTTATTAGAACATCCTCACTCATAATTAGCGAGGTCCTTATAGAACGTCCTCGCTCATAATTAGCAAGACCCTTATTAGACCGTCCTCGCTCATAATTAGCGAGGCCCTTATTAGAACGTCCTCACTCATAATTAGGGAGGCCCTTATTAGAACGTCCTCGCTCATAATTAGCGAGGCCCTTATTAGAACATCCTCGCTCATAATTAGCGAGGCCCTTTCTTACTAGAACATCCTCGCTTATAATTAGCGAGGCCCTTATTAGAACGTCCTCGCTCATAATAAGCAAGGAACTTATATGAACGTCCACGCTCAAATTAGCGAGGTACTTATTAGAACATCCTCGCTCAAATTTTGGCGAGGCTCTTGTTACTCGCTAATTGGGAGTAAGTATTAGTTAATACTGTCTATATACCTGCAAAACAACACTACTTGATAACACCAAGATTGCTGCCATGAGATAGATTGAACCCTTGATCTTATCTTCATTAAATATGTCAGCATCATCATCATCATGTGGTGGAGATGGTAAAGAAAACTGAGCCTCTTTTTCTGGTATGTGAGCATTTGAACTACTTTGCATTAGGCTCATTAGAATTGCCCCTGTTATGCACAATAGTGTTCCTAAAATTTTGACTTTGCTGTATTTGCACTTTAACTCCACCTTCTCTCATCTGCATGTAAGGTCATAGAAATTAGAATTGCAACTAAAGCAAGTAAATAATTAGAAGAAACCATTTCCCTTTCTTCCCCCTCTATTAATTATTAAATAAATAGGATTTTTACACTGTATAGCTGCCCACCCAAAAAAATAGTCAGTATATATATATATATATATAGCCGTCTATGATTAATGTATAATATGTGTATACCGGCTAGGATATGTACAAATATTTTTGGCCGAGTGGCCAAATGTGTAACTTGCCCCTTTCATTTTTCTTTTTAAGTACTAGTATCTGATCAATAAATCCAATGTAGTCCGACTCTTTATAGGACCTCGTGTATAGCGGGAGCTTAGTGTATCGAGATGTCCGTTTTATAGTTTCTCTAACAGGAATTTTGGGGGGGGGGGGGAGCTAGGACAAATAATTGGTAAGTTGAATATACCCAAAGGCCCAAGCTATGAGAAAGATAAGTCCTGGTGCAAGAGGGGGGAGCTAGGACAAATAATTGGTAAGTTGAATATACCCAAAGGCCCAAGCTATGAGAAAGATAAGTCCTGGTGCAAGATTTGGCATAGCTGTTGCCATTGCAGGTGAAGTCAAATTGATTCCCTTTATGTATAAAGATTGGAATAGTGTCACCCTGCAAAAAAAAAAAAAAAGCAAAATGTTGATATACTAATTAAGCATGCCAAAACTTCAAACTAAACTAGCTAGCTCCTAGAGGCAGATCTAGAGCGTGCTCGTTCAATTGAATTCACTACTTTTGGCTCGAATTACTTATTATTACATTATGAAGAAAAAAAATCATAAATGTGTAATACTTCACATCCATTCTCAACCAGTTGACTCTAAACGTTGAATTCGCCTCTGCAGTAGCTCCTTGTATAATCTCTATTTTCTCACGTACGAAAGATTTTTTTTCCCTCTAATGCGCTTGCAATTAGACCAGTCGTAACCCCAATTGTTACGGGAATGTTGTTTAGTTGGTCTATGCATGTCTGGACAGCCTCGGTTAATCCTGCCTATATTAGGTTGCATGTCTTTTTGTAGTCGGATCTCTAAGTTTTCAGAATGCTCCGGATTTTTTTTTAAAAGAATAAAGAAAATAAAAATACATGGCTTACCCTCCAAAAGAAATTAATAATAATTGAATCAATAACTTCAAATTCATTTGCTTTGGCCATTGATTCCTGCAACATTAATAACATTCATACATTAGCTTCTTTTAGGATCATTTATTTGGAAAAAAATAAATACATATCATCACTAACAAGAGAGAAAAATAGTTACCTTTCAAAAAAATAGGATAATGGAGAAAGGATTAAAAATGTGGCAAATGATGATAAAATTACAAGGGATGAAGGTTTGAAACCTAATGACATAAGATAACTTGCTAATACTGAATTTCCTGCATATATAAATTGCATTCCTATTAAACCTCCTATCATTGCAAAATCTTCAAAAACTTCCTTCTTTTGAATTCCTTTCATTTTCTCTTCAATAAATAGCTGAAATTAACCTTCAATATTGCCTTTCTCCCTCAATATCTACCAGCCAGATATAACTGTGCCTCAATCCAAAATAAAATTACTTGTCATATAGCACAAGAAACGACTATGTCTCAATCTTAAACGAGATTACTTGTCATATAGCACAAGATACGACCATGTCTCAATCTCAAACAAAATTACTTGCCATATAGTACAAGAAACGACCATGTCTTAATCTGAAACAAGATTACTTGTCATATATCATAAGATACGACTATGTCTCAATCTGAAACAAGATTACTTGTCATATAGCACAAGATATGACCAGTCTCAATCCCAGACAAGATTACTTGTCATGTACGGATTGATAAACGTGACATATATAAATTAAATTCTTTATAGGGAACAAAGTGCTATTGATCAATGATCACTCTTCATCGTATATTTTCATTTTTTTCCTCATAATTTACCTTCATTCACCTGCAATATATTGCCTTAGTATTACCAGATATTTTCATATTTTTTTCTCATAATTCACCTTCCCTTCACCTGCAATATTACGTTGGCTCGTTGATCTTTTCTGGTATTTATTCTAGGTATTATTGGTTAGCAAAGAACTAGTATATATATGGATAATTTGTTCTTGAAAAAATATCCATTTGGTTTCCTCCTAATTATCTGTTTGAGGAAGAGGAGTTTGGAAAATTATGTGGCCAAGATTCTTTTGTAGGACAAATGGAATTATCAATGATCACTTATTCAATTGGTTTACTGGTTTGCCATTCAATCTGCCAAATGGATTAAATTGAAATTAAATTTAGTTAAATGCCAGAAAAATGAAAAAAATTAAATGCCGAAAATAGTATCAATATTTAATAGAAGTAGTATCAATATTCGACCTAATAGATTTTGCCCCTGTACTATCTAAAATTGACCAATTTTGTCTTTCGTTAATCTTTTGATTTTATATTACCCTTTCCCTTGATCCATAACAGATCTCCAACCTGGGTTAACTTTAAATCATAACCAAAAGTTGATTGGTAAATTTGATTATTTTTTTCTCGAAGAATTCGAACTCGTGTCCATTCATTTTATGCTGGAACTCTATTAATAACAAGGGGCCAAGGTTAACAATAAGGACATAAAATGAACCTAAAATATACCGTATAATAAAATTGAGCAATTTCAATTAGTACATAAGCAAGATTTATACTTTTTTTTTTTTTTAATTTTGTTGAAGAAAATAAGAAAACGTGATTAGTTGATTAATATCGTGTGACTGCCTTCGTAGTAACCTGTTTAGCTAATATAATATCCCTTTTGACCAAAAAAAAAATTATAATTGGTATAATTGGGTCAATAACGTATCATTTTAAAATGGCTTGACGCACCTCGTCTCAGATGGGCAAAGAGAGCATGGCATTGTATGCGCAATTTCTTTTTTTATGTATGTATAATTTAAAATTTACAAAATAACATTGTAAAAATTTATCCTATTAAGCTTGTAAAAAATAATTATGGATTAGGTATGATACTAAATGATTAAATCAATGTTTTGATTGCCAAGTGGTAGGCCAAAAGGCATGCTAAAGAATATTTTAGTGGTGAAAAAGACATAATTCAAATTATAGTATCACAAGTTAGATAGTATCATTTACACCATAATAACCTCTTATAGCATGTTACTTGGAGTAATTACTAATGGGATAAGATTTTTTTTATATACAAGTAACTTATTAGGTAATTAAATATAAATTTTTATTATAATTAATCAGTTATTTTATAAAATTGATAACTAGCCTGAAAATAGTGATTAAAATACTGATAATGCAAAGTTATCTTTACACTTCAAACGTGACTTAGAGCCCGTTTGGACATAAGAATTTTTTTATTTTTCGAAATAAGTGTTTGACTATAAAATTTCTAATTTTCACTTGAAAATGAATTTTGAAATTTTTCGAAAATTTCAAAAACTCTAAAAAGCTGATTTCAAAAATTTCACTCAGGTTACTCACAAAACTTCAAAAACAACCCAAAATTATATTTATGTACAAACACAACACTAATTTTCAAATACCATTTTTACTTGAAAAAAAGAATTTGCTTTTTTTGAAAATTACAATTCTTATGTCCAAATACCCATTTAAATACTAGTCGGAGTCAAAAAGATTCACGAAAAATTCACAACTGACGCTACTTGTGTGAGTTTTTTTTTATCTCACAATTTTATAGTTCCATAATTTTGTTGACCACAACGTATGGATTGTGTGGAATAAAAATAGGCATCACACAACTAATGTCAATTCTGTGTGAGCCACCCACAATCACTGGGGATTCACCCCTATATATACCTTTGGCGCGAATTGAAAACCCAAATATTTTCTAATCACTGCTCACACTTCTCAGCTGAGAGCTTAGAGTTCAAATGGAAGACGACACCGGAGAACGATCAAGCTTCGTCATCGGCCTCATCGAGAATCGCGCCAAGGAGGTTCTCTCTCTCCATTCGTATTTTAAACAGAGTATATTTCTAGGTACATCGAATGTGCAAATTTGAACTTTCATTTGAATAAATAGATGCGACTTCGCCTTATAGATACAATTTCGATATGTATAACAAGCAAAATTTGAACTACATTTGAACAAATAGATACAATTACGGCGATGTATAACAAGCATATTTGAATTTTAAACTTCATTTTGGATAAATAGACACAAGTTCCGCGATGTATAACGAATGAATGTAAACATCTTCTTTTTCGAGCAAAGGGTGCATTTTCGCGACGTAACGAGCAAATTGAATTTTTTTTGGATAATAGGTGCAATTTCCCTGCGTAACGAGCGGAATTGATTTTTTTTGAATGAATAGGTGCGATTTTTGAACCTGACGAGCGAATTTGATTTTTTTGTTATGAATAATAGGTGTATTTTGAGCAAAAGTTTAAACTTCTACCGAATAAATTGATGATATTTTCTGATTTATGACGAGGAAATTCGAACTCTGTTTTTGAATTAATAGGTGCAATTTGACTTTATAAGTGCTTATGTCATGTTATAAATATGTGATAGCTTACTAGTTTGAGAAATTTGAGAAATGGATAAATATGATGCAGTTTGACGGTAGCTTCGAGTTTAGCTAAGTTAAATGAAGAGATTGTATTATGCTTAATTTTACACGTATTGTCAGAGAATATGTTGATGTTTTATATCTGAAATTTATTGATGTGTTGAGGTAATCCAGATTTATGACAAAGCTAAGCAGGTAATTAAAACTTACAAGTTTTAGGATAGCTTCGAGCTTGTCAAATTCATAGAAGATATTGTATTATGCTTAATTTCAAATGTATGTATGAGAATGTGGATATATAATTTGAATTCACCGTATATTTTCTAACTTTGGTTGTGTTGGGTTGTGTCTCACATTGGTGGATAATGGGTGACTTCTCGTTATATGATCTTGGACAATCCTCATCTCATAAGCTAACTTTTGGGTTGAGTTAGGCCCAAGGTCCATTTTATCGTGTTATCATAGCCAGACCCAAACCCATCCCAATTTATTGTTACCGATGTTGGGCCCCATTTATGTTGTTCACGCTCCAGTTTGCAGGCTTATGGGTGTCTAACGGGTGGGCCGGGCTGGGTAGGATAATTTAGGAACCGTATGGGTTGGAGTCCGGGCCAGTTATGGATTGGGGCTTACCGAGTTTAACGGGTTCGGATTCATCCGAGTAAAAAATGAACCGTAAAGGTTACGGGTACAAGGGGCCGGGCCGGACCGGGCTGGGTTGGGTTAGTGTAGTTTTTAATTTTTTTTTGTATTTTGTATAACTATTGTAAATTATATTTATATAAAGTAAAAATATAAAGAATACAATGAAGATGAGAAAAAATTGTACTTATAAATTGCAAGTACTATATTTATTTCAAAATTACAAAATTGAAGTTTGCATTTAACAAGTAAATTAACAAAAAAAAGAGTAAAACTAAATTTTCATGCATAATAATACTTCAAATTACTCTAACAAACTAAAACATTAAGCATAAATACGTCTAATAATTTTAAAATAACACAAATTGTCTCAAATCAACTTAAATACAAATTTCCGGAGGCCGCTCAAGACAACTCTTCATATGCCTCCTTAAACTGCCTGTGCCACACTTTGGACGAAGATTTAAGACTCAACCACAGTTCTTGCACTTTACTTTCTGAATTTCTTCATTTTCTTCTACCACCTCAAAGTGTTCCCAAACATATGAGCGCACTCTAGAAGTACGAGACATGATTTAACTTGAATTGAGAATTTGAGTTTGAGAAATGAGAGATGAGTGAAGAAATGAAGAAGAGGGGGGGGGTGTATTTATAGTTTTTCAAAAGGTTAAATTTGTAATTACACAAGTGTTAATTTTTTAAAAAAAAAGGTCCAAAAAGGGGTAATTGCGCAAATCAGCCGTTGGGCAACGGCTCCTTGGCAGGCGACCGTTGCCAACAGTTAACATGGGCTGCCCAATCAACAATTAAAAAAAAAAAAAAAGCTAGCCGTTAACCGGTCTGGGCCAGGCCGGTTTAACCGGTTCTACAGTATTTCTGTTGATCGGGTTTGACCAGTCTGGTTAATCGGTTGAAAATAGGTGAACGGACCAAACCCCCCTACCCCTTTAACCCAGCCCCACCCGGCCCCCTTGTACCGGTCCGGCCCGGTCCGGAAACGGGCTGACCCGGCCCGTTAGACACCCATATGCAAGCCTGGGCGTGAGGGGGTGTTGAGTTCTGTCTCACATCGGTGGGTAATGGGTGTCTTGGTCTCCTTATATGGTCTTGGACAATTCTCACCTCATAAGCTAGCTTTTGGGATTGAGTTAGTCCCACGGTCCATTTTATCAGGTTGAAAATATGGACCACTTAATGTAGTTCCTGAGAACTTTACGGCTTAAGTGATCTAGAAAGGAACCAGCTAAAGAAGCCTATGGTGCTTCTCCGACCGATGCTGCATTTTACTTTTCTTCTTGATGACTTAAATGGAGTTAGCATTTTCTTTTCTCTTTTTTAAAAAAGAATCCATTAATTACTCCGGTCGATTGCATTTAAAGAAAGAATCTGCGCCTACGGTTCCCTGGATGCAAGCATCTTTGAGATATCTTCAGTATTATGTAAAAGTGGATGAGTTAACAGTTGAATTTCCAAGTAACTCATAAATTCTGGTGAAGTTTGTTTCTTTAATATAACTTCTCAGGATTGAGTATTACGTGTACACGTGATAATGACTTTTTAAGTATTAAATCAGAAATAAAAAGGAAAAATCCGTGCTTTGCTGAAGCTTCACACCCTAACTGGCAATAGCAATTTTGTCGGCAGGTTGGAGTAGCTGCATTTGACTTGCGATCAGCTTCACTGCATCTTTCTCAGTATATAGAGACTAGCAGCTCCTATCAAAATACAAAGACTTTACTACAGTTCTATGAACCTATGGCGATCATTGTTCCTCCAAATAAACTGGCAGCAGATGGAATGGTCGGAGTCTCACAGCTAGCTGATGGATTTTGTTCCTCCACAAGAAAGGTGTTGCCTCTAAACATATTGGTGGCTCTATTTCGATAAAATGCGTAATTTCTAATTCTTAAAAGCTTAGGACTTATGCTTATGTTGATGTAAACAGGTTATAATGAATCGTGGTTGCTTTGATGATACCAGGGTAGTTCTGAAACTATGCATTTTCGACTCTGCTGCTTCTCCATTAAATAGCACTGACACTACTTCATACTTTAATATGTTATGAAGGGAGCTGTACTGGTTAAAGGATTAGCTGCTAAGGAACCGTCTGCTCTTGGTTTGGACTCATACTACAAGCAATATTATTTGTGTCTGGCTGCAGCAGCGGCAACTATCAAGTGGTATGATGCTATGGTGACTTTCAATTTAATGGACATGGTATTGAAATATTTCATCTGCACTTCTTGCATAGAATGAAAACTTCGAGTTCTTTGGTAAATTCTTGAGAGTCGTGATGCACTCCGTAGAACAGTTAGCAACAGCATTAATATCCATATCTGCTAGGCAACACTCAAATAGGCTTATTTGCTCTAAGAGTGTCATCAATGCTCTTTTCTGACACACAGTTTGCAATTTGATCTAGTGAGCTCATGAATGTCACAGTTAGTATAGGTCTAAGTTATGTGTTACTTTTCTAGAGTGTAAAAGAGCTAGCCCAAGTCAACAGATATGCCCTCAAATCACTCTAGAGAGAGCTAAAAATACTCTCCGCCGATGAGTAACATTGTGGTGTTGCACCATCGACATGAGACTTTGAGATCTCATCCTTAGCCCAATGGAAATACTTGTTCCTGCATTTCATTAAACTGTGGTCCTCAAATGATAAGCCACCTTTAAACATCCGAATTTCGTCAAATTAATATGTTACTTTGTTGATACTGACAACCTTGAGTATGTGAAGTCTGTCATTCATTAGCTTTTATGAAAAACTAAAACACTTTTGATGCTTGGCAGGATTATAACCAAGAATTCATTCACATATTACCAATATGTGAATCCAAAAAGGATTTGTTTTAAGCATATTAAAGATGCTAGTAATTTAGAGGAAAACTGCCTCTTGTTTCACTTGATTATTTTCAGATATGATATGCAAGTACATCATGTGCAGGATTGAAGCAGAGAAAGGTGTTATTGTGGTAAATCACTCTTTGCTGGTATGTGCGACTTCTCATGCATAAAAGAGCCAAATAGGAGTGAAAAACACTTCACCTTATTGAACCTATCTACTGCAAGCATGATTTTGCCATGCAAAGTGGTTTCACATAGTGCAACTATTATTTTATTAAATAGGAGTGAAAAACACTTCAACTTATTTAACCTATCTACTGCAAGCATGATTTTGCCATGCAAAATGGTTTCACATAGTGCAACTATTATTTTTATTATTATGTCCATCACATTGCGCCACATTAAAGTGTAATTTAAAGTGAAAGAAGTATGAACTAGTCCCTGTTCACCAATATTCAGTGATTTGTTTGTGATTATTGTAGTTGCAGCAACGCCAATAAATTTTACCAAGAAAGAAGAATGTCTCAGATCATGTTTTTGCATACTATTGGCAAGAACAATCTGTCCTAGTAGGTCTTAAAGTAACATATTTTGTGTTAATTGATACTTACTATGTCCAGCTTTGGTATATAGAACTAGAACATTGCAATGATGAAAACTTTCTTTCTTTATTCATTTGAATTTTTGGCGGGTGAGGGGTTAGTGAGTTAGCTAAGCTTTTCCTATTTCTTAGCGAAAATTGAAGTGGCATGATTTTCAACTTTTTGAAGGTTAGGATATTGAGTATTTTGTCCACTGGTGTCCTTTAAAGGGCCATATGCGCTATTTCTTTGAAGCTCCTTTGGAAGAGAGATTTCTCATTTTGTGATCAAGAAACAGAAATGTTAATATATAGATATAAATGTGCCATTATGGTGGATGTAGCATATCTAAGAATTTCATGGAACTTTGAGTAGTCAAAAGGAGTATTCGAGATTCAAAGTTGTCTTCTCTTTCCACAGGTTACCTTCAATGGATCTTTTGACCACATGAACATTGATGCCACCAGGTAACTTCCTCATACCAAATTAGTGGCTGTTGCATATCAGCTTGGATCTATCACTTACTAGTCATACTGGCTACTGAGTTCCATTTCAGCTGATAACATCAGCATTACGCTTTCAATTATCCTAAAGGATTGTGTTTAGAAAAGTTAGAATTTATTGTAAGACTTTGTAGATGATCTAAATTTTATACTTTGTCGTTGATGGCAGTGTTCAGAACTTGGAGATAATTGAGCCTATGCACTCTTCTCTTTTGGGCACAAACAGCAAAAAGAGAAGTTTATTCCACATGCTTAAAACAACTCGAACTATTGGCGGGTATGGAAATAATTGCATTGATAAGCTGGTAATAATCTGTCAGTTCATGGTTATAAATGTCTTTGTGCAATTCTATTCAGTGTGCCTCTTGTTTCACATGATAAGGTTGTGTGATAGACATTACTTTTCAATTTCTACACCTAGATTGTGTTATACCTAATATACAGAACTGTGAATGGTGTAGGATTTAGCTTGGTTTCTGTAATACAAAAACCCTAAATTACTGGGAATCATATACCAATTTATAAATATTATTCAGATGACTGTCAACAATGTTAACCTGCTATATGGAGCACATCATTGTATATGAAAAGACAGTCAGTTTTGTGCTTAATGCCTTTTGCCACTTTGTGAATACAAGAATGATAAACGTAAATACTAAGCCCACACTTGAGGCAACTTCATAGTTCTTATGTTAAAGTTCTGCACAGGATGGAAAATTCTGTAATCTGTCTATTTCAGTATGCTGTGCACCTACAACATAAATCTGTGTTTGCTTGATCATACTCCACCGCAGGACTAGACTTCTGAGGGCAAATCTTTTGCAGCCTCTGAAAGACATAGAGACCATTAACACTCGACTCAATTGCCTGGTAGGTTTTCAATGTATTGCATGAGACAGAAGAATATATGACATGCTCTGCTACTATAGAATCAGATTTTGCTGCCATCCCTCCAGTAAATTTTCATGTTATTTTTTTACATTCGTTTAGCAATCTTCTGCGTTAAGAATTTCTCTATTGCGGTTGTATCTCCTCTAGAAGATCTATTTTATTGAGAGTAAGCCTTCTCAGGAAAAGGCTTTATTTTTTAAATGTTAGTGTTGCTTTGGGTGATCGAAACAGGAAGGAGGAGATTGAGGGTTCTCTGAACTACTAGCTGAACTGAGGTGTTCCACAGGAAAATTAAAGTTTTTAAGACTGAGGGGAATATGCTGTTTGACTACAGCTACCAGATTATGCAATCACACTGGTCATTACTTGATGGAGTTTTGGTGCCAATAAAATTTAACCAGCCTGCAGCTGCTTTCTGAGTGTTATTATCCTGTAGTTTATGCCGTGCCTTTCAGGATGTAATGTGATCCAGTCAAAACCTGTGACACTTTTATCATTTTATATCCAGGATGAGTTGATGAGCAATGAGCAGCTATTCTTTGGCTTGTCTCAGGCCCTTCGTAAGTTTCCGAAAGAAACAGGTAACGTCATAGAAAGGAGGTTGATTCTCTCTTGTATTCTATATGGCTTGTCCCATTTCAGAAAGTTGACCTATGTTTCTCCATCCAGATAGGGTCCTTTGTCACTTCTGCTTCAAGCCAAAGAGAGTTACTAATGAAGTCTTGGCTTCAGATAATGGAAGGAGGAACCAAATTATGATATCCAGCATTATTCTTCTCAAAACCGCTCTTGATGCTTTACCGTTACTCTCCCAGGTGCAGCATCATTGTTGGGGTCAGGCATTCACTTTTCTGTATCTTGTATGGTACAATGATTAGCTTGTGATTCAGGTGCTTAAAGAAGCCAAGAGTTGTCTGCTGGGAAATGTTTACAAGTCCATATGTGAGAATGAAAAATATACTTCAATCAGGAACAGGTAACGTTCATATTTGCTTAGATACCTGACTCTTCCCTCCAATCCCTCTCCATGTTGGTGAGCCCCTCTTCAGAATTCAGACAGTTCCATTTTTTCATTGTTAATGTATCTTCAATATTCTCCACCTCAATCCCTTCTAGGACTTTCTTCTTTTTCCGTTCTTGTTTTTCTGAAAGAGAGGATTCCTGTTCCTCCTTAATTTTGTTTACGTCCATGAGCTAATTATTCCTCTGCATCTATCAATCCTTGTAACTGATTTGCAGTTCTAATATGATTTAGGATATTCGATGAATACTGCAATTCATATGTTTATTTTATCCATGTGATATTTGTTCTCTCAGAATTGGAGAAGTGATTGATGAAGATGTCCTTCATACACGAGTTCCTTTTGTTGCACGGACACAGCAGTGTTTTGCTCTTAAGGCTGGAGTTGATGGGCTTCTTGATATGGCCCGTAGATCATTTTGTGACACCAGCGAAGGTTTTTCTGCCATATTACATGTTCTTTTCCCTTCTAAGTTCATTGTCTTAGTTTCTAACAAACACTGAATTTGTAGCTATATACGACCTAGCAAATAAGTATCGTGAAGATTTCAGACTGCCAAACTTGAAGATCCCATTCAATAACAGGAAAGGGTTTTACTTTAGCATTCCGCAAAAGGACATACAGGGAAAACTACCCAGCAAGTTCATCCAGGTTGTCATGCTATATTAAAAATTAAACTTTTATTAAGCATTTATGCTTCTTTTCCTCTAACAACTTTCACGCTAATCAGGTCATGAAACATGGAAACAATGTCCATTGCTCCAGTCTTGAACTTGCTTCAGTGAGTATTACCTGGCATCCATTGCTACATTCCTCTGTAGGCTCCATTTGGTTTGGTGCAAAACATATTCCAGAAGATATTGCTCTTGCAAATTTTCATGAGGAAAACCCGGCAAATCAACTTGAAGCAATAACTCTTAAGGGCGGGAGTAACAACATTCTTGTTGTCACTGATCGGTCTTGGTATAGCCCTTCTAGCTTTTCCCACAACTGTTTGGCCGTCTCTTCGGTACCCGTACTCACTTCACAAAGCACGTTAGGTGCAAGGGATAGTTGGATTGCACTCAATGCATCCCCTTCAATCTTCTCCTTGTCGGGAGCTGATATATCCGTAGGATACTTTCCGTCAATAGCATGGATTGAACCTTCCCTCCGCAGTAACGCCATCATCTGGATCTTCCAGATATTGAAGTTGTTGCGTCCATTGAATCTATCAATTTCAAACTTCATGGAACTCATATTTGCTTGTTCTTTCTCCTTGGATCGTTAAAGAATCCTGTCGCTCTGATACCAATTGTTAGCGGAAACGTAAAAGAAAGAACACAAGATTTAACGTGGTTCGGATCAAAATAATCCTACGTCCACCAGAGAACAATTGCCCTTTTAATATTAACAAAGGAAGGGGAGATTTCCCAATTACACTTAAGAGAATTTCTCTCTTAACTCTCTACTCACTACAATGTATTGTATTATTTTGGGATGATTTCTACAAGTGAAGGAGTGCATCTATTTATAGAGGTAAAGACCTCCTCTTGATGTCATTGGTGACATCAAACTACCTCCTCTTGATGTCATGGGTGACATCAAAGGAGGAAGCTTCCTCCTAGCATCCACACCAACTCTTTCCACCAACTCTTCCAATTGGCATGCCATTGTTGACTAAACATAAACCAACATTTTCAGCATGCCATTGTTAACTAAACATAAACCAACATTTTCAATCTCCACCTTGGTTTGCGTTTCGAGCGTGTGAACAACTCTGGCCAAAACTTCTAAGCTTACTGGGCAACCCCGTTGTAAGAAACAAGAAGAATCAAACCATTGTTGAACATACCACCTCCACCTAGCAACTGTTCTCTTCGGAGTTGCATCAGTTGATGCACACCCCCGCCAAGTCCTTGCAGTGTGCAAACTTAGCGAGCGGGACTATCTTGGTCAACATGTCTGCAGCATTATCGTCTGTGATAACCTTCACGACCTTGATAGTTCCCTCATCAATAACATCTCGAATAAAATGAAATCTGACATCAATGTGTTTAGTGCGCTCATGAAATCTCTGATTTTTCATTAGATGAATAGCACTCTGACTATCACATCTAAGAGTTGATTCCAGCTGAACCAAACTCAATTCCGCTACTAAACTTTTCAACCAGATAGCTTCCTTTACCGCCTCCGCTGCTGCCATGTATTCTGCTTCTGTCGTAGACAAAGCGACAATCGACTGCAAAGTCGACTTCCAACTGACGGCACTGCCAACGAGGGTAAAGATGTATCCAGTTGTGGACCTTCTTCTGTCAAGATCTCCTGCATAGTCAGAATCCACATAACCGAGAATTGAAATACCTGTACCACTTTTTCGAAAGGTAAGACCAACACCAGAAGCTCCTTTGAGATATCTCAATATCCACTTGACAGCTTCCCAATGCCTCTTTCCTGGGTTGGACATGTATCTACTTACCACACTTACAGATTGAGCAATATCTGGACGTGTGCATACCATAGCATACATAATACTACCAACTGCAAGGCTTGCACGTTTGCATATTGAATCTCTCGAGAACCCTTTCAATATACCTCTTCTGAGAAAGATGTACAACATCGTCTTCTCTTGAAATCTCCATACCAAGGATTTTCTTTGCAGCTCCTAAATCCTTCATGTCAAATTCCTTACTCAATAGTTTCTTCAAAGCATTTATCTCTGTAATGTTGTTAGCAGCAATAAGCATATCATCAACATACAACAGTAAATAAATCATTGAGTTACCAGACATCTTCTTGTGATACACACAACTATCAAATGCACTCCTTGAGAATTCATGTGTAGTCATGAATGCATCAAACCTCTTGTACCACTGTCTAGGGGATTGCTTCAAACCATACAAAGACTTCTTTAGTTGGCATACGTGATCTTCTTTTCCCTCAGCTAGGAAACCTTCAGGTTGATCCATATAGATTGTCTCTTCTAGATCACCGTGTAAGAAAGCAGTTTTGACATCAAGCTGTTGAAGCTCCAAGTCAAATTGTGCAACCAATGCTAGTAGCACGCGAATTGAGCTATGCTTCACGACCGGAGAGAAAATCTCATTGTAGTCAATTCCCTCCTTTTGGCTGAAACCTTTTGCAACCAATCTCGCCTTGAACCTAGCATCTTCCACTTCAGGAATTCCCTCTTTCTTTCGGTAGACCCACTTGCATCCAACTGTCCTCTTCCCCTTTTGTCTTTTCACTAAGACCCATGTCTGATTCTTGTGAAGAGACTCCATCTCTTCAGTCATGGCTAACCGCCATTGTGCGGCATCCTTGCAAGAAGTTGCTTCAATATACGAGGAGGGCTCCAGATCTTTAATCTCTTCTTGTGCAGCTACGAACGCATATGCAATCAAGTTTGCTTGATTTATAAGGCGTTCCGGTTCTCGTGTCTGCCTCTTCTCCCTCCCCTTCGCAATTGTGTATGGTTCATTGACAGCAAGTTCTTCAACGCCTACATCTTCTGACTCATCTTTAACCTGAGTCTCTTGATCCTTTTCCTTGGCAAGCTCCACCGGAAGCTCCACCTGCTCGTTGTTCTTGTTTCCTGAAAACTCCACGGAAACTTTACGGGGATCAAGTATAGAGGATTCATCGAAGGTGACATCTCTACTAACTATAAATTTGAGTAAAGACAAACACCAAAGTTTGTACCCTTTTACTCCATCCACATACCCTACGAATATGGCCTTCTTAGCCCTTGGTTCAAGCTTTCCTTCATTAACGTGATAATAAGCTGGACACCCAAATACTCGTAAGTATGAATAGTTAGAGGGTTCACCTGACCATACCTCATTCGGAGTCTTAAAGTCAATTGCCGATGCTGGAGATCGATTGACAATATGAGCAGCAGTGTGAACTGCTTCAGCCCAAAATACTTTGGACATTTTGGCTTGTAGGAGCATACAACGAGCCTTTTCAAGAAGAGTTCTGTTCATTCTCTCGGCAACTCCATTCTGCTGTGGGGTATGCCTGACAGTCCTATGTCTTGAGATCCCATGAACCTTGCAGAATTCATTAAACTCTTCATTGCAAAACTCCAAGCCATTGTCTGTGCGAAGATACTTGATTTTCCGCTCCATTTGATTTTCAACCAAAATCTTCCACTCTTTAAATGCTTCAAAAACATCACTTTTTGCCTTCAAAAAATACACCCAAACCTTTCGTGAGAAATCATCAATAAAAATGAGAAGATACCTCTTTCCTCCCTTCGATGGAAGTTTAGAAGGACCCCATAAATCTGAATGGATGTAGTCTAGCACTCCTCTTGTCTTGTGTTTGCCAGTGCTGAAGCTGACCTTCTTCTGCTTCCCTAGAACGCAGTGCTCACAGAAGTCAAGCGTGCTGATCTTCTCACCTTCCAAAAGTTTACGATTGCTCAACATCTCCAGTCCACGTGCGCTCATATGACCCAGTCTCATGTGCCATAGTCTTGCCTTGTCATCATTAGATAACTGCACTGTAGATGCATTTGCAGAGCCAACAATGGTGCTTCCGGCCAATGTGTAAAGGCCGTTCTCCAGCTTGCCTTTCAGCATGACTAAAGAACCTTTAGTCACCTTCATAGTTCCTGCTTCGCTCATGTACCTGTAGCCTTGTTCATCCAGAGTACCCAAGGAGATCAAATTCTTCTTCAGATCAGGAACATGACGGACTTGTGTAATAGTCCTCACGATTCCATCATGGCAGCGAACCCGAACTGAGCCAATGCCAACTATTGCACAAGTTGCATTATTGCCCATTACTACGGTTCCTCCACTTTTCTCGTAGCTGCTAAACCAGTCTTTTCGGAACGTCATATGCAGAGTACAAGCAGAGTCTAACACCCATTTGTTTTCATAACTACTATTATTATTACACGATGTTGTTAGTACATAATCATTATCAAAATTATGTACCTGTTCAACTGTAGATGCACTCGCCTTTTCCTTGGACTTTGACATTGGGCAATCTCGTTCAAAGTGCCCCTTCTTGCCACAACCCCAACACTCTGTATTCTTCTTGTTCACACGAGACTTTGATCTGTGCTTTGATTTGGTCTTTCCCTGTTGGCTAGTCCGGCCTCTTACAAAGAGGCCACTTGCCTGGTCATCTCTATCTCCTTCAATGTGCCTCCGCACATCACTAGAGTTAAGTGCCTGCCGCACTTGCTCAAGCTTGATAGGCTCCTTGCTATACATCATTGAATTCTCAATATCACGATATCCTGAAGTCAATGAAAATAGCAAAGCACATGCAAGCGTCTCCTCCTCCCTTTTAATTCCTGCAATCTGTAAGTCCATGACAAGTTTATTAAACGCATCTAAATGATCTTGTAACGAAGTACCTGACCCCATCTTAAATGTGTGAAGACGCCGTTGTAACAACATCCTTGTTGTCACTGATCGGTCTTGGTATAGCCCTTCTAGCTTTTCCCATAACTGTTTGGCCGTCTCTTCGGTACCCGTACTCACTTCACAAAGCACGTTAGGTGCAAGGGATAGTTGGATTGCACTCAATGCATCCCCTTCAATCTTCTCCTTGTCGGGAGCTGATATATCCGTAGGATACTTTCCGTCAATAGCATGGATTGAACCTTCCCTCCGCAGTAACGCCATCATCTGGATCTTCCAGATATTGAAGTTGTTGCGTCCATTGAATCTATCAATTTCAAACTTCATGGAACTCATATTTGCTTGTTCTTTCTCCTTGGATCGTTAAAGAATCCTGTCGCTCTGATACCAATTGTTAGCGGAAACGTAAAAGAAAGAACACAAGATTTAACGTGGTTCGGATCAAAATAATCCTACGTCCACCAGAGAACAATTGCCCTTTTAATATTAACAAAGGAAGGGGAGATTTCCCAATTACACTTAAGAGAATTTCTCTCTTAACTCTCTACTCACTACAATGTATTGTATTATTTTGGGATGATTTCTACAAGTGAAGGAGTGCATCTATTTATAGAGGTAAAGACCTCCTCTTGATGTCATTGGTGACATCAAACTACCTCCTCTTGATGTCATGGGTGACATCAAAGGAGGAAGCTTCCTCCTAGCATCCACACCAACTCTTTCCACCAACTCTTCCAATTGGCATGCCATTGTTGACTAAACATAAACCAACATTTTCAGCATGCCATTGTTAACTAAACATAAACCAACATTTTCAACACCAAACTATACAAAACAACAATGTGAACATAACATAGACTGCTAACAAACCTAAACAAAACTCTATCAGACTACCCGGTACAAAGAGGGAAGAACTCTCGACTCCCCCCTAGCCTACCACCCTAATGCTCGACCTCCACATGTTCCTATCAAGAGCCATGTCTTCGGAAATCTGAAGCCGCGCCATATCCTGCCTGATCACCTCGCCCCAATACTTCTTAGGCCGCCCTCTGCCTCTTCTCGTACCTGCCAAAGACAACCGCTCACACCTCCTAACCGGTGCATCTAGGCTTCTCCTCCGCACATGTCCGAACCATCTAAGTCGCGCTTTCCGCATCTTGTCCGAACCGGTGCCCCTAAGTTGTTTTCTTTCATGTGGTGTAAAATACTTTTTAAGAGTTTAACACAACCAAAGTAACTAGAAAGTAAGATCAAATATTCCAGGAGAAAGACAAATGTCTTAAACATAGCTATAGTGTTTAACTTTATAGAGGTCGCTATGCGGTCGTTCTTTCCTTTGGATGGTCTTCTGAATCTGTTGGACTTCTGAATCTGTTGTAACCTGAGTACTGCACGAGTAGTGACGCTTCCCAGAAAATAATAAACAAGTTAGTTGAGAATAGGGATGACAGTTTTGAGTTACACATTGATCTATGTAAACATGAAAGAGGTAGATTGTTCACGAATTAATTAACCTCAAAATATATGAAAGAGGTACATTCTATCTTAATCTATACAGAGCTTCGTGTCTGTATGTGCTGACTATGACTAAAACTTTTAAGATTCTGTGAATGATCCACATATTACTTGTTTCCTTCTGTTCACGTGTAACCATCAATTTTGATATTAGAATAGCCATCAATCATCTAGGACTATTTTATTTGCATACACTTGCAGTATCAACCAATTTAGTCCTTTTGTGAAAGAATGTATTCTTTCAATCCTTATTTTTACTCATAGATGAGGTGGTTATTCTTCATTCACTGCTTGTATTCACAGTTGAATGCGAGGAACAAGTCTGCAGCTAAAGAATGCTGGTTGAGGACTGCACTCTGCCTGGAAGGTAAGTTGGTTGAAATGCACAAACTTTTCTGCTATTGCCTTTGGATCTCCTGTCTACATAATCAAATGCTTGTCTTTTCAGCATGACAATATTAGCGGCGACTTCATAACTTAAGGCATTTGCTTCATAAAGTTTTGATTTTTTGGGTGCTTCCATGGGGCAAGAAGAAATGATTTGTACATATTATGGGTTTTTTCATCTTATGTCAGCAAACTGTTTTGGTGTTTGAACTTTGAACCAAGGCAACTATCGGGACTACTTTTGATCCTTAAGTTTTGTGGGTTTACTCGTCTGTTAGAGGACAAAGTTAATGTAGCACAATCTAGTGGATCAGGAACCTGAAATAAGAGTGGAAAATCTGGGCCTGTTCGTTAGTTGTTTAATTGCTGAAAAGATGCAGAGAATAATAGGTAATATTTCCTGTGAATTAAGTACAAAATTCTGTGTTACTATAATGCCCTTGACTCAAAAATATGATAATATAAACAAAGATTCGTCAGCAGATCAGCTTAACGTTAACACATAAATTTAGATAAAAAATCATTGTGACATCTTACATCTTATTTTTTTCCTCTTGCATTCTGCATCAAAACCCCATAAGAGATATGCAAAGCTTGGATGGTCTATCAGGCTTGATCACAGTGTACATGTAGCTTATGCGTGGGGGCAGGGGAGTGCTTTTGGATTCAACTCTGCAAGTCCACTTTCTTTTTTAAAGAGAGCTTTTATATATGTTAGCAGAGGTCAAAATCTTTGATAAAAGCTTTCCGATAATTTTTTTAATTCTCATTGCCTGCCCTGGGCTCTGGTAGAGATCTGAGTAGTAGTTTCCGGGCATCTTAATGATTCTCAGTGGCATAGCTCCAGACAAGGGCTTCTTCCCTTTATTATATGGGTAGCCGGATGCTTAGCAACAGAGTACCTGTACTTAAGTATGTCCGCGCTTGCACATAGTATACATTTGCCACTTAACCCACTATCAATTTTGGCACTCCTTGTGGCTAGAAAAATATGACTTGGATAGTCATACACTGGGTTTACCACTAAATCCACTAGTAATGACATGTTGATTAGAATCATATGGGATTTCTCTGAATGAGATTGGATGTAGCTCTTGTTAATGTTCTCTTCCTTTTTTTCTGTACTTGGAAGATTACTCCCCTTCTCATGCTTAGTGCTTCCATACTAATATGAGTTTTCTTACGTCTCTGACAATTCTGCTCAACACATAAAAATGCATCTTTAACTCGTATTGACATGTATTCAGCGAAGTGCCATACTCTTCTTTCTGTTTACCCTGTTGTTATTTGAGAACTCACCCTACTTAAAAGTCTTGCCATTTCATACTAATATGCAGCACTAATGGATGCAATACGAGAGGATGTCTCTGTGCTGACCATTCTTTCAGAAGTGCTGTGCCTTTTAGACATGATGGTGAATTCATTTGCTCACACGATATCAACGAAACCAGTTGGTAGATATACTAGACCTAATTTTACATGTGAGTGTTTTGTCACAACTCTCAGTACTTACTAGATGACAAGATTTGAATAAATTGATTGCTTAATTTTTTTCCCTCATAGGTGATGGCCCATTGGCAATTGATTCTGGACGGCACCCCATTCTGGAAAGCATAAACAATGATTTGATTGTACGTTAGTTTCTTCTAAAAATCTTAGTAAAAGTTCGAGATTTCTCTCCACATAGCAAGTTAATGACTTATCTACTTTGATACTGGAAATTTCTGAATATGGACGTGGTGTTGAATTCAATTTTTCAGCCAAATGGTATCTTTCTTTCTGAAGCATCAAATATGGCTATTGTAATGGGCCCAAACATGTAAGGAACCTTATTCCATAATAGCATCAAATTTCTTAATAAGTACTTTGAGACAGTTTTTACATTAACTTTTGGTTTTGCCATTTTTCTACCTGATAACTTCCATATATTGTTTTTTGTAGGAGTGGAAAAAGTACTTATCTTCAGCAAGTTTGTTTAACTGTCATCCTTGCTCAAATTGGTTGCTATATTCCTGCTCGGTTTGCCACTTTGAGAGTGGTCGATCGTATTTTTACAAGGATGGGAACAATGGACAGTCTCGAATCAAACTCTAGCACGGTATGATCCTCTACTTTTGAATGGTATATTGTTGTCTGGAAGTTCTATATTTTGGAAGACCAATTTTGTGCATATATTTATGCAATAGTTAGTTGAACTTCTGAAAAAGCTTAGCATTAGTTTTGATAAGTTTCTGGTGAAGTTTGACCTCTTCAAATTGCAAAGTTTGCTCTTTATATTTGAATCATCATCTCCTGGAGATAGCCGATATAGAAATCACCAGTATTTCGTGTAACTGTGGTTTGTGCAGTTCATGACAGAGATGAAGGAGACGGCTTTTATAATGCAAAATGTCTCTCCTAGGTAGATCGTTTCACAAACTGTTTCCACAAAATTGGCATGAAGGTTTGTCTGTGTGATTTGAACCTCCTTTGCTGGATACAGAAGTCTGATCGTAATGGATGAATTGGGGAGGGCGACTTCGTCCTCTGATGGATTTGCAGTCGCATGGAGCTGTTGTGAGCAGCTATTGGCACTTAAAGCGTAATCTCAAAGCTCTCTTTGTATTTCAATGTTAAAAGGCAATATGGTTAAGTAGCCCAAGCATGTATTTCATAACAAAACCTATAACTAGAAGATTAGCTAGGTAGCTTAATCTTTCATTGTATGAACTGCAGCAAAGTTTGAAATTTAGGCTTCAATTTTGCACTTTATAAGTTGAAGGAATATGTTGGTACTTATAACTGCTAAAACTCCTGCTCTTACCTGGATACAATAAATGGTAGGAAGACTACCAATTCTGGAGCTCTTCTAAGAAGCAGGATTCAAATAAGGAACAAAAAATTTAGAAACCAATCAAGATTGTTGTAAACCTACAAAAGACTTCTGTAGTATACCAAGGGAACATCATACTTGAAATTTTTCTTCATTAGTTATTTGAGTGTGGGAGTTAAATAATAAATACTGCACTGGACCGTGAAACAGGAGTGGACGTCGTGTTGTCACTGCATTTTCTTGTAAGAAGTAAATGCCTTCAGCATTCATCTGAGGACACACATAAGATTGTTCACTGAGCCTCTTACGGAGTCACTAGTTTAAAGTTCCTTATAGAGAAGATATTATCCTAAACGATTTCTTCATTTGTTTTGTGGAGACTGTTAATAAAATTCTTCATCTTGTCACTTCCTAGATGTCATTATTTCTCAGAGTTAAATTTTAGACTTCATAGTTCTAGCAAATTGGCAGAGAACTGCTGGAGGTGTTTGAATGTATTTTATAGTTGCCATGTAATACATACAGCCAAGTTTCATATTCCAACCCATGTATATACCTCCATTTTCGTCTCTTTGGTCGTATAAGACCTTTTCATATAGTGAACCCAACTTGTTTGAGACTGCGGTGTAGTAGTGGTTGTAGCGCGCACTTAGATTTTTCTGTTTTTCCCTGGTAAGAGAAGTGAAGGGGTGGATTTCTTGTCCAGACTGTGATTCTTTTTAAGCTGTTTTCAGGTACTCAATATTTGCTACTCATATGGAAAATCTTTCAGAGCTAGCCACCATGTATCCGAATGTGAAAATTCTTCATTTTGATGTTGATGTGAGGAATAACCGCATGGACTTCAAGGTATATCTCTGAATCATTCAATGGTTTATAGCCAATTTATACCTGACTACTTATTTCTTCTTGTGTTCCCTTCTTAGTTTCTATTGAAGGATGGACTGCGTCATGTGCCACATTACGGCCTTATGTTAGCAGGGGTAGCTGGACTACCAAGTTCAGTAGTAGAAACTGCCAAAAGAATCACATCTAGGATTAAAGAGAAGGTAATTTGTTTTAACTTCAACAAGCAATGTCTTGTCTGAGAAATTGCCATTAGGTGTTCAAAATTTTTTATGGTTCTTCAAACAGGAAAGTAGAAAGCATAGTAACTATCTTGAAGCTTACAACAACAATATAATCCCACTAGTGGGGGGTCTGGGGAGAGTAGTGTGTACTCAAACCTTACCCCTTGCCTTGTGTACGCAGACTTTACCCCTACTTGTATCACAATCTTACTTTCTTTATCCAATTTTGGGACCGACTATGCTTTGTAAAACTCACATACAAAGTGACTGTGATCCACAATGCATTTACGCTTCTTTACTACAGTTTGTGCTTCCAATTGCTAAGCTTTGAGAAATGTAGAATTGCACATCCATTTTGAGTTGATCGGATTGCCTTTTTTCGCCTTCGTATAGGAAATGAAGAGAATGGAGGTGAATTACAGACAGTATCAGGACATACAATTGACTTACCAAGTGGCTCAACGGCTGATGTGCTTGAAATTTTCTGATCAGGATGAAGATTCTTTGAGGGATGCTCTGCAGGACCTCAAAGAAAGCTACTTAAGTGGTAGGCATAAAGATAACTAGAATTTACTCCTCATATCTTTCTTCTAACATCAAGACTCTGATCTGTATATGCATCCGGATATCCTGGACTAAGAAAATACGTTCATTGAGATAACTACTTAAGAGAAAGCGGAATTCTGATTTTTTGTTGATTTCTAGTGATGAATTTGAGTTAACACAGAGTTGGTCTAGATCGTCTTGCAAGTAGAGTTAATTCGACACATCAATTTGAGAATAAAGCTAATTGTTTTTTGGGTGAAGATGGGTTATAGTTCCGATGGACTTTTTACTAAGGGTACTGTTACAAGCAACTTAAGAATATGAAGTAAAGCCTGGTCAGTGGCGGATCTAGAATTTTCATCAAGGGGTGTCAAAATATAAATAATTAGATATATCGAAAAGTCAAGGGGAGTCAACCTATAGTAAATATACATAAAATTAAAAAATTTATCTAGAAAAATAGTGTAATTTTCCGACGAAGACGTGTCACTTGACACCCCTTGCTTCAATGTGGCTCCGCCACTGCGCCTGGTAATATTGATTGGTGAATGCTTTCTTTTTATAACGGCGGAGTTTGGACTATGTGTGCACCTTAATTATTCAACTAGACTAGATATATACTACCTTCTACCAGCACAAGTATTGATTAACTCTACTCACCTAAGTTTAGACAAATGGAAGAACATCACCTAGTATTTTTTTTAAATTCCTATTGGGATTTCAACATGGGATGTCATGGTTTACACCAACATCATTCACCACCATGCCGAATCCCTTGGGTGCTATCTGTTAACGTTAAATTCCCTCAAGGGAGCTTTGTCAATTGTTACCACAACTTGGGGGGAAAATACTTATCAGCCACACAAGTTAATATGGACTTCGACCTGAAATTATAAGCAATTTTGCATCTGCCCCCACCATAATAGGCACACAAATGGTTAACACATATTGCACTCTGTAAAGTATAAATAAGCTAGTTAAACTATATTATCCAATTCTAAATTCATACGATGAAAAAGAAAAAGGTGACTTTGTAAGTAATAAATCATTAGCAACAATCTATTCTCAGTTTTAACAAATATATATAAAAGTAATGAACCTTCTCCAGTAATCCATGGTATAATCAACAGACAGATTATCAGAAAAACCGTCCAGCTATGATTGGAAGTTTCAAATACATTATACAAGCGAGCACTTTCCATTGCTTTTACAGTTTTCTATACCAAACTATGCCACAATTGAGAGAAAGTCATAGCCCTGTTTACTGTTACTCTATATCTGTAATTAACATTCACATGCCTGTCAATCCCCCAAAAAAGACTAGAGTCGCAATGAACAATCTACAGAATTTTGTGAAAATGGAAAGTGAAAAGTTCAAATATCTGTCAAGATCAATGATGACACAACAACAACATAAGCTAGAAAGAAGAAAATTGCTATCTGAATGAAGAATTTGGGATTGTCCCTCATGTTTGGAGATGTTACCGCCCTGCAACAGTGAAACAGAAACATTGTCAATTTTCAACCAGAAGTGCAGCAATTTGGTTGATAGAAAGTAGCACAGTAATTTAACAAGTTCAAATGGTTTCATCGTCTAGGAGAAATACCTAGCAATGCGTTGTGAAAGCCGATGAAAAGGCATGCTTTGAATAAATACAATACCAGGCCCCGTTAGAACAGCTGTTACGATATTATCATTCTGCAATTGTACAAATATAGTTAGGAATATCTGCCTCAGGAACCAAATCATGAGATGACAACAGCAGACTCGAGTCAGATTAGTTCCGCAAAGCAGAAGGCTAAACATACATTTTCATAGAAAATCAAGAGTCACAAGTCAGATTACTTCAATCATTAGCGAGGAGCTCAGGTAATATTGAAGTAACCAGCTTAATTAAAGGTTGCAATATCAGACATGCTAATGGAAGGAAGTACCAGAAACTGGCTTAAGAAAAGCCCTGAAACCCTCAAGTTCGAACAGATTATGACCAGAATATCTTAATTTGGAAAAAAATCTACTCTATTTTTTCTTTGGTCTCACTTGGTCTTGTTGGTATAATCATTTCATTGTATCAATACATGTACTAGAAAGAGATAATATCAAATGGGAATCGATGAGTTTCATACTTTACATACTAACTGAAACACAAAAATAAACATTTTCAGAAGAAACTACACTTTTTTGTTTATTCTTTTCTTTCTTAGTTAACTTTTAAAGAAATGAAAGTAAAAGCCCCTCCTAGAAGAGAGCAACGAGGAGAGATCAGTCCTGCAGTAAAGAAAGCTCAGCTAAAATTAATACCAAGTAGAGTTTATGGGTTCAAATGTTGCTTTTGGTGGATGATAACTAGCCTTTTCAAATTCCTTTTAAGGGTGATAACAGTGATGTCTGGGACAGGTTGCACGCATCTTAACTAGTCTACGAGATACTTGCTACCTCTCACCAGCATAGGTGCCAAGTAGCTACGTCCACCAACTCCTAGACATATAGGAAGAGATCACCTAATTATTTTTTTTTACCTTTGCAGGGACTTAACCCTGATTTTCGACACTACTCTTATTAACAACAAATACGTTTTTTTTAATCATTGAACAACAAGATGTTACGAGGAGGACAAAGAATGAAACAAGAAAACCCAAATGATTCCTGCCAGCAGAGGTATTTCTTAAATACATTAATTGATGAATATTATTCAGCAATAAACAGTTAGGATGAATGAAAGGAGAAATCAAACGAAGCAGACATGTGAAAACATACCCCAAATACCACCCTTCTCATGGCTCCATTGTATTTTATTTGAACATTGACAGTTGATGATACTGCAACAATGCTTGGCACATCAACAGCAAGTACTTCACCCACCTCGAGATTTTTCTGTACAACTGAGGAAGAAAAGCAAATATTGCCCGAAGAAATGAATCAGAAAATAGAACTTGTGATGTGAAAATTAAGACCTCTTAATCTTACAACTCAAATTAAAATGGTCCAGCAATTTTGTTTGGGTTTAAATGATAGGGTGCTGGTTCAGAGTTCAGACAAACGCATGTAAGACGGAAAAAAACTTAAATGAATAGCCACCATCTGTTCTAGGCATGTCATCTTTAATATTCTCCACAGAAGTCTAAGTTTATTAGTTAACTGAGATTCAAAATCATACCAGAACCACCTCCGACTACAAATGCAAGCCCTTGGCCTGATATCTTCTGCCTTAAGAATCCCTGGAAATGTTACAAGCATATTAGTCAAAGATTCAACCTGTTTGTAGCAATTACCGTCAGCAAGGCTGAAAATCATGCCCATATATAAAGTCAAGACAATTTTATCATCTCACCTCTGCATTAGCAACTAGGTTACGTGGCCTTTGGTCGATGGAATTACTGACTTTGACATCATTAATGGAGCAGAGAAATGCATCTGGCTACAAAATAATATTCTTGAAGTCATATGTCAAGGTAGAAGCATACTTAACTGGTAAACACTTAAAGCAAACAAGAGGGGGCTTACAAGGACGAGACCTATTTGCAAGAACTAAAAAGGATATCAAGATAAAGAATTATCTTTACCTGGCATAAGATTTCACCTCCAAACTTCGCTAAATCAATCTGTGTGGGAACAATAACAGAAGCAACAAACACCAATTTATTTAGTAAAAGTATATGTAAACAGAATCATCCGTACTAACAATGTGTAACTAAACTGTGGAGTCTCTCACAATTTTCTCCACCTAATACCTTACTAGATACCCCGGTGCAAGAAGAAATAAGACATCATACTTATTGGTGGTTAATTATCCTGCACTTGTATCCCCAATTTCCAGATTGTGCACATGCACAAGGGTCTACTCACTAAAGAAGATTGTATAACCAAACAAGATGAAAATATAGTTCGAACGTGAACGAACCGGAAGGATTCTTGCCAGAGAAGGAGCAGCTATTCCGACAAATCCATCAGTTGTACCTGTATTGTAAAGAACTATGCTTGTAATAGTCTTTCCAAAAAGCCATTGCCAAACGCCTGCTTCATTTTCAGTGGCATAAATATTTTCCATCTGGATGGAACCAGACATATAGCACATGGACCCTGCAAAGCATTCCAAAGTCCCCGTAAGTCAGTTAAGAGTGAGTAGTAAATAGCAAATGTCAAAATATAATTTGGCATTCTTGAATATTTGATTAAAGCATACAAAATATCCTTTGAGCGTGAATCTATGACCTGATAAGATACAATGCTATCCGTATACACAGGGCACTTAACATACAGCTGACAAAATAAGAATCCCTTGTTCATCAGGACCCTCCCTTCCCCCCCAACCCCCTCCAATCCAAGGCAGAGGAAAGAAAATGAAAAGCCAAAAAGAACAAAATAAAGGAAGAAAAAGGACCATTTATCTGTTTACTTTTATATATGCCCGATACACCTGGCGTATCGTTAAGCATTGAAGAGGAAACAGTAAATACAACAAGCATTAGTGGGGATGCCCTGATTACTATCATGAGTCGATGCAATCAAGATTATTGACTCAAATATACAGACAGTTTATCATTCTTCTAGGGTGGGTGATTCAAAACGACAATCTTCTAGAAGGCAAGCCTATTTCTAATGTCACACAGACTTGACCAAATATTTTTGTGTTAGGCTTCCGGGGCTCGTCTTACTTGCATAAGGTGTGGAAACATGCAAGGGAACGTTTTAAGTACTCCACGCATACTTATTCACCCTCGAGGAAATATCCACTCAACTAGTTGGTCAAGTTGTAGATTTTACAAATAGCTAACCGAACTGATTCCATTCTTTAATGTCTATCAAATGAAGAGATTTTACATTGTGTTTGGCATACAGCTAACTCAAACAAATAAGTGAGACTTCTTATGAGCAAATCATATACATAAACAAATAGATAAGCAAGAGGCTTCCTTTATAAAGAATATGATTAGTGACATACCAGGTTTTGCAATAATCCTTTCTTGTGGCTTCAACATAATCTGAAATGTAAATAGAGAAAGGGAAACAAATATAATTAGATCAACCATATGATTTTCCTCTTATAGAGAAGACAAACTACATGCTGACATTACCTGAACAATCTGAGCTTCACCGCCCAGAATTTGAAAAGGTGTTACTGCATCTTGCGGACTCTATACAGCAAAATATAATACAATGGTCAGGATAATAGATTTGCCAACACAGTGGAATGGCGAGATGCTACATTGTTTTATTTAATTCGAACGAAGTTACTACATTGTCGTCCAAGCTGAAGAGTTAATAACTTCACTCCCTAAAGATGATCAGAACCCAATTATGAATGTAACGATTGTCAAAAGGATCTCACAACATTAACTAAGGACAGTTGGTAAAGTCCAGAACACAACTACCGTTGCAAATAAAAGACACCCTTGATAATATCAACGAATCAATCATTAAGCGACAATAGCAAATCCTCTATATCTGTTCTATTCGGACTTATTTCACTCTAACTCTATACCTTTAAACATACCGTGAAAAAGAACAGTTGTGCCACAAACTCCCAAACACTCATCAAACTAAATTACTATAGATGCAAAATTAATTGCACCATATAAAGAAAAAAGCACTTCAACAAATAATTATACTCCCCTAAAAATCATCAAATTCATAACTTCTCCTCGTAATGTGATTCGCGAAGCAGTAAAGTTTCCTTCTTTTTACACTTTTCCGAACTAAATTACTATATATACAAAATTAATTGCATCAAATAAAGAAAAGAGCACTTCAATAAATAATAGTATTCCCTTTAAAAATCCTCAGAACACCAAATTCATAACTTCTTCCATAATGTGATTTACCAAACTGTAAAATTCAGTTCTTTTAACCCTTTTCCCAACTAAAAAGCAAATATTGTTATTGTCAATTATTGATTCTTTCACCAGCACCAGCACCCCCCCCCCCCACCACCCCAAAAAAAAAAAATTTGATCTGTAAAAACAAAACTCAATACCTGCAACCACTATGTCTTTAACTTTCAAAATAAAGCTGTATCAATTCATACTACTATCACATATACTCCGTTGCAGCTAAACCAGCACCCGTTAATGAAATTCTGGATCCGACTCCGAGCAATATCTAATTTAAGGAGAAATTCGAATAATAAAAACGTAAAATTACCTGATAAACAAATGGTTGAAACGGCGTCGAGAAGAACGGGGCAGCCATTGATATATAGAATAATACAGATTTCGAAAAGCACGAATTACTTAGAAAAATTCAAGCTTGGGGGTTTTCAGATCGCCGGAAGATCAATTTTCCAATTCTTTTTTTCTTTTTTGGTATTATTTACCAGGGTTTTTTTTGGTTTTGATCAAACTAGGATATGTATATTAATGAGGTTACATATTAAAACATTTAATTCCATAATTACTCTTGATTTTCATTTGATTTAGTATACATCTTACTGGCTCGCTGCATAAACAGTAGTGGTAGTTTAGTCAATTTAGGACTATAAAGTTTGATATATGAATTATTTTTGTAGTTGTATTAATTATGTTATGTTTGCTGTTCGGTTAGTTGTAAGGATTGCACGTCATAGCCCGATGACATGGCAATGTTTTATTGGTTCACGTATCCACGTTGACTGGTCTCTCTTGTCCACCCTGTCAATAGTTGACTGCTGCTGACTGGCTAATCGAAACTAGAAAGCACTAGATGGAGTTTTACACCCAAAGTTTTGTGCTATACCCCCTCCTCATCGTATCAGTCTCGTGATTCTCTCGTGCACGTCTCTTAAAAATATTTAATTAGGATAAAATTTTAACTACTTTAACCTTGTAATAATAAATTTTCGCATCGAGAAAAATAAATAATCAAGATTGAAAATTACGTAACAAATGTAGTACTCTCTCTGTTTCAATTTCGATGAGGTAGTTTGACTCGGCATAGAGTTTAAGGAAAAAAAAAAGACTTTTAAAATTTGTAGTTTTAAAAGTTTAAGGGGTAAAAACTTTATGAGGTGACATTTGTGTGGTTATAAAAGTTTTTAATTAAGGGTAAAATGGATAAAATGAAGAGTTTAAAATTGAATTATTTCCAAATTTAGTAATGTGCCATTTATTTTGGAACAGACTAAAAAAGAAAGTACCTCATCTAATTTGAAACGTAGGGAGTATTTGATTTCAATAAATGAAAGTGTTACAATCAATATGGTATTCCTCTCATTCTTCAAGAATATAAACTATCTTGATGAACTTGATTTTGATTCAAGGGCTTGTAAAGCTTGGTCTTGAATCTGCTTCTTGAACTTGGATTTGGATTTGATTACGAACAAGTAATTTGATCTTAAACGCCTTGGTATTTGATTTGTCTTCGTTATTGATCTTGAACTTGAACTTGTAGCTTAATTAAGTGCTTGAGTTTGTAGCTTGTAAAAAAATTTGCGATGTTTGATCCACGAGCTCTCTGCTTGCTTCTTGTTATCACTTCCTGTATCTTCTAGCTTCATGAAGACTTCTATTTATAGTTGTAGGGAGCGGTGTGACTCTGCGATTTGATTGGTCTGTTTGAACTGGCCAATATCATCTAGACAATTGGCACAACTCTATTGGTTGTTGATTTGACTTGGTATGCCACACTTTTTTGACACATGGCATGATTTTATTGGCTTATTTATTTGGCTTGGATTGCCACGTCACTTGACACGTATCATGCTTTTATTAGTTCATTCTTTTGACTTGGATTGCCACATCACTTGACACGTGGCATGAGCTTGAGGTTTAAGATGGGCTAATAGTCATTTGGATCTTGGGCTAATGAAGTGAGCTTATCATTTAATTTATAGTCCAATTAAATAGATCAGCCCAACACATATATATTGGATTTAAATAACTAGCCCAATTTACTAGCCACAATATTTGTTTGGATTAAATTTAATATAGTCCAAACTAGTTTATGAATTAAATTCGATAAAATTTAAATGCTTACAATGCCCTCTACTTCAAGCCCGTCAGAGTTTACACTTGTGAAAGCTCTAAAGGTTAGGCTTGAAGTATAAGTGATGCCCATAATTTTTTTTATTAAAAATAAAATAAAATACTAATCTAAATTCTAAAGGGAATTTGTCAATTTTGCTGCTAAGTCCACCTATTGATGTTTCCCTTGTCATTTGCTAGTAGCTTGTCAGTTCATACTTTAGCGTTAAAATAATAATGCTTATTGTTTGAATTCACATATTGGAGTCAATAAGCAAATATGTCATTATTTTATCCCCATGTAAAGTCACTGCACGCTTTACATTTACAAGGATTTTACAGTCTGCGAATTGTTTATGGTTCGTTGAGTACGTGGCTTAATAAAGAGAATTGATATTTGCTGCGTTTTTCTTAAGGGGTGTGAATAGAAAATAGAAGAGCTTGCTTCATTTTTTGTATATAGAAAATCTGAAAATTTCTCCCATCTTTTCTGTATTGTTGCATTATTTTCCAAATAAAATTTAGTATCAAGTGTGATTTGCTCCGTTCGTTGAGTTCATTGAAGTTCTGTGATTTGTAGTGCGGCTATCACACGATAATTATTCTGTTCTATCCTGGAAGGAATTAATCCATAACCTTGGGCAATAGTAAGGGGATTAAATTCCTTAAGGACACACTGTGAATTCAGTGGGATCAGATTTAATTTTGGTGTTCCTGTGCATTTTTGTTTCTCTTTCTGTTGAGAACAGATAACTCATGTTATCACCTCCTATATTTTAGAAATATGATCAAATCCAATCTCTTTTAGAAAACCATAGCTATTGCACATCTAAAGAGACCAGGAGAGCTCATTCATGCAGTCTCGTACGCATGATTTTTCGTAAGTAGTGTCACACTTAAAAATGTACAAGTAAACAAAGCACTACTAAAACAACATATAAAAAGAGAACACAATTCGAATCATATTTAATAAAACAAAATTCAAATATATTACGACAATTCTTTTCAATGAATTTTGTTTTTTGAAAAGTATTCAAATAGCCTCATTAGAAATAATACTAAATACTAGTATTTTATATAAAGTATCTAATATACACTAAAAGTTCATATACTGTTCTTAACCAATTTTATTGGCTATAAAGGAGATGGAAGGATAAAAAAAAATTAGTACACCAACTAACCATGAACAAATAATTTAGTGTCACAAGAATGTAGAAAATAAGGCGCTTGACCAACTTAGCTACACATTTATTTGAAGATTTTTAAGCGTATTTTGTTTCTGTTTTTTAATTATTTATATATATTTAATAACATTTTCGGACCAAATGGTGTCACGTGACACCATTAGCTATATACCTTGTGTATTGAGGGTTTCCGGCAGAGATCCCTTCAAGTATTATTCTCCTCCTTTTGTATTCACTTTATGCATGGTATTCTTTTAGCTTCTATAGATTTGCTGCAATACTAATAATTGCATGTAATACTCCCAGGAACGGTCCTTGTTAACCTTATGTTAAAGATTTTTTGATCGATTTTACCTCCGTTATGTATAGGGTCAAAACCGAGCTTGTCCTTCGTATGAATGATCGAGACTGGAACATGATAGGCCAAGGTTCAACCTCGTGTTATATCGAGCCATGATGCGACCTTAGGATGTTGAGCTCGTGACCCAGAGATCGATCAAGATCGAGATCTGTCAAGATCGAGACCAAGCAAAATAGAGATCGAGCAAGACCGATGGAAGTTTACCTAGTCAAGTAACAGAAAGCTGAAATATCCCTTATCGAGCAAGGATCACGGCGAAAATCTCGGCACGTATCAAGATGAGGCTGGTTAATTAGCCAATCATGAGATTTCTTACTGTATTTAGAGTTGTATCAAGAGTAGGACTCCCCTACTATATAAAGGGAGTCTGATCATTTATAAAACACATTATGAGCCCGTTTGGCTTAACTGATTTAGAGTAGCTGATAAGTATTAGGTGCTGAAAAGCACTTTTAAGTGCTGAAATTGATTTAAAAAATAAGCAGTTACGTGTTTGGATAAAAGTGCTGAAATTAATAATATGCTGCTTAAGAACTAGGTATACGAAGAGTTTTGTTTTAAAAAGATGTATTTTAGGGATAGAATAGAAAATATTTTGGTCAAATTTAAAGTGCTTATAAGCTGAAATTTGATAAGTTGGGGGAGACCAACTTATGACTTTTGGCTTATTTTTGGCTTATAAGCACTTTTCATTTTACCAAACGCGTAGATAAGCCAAAAAGTGCTTATAAGCCAGTTTGACCAGCTTATAAGCTTAGCCAAACACCCTCTATATTTACGCAACACAGAGCAATACACTACCTTCTTTTAGCTTTCAGTGTTCTGTTACTCTGTTCATATATTAGTAGAATCTTCACTTAGTTCGAGGGTGACCTAACTCGAGGGCAAAAGCTATACGATTCGTTTAGTTTGCATTTATTTTTTTAATTACAGTCAATTTCAATATCAATTTATATATTTTCTCAGTTTGTGTCAAATTATATCACATATTCTTAAAACTACGTATAAATTCAATTGTTATCCTAGGGTAAACATTGTACATCTAGCTTTGCGATAATAACCCTGTTCTACTGACATATAGAAAATTGTAGGACGTTAGCGAATAAAGGAAGTACTAAATTAGTTTGGTTGCTTTAACTTTGGACTTCATGCGACATAATCAAATGTCACCTTAGTCGGCTTTCTTTAAACTCTATTGAGAATTTGGTGCACCTGGAGGATTAGATATTCTAAAGAGTACATATCTTTGCTTTGTTCGTACATGAAATAACCTTTTACGAATCAACTCTTTTTTTTACTCCATTTTTTTTTGCATTAGTAACGAAAGTATCGTAGAAGCTCCTTTTTTTTGACAGGTAACTTCTATTTGGAGTCCGGAACCTAAATAATGTGTGTTTGGATTCAAAACACACAAATAAGTGTATTAAAAAAAATGACATTTCTATATATAGCGTGCAACAACAACACGCTATATATTAACGGTAACGTCTGCCGTTAAGTATAGCGTGTTGTTGTTAGATGCTATATGTGTCAGACGATTTGACTTCTCATATAGCGTGTTCAAATTAAACGTTATATATAGCGTTTTCAAATCATACGCTATATATAGCGTTTAATTTGAACTCATCTTCTTCCTCCACAGAACCCTCCCCCATTTTTTTACAAACCCTCCCTTCTCCTTCTGGTCCCCCCACCCCCAATCTGCTCGACAATCTAAAAAAAATAAAATTGTGGGCCCCTCCCGTCACACAAAAGGTCAGGAACGTAGGTCCTCCATCGTAGTAGAGCGTTTTGGACTCGTGGTTTATCTCCTTCGCCTTCAAATTTTCACGCAATACACACACAACATCGAGGTATTTCGATTTATTTTATATCCAAACTTGTATAATAATGTATATCACTGCCTATTGAATGTGTTTCCATGTCCTTTTGTGTTGTATTTGCAAAACTAGTATGCTATATTTATCCGGACTTAGATATTAGTGTAAAATTTAGATTTAATTTTTTATGTTAATACAAGTATTTAGATATTAATATTTCTATGTCATTATGTGTTTTTTATTTGCGAAACTAGTATTGTTGTAGCTATTTTTTTAATGTTATGTGATTAAAATATATATGTTGTTTATATTTAGTTTATTTATTATCGTAGTAAAATGTAGAAACTTTTAGCATAGTAAACTGTATAGTATTTTAGCGTAGAATCCTTGTAGTTTAAGTAACTTTAGAATGGTAGATGAAAATATATATTTTGTACAAATTTAGAATTTAAATTATAAAGCAAACACAAACAAAATAATCGAAAAATTAAATTTGACATACATAAATATTCACGATAGTTTGGTGCTACTGGGCCTTAGATATCGAGCCTGGAACCCAATTGTTACATATGCTTTGTACAATTAAATCTCTAAAAAAAATTAGAATTTAAATTATAAAATAAACACACACAAAATTATTAAAAAATTAAAATTGACACACATAAATATTCATGAAGATTTGGTCCTACTGGGCCTAAAATATCGAGTCTGGACCCAAATTGTTACATATACTTTGTACAATTTAAAATTTAGAATTTAAATTATAAAACGAACACACACAAAATTATCAAAAAATTGAATTTGACACACATAAATATTCATGTAAATTTGGTGCCACTGGGCCTAAAATATCGAGCCTGGACCCAAATTGTTACATATACTTTGTACAATTAAATCTCTAAAAAATATATAATTTAAATTATAAAACAAACACATACAAAATTATAAAAAAAATTGAAATTGACACACATAAATATTCATGAAAATTTGGTGCTACTAGGCCTAAAATATCGAGCTTGGACCCAAATTGTTACATATACTTTGTACAATTTAATAATTAACATACAATTAATATTGTTTAATTTACAGTTGACGACATGGACGTGCCTATACATCCCGACCCTTACTCTCGTGAGCTATTAGTGCTTCAGGGCGATCATAGGTCCGCTCATATATGGGATGGAGAGTTACTTTCCCAGACTCTCCGCGCTAGGAGAGTGAACGACCTGTGGGATTTTCTTCATGACAGAGTTCTCCACGAGCGTGTAGTCCATCGCCTCCATGCCACGAGATTCTATAGGATTATTGAGATCGGCCGGATACAGGTTGATCACGGCGTTGATTGAGAGGTGGCGACCGGAGACGCATACTTTTCATTTGCCCATTGGCGAGGCTACCGTCACGCTACAGGACGTTGAGGTTTTATATGGCATGGCCGTTTCACTGCCTATTGCTATGAGATATATGTCGCGTGATCATTATTTGGACATGCTGCATCAGCTCACTGGTTTCAGGCCTCAGGACGAGGCTGCATCGTCTGGTGCTAGTCGGTTGGCTTTGACCCCTATTAGACAACACTTAGAGCTACTCCACCCCGATATCACTAACGATATAGAGGAGGAGCATATCACCCATTATACGAGGTTGTTGTTGCTTCTTCTATTTGGAGGGGTCTTGTTCCCTAATACTTCGGGAAACCTCGTCAGCCTTAGATTTTTGCATCATCTTCAGCTGCTGGATGAGTTACCCTATTACAGCTGGGGTGCTGCTGTTCTCGGCTACATGTATAGGCAGATGTGCTGGGCGAGTATGGCCACTCAAAGAGATGTTTGTGATTTTATGCCACTTCTACAGGTGACAACATATTCCAATAAAGTGTTCATCATTTCCAACTCTACCTTTTAGACTTTATCTTAACCATTATGTCAGCTTTGTATGTTAGGTTTGGGCCTGTGAGCGGTTCTTACAGTTTCAGACACCGCGACCATAATTACCTCATACTGTAGCACCTCCGTTTCTCCCTCTAGCCAGGAGGTGGGTTCTCCGCCGTAGACTATTACGAGAGTATGATGCTCATCATAATCTCCCCCTCTGGAGGAATGTGTTGGATCTGCTGGAGGGCGCACAGGTAAATATGTACCTAAACTTACCTTGTGTGGATTAACTTAGTGTTGCGCATACTCACGTTTCATGTTCTTATTTGATAGTTCATCTGGACGCCATACAACGAGGATTTGATAGCTTCTCTGCCACCTTATTGCTCGGCTTGTCGACATATTTGGAGCACTTCTGCCCCACTCATATGCCTTGATATTGTGGAGCATCATGCCTCGGAGCGGGTACTTCGGCAGTTTGGTCGCCCACAGTATATATTGAGGGGGCCTATATGGGAGCCTATGCATTATCAGAGGGATGATCGTAGCCGGGCGGACGACGCATTTATGGCATGGTTAGCCGGGTAGATCCAGATTTGGGACCATCGAGAGGAGATGATTCCGCCCCCACATACTTGGGACCAGGAGGTGGATATTCAGAGGTATATGTCCTGGTACCGGCACGTCACCCGACTTTTTATCGGGAACCCTATTCATCAGGCTGGCGGTCGGTACGTTCCATACGCCGGGCGACACGAGGCCCTGGTATGTTTTCTATTATTATTCATCATATAACAGTATTTTAGTGCAATATACGTAGTTTATATTTTATACGTTGTGCATGCTATTGGACTACACACAGTCTACCAGATGGGACTGCAGATGCAGGATTATATCGGAGATCCTGCGGATGCCTTGCAGGATTATAGCCATCGATTTGTAGAGTTGGCTGCCCGAACACTGCAGCGAGCCCATGAGGATCAGCGTTTGGCTCACATACCTGATTATGTGGAGCCAGATCAGTACGAGCGAGGTCCTGGTGTGGCATGAGGTGGTGGTGCCCGATGAGGTTTGGGTGCCCGACGAGGTGGTGGTTCCCGACGAGGCGGGAGTGCCGGACGACGTGGTGGTGGGCGGAGAGGAGGTGGTCCCCAGCAAGGGGGAGTTGAGGCCCCTACATTATGTTCCTGCCGATATGCCGGGTGCCCTTGGGACAGATCTCACTCTAGGGACTTCGCAGGTGACCCCGTCAGGTCAATTATTGATCACGGGCATGCAACTTTCTGGAGTGGATTGGGATACATACTTTCCAGGCCCGTCTACCATTGCTGAGAACCGACCGACCTGAGATTTAAGTGGTGGGCGTCGGCTGAGTTATGGTTCATCATCACGTTCGCAGGTATGGTTTTCATAGCGTATTGAATTATAATTTGTCTTTTTTTTCATAACTTTGTTAATTTCCTTTTTAAGGCTGAACGCGATGTTGACATGGTTGCCACTGATGATTACATTCAGGAGCCCGAGGAAAGAGTGGTACGACAATTCAAATTGTTCTGACGAATTATATACTTTGCTATTCTGAGATTTTGACTCTTATGTAGGTTTCTACTGGACTGACGGCCTCTTCTACTGATTCTGTCAGCACCACTGATGATCATGCAGCGGCGCATCCGGCTATAAGGCAGTGATTTGATGATGACGATCCTGATAGCATCCCCAGGCGGGATGCGATGCGCCTCAGGCCAGCGGCTGCGTTGAGGCATACTGGATGCGGGACACACTGATTTTATTCATTTTTATTTGGCATTATATGTACATTTAAAACAACTTTTATATAATATGTGAATTGATTTTTGATTTCTCCGTTAAGTAGCTAGTTTCGTACTGCAATAAAAACACAAGTCGTAAAGAAGTAAAATTCCAATACAATGACTGAAAGAAAAGTTCATTTCTAAACACATAGCACAAATACTAGCACAAACACAAACATAGCAGGCCAACATAATAAAAATACATGAAATATAAAAATTACACTAAACACATACATGCCAATGTTTAGCCCTGGTTGCCATTTATTCTCCGCTCCAACCACTTAAATCGTTCTTCCAGTTGTTCTTTTTCTTCTTCTACCTCTTTTAGTTTCGCCTTCACCTCCGCAAATTCTCGTTTATATTTTTCTTTACGCTCTTTTTGTGCATCACAATTCCATTGTGTTTTCCATTTTTCTTCTCCCACCTCCTTCAGTTTCGCCCTCAAGTCTGCAATAATTCTATCTCTTTCTTTTTGTACTTCATGTTGTCTTAAACACATATTATAAAGAAATTGCAGTTGTTCTCTGTAACAATCCTGATAACATGGTTCATCAACCCATTCCTCAAAATCACAAATAGGTTCGCCGGGGACCTTGTAAAACTAATTCATACAATGCTAGCAACGGCGTCCAACCTCACCACCGTCCCAACAGTTTTGCATCAAGCATGCTTTTCCACAATTGCACTTTGGTGGACGAAGAGGTTGAGCCATTTGGGAAATATTTGCTTTTAGTAAAAAAAAACCTTACTTTTAATGAAGTTTTTGCTTTTAGTAAATTTTGAGCACACAAAATAACTACAATGAACCCGTTATTTATAGGTGAGACAATACACACATAACGTAGTGTTCAACCGCACTAAATACATAACATACAATGTAATAGCGCTATATTTTGCGTGTTAAATATCATAATATTGACAAGACAACTTTATGTCTTGTCAACTTTATTTCAGACAACTTTATGTCTCGTCAACTTTATTTCAGACAACTTTATGTCTCGTCAACTTTATTTCAGACAACTTTATGTCTTGTCAACTTTATGTTATGATGTTGACAAGACAATTTTAAATTAAATTATTATTTAAATAGGTAAAATGGAAAAATACAAATCATAATTAACAAGCATAATTTTATTTCATAAATCTTGCAACATAGGCATAATAACTAAATATTACAACATCAACTCATGGATAGTTAGGTACACTAGAAGAACACCTACCCCGACTTGATTATTGTTGCCACCCAAAGAACATTTTCTATGGTCGTGTCCTATTTGCGAGCATATACCACATCTGCGCGCATACACGGTTTCACTAACATCCATTTGGTTTCGTATATGCATTCTCTTCTTCACCTGTATTCGACGCAAATAGGACTTGTTACACACCATTTTAAATGGTTCAGGCGGCCAATAATGCTCGGCACCCACTGGCTGTAACTGCCCACTATATGTGTTTAGGTACTTCGCAACACTATATTGTTGATCAACATAGTTGGTTACACCCAAACCAACTTGTTGAAAGCACTTGATGGCATGTGAGCAAGGCATGTGGTAGATGAACCATTTTCCACAAGAGCATAACCTTCTAGATTCATTTACGGTATGTACATTATTACCTCGATTTTGATGGATAGTGGTGCGAACTTCAAAAACATTTCTTTCGTTATCATACTGCAAAAATGAATGCCAATGCGCTCGCCGTCTATATTTCTCAAATCTTTTCATAGGCACTGGCTTAAATTCAACACCCTTTTCTATCAATGATGTTGCAGCTGCAGACCTTTCAACAAACCTCTCCGCCATCTGCTTGAACGACAACCGCACCATGGCTGTGACAGGCAATCTACTTTTCAGGTTCATGTCGCATTAACCAACGATAGGTTGCCTCGTCTTCTTGCCTGATATATTCCATGTGCATCCAGAATTTATGCTGTTGGTGGTCTGTTGCTGCCATCCACATCAAATCATGGAGATCCTTGTTGGGATATGCCTTCTGAAAATTAGCTTTAAAGTGCCTAACACAGTAACGATGAAAGGCATAAGGTTCTTGCTATGCAGGCAAGTTCTCCACAGAACTTAAGATACCACTGTGCCGATCGGATATTAGACAAATACCGGAACGCTGTTTCACAACGTGCTCTTTCAAGTGGTTCAAAAACAGCGTCCACGTCTCTTGGCTTTCATTGGCACAAATAGCAAAAGCTAGAGGAAATATCTGTCCATTAGCATCTGCTGCCATGGCTATCAACAGTTTGCTATCGTACTTTCCATAGACATGAGTGCCGTCTATGGATATTAAGGGCCGACAATGCGAAAAACCATCAACTGCTGGTTTAAACGCCCAGAAAACATAATTGAGCATATATTCTGGTTTACTTGGAATATGCTCAAGCTTCCATTCAACAACCGTCCCGGGGTTAAACGGCTGCAGTGCAGCCATGTACCTAGGTAGATCTGCAAATGACTTATCCTAGTTACCATAGACTATTTCAAACGCTCTTTTCCGCCCGAGATATGCCTTTCTTTTAGTAATTGTATGGCCATGTTCCTGGTGGACTGCTGTAATACATTCTTTGATTTTATACCTTATGGTTTCTTCGATGTGTGGAATAAGAATAAGAGAAATCAAGTCAATATCCAAGTTGAAATGATTCCCGTTGAATGTGTCCATTTCGCATGTGTGGGTGGGAATGTATTTACCCACTTTCCACAGACCTGTCTTCTTCTTCATCGCATGAAACATCCAATGACATGGCCAAAACCACCTGCGACAAACAACCTTGTATACAATCGGACTTGACTCCCATACCGTCATCTCACGACACTCTTTTACGTTATGCATTTTACAAGCCCTACTTAGGCGTGCTTTATCAGGAAAAAGCATGCCCTTTGCCAGCACCGTTGACCTAGACTCATCCCACATTGTTGTCCGAATTTCATCAAAATCCCTTGTTAGAGCTTCCACATCCGGCATGTTTGGCAAGTTATCAAGGTAAGGAACCTCCCTTGTATGAAACGGCACTTGGGACTCATTCACTCTTCGTCTAGGGGGGTGGAGCATACTCTCTCATCAAATCATGTCTTCCTTCCCATCCTCCTCATCACCATCCTCACGATGAAAGGGTGTATCGTCTCCAGATTCATCAGCATTGTTGTCGTAATCATTGTTCTCTTCCTCACTCTGTGCATCTACCAGATCCCAATTTAATACTCTGTCTTCGGGCAATTGAGTGAGTACATTTGCTTCAACTTGCTCGTTTTCACTGCACAATCAACAAATTAATAAGATGCTAAATTTACAAAATACTTTTCATATAGCCGTATCACTTCACTTACAAGTCGTAATGTGATGAAATTCCATGATGGACATTTTCATGTAGGTGATAGCTCCCAGATGGACCACTTTGATCCAACACACCAAAACTATACTCGGGTTCATTATTTATAAAACTCATATCCGGCCTGTACCCTTTGTTAAATATATGAGCGTTAATACAAATTGAATACAACAAAATTGTACATCGTACCACAAAGGAAAATTGAAGCTTACCACTCGTCTTGTGAATTATGTAATGTAGGCGGGGATAAGTTTAAATCAAGGAAAACTCTTTCATCAGGAATATGTCCGGCAAAAACTCCTCCAGAATAGCCAGCCGATAACTAGGGGTTATCCGGAACATGTCCGACCGCCTCATTGTTTGGAACATCTTCGACCTTGACGTACATATCCAACAAATTTATTACAAGATATTCCCGGTATTCATCCGGAGTCCCCAGAAAATCCCTCAAAGTTTCATCATCGTAGATGTTTAACTCCGAGTAAAAAGCAGCTCCTTGCGGAGTGACGGAATACGGATATCTTCCAGTTACTTTAAGTATCACTGAACGTTTCTTCTTTCCCATTTTTTTGCATAACAACGATATCAATTTATCGTACTTTAGTGTAAGTGGTAATTTAACACGACCCTGTGGAGATAAACTATACCTCACAGAGTTATTCTCCGTCATAACCTCAAACCCCCAATATAATGAAACTCTTATTCTACGCTCTTCAGACATTGCAAAAAAATGCTTCAGAGTTTAACAATAATAAAATATTGAAGAGAATTAGAATTGTATGTGAACGATTTTTCCAAATACTCTGACCACTTTATATAGGAAATGGCTAGTCCGGGAGGTAGAAAATTTTGGATATATAGCGTTTTCTAAACACACGCTATACATTGAAATAATTGTGATTGTCAGTTCACTTATTGGTGGGGCCAAAATCAGAGGATATTATTTTTTGTTTGTGTGCTATACATATAGCGTGTAACAACAACACGCTATACTTAACGGCCGACATTACCGTTAATATATAGTGTGTTGTTGTTGCGCGCTATATATAGAAATGTCATTTTTTTAATACACTTATTTGTGTGTTTTGAGTCCTAACACACATTATTTAGGTTCCGGACTCCTTCTATTTGCCTGTATTTTATTTGTTGTCCTTTTTTCTAGGCAAAAGAAAAGAATGTGTTCTTGAATTTGTTGCCTTCAGACTTGCTTTAAGCTTATCCCGCCCCCCCCTTTTAGGCGAAAGACGATTACACCGTCTACGCCCACAATATCATAATATCGTCTAAGGCAAAGATCCTTTTTTATTTATGAAGATTTGACTTTACTATCGCCTAAGCCAAAAAATTTATTTTGTCTGAAGTGAAGACCACTACATCGTCTAAGCCAAATATTTTAGTTTATTTAAAGAATTGACTTTGCTTTATCTAAGGCGAAGACCATCTGAGCCAAAGATTTTACTTTGTCTGAGGTGAAGATCACTACACTGTCTGAGCTAAAAAATTTACTTTGTCTGAGGTGAATACCACTACACCGTCAAACAAAAGAGTTTACTTTGTCTAAGTCAAATACCAATACAACGTCTAAGCCAAAGATTTTAGTTTATTTAAAAATTTGACTTTACTTTATCTAAAGCGAAGACCATCTGAGCCAAAGATTTTACCTTGTTAGAAACGAGGACCATTACTACGTCTGAGCCAAAGATTTTATTTTGTCTAATGCGAAGGCCATTGCACCTTCTAAGCTAAAGACTTTATTTTGTCTGAGGCAAAGATTACTACACCGTCTAAGCTGATGACTATATTTTGTCCAAGGCGAAGACAACTATCTAAGCTAAAAACTTTACTTTGTCCGAGGCTCAGGCCATTACACCGTCTAAGCTGAAGATTATATTTTGTCCAAGACGAAGGAAGACCAGTAAAGACTATTATATAGTCTAACTTGCAGATTTTACTTTACCGCCAAAAGATTTGACCTTTTGGTGCAAAGGAACGAAAACTCGTCCCCATCATTTCGAGATGCACGAATCAGAGATTGTATGAAGCGTGTTTTTTTTTTCAAAAAGCCGACCAGAATATTTCTTCAGTTTCAATCTTCACATGTAATTTTATGATCTCCTTTATATATATGTTTCTCCTTTTTTTTTCAGGTAGAAGAAGAAATCAATTCCAAAGATACCACATTAGTAAAGAAAATCTCATAGTCGAAGATTTCTCTTTCTGCAATATAAATCAAGTCATGCATGCGAACATTTTAAATACTTCCAGTTGATTTGAAGATATATTAAAACCTGCCTTCAGATAATTCAAGATAAAATATTTAAAGATGGTGCACACTATATCAAATGCTTCTACCATACACTTAGAGAAATGATGAAACTTCCAACTAAAGAATTGAAGGCTGACTTCAAGACTATTATGATGGCTTCTGATTGGCTTTCAATTGAAGACTGGTGCTTGGAAGAATTTAACTTGCAGATTTTAACTTGAAGACATTGCAGAGTTGAAGGCTTCTATGTAAAGACTTCGATTTGAAGACTTTAACTTGATGATTCAACTTAAATATTTTGCAGAATTGAAGACTATGACTTTTGGCAAATTTGAAGGCCTTAACTTGAATTAGCGAATTTGAAAACTTTTTCTCAGAATTGAAGATTTCAACTTGAATATTTGGCAAATTCGAAGGTCTAAATGTCACTTAGCAGATTTGGAGAATTCAACTTGAAGACTTGGTGTACTTGAAGACTTCAACTCGAAGATTTGAGTTTGATAATTCAACTTGAAGGTTAAACTTGAAGATATAGTCACCTTTAAGAATTCAACTTGAAGACGTGGCGGACTTGGATAATTGAAGACTTAAGCGGGCTTGAATATTTCAAATTGACGATCTAGCGGACTTGACGAAATAAACTTGAAGATTTGGCCTCCTGCTAAAAGATTATAATTATCCTATCAGAGACGTCAATTTGACATAGAGGGTTTTCCCTCATTGAGCCATCAATATCTTATAAGATGGAGAGTTCATCGAATGAATACACGTACACCTAATTTTTAAATGTCAATCAAGTGACTTGTATTCCGTTTGAATAATGACTTGGAAAATATGTATTTTTGAACTCATATGATTGAACTTAGAATGAAATTCTAAGCTGCCTATGTACTTCGGTAAAGAGGATCAAGTTATACCATAGTTCGAAATGGGTGAGAGTTTTTATTTTTTATTTTGATGTCCTAACTTTTGTCTAGACCGCCTTTTTCGAGGTTTTCAACCTAGCGGACTTTTCTTTTGGGCCATGCACAGTTTATACTCTTGCGGGCTAGGAGTAACATGCAATTTATGCTCGTGTATCGAGGAGAATATTTTTTTCCTTCAAGGATAGCATCTCTTCATGAATTTTCCTATGATGGGGCTGACGAGCTCAAAACACACACCTAAATATGCTCGCTAGTCAAAGATAGTATAGAAAATTATCGTATCCATAAGGATTGGAGTTAAACAGTATTTTCGTAGCTTGTAGCTAGATTGCTATCCAAGATGATAAACAAGTGAGGTTTATGCAATTAAAACTAAAATTAACTAAGAGTCTAAACTATTGACTAATGATAATCAACGCAAGTATTAAGCAAAGGAAGTTATCAATTGGGAAAAGATAGAGTTGATAGAACAGGTGCAAGATAAATGTTTGGGATTTAATTCTGGGTAATTCACTTCTAATGTTCAAGTGAGTCTCTCGAATTCACTTGGTTATTAGTTCAATTATTTAGTAGAAACTCCTATCTCGATTAAGTCTCAACCTCACAATATGAACCAATTTTAAGTGCGAGAAGATATGCAAGAATTCGTAGTGGATTGATCTTTAAGTGAACCTCTTTCGATTATCCTCCTAACATAGTTTAGTCAAAAATTCAACTAGCCTCTTTCGATTACTAAGAAGAATTAATGACTTCAACCAACTAAATATAAAACAACAATATCATAAGTTATGCCTCTCTCGATTACATTAACAAGTGAATCAAGAGGCAACAATTGAAACATCCAAAATGATTCAATACATAAAACTAGAGTTAATTATCCACAAACAAAGATCAATACACCAAATCCATCAAACCCTAAAGAGAACTACTCCATAAATATGGAGTAATTTATTACAATTAAGTGTAAAGTACAGAAAATTATAAAACAATCCAAACCCTTGTCTTGAATTGGGATTGAATGATGGATTCCTTGTGCTCTTCCTTCTCCAACTTCTCCTTAGCCTCCTTAGGTCTAAATTATGTCAAAAGTCCCAAAATTACCATTGTTTCATATATATATATATATATATATATATATATAACACATACACTTTCTCCTACGCAAAAAGGACACTTTTCCCAGGACGTGTGCGGCCGCGCACCCGGAAGTGTGCCCGTGCACTTGACACATTATTCTGCCCTATATCTGCAGTAAGTGCGCAGCTGCACACTTTTCAACCTGTTCTGTTGGGAATTTGAAAAACTGTAAAGCATGAAAGTTGTAGCCCTTTGAATTATATTTCCAACACAATATTGTGGAGCCCAAATGGAATTCCGAGCAAAGAGTTATGTATATTTTACTAGAAAATGCACAATATGCCTGCTCAATTCTTCCTTCATTCTAAACAATCATCCGTTGATCCCCGAACACGATCCCGGCTTAATTACTTGGTCTTTTACTCAAACTTCAAAGCTGCAAATCACTTGAACTCATTCCATAACATCTACATAGCTCGGAATCACTCCTACAAGGTGTAAAATACACAACTAGTATAAAACACTAGCGATTAAAGCTCAAACTCAACTGAAGTGCAGTAAACTGGAATGTGATAATCGACTAAAACATGAGATTATCGCCTACCATCAACACCTCACACTTAAAACATTGCTTGTCCTCAAGCAATCAAACCACACTTTATATAAACACAACCTTATAAACAACACTGAAGACTCAACACACTAAGAATATTTAAAATAGACTAAGCACAATAGTGTAACATCCTTGCCTCAAGATTTGACTCGCAAGTACCACACATCATTCACAACTTACTCACTTACCCTAACATAGAGGTCATCGACATTTCCTTTTCTTCATGAATCAAGTGCCCTCACACAACAAAAGAGAGTAGTTCCACACACACAAAATTCCAGAATAATTAGGAACTCAAGATAGAAAGAATTCACTCACCCTCGAAACGACATTCATGTTCCATAAAAGGTGAACTATAGGCTTGCTCGTAGTGTACTACTCTACTAATTGAGTTCATTCAGTCAAGGATCAATTAGGACTGTAAACTGGTTGTAATGTAGGCTACGGGATGGGTGGGTACATTTATATATAAGAGTGACTGCACCTCCCTAAGCACTTTAATACATACACTTTAATAGTTGAAACCCCACACTTATGTTAAACCATAACTCCACCTTCACATCAATATGCATTAACTCCCTTTTTCTTTAAGCATAATTACATCAAGAGTCACCACTATCAAAGAATATTTTGCACAACAATACAACTATATTTTTTTCTTTTCTTATTCACCTCAAATGGCTCTTACTTTTTCTAAACAATGTACCTTTTTCTTCTTATTTCATTAGCACTCAAAAGACAACCCAACCACCCCACACTTCAACTTTTACAAAGTTCATAACGATTTCAAGTGCTTTTGGAAGGTACAAGGCTAAAATAGATAGTCAATTCAAACAAATATGTAAGGCTTTTAATGTGGTTGCCAAATAAAACAGGATTACATGCTCAAAAGAGTTAACTAAGATACATAACAATTAGGTGGGTAATAACATATAACTGGCTCAACAAAGAAATGCCTATATCACTTCCAAGAGTGAATAAAACTACTATTTCGCTTTGCAAACACACGGGACAAGTTCTAGTCATCAAATGCAATGCACAGAATAACAAAAAGAATCTCTCACACACATGGCACATAACTCACTTAGGATTGGACTCTCAAGACACTTTAGTCAAAGTAGTTAAGCAAAGTTAAGAACATACAATTTAAGACACTTATACAAGAGTCAAAAACTGAGCCTACGCGTCACAACTAATGCACTTACTATTCTCAAAGCATAACAAAGGCAAGAGATATTGCTTTTAATTCAAATCATAGCACAAGGTTCCATACTCCTAACAAAAATAAAAACTAACTACACTCGGTTCAAACAAAATCTTTGGAAAAGAACCACGACACAAAGAAAAACTAAAAGGGAATTAATACAGTAACTGCAAAAGAAAATCTTTTTTTGTCTTTTTCTTTTGACTTAATTACCTCAAGAAGCCTGTCGAATCATATTCGTTGTTGGAAAAAATCGAAAATTTTAAAATTTTTATGATTTTTTTCAATTTTTTTCTACTACTCAAACTAACAAAAGCAAAAAAACAATCAAGCTAACTAAAGCAAAAACTAAGACTAATATATATACAACATACAATTATCCCCCACCCCAAACCTTAAGTTGTGGCATGTCCCCATGACACACAATTAAATAGTATAAGGTAGAGAAACTTCCCTGAATCTCTAGTTGGGGTCTGAATCAAAGTTGGTCTCCTTTCCACCCGCCCGACTTAGTGCACACATCCACGCAGAAATCTTTTTCTCAGCCTTCTTGGGGTACACCCCACACTTATCTTTTTCGCTAATATCAACCTTCTCTTTCACACCCTTCACCTTCCACTCCACACTCACAGCTGGCTTTTCCTTTTCACCCCTGTCTCCACATTCATCTCAAAAGTTACGGTCTTCTCACACACTCTAAGCATGAATTTCCTATCATGTACATTCAGTATAGCTCTACACATTGCTAAAAATGGTCTTCCTAGGATGAGGGGGTTCTTCTTGTTCTCCTCCATATTCACAACTATAAAAGCCGTAGGAAATATGAACTTATCCACCCATACCAAAACATCTTGTACTATCCCCTCAGGTGTTATAGTCGTTTGGTCTACCAGTTGCAAAGATATTGGCACCGACGTTATTTCTCCAATATCCTTATCCAGTTTCATGTAAATGGACAATGGCATTAAATTAATTGAGGCCCCAGAATCACATGAGGATTTATCAAAATTAATAGAGCCTAAAGAGCAAGGTATAGTAAAACTCCTTGGATCTCCACAGTTTTGTGGGAGTTTATTTCGCAATATTGCACTGCAATGCTCTATGAGCTTCACTACCGATGTCTCTTCTATCTTTCTCTTCTTTGTCAGGATCTCCTTCAAGAACTTAGCATAAGCTGGCGTTTGTGAGAGAACTTCCGTGAATGACAGATTTACATTAACCTATCTCAACGTATCTAGGAACCTCTCAAACTGCTTGTCCTGCTTTTCTCTATAGAGCTTTTGGAGAAAAGGTAGAGCAGGCATGTGCTTGCTCATATCTTCAGATTCCTCCTTTCTTGAAATTTCCTCCTCATTTTTTTCAGCTCCGTTCTTGCCTTTCTTCTTCTCACTCTTTTTATCATGTTCAATTTCCAACTCCTTCCCACTTTCTTTTTCAGGCACAACTTCTTTTTGTATTGGAGTGGTATCCTTCAATAATTCTCTTCTTCTCAAGGTCACAACATTTACTATTTCTTTGGGATTCTTTTTTGTCACGACCCGTGATGGCGCCTAACATTTTATTTGCTAGGCAAGCCAATGTTAGAGGATTTTAATGCCAAATTTAGCCAATTTCAATAACAAGATCAATTAGGCTTAAAAGAAACTAAAACGGATTTGCGTAATAACATAAAATCCATAATATCTGATATATTTAGGATATGGAGTCACAATTCACGAGCTACTATGATTTACTACAAATAGAGTCTGAAAAGGAAATGCACTATTCTAAAGAAAATAAACAGTAAAATAATAGACTAGGAAGAGACTCCAGGGTCTGCGGATACCAACATATCTACCTTGGGTCTCCGAACAAGCAAGTCTAGTTGCTAACCTCACGATCAGCTAGGGCCGGTACCAAAATTTGCACAAGAAGTGCCGAGTGTAGTATGAATACAACCGAACCCATGTACTCGTAAGTGTCGAGCCTAACCTCGACAAAGTAGTGACGAGGCTAAGACAAGACACCCATACAATAAACCTGTACAGATAACAATATATGTGCAAGAAAGAAAACAATAACAACTACAAAGAGATGCTAGGTTTAGATCTCAAGGTGGTTGTTCATCATCTTGCTGTCAAACGAGGTGCTCGTCCCGCGAAGCAAGCACAACGTCGCTTTAGACCTGAATTGGTTCCTTTGATTGAAACCAAAGTTAACAAACTTATTGAGGCTGGTTTCGTTTGAAAAGATAAGTATCCTACACGAATTTCAAGCATTATCCCTGTAAGAAAGAAGAATGGCCAAATCCAAGTTTGTGTTGACTTTAGGGACCTATATAACGCTGAACCGACCACCAAAATTTTTAAAACTATAAACTACAAACCGACCGAATAAACCAAAAAGCAAAACCGAATAAACCATATTTTTTGGTTTAGATGGTTTTTTCGGTTCGGCCGGTATTATGACCACCCCTATGAATATATTTAGGCTCGGGAATTTTCAAGATAGAAACCACCTTAGCTTGATAAATTTCGATACTCGATGCCGAACAATAAAATTGAGAAACTTTTCAGAAGTAACCCTAGAGGCCCATTTCAATGGATTCATTTTGAGTTGGCATCTCTGAAGCCATTCGAATACCACCCTCAAATCTTGTAAGTGATTATCTCTTTTCCTTGACTTTGCCACCAAGTCGTCAACATAACACTCCACATTTTTGTGAAGCATGTCGTTAAAAATATTTTGCATGGCACGTTGATATGTGGCACCATCATTTTTCAAACCAAAAGGCATTACCTTATAGCCGTATATACCTTTAGGGGTTCGAAAGACGGTAAGTTCTTCATCCTTTGTTGCCATACGAATTTGATTATATCGAGATGAACCTTCCATGAAAGACATCACCTCATATCTAGTTGTGGCAGCAATCATGAGCTCTAGGATGTGAAGGGGAAATTCATCCATATGACTAGCTTTATTTAGATCCCTAAAGTCAACACAAACTTGGATTTGGCCATTCTTCTTTCTTACAGGGATGATGCTTGAAATCCCTGTAGGATACATATAGCTCTTATAGCTCTTTGCCCCCATTGATTGAATCTTTGAATCATCAAATGACTTTCACAAAGTTCATCCATCGGTATGCCAAGCTCTTTGACTGTACGAATTGGGAGAATATTGACACCATATCCATCATCAATCAAATTTTACTTATTCCATGTTGCCTCACAAAGCCAACCATAATAGGCGACGATTATGATGTGCTTCACCTAGCAAAAGATCATCATTAGTGAATGTGATTTTTGTATCACAAGTGTCCATTTCTTCAGAGAGATGCTCAATGAGTTTTTCAGGAAAGAGAAGTTGCAGCAATGACATATCTTCCTTCTCTATCTCTTCTTCATCTACCTTACAACATGAGTCCTTGATATCTTCACATGAAGTTTGCAAGCGTAACCAGGTTAGCAGGAATTTATCCAATGTCACTGAATGACGTAACCCTTGATAGTGATTCTTCTCCATTTTTGTTTTCTTCCAATTCTTATTTATCATTTTCTTCTTGGGTCTTTTTACCATTTTTTCCCTAGTCAATTGCTTACTTGACTCCCTTTGTAAATTTGTCTTGCAACGTCTCCGCCGAGTCACAAGAATCAAACCTCCATCCTCAATTTGACCATCATATGATTCACTTTCCTCTTGAGATCTTTCCCCCACTATTACATTATTCACTATAGGGAGAAGCAATGGTTTGCTCATATCGATGGGTTCAAAGTCACCAAATTTAATCATATTTGGTGGTGATGTAGTTTAAATGTCGTCATATTCATGTACTTCAACAAAATTGCAAAGTACAATGGGATCAAGTGAAGCAAAAGTGACATAGACTTGATTCGAACTTTCCTTTTCATTCTCAAGCAAGATTTTTCCTTCAACGGCCAAGTCCATGACTTTCTCCTTGAAGATAAAGCACTTTTATATAGGGTGGACAATCAACCGATAGTACTTGAAATGGATCATTAGTCCTTCCAGCTTCGTATAGCCACTTCTTTTCAGGAAACTCAATGATTTTTAACTCAAGGAGTTCATCTAAAATTGTTGGAACGTCAAAGTCTAAGAATGTATATTCTTTCGCTTGTATTTCCTTTAGAGTTAATTTTCGGCCAGCTTTATCCTGTGAGGACGCTGTCTTCATACTTTGCTTCTTACTCACTTTCGTGGTGACCTTAAATGGAAAAATATTAGCATTCATTGATTACTTGCTCTCATACTTAAGCACAAACTTTCCTCCTTTCTTTATTTCTTGTTTATCCTTCACTTTGCGAGTGTCACAACCCTAACCCCGAACCCGATCGTGATGGCCCCTCTCGTGAAGACAAAGCCAACCAATTATACCCAGTTCACTTTTCAAAAAAAAAGTTAATCAACATAAAAATAGTCTAAACATGATTTAATAATACTAAACAGCGGAAAATATCGATAACAATGCGGAAATGCCACCCGACACAGCCCTAACTGGGGTGTCACAAGTCATGAGCGTCTATAGGCCATAATACAAGTCTGCTAAACCATAAACTAGTACAAATGTTTGAACAGATATAGAAATGATAGAGGAGTAGAGACACGGGGCTGCGGACGTCAACAACTACCTCGTAATCTCCGAAAGCTCGCCTGATACTGGAGGGATCAACACTTGGGAGCGGTATCAGCTATGCCTGAATCTGCACAAAGGGTGCAGGGAGTAAAATGAGTACTCCAACTCAGTGAGTAACAAATGTAAATAATGACTGAAAGTAAGAAAACACGTAAGGCACAAGGCATTCTATAATGAAGCAATAAAATCATTTGAAAACAGTAAAACAGTGAAAGTCAAGTAAAATCCTCTTTCAACAAGTAAACAAGTAATTGCCAGGTAGTTAAGGTAAAGTAAATAAATAGAAGTTCGGCCCTCGGGCAAAATATCAACAAATTCGCCCCTCGAGCAATAGCTCAGAACAATACCAGCCTCTCGGACTCAATCTCACATTACAATGGGTACCCGCACTCACTGGGGGTGTATAGACTCCGGGAGGGGCCCCTTACGGCCCAAACACAATAACAAGTCATCTCGTGGCATCAAAACTAGGCCCTCTGCCTCATATCAATCAAGCCACCTCGTGGTGTACATATCTCAGGCCCTTGACCTCAAATCGGTATTGTAAGCACGTGATTTTTGCTTTACGAGCCATCGCTCCAAAAGAAAATAAAAATAGTGACAAATGATTTCGCTGTACAATTGTTCGAGTTTTCGTGACATGTGTTGTTAGTCATTTGTGGATCTGTCCATTTATGCATTTAATCATTAACAAACAAAATACAAAAATATGTATGTTAGGATGATTAAACCATAATTCGGTCAGTAAAAGAAAATTCAAAAAATATATATATGTGCATCGTTCGTTCTAGGCTTTTAGTTAACTTACTTAAATATTTTGTGATAATTGTGTTAAAATGTTGCATTGTTGTTTAGTTTTAATTTCGTTATTTTATTATTTGTTATTTTTATTTTTGTTTTAAAAGAAAAATGAAATTAGAAAACAAAGAGTGAAGGAAATCGGTTTGGGCCCAAAAGAAATGAAACAAAAACAGGCCCAACCAGCACTCAGACCCAGTCCAAATCCGGCTGCCCAAGCACCAGTTCAAACGACGCCGTATAAAGGCGTTCGATCTGAGCCATTCGTCCAGGCCAATCCAACGGCTCAGGACCCCTTTCAGCAACCCGTGTTCAAACCCGACCCAGGAACCAATCCGACCCAACCCCTCACTTAAACCAAACGACCCCGTTTAACTACCAAACGACCCCGTCTCATTTCTCACCCTCAGATCCAAGCCGTTGAGATCATCTGATCTAACGGCTCAGATCCAATCCCATAGACCATATATAAACCTTCCCTTACACCCCACGCCCCCTATACCAGCACCCCATCCCTTCGTCCCCAAGATCAAACCTGAAACCCCAAACCCTAGCAAGCCGCCCTAGTCTCCCTCGCCATTAAAGCCGGCGGCACGAACGCCGGTGGCCACCTCCTGAACACCCTAGGACCACCGCACTCTCCTGAACATGGATCTACTATCCATTTGCCTCGAATCACTCTCGTTCGTCTCGAATCTTCATTTGAAGATTTGAGTCGAACCCGGAACTATGCCAAACCACCCCATCTTCATACCAGACACTCCCCTGACCTTCCTCGTGACCAAACCAAGCTTGGTTTGGTCCGAATCTACCCACAACTCCTAAAAATCCAGATCTAAAAATCCAGAACTTTAGAACACATGCACCTGGGGAATCCGGCCGGTCTTGACAAGGGTTTGAGGTCTAATAGACCTTAATCAAGGTGTTCTCATGTGAGAACACCCTGATTAAAGTTTGTTCGGCCTCAAGAGTTCGAAGTTGAGTCAGATTTGGGTCATTTTGATTTCAAACTCTTTTGGTAAGTTTTCCTTTCTTTTGTTTTAGTTCTAATTAAGTTGTCAGCATGTTTCGTTGTGTTTGTTTGTTATTTTGTTATTTTTCATTCGGATTTCTTCCATCTCTGTTAAAGGCCTTTTTATTTGGTCAATTGTCTTCTGTTTGTGTTCTGAATATACCCTGTGATATACATGCTCATCAATTAGATTAGTCGTCAAACGAGTTTAATTCATATAAGTTCCCAGTGTTTGAACAAATTTGTCTGAAGTCATTCGGGACTCTATACGTGTTGTTTGTATGAACGATTGATTGTTATGTGTTACGATTAATATAGTCGAGTCGATATATGTCGTCAATTAGTTTCAATCGTTAATGGTAACAACTTGATTCGTATTGCTTATTTCTGCTGTGATCGTATTTGAGTCCCATTAGGAACTGAATTGTATTGCCTATTGATTTTGTTCAAATTGAATTAAAGAACATCTAGGGGAAAGGTTATAATGGCAGATTCAGACTTTGATTTTAAAACACGATGCCATTTGGTTTAGACCGTGGGCAGCATGTGTATGGTTAGCTTTAAGGAATTAAAATAATTGGATAGCATGTGCTGTCAGATTATGTTCCTACTGCCCATACTTTGGTTAAATAAACAAGTGATTAGTACATTTTAACAACAAAAGAGAGAGGGCTGTTAGGGATTTGATGGGAGTTTTGTTTATTTAAAAGAAGTGAGTGGAAAAACAAAGAGGGGGGGCAATTTTGAGTTGAAAAACAGACTGTAAAGTGTTAAGGTTAGGCTATAAAAGAGGTAAACCTTCCATTAGAAGGGGGGTGGATTTTTTTGAGTCTGGAGAGATCTTGGGAGTAAGAAAACTGAAAAGGAAGAGCAGAAATAAATTTCAAAACATTGTGAATGAGTATGGTCTAGAAGAAACTGTGCAAGAGTCCAGTTTGATCAAGTTTTCTGTGGGGTTTTGCTTTTCCTGTTGTTTGCCAAGCTTTCTTGTGGTCTTTGGATTTCTGTTGCTGTTACATTCAACATTCTGGGCTGTTGTTTCCTACTCTGTTCTTTTTCTGGGATTGTTCATTTGTTGCTCGACTCCTTGCTGAGCTTCACCATTATTGGCTGGTTGTTTGTTGCTGTGTTGTTGCTGTGAATCTGCTGTTGCTGTTGTTTGCTGTGTTCTACTCAGCTGATCTTTTTCCTTCTTCTTCTGTTCCTCTACATCAGGTACACAACCAAGGCACTATCAAATGTAATTGGAACATTGAGCATGAATGCAAAAAAGGAAAAGACTTGAAGTTGTTTTTCATACATATATTGTTATATTAGATATCATGTATTGTATGATAATTTTCATTCTTGTGTTGACAATCGAAGCAGCTTGTATGCCTAGTGTATATCAATATAAGTTAGCTAAATGGTAGTTTACATATGTATGCTGATAGGTGATAATATGCTCAATAAGATAGGTTGCATCTCAGATTTTAGTTCACTTTGCAGTATATGTGGTAATGTATGCAAACTGTACATCATGGATTAAGTTCTTCCCTTTTAGATTGATGGTCTCATATAACTAGTAAACCACCTGTTAAGACAAAGAACACCAAACTTGCAATCTCAATTTCTATGTGTCTTTACTTTAAGGCAGAACTACGCCTGGTCTGATTCACGCGGGGACGTGATACGTAGGCAATCCCCATAAGATTCGACCGCTTTTAATAAATAAAGAAAAGAAAATGTAAATAAAATAAAACGCAGGGTTTCGCAAAATACTTTAAAGAGACGAATGAGCAAACCGGGATGACGCATGTTGTTTGAAGCAAAGCATGTAGAAACGGTTAACTGCCTAGGTGCATTGCATCCTCTATGTGTTATGATCAAATCTGTTAAGCTCTAACGCTAACAAAGTTTGTTGTTGTCTGATATCAGACAGTTAGTGGTTAAAGAATTCTGGCAACACATTCATACCAAACCAGATCCAAAGGACCGGTAACAACAAGCATGACTGCTTCGGAGAATAGCAACGAGGAAGAAAGGCCGATGAGCCAGTTGTTAAAAGAAGCAATGGAAGAGAGAACAAGCAGCTAGAGTCGATCCTCCCATGAGAGAGGGAGAGATGGTGGACTATTTTTTGCAGACATTGGATCACTGCCTGGGATCGGCTTCTAAGACTGTTTGTATTATCCTGCATTGGATGAATTCCCCTCCGGTTTCTGGTAGTAAGCTTTGAAAAATTCTTTTCAAGACAAATTTTAGGAAGAGAAATAACAGCTAGAAAAGGAAAAACAGAAATAAATTTCAGAACATTGTGAATGAGTATGGTCGCATCATTGAGTCGGTTTCAGATTGATTTATTAGACTAGGTCGAAGATCCTCTATGCATGCCATGTCATTAGAACCAGTAAAAAGAGAAGGTCGCCCACCAGTATAATGCGGGAATACTTTTAAGTTCTAGGTCGCCCACCAGTATAATGCGGGAATACTTTTAAGTTCTAGGTCACCCACCAGTATAATGCGGGAATATTTTTAAGTTCTAGGTCGCCCACCAGTATAATGCGGGAATATTTTTAAGTTCTAGGTCGCCCAGGTCGCCCACCAGTATAATGCGGGAATACTTTTAAGTTCTAGGTCGCCCACCAGTATAATGCGGGAATACTTTTATGGTGCCTGTGAAGGTTTTCACCAATAAGACTCTCTCATTTTATTTCTTTCGAGGAATCGGGGTGTTGTAGATACGACCCTCTCTTCTGGAGATTCCTTTGACCATCAATCCCTTCCCAGTCTTACGATTCGCTTCTTTGCTGGGGATTGGTGTGTTATTCTCGGCCATCCTGATGCATCCTACTTGCTATATGTGCATTCATTTGCCTCGAACATGCTTGCTGATCGGCTTAAATGAAATCATGGTAGGAGCCGAGGAGTAAAATGGGTTTTTTATAATTAAAAAATATACATAAAATAAAAAAAATATAGTTTTCAAATCTTGAAATAAGGGTATTTAATCTCGAAAGGTATTTAATCTTGAAAATAGTCTGAAAAAATTCCCAAAAAATAGTTTTAGGTTTGATCTTGGGGACGAAGGGATGGGGTGCTGGTATAGGGGGCGTGGGGTGTAAGGGAAGGTTTATATATGGTCTATGGGATTGGATCTGAGCCGTTAGATCAGATGATCTCAACGGCTTGGATCTGAGGGTGAGAGATGAGACGGGGTCGTTTGGTAGTTAAACGGGGTTTTTTGGGTTTTGGCTAGGGCTAGTTGCATTGCATTCATTTCTAGTCCCATCCTTTCAATCTTTTCCATTGCTTCTTTTAACAACTGGCTCATCGGCCTTTCTTCCTCGTTGCTATTCTCCGAAGTAGTCATGCTTGTTGCTACCGGTCCTTTGGATCTGGTTTGGTATGAATGTGTTGCCAGAATTCTTTAACCACTAACTGTCTGATATCAGACAACAACAAACTTTGTTAGCGTTAGAGCTTAACAGATTTGATCATAACACATAGAGGATGCAATGCACCTAGGCAGTTAACCGTTTCTACATGCTTTGCTTCAAACAACATGCGTCATCCCGGTTTGCTCATTCGTCTCTTTAAAGTATTTTGCGAAACCCTGCGTTTTATTTTATTTACATTTTCTTTTCTTTATTTATTAAAAGCGGTCGAATCTTATGGGGATTGCCTACGTATCACGTCCCCGCGTGAATCAGACCAGGCGTAGTTCTGCCATGAGGCTAACATTTAAAAAAAGAAAATGAACAAACATTACATTTGAAAACTTTGTAAAAACAATGTCTTGAAATACACACCAAAGAAAATGAACAACATTACATTTGAAAACTTTGTAAAAACAATGTCTTGAAACACACACATTCAAATTGAAATACAATTCTTAACATCTCATAACGTGCCCCAATTTCCACTTGTGTTGTAAATTATTAGATCATTTGCTCAAGGCGGGGCTTGACCCGGATGTCCTCCCAATGTTCGATACATCCTTTCCAACTCCACTGCTAGATGACGGGCAAAGGTGGGTGCATGCTCGGTAAACCTTTCATAATCCATTCCTTGGCAGTTTACATAACTTTGAGAGGTGTAGACCGCCAGGTCGTGGATCTGTGCCCTGAAATCTTGGAGATGTTGGCCTTGATTCTGCAACTGCTGCTGGCGAGTGGTGGCTATATCTCGGATACGGCCTTCACGATCTAGGGCTGACTCTAATAGAGCTCGGAGTCTGGCCTGCTCTAATCTCATCTGCGCTCTTTCTCTATCAGTGTCCGCTTGTTGATGCTCTCTGTACCTTCTTGCCTCTTCTAGTTGTGCACGAAGTTGGTCTTCTGATCGTATCCAATGGTCTTTTTCCTTCTTGAATTGTGCCCTGTCTTTCTCGGATTGCCTATTTTGGCGTTCCTTATCAGATCTGGCTTCTTCGTTTAATTGTTGGATCCTTTCTTTTGCTTTGCTCAACGCCCTTTCTTTTGCAGCAAGAATGGAATCATAATCCTGCATTCTTTCAAAAAGATTGGCGATGGTTTTTTGATCCTTCCAATTCCTCATTGGCGTTTCAGAAGCCTTTTTCATTTTCAGAAATCGAGCATGAAGACTTTCATTCTCACAGGCTAGACTCTTCTTCTCGCCTTCAGCTTCTTGTGCTTGCAAATCCTTCTCCAGACTGAGGTTCCTTAGATTTTCCTTTAGGGCGTGGATAGTTGCTTTGTACCCCTTCTCTTTTTCTCCCCAGATCAACCATGTGGCAGACCTAAGGAGATTTTTCCAAAGACTCCGGAGGTATGATATCAAGCTTAACCCGGCCAAATGCGCATTCGGGGTTCCATCAGGAAAGTTGCTAGGATTCATCGTCAGTCGACGGGGGATTGAGTTAGACCCATCCAAAATTGAATCCATCCGAGATTTGCCACCGCCAAGGAACAAAACAGAGGTAATGAGTTTGCTGGGTAGACTCAATTACATCAGCAGGTTCATCGCTCAACTCACAGCAACTTGTGAGCCCATATTTCGGCTACTGAGAAAGGATGCTGCAGTAGGTTGGACGGCAGAGTGTCAGAAGAAACTGTGCAAGAGTCCAGTTTGATCAAGTTTTCTGTGGGGTTTTGCTTTTCCTGTTGTTTGCCAAGCTTTCTTGTGGTCTTTGGATTTCTGTTGCTGTTACATTCAACATTCTGGGCTGTTGTTTCCTACTTTGTTCTTTTTCTGGGATTGTTCATTTGTTGCTCGACTCCTTGCTGAGCTTCACCATTATTGGCTGGTTGTTTGTTGCTGTGTTGTTGCTGTGAATCTGCTGTTGCTGTTGTTTGCTGTGTGCTACTCAGCTGATCTTTTCCTTCTTCTTCTGTTCCTCTACATCAGGTACACAACCAAGGCACTATCAAATGTAATTGGAACATTGAGCATGAATGCAAAAAAGGAAAAGACTTGAAGTTGTTTTTCATACATATATTGTTATATTAGATATCATGTATTGTATGATAATTTTCATTTCTAATTTCATTTTTCTTTTAAAACAAAAATAAAAATAACAAATAATAAAATAACGAAATTAAAACTCTGTTAAAGGCCTTTTTATTTGGCCAATTGTCTTCTGTTTGTGTTCTGAATATACCCTGTGATATAGATTAGTCGTCAAACGAGTTTAATTCACATAAGTTCCCAGTGTTTGAACAAATTGGTCTGAAGTCATTCGGGACTCTATACGTGTTGTTCATATGAACGATTGATTGTTATGTGTTACGATTAATATAGTCGAGTCGATATATGTCGTCAATTAGTTTCAATCGTTAATGGTAACAACTTGATTCGTATTGCTTATTTCTGCTGTGATCGTATTTGAGTCCCATTAGGAACTGAATTGTATTGCCTATTGATTTTGTTCAAATTGAATTAAAGAACATCTAGGGGAAAGGTTATAATGGCAGATTTGGATGTGCAGAGGATCAACATACATTTTGTCAGGGTGGTGCAGCATTGATGCTAAGGTGGCTAAGGCATCCGCAACCTCATTGTGAACTCTCGGGATGTGTTTGAACTTTACCGATCGAAATTGCTTGCTCAGATCATGCAAGCATTGTCGGTATGGTACGAGTTTTAGATCTCGTGTTTCCCATTCTCCCTGAATTTGATGTACCAAGAGGTCCGAGTCTCCCAAGACCAAAACGTCTTGGACATCCATGTCAGCAGCCAGGTGCAGACCCAGAATGCAAGCCTCATACTCGGCCATATTGTTGGTGCAATAGAAGCGTAGTTGAGCCGTAACAAGATAATGTCGTCCTGTTTCAGAAACAGAAGAAGAAGTGCCTTGGTTAATTTTATGTTAGGTAACTTTCATATTGGCTACCTCAAAGGTCCTCTTTTAATTCGACCCCAGGCAGGTAACCTAACCTCAAATTTCCATTTATGTTAGGTAACTTTCTCATTGAGCCTTGCTAACAGCAACAGAAATCCAAAGACCACAAGAAAGCTTGGCAAACAACAGGAAAAGCAAAACCCCACAGAAAACTTGATCAAACTGGACTCTTGCACAGTTTCTTCTAGACCATACTCATTCACAATGTTCTGAAATTTATTTCTGTTTTTCCTTTTCAGTTTTCTTACTCCCAAGATCTCTCCAGACTCAAAAATTGATGAGCATGTATATCACAGGGTATATTCAGAACACAAACAGAAGACAATTGACCAAATAAAAAGGCCTTTAACAGAGATGGAAGAAATCCGAATGAAAAATAACAAAAGCTCGTCCTTGCCTCCTGCCCCTCTCATTTTGCTACAGAATCCCCGCAAATGTGCCATGGGATCACCGTGCCCTTCATATAAATCAAACTTGGGCATCTTGAACCCATATTTACATTTTCTTTTCTTTATTATTAAAAGCGGTCGAATCTTATGGGGATTGCCTACGTATCACGTCCCCGCGTGGATCAGACCAGGCGTAGTTCTGCCATGAGGCTAACATTTAAAAAAAGAAAATGAACAAACATTACATTTGAAAACTTTGTAAAAACAATGTCTTGAAATACACACCAAAGAAAATGAACAACATTACATTTGAAAACTTTGTAAAAACAATGTCTTGAAACACACACATTCAAATTGAAATACAATTCTTAACATCTCATAACGTGCCCCAATTTCCACTTGTGTTGTAAATTATTAGATCATTTGCTCAAGGCGGGGCTTGACCCGGATGTCCTCCCAATGTTCGATACATCCTTTCCAACTCCACTGCTAGATGACGGGCAAAGGTGGGTGCATGCTCGGTAAACCTTTCATAATCCATTCCTTGGCAGTTTACATAACTTTGAGAGGTGTAGACCGCCAGGTCGTGGATCTGTGCCCTGAAATCTTGGAGATGTTGGCCGGGACCAATACGGGTGGATTAGACAGATACCCTTTGATTTGGTCGAAAGCCTCCTGACACTCTGCCGTCCAACCTACTGCAGCATCCTTTCTCAGCAGCCGAAATATGGGCTCACAAGTTGCTGTGAGTTGAGCGATGAACCTGCTGATGTAATTGAGTCTACCCAGCAAACTCATTACCTCTGTTTTGTTCCTTGGCGGTGGCAAATCTCGGATGGATTCAATTTTGGATGGGTCTAACTCAATCCCCCGTCGACTGACGATGAATCCTAGCAACTTTCCTGATGGAACCCCGAATGCGCATTTGGCCGGGTTAAGCTTGATATCATACCTCCGGAGTCTTTGGAAAAATCTCCTTAGGTCTGCCACATGGTCCTCCTGACGCCAAGATTTGATGATCACATCATCGACGTACACCTCTATTTCTTTGTGTATCATGTCATGAAACACAGCAGTCATTGCTCGCATGTACGTTGCCCCAGCGTTCTTTAAACCGAACGGCATTACCCGATAGCAGTAGGTTCCCCATGGCGTAATAAACTTTGATCCGTAACAGGCTCAACTACGCTTCTATTGCACCAACAATATGGCCGAGTATGAGGCTTGCATTCTGGGTCTGCGCCTGGCTGCTGACATGGATGTCCAAGACGTTTTGGTCTTGGGAGACTCGGACCTCTTGGTACATCAAATTCAGGGAGAATGGGAAACACGAGATCTAAAACTCGTACCATACCGACAATGCTTGCATGATCTGAGCAAGCAATTTCGATCGGTAAAGTTCAAACACATCCCGAGAGTTCACAATGAGGTTGCGGATGCCTTAGCCACCTTAGCATCAATGCTGCACCACCCTGACAAAATGTATGTTGATCCTCTACACATCCAGGTCCGTGATCAGCACGCCTACTGCAATGCCATAGAAGAAGAAGCAGATGGCGAACCCTGGTTTCATGATATCAAGGAATACCTCAGGATGGGGCAAAGAGGGGCAACTGTAAGCACGTGATTTTTGCTTTACGAGCCATCGCTCCAAAAGAAAATAAAAATAGTGACAAATGGTTTCGCTATACAATTGTTCGAGTTTTCGTGACATGTGTTGTTAGTCCGGCCCAGATCTCACTATTGTCATTACTCCTCCATTCTGAGGAACATCGTCGGGTCCTGTTGAAGATATTGAACGAGGCTCATGTACCCAGTGAGATTTCTGTAAACCACCTGGAAACCATTGCCAGCAAGATTTTCGAGGTGAACAGGGTAACATTCTCAGATGATGACCTGCCAGTGGAAGGTACGGAGCATAACAAAGCTCTATACCTAGCTGTCAAATGTGAAGACTCGGTGGTAACTCGAGTATTGGTGGATAACGGCTCAAGCGCCAATATTTGTCCATTATCCACTCTGGACCAGTTAAAGATCGACCGCGGGAGAATCCGGAAGAATAGCATCTGTGTCCGGGGGTTTGACGGAAACGGAACAGCCACTGTGGGGGATGTTGTACTTGAACTGACCATTGGGCCAGTCCTGTTTACCATGGAATTCCAAGTGTTAGATGCCACAGTTTCTTATAACCTGCTGTTAGGACGACCCTGGATTCACGCAGCCAAAGCGGTACCTTCCACCCTACATCAGACAGTGAAGTTCGAGTGGGAAAGACAAGAGGTCGTGTTGCACGGCGAGGATACAACATGCACCATGGGCGGAACCATTGTGCCATTCATAGAGACCGCCGATGACAAAGGTCCTTGGGTCTACCAGATTTTCAATACAGGGTCGGCCAACAAAATTTCTGAAGGAGAAATCATCCCACACCTGAAGATAGCTGCCGCTACAGTCATGATGGTCTCGGAAATGCTGGGTAATGGATTTGTGCCAGGAAAAGGCCTGGGAGTCGAGCTTCAGGGGATAGTCCAACCTGTCTCCCTTCCTAAAAATCTGGAAACTTTCGGATTGGGGGTTCAAACCAACTGCAGCAGATAGGAAGCAAGCGCGAACAATGAAGAAGAGGGTCTGGTTTCTGCCTAAACCAGTGCCACGCCTCTCAAGGTCTTTTGTCAAAGCAAGTGCCAAGGGGTCACCGGTCCCAAAGATTCGAGGACCTTTGATCGGTATAGGGCGCAACATGTTTTCTCCTCCATTCTTCTGGAAATTGAATTAAAGAACATCTAACAAAATTCTGGGCCCTAAATTTAAACCAAGTAATGTCAAACGGCACCCCATCCGTTTCCTTGGCCGGTCTTGACAAGGCCGGATTTCCCAGGTGCATGTGTTTCAAGTTCTGGATTTTCAGATCTGGATTTTTAGGAGTTGTGGGTAGATTCGGACCAAACCAAGCTTGGTTTGGTCACGAGGAAGGTCAGGGGAGTGTCTGGTATGAAGATGGGGTGGTTTGGCATAGTTCCGGGTTCGACTCAAATCTTCAAATGAAGATTCGAGACGAACGAGAGTGATTCGAGGCAAATGGATAGTAGATCCATGTTCAGGAGAGTGTGGTTATGATCAACAGAAATCGGTTGATGTGGCCCATCACGCATGGGTTGGATTTGGGCTCATAATTATTTATTCAACTGACTGTACATGCAGCCTCATTTCTGATTTTCAAGCTTTTTTTCTGAATGTTGTTACAAACAACTTGCAAGCATGTAATTAATTAGGACTATCTACTGTTTTCAATTGATAGGGACAAACACGACAAGAAACGTAGTTGCTATAGGATATCCTTTTAAAATAAGAATGAGATGAGCCTCGCCAAATAAAAAATACAAATTGCGGGGCCCTCAGTAAACATTTGTTTTAAAATGGTTTAGAATTCAGGATGGACCGTTTAGTAGAATTCCACGGTCCTACTCAAAATAAATACGCTAGTCGCTTTAGGCGCGCCTTTAATAATTTAATTTCCTCAAACTCGGGTGCACATTGATGTGATCCAAATCCAAATCTCAACGGAGTCAAAGTGTGTCGACGACCACGGGTACATTGATTGTAACGCGGTCCGAGATACATTTTCACAACGTTGCAATTTTTGATAAAAACAGTAAACGATAAAAGCGGTTGAAAGTTAAATTTTGCACATAAGTTCACAATTGTATAAAATCAGATAATCAAGCCGAATATAACAGTTGAGCGACCGTGCTAGAACCACGGAACTCGGGAATGCCTAACACCTTCTCTCGGGTTAACAGAATTCCTTATTCGGATTTCTGGTACGCAGACTGTAATATAGAGTCATTATTTTCCTCGATTCAGGATTAAATTGGTGACTTGGGACACCCTAAATCTCCCAAGTGGCGACTCTGAAATAAATAAACCAATCCCGTTTCGATTGTCCTTTAATTGGAAAAACTCCCTTGCGCCCACTCGGGTGCGGAAAAAGGAGGTGTGACAGCTCTGGCGACTCTGCTGGGGATCATAACCCAGAACCACTGGTTCAAGGTTAAGAATTCGAGCTTAGAATAATTGTTGATATTTGGCTTTATTTATTATCTGACTTTTACATGATATATGCTTAATGTGCTAAATGATGCTTTTACCGCTTTAATATTATCTGAATTGTGTATATAAAACTGCTACGAAACCCTTCTTTCTGAGTCTTCTGAATTTATGGTGTACACGTGCGCGTGACCCACCTTTCTGTTAAAGTCATACCAAATAAGACGGAGTTGGGACAAGTAACTAGGCCGGGCAGACTTTCGTGCTCCCGGTACGTTGCCCCCGCTTCGGCTCAAACTGTCTGTTTGAGTAAGCCAGGTTTAGAACAATCAACCTCAGGTTTACACTTAGAATAACTCAGCCCTATACCGGATCCCTAGTAGGAACGTTTATTTGCATCACGTGCATTTGGACTTAGGGGACTCAACACAGGGGTTGGGTCTGTCTAAGACAGGTGAACCCGGAATAAAAAGACCATCCTAATGCATCCTACTTGCTATATGTGCATTCATTTGCCTCGAACATGCTTGCTGACCGGCTTAAATGAAATCATGGTAAGAGCCGAGGAGTAAAATGGGTTTTTTATAATTAAAAAATATACATAAAATAAAAAAAATATAGTTTTCAAATCTTGAAATAAGGGTATTTAATCTCGAAAGGTATTTAATCTTGAAAATAGTTTGAAAAAATTCCCAAAAAATAGTTTTAAATCTTGAAAATAGTTTTGACTAAAAATGATTGAAAATGAGTCTTGACTTTATTAAATTAAATTTCAGATACAAAATGAGTACCACACAAAACCCCTCATCCGCAAACACAGAAGAGTTTCTATTCGAGCTTCAAAGGTGGTGGTGTGAATTAGGCGAAGATGGTCAAAAGTGGGTCATCAAGCATTTGGGAAATCTCCCGGACATTATGAAAGTTAAACCCTGTGAGGATCTTGAGGTCTAATAGACCTTAATCAAGGTGTTCTCATGTGAGAACACCCTGATTAAAGGTTGTTCGGCCTCAAGAGTTCGAAGTTGAGTCAGATTTGGGTCATTTTGATTTCAAACTCTTTTGGTAAGTTTTCCTTTCTTTTGTTTTAGTTCTAATTAAGTTGTCAGCATGTTTCGTTGTGTTTGTTTGTTATTTTGTTATTTTTCATTCGGATTTCTTCCATCTCTGTTAAAGGCCTTTTTATTTGGTCAATTGTCTTCTGTTTGTGTTCTGAATATACCCTGTGATATACATGCTCATCAATTAGATTAGTCGTCAAACGAGTTTAATTCATATAAGTTCCCAGTGTTTGAACAAATTTGTCTGAAGTCATTCGGGACTCTATACGTGTTGTTTGTATGAACGATTGATTGTTATGTGTTACGATTAATATAGTCGAGTCGATATATGTCGTCAATTAGTTTCAATCGTTAATGGTAACAACTTGATTCGTATTGCTTATTTCTGCTGTGATCGTATTTGAGTCCCATTAGGAACTGAATTGTATTGCCTATTGATTTTGTTCAAATTGAATTAAAGAACATCTAGGGGAAAGGTTATAATGGCAGATTCAGACTTTGATTTTAAAACACGATGCCATTTGGTTTAGACCGTGGGCAGCATGTGTATGGTTAGCTTTAAGGAATTAAAATAATTGGATAGCATGTGCTGTCAGATTATGTTCCTACTGCCCATACTTTGGTTAAATAAACAAGTGATTAGTACATTTTAACAACAAAAGAGAGAGGGGCTGTCAGGGATTTGATGGGAGTTTGTTTATTTAAAAGAAGTGAGTGGAAAAACAAAGAGGGGGGGGGCAATTTTGAGTTGAAAAACAGACTGTAAAGTGTTAAGGTTAGGCTATAAAAGAGGCAGACCTTCCATTAGAAGGGGGGTGGATTTTTTTGAGTCTGGAGAGATCTTGGGAGTAAGAAAACTGAAAAGGAAAAACAGAAATAAATTTCAGAACATTGTGAATGAGTATGGTCTAGAAGAAACTGTGCAAGAGTCCAGTTTGATCAAGTTTTCTGTGGGGTTTTGCTTTTCCTGTTGTTTGCCAAGCTTTCTTGTGGTCTTTGGATTTCTTGCTGTTACATTCAACATTCTGGGCTGTTGTTTCCTACTCTGTTCTTTTTCTGGGATTGTTCATTTGTTGCTCGACTCCTTGCTGAGCTTCACCATTATTGGCTGGTTGTTTGTTGCTGTGTTGTTGCTGTGAATCTGCTGTTGCTGTTGTTTGCTGTGTGCTACTCAGCTGATCTTTTTCCTTCTTCTTCTGTTCCTCTACATCAGGTACACAACCAAGGCACTATCAAATGTAAATGGAACATTGAGCATGAATGCAAAAAAGGAAAAGACTTGAAGTTGTTTTTCATACATATATTGTTATATTAGATATCATGTATTGTATGATAATTTTCATTCTTGTGTTGACAATCGAAGCAGCTTGTATGCCTAGTGTATATCAATATAAGTTAGCTAAATGGTAGTTTACATATGTATGCTGATAGGTGATAATATGCTCAATAAGATAGGTTGCATCTCAGATTTTAGTTCACTTTGCAGTATATGTGGTAATGTATGCAAACTGTACATCATGGATTAAGTTCTTCCCTTTTAGATTGATGGTCTCATATAACTAGTAAACTGCCTGTTAAGACAAAGAACACCAAACTTGCAATCTCAACCTCATAAAGGTCGAGTTCAGGCCAAAACAGGCCAAGCCGGCCTGCTCCGAGCAAGCAGCGGCCCAGATTTGGCCCATCACGCATGGGTTGGATTTGGGCTCATAATTATTTATTCAACTGACTGTACATGCAGCCTCATTTCTGATTTTCAAGCTTTTTTTCTGAATGTTGTTACAAACAACTTGCAAGCATGTAATTAATTAGGACTATCTACTGTTTTCAATTGATAGGGACAAACACGACAAGAAACGTAGTTGCTATAGGATATCCTTTTAAAATAAGAATGAGATGAGCCTCGCCAAATAAAAAATACAAATTGCGGGGCCCTCAGTAAACATTTGTTTTAAAATGGTTTAGAATTCAGGATGGACCGTTTAGTAGAATTCCACGGTCCTACTCAAAATAAATACGCTAGTCGCTTTAGGCGCGCCTTTAATAATTTAATTTCCTCAAACTCGGGTGCACATTGATGTGATCCAAATCCAAATCTCAACGGAGTCAAAGTGTGTCGACGACCACGGGTACATTGATTGTAACGCGGTCCTAGATACATTTTCACAACGTTGCAATTTTTGATAAAAACAGTAAACGATAAAAGCGGTTGAAAGTTAAATTTTGCACATAAGTTCACAATTGTATAAAATCAGATAATCAAGCCGAATATAACAGTTGAGCGACCGTGCTAGAACCACGGAACTCGGGAATGCCTAACACCTTCTCTCGGGTTAACAGAATTCCTTATCCGGATTTCTGGTACGCAGACTGTAATATAGAGTCATTATTTTCCTCGATTCGGGATTAAATTGGTGACTTGGGACACCCTAAATCTCCCAAGTGGCGACTCTGAAATAAATAAACCAATCCCGTTTCGATTGTCCTTTAATTGGAAAAACTCCCCTTGCGCCCACTCGGGTGCGGAAAAAGGAGGTGTGACAGGTATCAGTGTTTCCTCACAATATAGGCCCTCGGTCTTACTCATAAAAAATACTCACAAGCCCCTCGGGCAATAGTAAAACAGTATTTCTCAGCCCAAACATCATTTAAAATATTATTTAAGTCTTAAAACTAAGTAAACATGGCTGAGTAGTAAAACAATGGAAATTAACATGACTGAGTTCAAATAATAAGTCAAAACAGTGAGGAAATAGTAATGAAAATCCTCGAAGGGTTCAAATAGTTGGCACAAAGCCCAAATATGGCATTTAGCCCAAATAATGATAATAGCAAATAAGTTTCAGTTAAATACACGGTAAAATCATCAACCGGGACATACCAAGTCACAATCCCCAATAGTGGACAACACCACGCCCGCCATCAAGAGTGTGTCTCACCTCAATATAGCATTACGATGTGCAAATCCGGGGTTTCAAACCCTTAGAGCATCATTTACAATCATTACTCACCTCGGGCCGGCTAAATCTCTAGCTCGCGATGCCTTTGCCCCTCGAACTGGCCTCCACGCGCATCGAATATATCCAAAATTAGAATGAGTACGTCAACATATGCTAAGGGAACAAAGTCCAAGCGAAAACAATCAACAAAGGGCACAAATTCCGAAATTACCAAAACCCGACCCCTGGGCCCACATCTTAAAAATCAAAATTTTTTACATCAATAGATTCCTCATCTTCCCACGAGTCTATGCATATTAAGAATACCAAAATCGGAGTCCAAATGACCCCTCAAATCCTCAATTTAAGGCCCCTTAAACTCAAACCCTAATCCTCCATTTTTAGCCCTTTAATTCCTTAAATTTTAGTCTTAATTCATGAAATACTACCATTAAAATGTGTTTTAGGTCCAACATCCTTACCTTAGTGAAGTTCCCTTGAAATCCCTCTACCAAATCGTTCAAAAGTTCCCAAGCCGAAGTCCAAAAATGGTGGAATAACTCAAACTCGCGAAATGAAATAACTTATATGTTCTGCCCAGACATTTTTGCATCTGCGACTCTCCAACCGCTTCTGCAGTACCGCATTTGTGGTCTACCCTTCGCCTCTGTGGAAATCACTTACCAGACCAAACACCGCATCTACGATTCCGCAGGTGCGATCCCTCTACTGCATCTGCGGTTCCTGACTCTACCTCTCCATTCCGCATCTGCGCCTCCCCTTCCACACGTGCGGCGTCGCACCTGCGGTCCCCAAACCGCAGGTGCGAAAACACCAGAAGCAGAAAAATCTCAACAGCTCCAATAACTTTTCAACTTCTCCGACGACCACCCGAAATCATTCCGAGGCCCCCGGGACCTCAACCAAAAGTACCAACATGACCCAATACCTTATTCAAACTTGTTCCAATCATCAAAACACCTCAGACAACATCAAATTTATCAAATCACATCGGATTCAAGCCTAAGTTTTTAAAATCTTCCAAAATACACTTTTGATAAAAAACCCTACCAAACCACGTCCGAATGACCTGAAATTTTGCACACACATCCCAAGTGATACGACGAAGTTACTACAACTCTCGGAATTTCATTCCAACCCCTATATCAAAATCTCGCCTATCAACCGGAAATTGCCAAAATATCAACTTTGCCAATTCAAGCCTAATTCTACTCCGAACCTACAAAACCCATTCTGATCACACTCCTAAGTCATAAATCACCTCCTGAAGCTAACCAAACCATCAAAACTCACATCCGATCCCTCTAACACATAAGTCAACATCTGATTGACTTTTTCAAGTCAAACTCCCTTAAAAGAGACTAAGTGTCTCAAACCTTGCCAAAATCATTCCAGATTTGATCCGACCAACCCGATACCACAAAACACGGATAACGAAGCATAAAGGAGCAGAAATGGGGGAAACGGAGCAGTAACTCATGAGACGAATGGCCGGGTCGTCACATCCTCCCCAACTTAAACAAACGTTCGTCCTCGAACGAGTCAAGAAACATACCTGAAGCCTCAAACAGGTGAGGATATCTGCTCCGCATCTCCCGCTCGGTCTCCCAGGTAGCCTCTTCCACGGGCCGACCTCTCCACTGCACTTTTACTGAAGCTATATCTTTTGACCTCAACTTCTGAACCTGACGACCCAAAATAGCTACTAGCTCCACATCATAGGTCAGATCATCATCTAACTGAACCGTGCTGAAATCCAAAACATGCGACGGATCCCCAATATACTTCCGGAGCATAGAAACATGAAATACTAGATGCACACTCGACAAGCTGGGTGGCAAAGCAAGCTCATAAGCGACCTCCCCAATCCTCCGAAGCATCTCAAAAGGCCCAATGAACCGAGGACTCAATTTCCCTCTCTTCCCAAACCTCATAACACCCTTCATGGGTGAAACCTTCAACAAAACCTTCTTGACAACCATGTAGGACACATCTCGAACCTTCCTATTAGCATAACTCTTTTGCCTCGGCTGCGCTGTACGAAGCCTCTCCTGAATCACCTTCACCTTCTCCAAAGCATCATGCACCAAATCAGTCCCCAATAGCCTAGCCTTACCGGGCTCGAACCAACCAACTGGAGATCTACACCGCCTCCCATACAAAGCCTCATATGGAGCCATATGAATACTCCACTGGTAGCTATTGTTATAAGCACACTCTACAAGAGATAGAAACTTATCCCATGATCCTCCGAAATCAATGACACAAGCACGCAACATGTCCTCCAATATTTGAATGGTACGCTCGGACGCCCGTCTGTCTGAGGATGAAAAGTTGTGCTCAACTCAACATGAGTACCCAACTCTCTCTGCACGACCCTCCAAAACTGCGAAGTAAACTGAGTACCTCTATCTGAAATGATGGAAACTAGGACGCCATGCAAGTGAACAATCTCTCGGATATAGATCCCTACCATCCACTCTGAAGAATAGGTAGTGCACACAGGAATGAAGTGCGCGGACTTGGTCAGCCAATCCACAATCACCCAAATAGCATCGAACTTCTTCAAAGTCCGTGGAAGTCCAACAACAAAGTCCATAGTGATCCTCTCCCACTTCCACTCAGGAATAACCATCTACTATAGTAAACCACCCGGTCTTTGATGCTCATATTTCACCTGCTGACAATTGAGACACCAGGCTACATATCCCACAATATCTTTCTTCATCCTTCTCCACCAATAGTGCTGCCTCAAATCCTGATACATCTTCCCGACACTCAAATGAATGGAATACCGTGATCTATGGGCCTCCTACAGTATCAACTCCCGAAGCCCATTCACATTGGGCACGCAAATTCGGCCCTGTATCCTCAACACCCCATCATCACCAATGGTCACATCTCTGGCATCATCATGTTGAACTCTATCTCTAAGGACAAGCAAATGCGGATCATCATACTGGCGCTCTCTGATGCGCTCATATAAGGAAGACCGAGAAACCACACAAGCCAATACCTGACTGGGCTCCGAAATATCTAACCTCACAAACCGATTGGCCAAGGCCTGAACATCAACTGTAAGAGGTCTCTCCCTAACTAAAATATATGCCAAACTCCCCATACTCACTGCCTTTCGGCTCAAAGCATCGGCTACCACATTGGCCTTTCCCGGATGGTACAATATAGTGATATCATAATCCTTAAGCAACTCCAACCATCTCTGCTGCCTCAAATTAAGATCCTTTTGCTTGAACAAATGCTGACTGCGATGATCAGTGAACACCTCACAAGATATGCCATACAAGTAATGCCTCTAAATCTTCAATGGGTGGACTATGGCGGCTAACTCCAAATCATGAATAGGGTAGTTCTTCTCATGGGGAGTCAACTGACGAGAAGCATACGCATTAACTCTACCCTCCTGCATCAACACATAACCAATCCCAACTCTCGAAGCATCACAATACACGGTATATGAACCTGAAGCTGATGGCAAAACCAACACCGGAGCTGTGGTCAAAGCTGTCTTGAGCTTCTGAAAGCTCTCCTCATGCTCGTCCGATCATACAAACGAAGCAACCTTTTGAGTCAACTTGGTCAAGGGCGATGCGATAGATGAGAATCCCTGAACAAACCGACGATAATAGCCCGCCAAACCAAGAAAGCTACGAATCTCTGTGGTTGAGGACGGTCTAGGCCAACTCTGAAACCACCTCTATCTTCTTCGGATCAACCTGAATACCCTCGTTGGATACCATGTTCCCCAAGAAAGCCACTAAACCAAGCCAAAACTCACACTTGGAGAATTTTGCATAAATCTGCTCCTCCCTCAATCTCTGCAACACAACTCTCAAATGCTCCGCGTGCTCCTCCTGACTACGTGAATACACCAGAATATCATCAATGAAAACTATGACGAATGAATCGAGATAAGGCCGGAACACGCTGTTCATCAAATGCATGAACGCTGTTGGGGCATTGGTCAGCCCAAAAGACATCACCAAGAACTCATAATGACCATATCGGGTCCTGAAAGCCATCTTAAGAATATCTGAATCCCTGATCTTCAACAGGTGATAACCCGAATGGAGATCAATCTTGGAGAACACCCTCGCTCCCTGAAGCTGATCAAATAAATCATCAATGCTAGGCAAATGATACTTGTTCTTAATTGTTACCTTGTTCAATTGACTATAATCAATGCATATTCTCATTGTGCCATCCTTCTTCTTTACAAACAAAACATGCGCACCCCAAGGTGACACACTAGACCGAATGAACCCCTTATCTAGGAGTTCCTAAAGCTGCTCCTTCAATTCCTTCAACTCTGCGGGTGCCATACGATAAGGCAAAATAGAAATTGGCTGAGTGTTCGGCACCAGGTCAATACCAAAATCAATATCCCTGTCCAGTGGCATGCCCGACAGGTTTGCAGGGAACACATCGGGAAAATCTCTTACAACTGGAATAGAATCAATACTAGGAGTCTCAGCTCTGACATCCCTCACAAATGCTAGATATGAAAGACAACCCTTCACAACCATACGTTGGGCCTTCAAGAAAGAGATCACTCTACTAAGAACATAATTGATCATACCTTGCCACTCGATCTGTGGCATACCTAGCATAGCCAATGTGATTGTCTTAGCATGACAGTCCAGAATAGCACGACACAGAGATAACCAATCTATGCCCAAAATGACATTAAAATCCACCATGCTCAATAGTAATAGATCCACTCAGGTCTCCAGACCCCCAATAGTCACCACACACGACCGGTACACACGACCTACAACAAGAGTATCGCTCACCGGGGTAAATACATGAACAGGTAAAGTAAGAAACTCACGGGGCGTACCCAAATAACGAGCAAAGTATGATGACATATAAGAAAAGGTGGAACCGGGATCAAATAATACAGAGGCATCTCTGTGACAAACTAAAACAATACATGTAATGACAACATCTGAAGTAGTAGCATCTGGTCTGACTGGGATGGCATAGAAGTGGGACTGACCACCCCCTAATCGAACTCCCCCTTTGGGGCGACCCTTGACTGACTGACCTCCACCCCTAGCTGGTTGAGCGGGTGGTGGTGAAGAAACTGACACTGAAGCCGATGACTGACCCCTCTGCTGGGATGAGCTAGTAACATGACGAACATGTGGCCCATCTCGCCACACTCATAACAACTCCTAGGTGCTGGAGAAGGGTACTAAAGGGAGCCCCTCGCACCGTAGTGACTAGCATATGCACTCGGCATAAAAGAACCCTGAACCGATGGAGCACGGGTCAAACTCTAAGCTGGAAGGGCTCTGAGTGATGAATGACCCTACTGAGATCCATAATAACCATGACTCGAAGATGCCCCACGATAACCTGAGCGACATGGCTGAGCAGGCCTGAATGAACGGCCTCTGCTGTGCTGAAACTGGCCCCTCGAAGGAGCACCACTATAGCTGCCAGATCCTCGAAGCCTCTTGGCCTCACTCTCCTCTCGCTCCTGACGGCGAACCGACTAAATCTCATGAGCAATATCAACCACCTCCTCGAACGTGGCACCATATACCCTCTCCCTGGTCATAAGAATACGGAGATGATAAGTAAGATCATCAACAAACCTCCCGATCCTCCCTCGATCTGTCGGAACCATCCAGATGGCATGACAAGCCAACTCAGAAAACCTCAACTCATACTGTGACACAGTCATATACCCATGTCGGAACCACTCAAACTGCCTACGCAACTCCTCTTTACGGGACTGAGGCACATACTTCTCTAGGAAGAGAACGGAGAACTGCTGCCAGGAAAGGAGTGCTGCACCAACAAGCTTACACCTCTCAATATCCTCCCACCAAGTAAAAGCAGCTCCTGAAAATTGATTGGTGGTAAAAGCGACCCCGCTGGTCTCCAGAATACCTACAGTACGAAGCATCCTCTGACATTTATCCAAAAAGCCCTGGGCATCCTCACCCTCTGCGCCACTGAAGGTCGGAGGCTGTAGTCTACCAAATCTCTCCAACCTACGCTGCTCATCCTCCAGCATGATAGGAACCATATAGTCCCGAGTAGCTGCAACCGGCTGGGCTGGATGTGCCCCCAACGTCTGAAGTCCCTACACGACCTGCTAAGGTGTGCGAGCGATGAGAGTCTGATTGCCTCCCCCGGCCTATGAAGTAGTTGCGGTTGTAGTGGCCGAAACCGCCTGAGCCAGGCCAGTGCAAACTGATAAGATCTATGCCAAGACCTTCTAAAGACCCGGAATCACGATGGGCACAGCTGGTGCCTGAACTAGTGCTGCTGGAGCATCCATAGCTGGAGCCTGATCCTGAGCTGGGGCAGCTGGTGGGTCTGCAGGTGCTGCCCTCATTGCTCTACCTCTACCACAACCACGACCGCGTCCACGCCCTTTGGTGGCTACAGCTGGTGGCACTGGTAGTCGTCTACCCTGTCCGGTAACGAGTATCCTCACCATCTGTGAGAGAATCGAATAACAGAAGTTTAGTACTCGGATCAACAAGTTTGCATGACAAGAATTGCAAGAATATGAAGTTTTTCCTAAAGGTTATGCAGCCTCTCGAGGATAAATACAGCTGTCTCCGTACCGATCCGCGAGACTCTACTAAACCTGCTCATGACTCGTGAGACCTATGTAACCTAGACTCTGATACTAACTTGTCATGACCCTAACCCTGAACCCGGTCATGACGGCGCTCTCGTAAAGACAAGGCCAGCCAATTATACCTAGTTCACTTTTAAAAAAACCAGTTAATCAACATAAAAATAGTCTAAACATGATTTAATAATACTAAACAATGGAAAATATTGATAACAATGCGGAAATGCCACCCGACATAGCCCTAACCAGGGTATCACAAGTCATGAGCGCCTATAGGCCATAATACAAGTCTGCTAAACCATAAACTAGTACAAATGTTTGAACAAATATAGAAATGATAGAGGAGTAGAGACACGGGGCTGCGGACGTCAACAACTACCTCGTAATCTTCGAAAGCTCGCCTGATACTGGAGGGATCAGCACTCGGGAACAGTATCAGCTATGCCTGAATCTGCATAAAGGGTGCAGGGAGTAAAGTGAGTACTCCAACTCAGTGAGTAACAAATGTAAATAACGACTGAAAGTAAGAAAACACGTAAGGCACAAGGCATTCTATAATGAAGCAGTAAAATTATTTGAAAACCGTAAAATAGTGAAAGTCAAGTAAAATCCTCTTTCAATAAGTAAACAAGTAATTGACAGGTAGTTAAGGTAAAGTAAATAAATAGAAGTTCGCCCCTCGGGCACAATATCAACAAATCCGCCCCTTGGGCAACAACTGAGAACAATACCGGCCCCTCAGGCTCAATCTCAGAACAATACCAGCCCTCGGGTTCAATCTCACATCACAATGGGTACCCCGCACTCACTTGGGGTATACAGACTACGGGAGGGTCCCCTTACAGCCCAAGCGTAATAACAAGCCATCTCGTGGCATCAAAACTAGGCCCTCGGCCTCATATCAATCAAGCCACCTCGTGGCGTACATATCTCAGACCCTCGGCCTCAAATCAGTATCAGTATTTCCTCACAATATAGGCCCTTGGCCTTACTTAGTAAAAAATACTCACAAACCCCTCAGGCAATAGTAAAACAGTATTTCTTAGCCCAAACATCATTTAAAATATCATTTAAGTCTTAAAAACTGAATAAACATGGTTGAGTAGTAAAACAGTGGAAATTAACATGGCTGAGTTCAAATAATAAGTCAAAACAATGAGGAAATAGTAATGAAAATCCTCGAATGGTTCAAATAGTTGGCACGAAGCCCAAATATGGCATTTAGCCCAAATCATGATAATAACAAATAAGTTTCAGTCAAATACGCGGTAAAATCATCAACTGGGACGGACCAAGTCATAATCCCCAATAGTGGACGACACCACACCCGCCATCAAGCATGTGTCTCACCTCAATATAGCACTACGATGTGCAAATCCGGGGTTTCAAACCCTCAGAGCATCATTTGCAATCATTACTCACCTCGAACCGGCTAAATCTCTAGCTCGCGACGCCTTTGCCTCTCGAATCGGCCTCCACGCGCGTCGAATCTATCCAAAATCAGAACGAGTACATCAATATATGCTAAGGGAACAAAGCCCAAGCGAAAACAATCAACAAAGGGCACAAATCCCGAAATTTCCAAAATCCGACCCCGAGCCCACGTCTCGAAAATCAGAAATTTTTACATTAATAGATTCCTCATCTTCCCATGAGTCTATGCATATCAAGAATACCAAAATTGGAGTCCAAATGACTCCTCAAATCCTCAATTTAAGGCCCCTTTAACTCAACCCCTAATCCTCCATATTTTGCCCTTTAATTCCTTAAATTTCAGTCTTAATCCATGAAATACTACCATAGAAATGTGTTTTAGGTCCAAAATCCTTACTTTAGCGAAGTTCCCTTGAAATTCCTCTTCCAAATCGTTCAAAAGTTTCCAAGCCGAAGTCCAAAAATGGTGGAATAACTCAAACTCGCGAAATGAAATAACTTATATGTTCTGCCCAGACATTTTCACATCTACGACTCTCCAACCGCTTCTGCGGTACCGCATTTGTGGTCTACCGTCCGTTTCTGCGGAAATCACTTACCGGACCAAACATCGCATCTGCGGTCCATCGCCGCATCTGCGATTCCGTAGGTGCGATCCCTCTAACGCATCTGCGGTTCCTGACTCTACCTCTCCATTCTGAATCTGCGCCTCCCCTTCCACACATGCGGCGTCACACCTGCAGTCCCCAAACCGCAGGTGCAAAAACACCAAAAGCAGAAAAATCTCAACAGCTGCAATAACCTTTCAACTTCTCCGATGACCACCCGAAATCATTCCGAGGCCCCGGAGACCTCAACCAAAAGCATCAACATGACCCAATACCTTATTCAAACTTGTTCCAATCATCAAAACACCTCAAACAACATCAAATCTACCAAATCACATCGGATTCAAGTCTAAGTTTCTAAAATCTTTTGAAATATGCTTTTGATAAAAAACCCAACCAAACCACGTCCGAATGACCTGAAATTTTACACACACATCCCAAATGATACGACAAAGCTACTGCAACTCTCGGAATTCCATTCCGACCCCTATATCAAAATCTCGCCTGTCAACCGGAAATTGCCAAAATATCAACTTCGCCAATTCAAGCCTAATTCTACTCCGAACCTACAAAACCCATTCCGATCACACTCCTAAGTCGTAAATCACATCCTGAAGCTAACCAAACCATCAAAACTCACATCCGATCCCTCTAACATATAAGTCAACATCCGGTTGACTTTTTCAACTCAAACTCCCTTAAAAGAGACTAAGTGTCCAATGCATTGTTTGGATACACATTTCTATTCCAGAAGCGTCACTAAGTCTGTATTTGCAGTTGAGGCTTGCATTCCTCCATCGATTGATGAAATCAACAATTGGTTCATCCTTCCATTGATGCGTGTTTGTGAGTTCAACCATACTTATAGTATGCCTTGTGCTATAAAAGCGATTGAGACATTCATGTTCCAGTTGCTCCCAACTATCGATGAAACTAGCCTGGGGATCAGTGTACCAATCAAAAGCATTTCCTTTTAAGAAACGAGCAAACTTCTTGACAAGATAATCTCCATAGGTTCTAACATTATTACAAATTTCGACGAAGTGTGCAATGTGTTTCTTTAGATTTCCTTTACCATAAAATTGTTGAAAATTTGAGGGTTGATAACCTCTAGGCATCTTTAAATTATCAATTCTTGCAGTATATGGCTGCGCATATGCGATAAAAGACTTGGCAGCAACATCATACTTATCTTTGATGATTCCTATGATGATGTCTTTTAATTGGTCGATGGGGATAACTCCGGCAAACGGAATTTGAAAGTCATTAGGAGTCGCCGTCTGCCTTGCAGACGAGTCTCCTTTATCTTGCATAATAGGGAGATTTCCAGGTGCATGACTTGAATTTCTCTCCATCATGCTTTCAACTTTATTTGGAAATTTGATTGTATTGATCTTGCATGCTTCGTTAACCCTTCAGTTGCCTTTGTTAAATTTACGAGTTGTTCTTCAATAGTTGAAGTGTATATAGAATGGATTTTCTCTTATACCATACTTTGAGTGGAACAACTCACGTGGAGTGATTGGAGTAGATCCAGTGATCAAGACATCTTTATCATCATCTTTTGTGATGAGATTTTTAGATCTAGATTGGCTAAGTAGAGTCAATGTCTTCTCAATAATTTCAGCAATATTCGTTCCTTCTTCCAATTTAGTTGAAAATGATCTTGCTCCCTTTGAGGATGAACTGATGCAGACGACATTTGAAATGCTTGATGTCCCAGCAAGTTTGTTTGTTCTTAGTGATAGGTCTTATTCTTTCCATAATAGCATCCATCAAATTTTCAACATCAGAGGAAAACTTGAAATATGTGGCCTTAGCAGTAGTGAGTTTGAAGTTGATCTTCTCAGGAACCATTTCTGTGTTTTTGAAATTTGGTAACTGAAGAAATAAGAGGTAGAGATGATCCCACTAGGCATGCCAGAAATTTGTGACAATAAATTTTTGCGTCGAGAAAAATAAATAATCAAGACTAAAAATTTCATAACAAATGTAGTATTTGATTTCAATAAATGAAAGTGTTACGATCTCTATGGTATTCCTCTAATTCTTCAAGAATGTAAACTATCTTGACGAACTTGATTTTGATTCAAGAGCTTGTAAAGCTTGTTCTTAAATCTGCTTCTTAAACTTGGATTTGGATTTAATTAATAAGTGATTTGATCTTGAACGTCTTGGTATTTGATTTGTCTTCATTCTTGATCTTGAACTTGAACTTGTAGCTTAATTAAGTGCTTGAATTTGTAGCTTGTAGAAAAATTTGCGGTGTTTGATCCACGAGCTCTTTGCTTGCTTCTTGTTATCACTTCTAGTATCTTCTATCTTTATGAAGACCTCTATTTATAGTTGTAGGTAGTGATGGGGCTCTGCGATTTGATTGGTCTGTTTGAACTAACCAATATAATCTAAACACTTGGCACAACTCTATTGGTTGTTTATATGACTTGGTATGCCACCCTTTCTTGACACATGTCATGATTTCATTAGCTCATTTATTTGGCTTGGATCGCCACGTAGCATGATTTTATTAGCTCGTTCTTTTGACTTGGATTGCCACATCACTTGACACGTGGCATGATCTTGGGCTTTAAAATGGGCTAATAGCCATTTGGATCTTGGGATAATGAAGTGGGCTTGTCATTTAATTTGTAATCCAATTAAATAGACTCGCCCAACACATATATATGTTGGATTTTAATAACTAGCCCAATTTACTAGCCACAATATTTGTTTGGACTAATATCTTAAATTTAATATAGTCCAAATTATTTTATGGATTAAATCCGATAAAATTTAAATGCTTACAACCTTTGTTCATGTCTTAATATTTAATATTTCTTTGTTGAATATTTTCTCAATTTATGTGTCATTTCCATCAATGACATTATTCATATCTATACTATATTAAAAGCATGAAGGCCCTTAGCGAAATGTCGTTCGCCTTTTTTACCCTTTTAACATGTAGCTCACGCTGGACAAAATAGTCATTAATTATTTTCCTAATATTTAAACTTTTCAAATTAATTTAAAGTTTGACTATTAAATCTTTCCTTATTTGAGTTAGGTAAAAAAAATTATTTCCTTATTTAAATTAATTTTTTTCAAGGAATTATTAGTTGAGCTTTTCAATATCTTCTAAAACAATAGTAATTAGATGACTTTAGAAGTGGTTATCCAAGTTTTGACAATTCTTTTTTCTGAATCGAAAAAAAACCTGTGGGCTTGTCAAAGAAATAAAAATATATATACTATAATAGTAGGCAACATTTCAAAAATATAGTGAATTTCTAAAAATAATTACAACTCTGTTATATTGGTTGTACCTTTTTAATTAAGGAAGAAAATAATAAAGTTCTAGCCAATTTTTTATTAGTTTGACCCAAAATAAAAATACATATTAAAATAGATAGTTATTTGCCTATAAAAAATAACAAATAATACACAATTGGTACTTTATTATTTTAGCTAAAACTATTTTATTTTGCTAGAAAAGATAAAATATATAATTGGATCAAATAGACACGATATCTAAAGAAGAAATTAAAAATACAAAGTGGATAAAGTATACGTTTGCATATTAACATGAAGCAAGAAAAAATACATAATTATATTGTAATAAATAAAAAATTATATTAACGATTAAAAATATTAGTACATCTTATCAAAGTTAATTTTTTATTTTTTTCACTTTTACGCGCCTAAACGAGAGTGCAAGTATTGCGCTGTTTACCACGTTATGAGTAACAACAATCAAATAGCCAACTTTGGGGGTAATTAAGACTACAATTTATTTAGGGATGTAGTTGATTTTGTGCAAAGTTTAGAGGATTTTTTTTAACATAACCTCTATATTTTTGGCTCATATATTAACATGGTCCTTTTAGAATTTATTAACGGTAATTAATCCATTACAATCTTACAGCTTGTTTGGATGGTTGTTACCCATCGTTTTATAATATATTTGTATTGTATTGTATTGTATTGTATTGTATTGTATTGTATTGTATCATTTTATAAATACAATGTTTGGATAGATTGTATTGTTTGCGGTTGTTAAATAATATTTTGCTGCTTGGTTTTATTGTATCGTACTGTACTATAACTGATAAGTTTACTAAAACACTCTTAATTGTTTAAATATTAAATTTATCAAGAATTAACGCATAAAAATAATTTAAGAAAACCTCTTTCTACTAATTTATCACCAAATATGTCTTATAAATAGATTAAGCAATTAAATTCATGCAAATTCTAACAAAATTAGCAATTTTACATTGGAGTTAAAAGCGGCAGAAGTTCCGGAAAAGAATGGACGAAGACAAAGTAGGTTATAGGTGGGAGATTTGGAGTGAAAAAAGAAAAGAGTAAACGGTAAAATAGAATTATGGAATAATAAGTTATGGCATAATTGGAAAGTAAAATAGGAAATAATCCCACCACACCAAATCGGTTGTTTCAAAAAATGGGACTTTTCATTGTTCTGGAACAATGAATTTAACAATATAATACAACCAATTTTAATGAAACAATCAAAACAAACATTGTTTTGGGATAATAAGTTATACGATACGATACAATGAGTAACAATCATCCAAACAAGCTGTTAGACTCTTACTTCTATAACAGAAAATATCGAATGCATAATTATGTACTTGCACAAAAAAAGAAAACTCACTCCAAAATAAAGAAATAGTAGATTAATCAAAATGTAACACTTAAATAATACCTTTCGCAATAATAATTTAGTCTTTTCTAATATGTTAAAAATAATTGATATGATATTTCTTATTGATCATAGAAATAGAACAATTGTATTTTGGTCTTGAGAGTTTCGTTGAAGTTAGCTAACTAGGATCAATAATTTTTAGAAACTTAATCTTTTGTTAATTTTTAATTTATAACTCAAAACACAAATTTTAATATAATATGTATATAATTTTCTAAAATCTTATATTCGTTAAGATAGGTTACACGCGCAACGCGCGTATCCTAAAACTAGTTTTATCTAAACGTGAATCCAATTGATTTGCTGAGACACCTGGGACAAAGTTAACAAATCTGTAAAATTAACTCTTCCAACGGATATTGCATGAAATGAATTCATCTTTCCTTCAAAATATTGTCAAACAAGCGATTTGAAAATTTTCTTTCATTATCACGTACTCTAGCAGAATTTTGGTTTGAATAGACTTTATAAAGAATTTTTGTAGTTACTGTATGTGTTGTTTGCATTAGTGTAGATATGATTAAAATGTTTAAGATAACAAGGTTGACTTCTTGGTATTTGAATAAAATCATCCATAATTAAGGTGTTTGTAATCTTCTAGGATAATTATTACTGAAGGTAAAAAAGAAAAAAATATAATCAATTTTGTCTTGAATTTCTAAAATGACAAATAATTTGAAACAACTATTTTTAATAATTACGACTGTTAATATGAGACAGAGGGAGTACTAAAATGGCAAACCCCACAATGTTGGGAACAAAACTTTGGGACATTAGCTTCTCTTATTTTTTAATTTTTCATTTGGTATTCGATATTCGCTTTAAATTGTTTTTAGGAAAATAGAAAATATTCAATCCAAACACAAGTATTTCCAAAACAAAGAAAGAAAACAATTATAAAAAAAAGAATGTATTGACAAAAAAATTATTTACTGAAAAATGGCTCATAAAAGTATATCGAAATCATTGCTTGCGAAATCATATTTCGAAATCAGGAAAAGGACCAAAATTGTCTCTGAATAAAAAATGATACACTTTTAACCTCTATTAATAATTGAGGTCATTTGGGTTCTCGCCATTATAAAATAACATACATTTGCCCTTGTTTTCAAACTAAAAAAAAAAAAAATCGTTAAGAAAAATAAAATAAAAATCACAATTTGCTTCCACGTTTAAATTTTATATAAGTTGTTTTTATTTTTTTCTTCTTATTCTTTTTCATTATTTTTTTCTTTCTTATTATACTCATTTTCCTTTTCCTTTATTTTTCACCCCACCCCACTACCCCACACGTTTATCACCACCAAGTTGATAGGATTGTTGAAACTGAAGAGAAATTTTAAACGCTGTGAGAAATATGTTAAACAACTTTCCATTTTAGTTTAATGGCAAAATAAATACTTTACACATCGACCTTGTACTCAAATTCCTCTTACACATTTGTTAAATACGGGAATAATATTACACACCAAAACTTTTAAAAGTGTCAATTACACACCTCTTTTACCATGTATCACACGCATGTATTACACATGAAAAAGGCGCATGAAAACTAAAAAATTCACTTCAAATTATTTTTTTTATAATTTTTCCCCTTTTTTAACTATTTCCTTTAAATTAAAGAAAAAAATATAACCCATGTCTTCTTCCCCAACCCCAAAACCTAGCGTCCCCCCCCCCCTCGGTTTGTCTTCGTTCCCAATCCTCATCCTAGTTTTATCTACCGCCTCATATTTCGTCTCTCCAACCCCATGACTAAGAAGAAAAGAAAAAAAAAACATAGGAGCAATTGGGTATTGTAAAAATCACCATTATTGACTTTTTGAAAAATCTTGCAAATTTTAATCGGGTCTTGTTGATTTTGGTGTTCCATGACCTAAAAAATTAGTTTGAATTCGTGATTATTGATGAGTAAAACTTTACTTAGGTAATTAATTTTGATAAAATTCAAAAAACACCATTAACAAGTTTGAAGCTTTGGGTTTGAGCTTGAATTTGAAATTTGTATAAGGATTTTATGATGGATATTGTTAAAAATTGGCAAAGAATTGAATCTATACTTATAGAAGAAGGTTCTTGTGGTGGAAGGGTTGGTGGTAGTATGGTGGTGATGAAGAAGATGATGGGGTTAGGAAGATGAGGGGGGGGGGGATGAGGGTTTCTTTTCTGTATTTTTTTTTCTTTGAGAAGATGAGAAGATGGGGTTTTGGGGGGGGGGGGTTGCAGAGGTTTTTTTTCAGTTTTTTTTCCCTCGATTTGACACGTGTAAGATGTTGACTAGCGCGTGTAAGAGCAATCTTTGAGCAGATGTGGTCAAACACCGAAATGGTGTGTAATTGGCACACCTTTAAAATTTTTGGTGTGTAATATTATTCCCGTATTTAAAAAGTATGTAAGAAGGATTTGGGGACAAGATTATGGGTAAAGTATGTATTTTTCCTAGTTTAATTAATGAATTTCTTACTTAATTTGCTTTTATTATATCATATCATCTTATGGAAAAGGAGAACACTTTAATTTGGCGACATATGTATGTTCTACATTAAAAGGGTATTAAATAAGAATATCCCATTCAGATTTGTAATTACCTTCACACAAAAATCATCCTAATTAATTAAATAAATAAATGACCAAAACTTTTGAGGTAATAAAATTATGAAAATACATTAATTTCTTTCCTATAATTGTTTTGCTTTCTATAACATAAGAGTACAGGAAAATAAAAAATAAAAACAATAAATATTTTTCCTTTATTACTATGTCTTCAGAAGGTAGAGATTGTTGTTATTCAAATTAAAAGGCTAAAAAAAGTGTAAGTCCCAACATATTTCTCCTATGTTTCGATGTATATAACAATTTTTATTCATGCGTTGTGGATGGAGGAGATTTTGTTCCACCAAATACTGTGAAATGCTTATGGAAAGTGCAGGATGATGGTTTTTACTTGGGTTATTTTGATGAATTTCTTGGTGAAAAGCTTTACGCGAAATATCGAAATTGGTGAATAGTAATTCTTTCTTTTGTAAAAGTGTATTAATTAGAAGAAATATTGAATTGCCAATAATATTGATTTGTTTTAGCAAACTTGTATTCGTTTTACAGAAAGAAAAAAACCTATGGTATGATTATTTGTGATATTTCCTCTTTGTTTACAAGTTACTACAATCCCGTTTTTATCGGCATGAAATCAGAGACGGAGTTTGGATTTGAATTTTATGGATTCGAGATTGTTATCTTTTTAAGTTAGTGGGTTCTAAATTAATAATTTGTACACATTTAATAAATTTCTTAAGAAAAATATAGAATTTGAACAAAAAATATTGTGTGGCCGAACCTGTATCTCTAACCGTGGCTCCGACGGTTAGTTTTGAAAGATTACTGATCAGAAAACGACCGAATTGGGTGAGTCAGAAAAATATTGGTTGGTATTACTGAACTGACCGATTCAGTTTGGCAATTAAATTTTAATTATACCGAATTTTCTGACACTCAACCGGTAGAAAAAAAAATATCATCCGAAATTGGTATTGTTGGCCGGGTTTTTCGTCGAAAAAAACACAATATTTTTTAATAGTATTAATTAACAATCTGCATCCGTTATTCTAGTGCAACAAAAAAGATCATGTTGCAGATAAGCAATAAAAAATTTCAGAAGTAAATAGCCTAAGAATATGGTGACAATGATACATAAGTAATATAGGCAACAGATGTAACGACCCGATCGGTCGTTTTGAGCTCTAGCGCGTCGTACGGCGGTTTGAAGTCTTGGGTAGCTTCATTTTATATATTATGACTTGTACGTGCGGTAGGAATTGAATTTTCGGAAGTTCGGAGTTGATTTGGAAAGAAAATTCTCATTTCAGAAGCTTTACGTTGGAAGAGTTGAGTAAGGTTTGACTTTTGAGTAAATGACCTTGGAATTGGGATTTGAAAGTTCTAATAGGTTCGTATGATGATTTCAGACTTGGGCGTATGTCCGGATTGGGTTTTGGGTGACCCGGGAGCATTTCAGTACTTATTATGGAAAGTTAGCATTTTGGAAGAATTTCATAAGTATGGGTTGAAGTGTATTTTAATGTTATCGATGTTTGTTTGGGATTCCGAGAGTGGGAATAGCTTCGTCTTGTGATTCTAGTCTTAGAGCGCGTCCAGATGTGAATTTGGAGGTCCGTAGGTCATTTCGGGGTCATTTGGCGAAAGTTGGAAATTTGAAGGTTCTTAGAAAGTTTGACCGGGAGTGGACCTTTTGATATCGGGTTCAGATTCTGATTCCGAAAGTTGGAATAGGTCTGTAATATCACATCGTACTTGAGTGCAAAATTTGAGGTCAATCGGACATGATTGGATAGGTTTCAACATCGAATGTAGAAGTTTGAAATCAAATCGGACTTGAGTGCAAAATTTGAGGTCAACCGGACGTGATTGGATAAGTTTACGCATCGAATGTAGAAGTTTGAAGTTCTAAAGTTCATTAAGCTTGAATTAGGGTGCGATTCATATTTTTGATGTTGTTTTGTATGATTTGAGGCCTCGACTAAGTTCGTATGATATTTTAGGACTTGTTGGTATATTTGGTTGGGGTTCCGGGGGCCTCGTGTGTGTTTCGGGTATGTTTCGGGTGTTATCGGATCATTTTGGACTACGTTAGATGCTGGTTTTCTGATGTCTGGTATTATTCTTCGCGTTCACGAGGAGCCTCTCGCGTTCGTAAAGAAGCATTTTGCTGCTGGGACTTTGTTCTTCGCGTTCGTGAAGGAGGAAATCCTATTGTTCGTCGTCCGACTTTGGAAGCTTATATCTCGCAATTTATAAGGAATTTGGAGATGATCAAAAATAAAAGTTGTAGCTCTTTGTGTCTAGTTTTCAGAAAAATCAAACCATTTGGTATTTGGAGTTGTGTACAAAACGTTATGGTTGGTACACTACAGGCTGTCTGGGACGATGTTTGAAAATCACGAAGAAGAAATTTGTGTTGCACAGGGCTGACTTTGGTAGATTATATCTCAAAATCTATAAGGAATTGGGGACCAAAATATGAAAGTTGTAGATCTTGGTGTCTAGTTTTCAGAAAATTAAATCATTTGTCATTTGAGTTAATGTTATGGACATTATACTAGAGGCTGTTTGAGAAGAGTTTGGAAATGGCTTTTGAGAATTTTGTTCATCGCGAATGTAAAGACCCGACCGGTCGTTTTGCTTTCTAGAACCTTGTTCCCCTAAATAAGACTCTCCATACATACTTTTACTGATTTATGACTTGCGGGGATGGGTGGTTCGGGATTTGGAAGAGTTTGGGTTGAAATCGGAACACTTGGTTCCTTAAGTTGGCTTAAAAGGCTATGTTTGACTTTGGTCAAAATTTTGATTAAATGACCTAGGAATTGAGATTCGACGGTTCCAATAGGTTCGTATGATGATTTTTGGACTTGGGCGTATGTTTGGATTAGGGTTTGGATCACCCCGAAGCGTTTTGTCATTTAATAGTGAAAGTTGGTTCTTCGAAGGTGTTAGAAGTTCTTTAAATTTGGTTTGGAGCGAGTTTTGGTGATATCGAGGTCCAAACGAAATTTCAAGACCGGAAATAATTTCGTAATGTCATTTAATACTTGCACACAAAATTTGATGTCATTTCGAGTAGTTTAAGTACGTTTCGGCGCATTGGAAGTAAATTGAAGAACTTGAAGTTCATAACTTTGATTCAATTGGTTTTGGGGTGTGATTCTTAGTTTTAATGTTGTTTCGAGCATTCCCAAAGTTCGAGCAAGTCCGTTTTATGATTCCATACTTGTGGGTATGTTTGGGCGGGGCCCCGAGTGTCGATCAGACGAGGCTCGGACCAAGTTGGGGAGCTTGAAGCAACAACTGAAGCTCCCCAGATCTATCATAATCGCACCCGCACTTAGCCAGCCGCAGGTGCGAGCCACGAGCCACAGAAGCGAGAAATTAAGGGCAACCCAGGAACCGCAGATGCGGAAGATTGGGAGCACCTGCATCACCGCAGGTGCGAGAGCTGTGGTCACAGGTGTGGCTAGGCTCGCAGAAGCGGCCCCTTCTGTCCGCAGATGTGGAGACTGTCCAGGTGAGGGAAATGTGCACCTGCGATGGCTTTTCTGCAGGTGCGAAAGTCGCTGGGCAATAAGTGGTCATTTAATACGGACTTGGGCCATTTTAATCACATTTTCTTCCACTTTTGGGCGATTTAAGAGCTTTTAAGGAGGGGATTTTGACCTAGCTTTGTGAGGTAAGTAATTTCTACTTAATGTGAGTTTAATACATAGATTATAGGTAGATTTCAACATGAAAATTTGGTAGAAATCATGGGTTTAGATGAAAAACCTAGGATTTAATAAAAATAAAATTTTACCATGAAAATGATTATGGAACTTAGTGAAAATTATATTTATGTTCCTAAGGTTATGGGTAACAACTTTCTTCGAATATTTCTGGAATCTTAGCATGTGGTCCCTCTGGTGAAATTTAGGAATCTTGTATTTTGGGTTGGGTAATCACTTTAACAGTGGGGATATGAACTTTTGAGCATAGATTGATTAATTTGTGTAATGTTTGACTAGTTTCGAATCGTTTGGCACCAAATTTGGAGGTTTGAGCACCTTTTTGAACCGGGAAGTAGGCTTTGAGACGAGGTAAGTCTCCTTTCTAACCTTGTAAGAGGGAATTAACCCCATAGGCGTATTATATAAATGTGTGTACCTATTTGTGACGAGAGTCCGTACGTGGCTGTTATTATGCTATTGTCCAGGTAGTTTAAGACCCGTATCATGATTTATTTAAAATGTTTGCGCCCTTACTTAATAGTTTAATTGTTTAAGTTATGTTGGAATTTGATAAAAATTCACTTACTTGAAGATTGAATGGAATACTTTACTGTAAATGAGAGAATGGGCCGAGCGCCTTGGTAGCAGATAGATGCATCTATGGTTCGTGCCATTCGACCCTTGGTAGTGCATAGTTTAAATACTATGTTGGATCGGGCCGTACGACCTCGACATAATTTGCGCTTGATAATTCTTTGAAACTCTCCATAATTGATATTGCTTAATTATTTTGAAATGCAAGCTGTTAAATGATAAAACTAACCATGGAATTTAATATTTGTGAAAGAAGAATTTATTGTTTCCTGTTGTTGAGCTTTCAGTATTATTCATGAAATTCATTCTTAGTATAACATTTTTAATATATTATTGTTAGCCCATAGTAAGTGTCAAAATCGACCCCTCGTTACTACTTTTTCGGGGTTAGACTGGATACTTACTGGGTACTGTTATTTATGTACTCATACTATACTTTTGTACTTAATTGTACATGATCTGAGACAGGTACATCTGGTTACCTGTCCGGCGCGCATACTTGATCCTGGTTCAAAATTTCACGGTGAGTTGTCCACATCCGAGCCATCGGTAGCATGCTGGAGTCTCTCTTTTGTTTTGTTTCTGTCTATTCTATTTCAGGTAGTAGGATAGACATCTTTTGTATATTCTACTAGTTGCCAACATACTTGCGACACTAGATCTTGGCATACATTAGTAGACTAGTGATTGTTGGGTTCTATTCCTATGGTTATAAATATTTCTAGCTTCTTTTACTTATTAACTTAAGTCGGTTTCATATTAAATCTTTTAAATTATGGAAAACTCGTTAAAATAGTAACCCCGTCGTTGTTCGATTGAGGTCGAACTCTTCTCTTTTTGGCAAAGGCCCGTGGCCTTATAGGGTGTTATTTCGAACTTATCAAAATAGTAACCCGTCGTCGTTCGATCGAGGTCGAACTCTTCTCTTTTTGGCGAAGGCCCTTCGCCTTAAAGGGTAAAATTTTGAACTTATCGAAATAGTAACCTGTCGTCGTTTGATCGAAGTCGAACTCTTCTCTTTTTGGAGAAGGCCCTTGGCCTTAAACGGTGTTATTTTGAACTTATCGAAATAGTAACCTGTCATCGTTCGATCGACGCCGTACTCTTCTCTTGTTGGCGAAGACCGTTGGCCTTAATGGGTGTTATTTCGAACTTATCAAAGCGTCGTCGTTCGATCGAGGTCAAACTCTTCTATTGTTGGCAAAGGCTCTTGGCCTTAAAGCGTGTAATTTCGAACTTATGGGAAAACTCGTTAAAAATGGGAAATCACTAAGTTGTTCACTGTTGGCTTGTCTAGCAATGGTTCTGGATACCATCATGGTCTGACATGGAGTTGGATCGTGACAACATGGTATTAAAGCACTAGGTTCACGTAGGTCTCATAAGTTATGGGCAAACCTAGTAGAGTCTTGCGGATTAGTGCGGAGACGTCCGTACTTATCTTCGAGAGGCTATAGGGTGTTAGAAATCACTAAGTTGTTCATTGTTGGCTTGTCTAGCAACGGTGTTGGATGCCATCATGGCCTAACATGGAGTTAGATCATGACAACATGGTATTAAAGCACTAGGTTCACGTAGGTCTCACAAGTTATGGGCAAACCTAGTAGAGTCTTGCGGATTAGTGCGGAGACGTCCGTACTTATCTTCGAGAGGCTATAGGGTGTTAGAAAACTACTCTTTATTCATCTTCTATCATGCAGTTGATAGTATACTAAGTTCCTTTCTCTCATTCTCTCACAGATAGTGAGGACGCATATGGCGGACGTTCCAAACCCGGGAGGAGCTGCTCTCCCCGTTGCTAGAGGGCCGAGGCAAAGGCCGAGGGAGGGCATCAGCCCGAGGTAGGGGACAAGGGCATCCCGGAGCTGCCCCAGTAGCATCACCAGCGGATCTAGTGGGGTATCCCATCATCAAAGAGCAGGGTGAGGTGCCCGCAGCAGAGCCAGCCCCGGTAGATTTCATGTCAGCACAGGGCTTTCAAGAGGTCATGGGTCGTATGCTGCGGTTCATGGACACTATGACTCAGGCTGGTCTATTTCCAGCAGACCCAGCCACATCTCAGGCGGGAGGGGGAGCACAAACCCCTACTGCCCAGGCTCCTAGGCATGCAACTACCTTATATCAGACTCCAGGTGCACTACCCTGGGCGGAGCTCAACCAGTTGCAGCAGCTGCACCTGAGCCTAGACCAGCTGCGGATGGCGAGCCGTAGAAGCTATTGGACAGATGGACTGGGCTACACCCTCATGTCTTCGGAGGCGAGCGGCATGAGGATCCCCTGAACTTCATTGATCGATGCAGGGACATACTGCACAACATGAGGATATTGGAGTCTCATGGGGTGGATTTCACTACTTTCTAGTTGGAGGGCAGGGCCCGTAGGTGGTGGCAATATTATCTTCTCGGCAGGCCAGTGGGTTCTCCTCCCATGACTTGGGGTTAGTTTATGTAGCTTTTCTTGGATAGGTATATTCCACCCTCCAAAAGGGAAGGTTTGTAGTATTAGTTTGACAGCTCGAGCAGGGTCAGATGTCAGTGACCGATTATAAGGCGATATTTTCTTAGTTGTCTCACCATACACTTATGATACTTCCTACTGACACAGAGAGAGTACAGATGTTTGTTGTGGGGTTGCACTCTAGTATTAGGGCTAATATGGCCCGCTAGGTTGAGATGGGGACTTCTTATCAGCTGGTAGTAGAGATTGCTCGGAGGATTGAGGGCTGCCGTCAGAGGGGTAGAGAGCAGATGCAGCAGGATAAGAGGACTCGTTTCTTTAGAGAGTTTAGACGTGACTCGGCTAAGGGCAGAGGTCAGTTTAGGAGGGGTCAGCCTAACAGGACCACATATCTAGCACCACCATCTCCTCGGGGTGCTCCGCCACGACCCTATTTCAGTGCCATACTAAAGAGTTGTTACGTCCCACCAGCCATCCAGGGATCTTCCAATGGATACTCAGGCCACCAGGGTTCTTCTAGCTCCTATTTCAGTGTCATGCCAGAGAGTTCATACCGTCCACCAGCTATTCAGGCTTCTTCCCATGGGTCTTCATGCCATCAGGGTCAGACTTCAGGGTAGCATATCACCGCACCGAGGGGTTATTTCCTGTGCAGAGATCTTAGTGACATGAGGAGATTCTGCCCTAGGCTTCGGGGCAAGGCAGTGCAGCAGGGCCAGTAACCCATGATTACAGCACCAGTTTTCCGGCCACCCAGAGGCGAAGGGAAGGCTGGTAGAGGCCGTACTAGAGGTGGAGGCCAGGTAAGGGGAGGTTAGCCATTTACTATTCAGTCAGGCGGAGGACAGCCAGTCGGCATTCCAGCGAGATTCTACGCTTTTTCGGCCAGACCAGATGCAGTGGCCTCAGATGCCGTGATCACAAGTATTATCTCCGTTTGTGATAGAGATGTTTTGGTATTATTTGATCTAGGGTCTAACTATTCATATATATCATCTATGTTTGCTCATTTCCTGGATATTCCTCGTGAGTCCTTGGGTACTCATGTTTATGTGTCCATTTTTGTGGACGATTTTGTGGTTTTAGATTAGGTCTATCGGTCCTGTGTGGTCTTATTCTGTGGTTATGAGACTAGAGAAGACCTTTTGTTGCTTGATATGATTGACTAGGGTGTGCAATCCTTATATTGATTCGTTTGTCAGTGTCTTCATTGATGACATTTTGATTTACTCACATAGCCTGGGGGAGCACGAGCAGCATTTGAGAGTGGTGCTTCAGACATTGCGAGAACAGAATCTATATGATAAGTTTTCTAAATGTGAGTTTTGTCTACAATCTGTGGCATTCTTGGGGCATATTGTATCGGGAGAGGGTATTAAGGTGGATCCCAAGAAGATTGAGGTAGTTCAGAGTTGGCCTCATCACACTTCGGTGACTGAGATCAGGAGTTTCCTGGGGTTAGCAAGTTATTATCACCGGTTTGTGGAGGGCTTTTCATCCATTACATCACCTCTCACTAGATTGACCCAAAATGGTGCTCCGTTCTGTTGGTCCAATGATTGTGAGGTGAACTTTTAGAAGCTCAAAACAACTTTGACTACAACACCGGTTCTAGTGTTGCCTTCCAGTTTAGGGATGTATACGGTTTATTACGACACTTCACATATTGGTTTGGGTTGTGTACTGATATAGGAAGGACGAGTCATTTTTTGTGCTTCACATCAGCTGAAGATTCATAAGAAAAACTACCTTGTGCATGATTTAGAGTTAGCTACGATTGTTCATGATCTTAAGATCTGGAGGCATTATCTTTATGGGGTGTCATGCGAGGTTTACACTAATCATTGCAGCTTACAACATTTGTTCAAGCAAAGGGATCTCAATTTGAGGCAGCGCAGATGGCTTGAGTTACTGAAGAGTTATGACATTACCATTCTTTATCATCCAGTCAAGGCAAATTTAGTCGCGGACGCCTTGAGCGGAAAGGTAGAGAGTATGGGTAGTTTGGCATTCATTTCAACAGAGGAGAGACCACTAGCTCTGGACATTTAGTCCTTGGCTAATGGACTTGTCAGGTTGGACATTTCAGAGCCCAACCGAGTTCTTGCATGCATTGTTGCTTAGTCTTCACTATTGGAGCAGATCAAGGCTTGACAGTTTGATGATCCGTATTTGATGGTCCTTAGAGAGACGGTACTACAGGGTGGTGCCAAGGAGGTTTCTATTGATGAGGATGGTGTTCTGCGACTCCAGGATCGTCTGTGTGTTCCTATGTCAATGTCTTAAGAGGGAGGATTCTAGAGGAGGCACACAGATTTTGGTATACCATTCACCCAAGTGCTATGAATATGTATCGTGACCTGATGAAGCATTATTGGTGGCAGCGGATAAAGAAGGACATAGTTAAGTATGTAGCTAGGTGCCTAAATTGCCAACAAGTTAAGTATGAGCACTAGAGGACAGGTGGCCTACTCCAGTAGATAACTATACCAGAGTGGAAATGGGAGCGCATTATTATGGACTTCGTAGTTGGTTTTCCATAGACGTTGCGGAAGTTTGATGTAGTTTGGGTCATTGTTGACAGGTTGATCAAGTCGGCACACTTCATTCCGGTTGTGACTACATATACTTTAGAGAGGTTGGCCCAGATTTATATTCAGGAGATAGTTCGGTTGCATGATGTGCTTGTTTCCATCATATCCAATAGAGTCTCTCAGTTTACTTCACATTTCTGGAAAGCCGTACAGAGTGATTTGGAGACCCATGTAGAGCTCAGCACAACATTCCATCCACAGACTGACGGGCAATCAGAGCGGACAGTTCAGATCCTAGAGGACATGCTCAGAGCATGTGTGATTGACTTTGGAGGGCAGTGGATCGATTCTTACTTTTGGCCGAGTTTTCTTACAACAATACTTATCAGTCCAGCATCGAGATAGCTCCATTTGAGGCTTTATATGGTCGGCGATGTTGTTCTCTCATGGGGTGGTTTGAGCCCGGCGAGGCTAAGTTATATGACACTGATTTGGTAAAAGATGCCTTGGAAAAGGTAAAGTTGATTCAAGAGCGAATTCGCACAGCACGATCCAGACAGAAGAGTTACGGGGATCAAAAGACACGTGATGTATCATTTATGGTAGATGAGACGGTTCTCTTGAAAGTCTCGCCGATGAAGGGTATTATGAGATTTGAGAAGAAGGGTAAGTTGAGCCCCGGGTTTATAGGCCCATTTGAGGTGTTGAGGCGAGTTGGGGAGGTCGCTTATGAGCTTGCTTTATCTCCCAACATATTAGGAGTTCATCCGATTTTTCACGTGTCTATGCTCCGAAGGTACCATGCCAATGTGTCGCATATGTTAGACTTCAGCACTATTCAATTAGATGAGAGCCTAGGTTATAAGAAGCCATTGTTGCTAGACATGATCGCCAGTTGAGATCCAAGAGGATTTTCGCGGTAAAGGTTCAGTGGAGGGGCCAACCAATCGAGGAGGCAACCTGGGAGTCCAAGGAGGACATGTGGAGCAAATATCCACACTTATTCGGCACTACAAGTATGAATCTAAACCCGTTCGAGGATGAACATTTATTTAAGAGGTGGAGAATGTAACGACCCGACCAGTCGTTTTTTTTTCTAGAACCATGTTCCCATAAATAAGACTCCTCGTACATGCTTTTATTGATTTATGACTTGCGAGGATAGTTGGTTCGGGATTTGGAAGAGTTTGTGTTGAAATCGGAACACTTGGTTCCTTAAGGTTAGCTTAAAAGGACAAGTTTGTCTTCGGTCAGCATTTGGAGTAAACGACCTTGGAATCGGAATTTGACGGTTCTAATAGGTTTGTATGATGATTTTGGACTAGGGCGTATGTCCGGATCGGGTTCTGAATGACCCCAGAGTGTTTCTGCGCCTAATAGTTAAATTTAGATCTTGAAGGTTTTAAAAGTTCTTTAAATTTGGTTTGGAGCATGTTTTGGTATTATCAAGGTCCAAACGAAATTTCGAGACTAGGAATAGTTCCGTAATGTCATTTAAGACTTGCACGCAAAATTTGGTGTCATTCCGAGTAGCTTAAGTATATTTCGGCGCATTGGAAGTAAATTGAAGAACTTGAAGTTCTTAAGTTTGATTCAATTGGTTTTGGGGTGCGATTCTTAGTTTTAATGTTGTTTCGAGCATTCTGAGAGTCTGAGCAAGTCCGTTTTATGATTTCAAACTTGTTGGTATGTTCGGGCGGGGCCCCGGGGTCCTCGAGTGTCAATTGGACGAGGCTCAGACCAAGTTAGAAACTTGGAGCAAGAGCTGAAGCTCCCTAGTTCTGTCATAATCGCACCTGCGTTTGGCGAGCCGCAGGTGCGAGCCAAGCCTCGCAGAAGCGGCTAAGGAAGGGCAGCCCAGGTTCCGCAGATGTGGCCCATCCTCCGTAGAAGCGGGATCGTAGAAGCAGGTACCCATCCGCAGGTGCGACGCCAGCCGGCCTAGGCTATTTCCACAGAAGCGGACTCTTGTCCGCAGAAGCGAGGGCATAGATGCGGCCCTTTGACCACAGGTGTGGAAAAGCTGGAGGCAATTAGGTTCATTTAATATGAGACTTAAACCATTTTTACACATTTCTCTCACTCCTTGGGCGATTTTTGAAACTTCTTGAGAGGGGTTTTCACCTAGCTTTTGGAGGTAAGTAATTTCTACCTAATGTGAGTTAAATACATAGTTTGTGGGTAGATTATAACATGTAAATTAGTGAAAATCATGGGTTTAGATAAAAACCTAGGTTTTGGATAAAAATGAGATTCCACCACGAAAATGATTATGAAACTTAGTGAAAATCATATATTATGTTCCTAAGGTTATGGGTAACAACTTTCTTCAAAAAATTTCGGAATTCGAGCACGTGGGTCCGGGAGTCAATTTTAAGAATCTTGCATTTTGGGTTGGGTAATCACTTTAATAGTAGGGATATGAACTTTTGAGCATAGATTGATTAGTTTATGTAATATTTGACTAGTTTCGAGTCGTTTGGCATCAAATTTGGAGGTTTGAGCGCGTTCATGAATTGGGAAGTAGGCTTTGAGATGAGGTAAGTCTCCTTTCTAACCTTGTAAGAGGGATGTGTGTAACTATTTGTGGCGGCTACGTACGTACGAGGTGACGAGAGTCCGTACGTAGCTACTATTATGCTATTATCCGGGTAGTTTATGACCTGTACCATGCTTTATTTGAAATATGTGCACCCTTACTTGCTAATTTAATTACTTAGGTCATGTTAGAATTTGATAAAAGAATTGTAAAGGGTTAAATTCACTTTCTTGAAAATTTAATGGAATACTTGACTGCAAATGAGAAATTTGTGTTTTCCTTAAAAATAATTGCTATTTGTGGATCGGGCTGAGCGCTTCGGTAGTAAATAGATGCATCTATGGTTCGCACCGTTCGACCCTCCAACAGTACACAGTTTAAACATTATTTTGGATCGGGTCGTACGACCTCAACATAATTTGCGCATGATAATTCTCTGGTACCTTCCATGATTGATATTGCTTAAGTCTCTTGAAGTGTAAACTGCTAAATGATAATATCGAATTTAGCATTTATATATGTGAAAGAGGGAATATATTTTCCTGTTTTTAAGCTTTCAGTATTATTCATGTAAATTCATGCTTAGTATAATGTTTAATATATGATTGTTAGCCCTAGTGAGTGTCAAGTCGACCCCCTCGTCACTACTTCTTCGAGGTTAGATTAGATACTTACTGGGTACATATTGTTTATGTACTCATACTACACCTCTGTACTTAATTGTACAAGATTTGAGGAAGGTGCATCTAGTTACCCGTCCGGCGTGCATACTTGATATTAGATCGAGATTTCCCTTTTGAGCCACTCAGCAGCATGTAGGAGTCTCTCTTTTGTTTGTTGCTGTCTATTCTATTTTAGGCTGTAGGATAGTCATCTTTTGTATATTCTGCTAATTGCTCACATACTTGTGACACTAGATCTTGGCATATATTAGTAGACTTACAATTTTAGTGTTGTATTTCTACAATTATGATTTCATTTAGTTGCTTCTGCTTTTGATAGCTTTTAAAATCCGTTATTTATCAAATGCTTTAAATTTAAGGAAAGTTAGTTGTTGGGATTGCTTAATAAAAATGGGAAATCACTAAGTTGTTCATTGTTGGCTTGTCTAGCAATGGTGTTGGACGCCATCATGGCCTGACATGGAGTTGGGTGAGCGCATTTACGAACACGTAGATACGGAAGGGTAGGTGCAGATGTGGAAAAGGTTTGAGAAGGGGAGGATTGCAGAAGCGGGCAGGGCCCGCAGGTGCGAATATGTGACCGCAAATGCAGAATCTGGGAGCTTAAGTGGGATCCGCACCTACAATAGAATTTCCGCAGGTGCGCTGTCAAAGATGCGACAGGAGGTCCGCAGGTGAGGTTTTGCTGGACAGAACCTATAAATAGAAGACTTCGAGATTTTTCATCATTTTCATCATTTCTGAGCTCAAATTTTAGGGATTTTGAGAGGAATTTTGAAGTAATCAGTGAGGTAAGTTCCTTATGCCTATTTGTCTTCAATAATGGTGTTTCCCCACTGATTTTACACCTAGTTAGTGAGATTCTGAAGTGAAATTTGGGAGTTTAGGGTTTGAGAATTGGAGAGTGAATTTTGGGTTTTGGGTGACCAAATGGTGTCAGATTTGATAAATTTAGTATGGATAGACTCGTGAGTGAATGAGATTTTGGGTTTTATGACTTTTGCCGGATTTTGAGACGTGGGCCCGGGGACCGGTTTGAGCCAGTTTTGGATTTTGGGGTCTAATTTAGTAGTTTTCTTATGGAATTAATCCCTTTAGCATATATTAGTTGTGTTATACTATTTGTGGCTAGATTTGGGACATTCAGAGGGCGATTCGTGAGGCAAGGGCATTTTGGAGTAGAGATTTGCTCGACCGAGGTAAGCAACAGTTATAAATCTGGTCCTTAGGGTATGAAAGCCTAGATTTTGTGTCGTGTGACTATTTTGGAGGTGACACACATGCTAGGTGACGGGCGTATAGGCGTGTACCGAAGGGAGTGTGACTTGGTCTGTCCTGTGTGACTGTAAAGTCGAATAACTTACTGTTAACTACATATCCTCTCTGTTTTATAGAAATTTGATTGCAGTTCATATTAGAAACCATGTTTAGGACCTATGATATCCTGTTGGGACCCGTTGAGGTTGTGTACTTGTTGAATTAGCTGCTTTTTGTTATTCCATTCTTAGACATGATTTTTACTTACTTATCACACCTCCGTCTCTTTTGTTTCTTGCTGATATATGTGATTATCTCTGTTGGGGCTGATTTATATGATTTCTGAGAGCTCGAGGGACTGGAGAGGTTGGTCACTAAGATAAGGCCTTAGTGCCGAGCATGAGCTATGTGAGTGTATGTAGATCGTGCACGCCGCAACGAGCCTTAGGGTTGTTTATCATATGGATCGGGTTGCACACCGCAACGAGCCTTAGGGTTGTTTATCTATATTGGATCGGGTTGCACGCCGTAATGAGCCTTATGGCTATTTATATGTTAGATCGGGTTGTACGCTGCAGCGATATAGTGCTTGGGCTGTAGGAACCCCTCGTGCGTGGATGACTATCGGAGACTACGAGATAGTTGTTGGATTCCACATTTATTGTCTCTCCTTTCTTATTATCTTTTCTCTCTTGTATTGGCATTTGGCACAGACTGTTGTAGACTTTGTTTCTAGGTTGGTTGTTAGATGCTCATAACTTAGTGATACTCCGATGTCGGGCTATTATTCCGCACTTATGTTTTGGATTTTACACCATTGTTATGTAAACATCCAGTTAATTTAATTATCTTAACTCATTTCTATCATATGTTGAAAGTAAATTGAAAGTGTTGGCTTGCATAGTTCCATATTAGGCGCCATCACAGTAGGTTAGGTATTTGGGTCATGACAATCTTATTGGATAAAGATAATAAGAAATGAATTATAGAAATACTTAGAACAAGATTCCAAATTATTCAATTGTGACGACCCGGCCGGTCGTCCTATGAGTTACCGCTCTGTTTTCCCCATTTCTGCTTCTTTATGCTTCGTTATCCGTGTTTTGTAGTATCGGGTTGGTCGGATCGAGTTTGGTGAAGTTTGAGACACTTAGTCTCTTTTAAGAAGGCTTAAGTTAGAAAAAACGTCAATCGGATGATGACTTATGTGTTAGAAGGCTCGGATGTGAGTTCTGATGGTTCTGTTAGCTTCGGGAGGTGATTTATGACTTAGGAGCGTGATCGGAATGGGTGTTGGAGGTTCGGAGTAGAATTAGGCTTGAATTGACGAAGTTGATATTTTGGCGATTTCCGGTTGATAGGTGAGATTTTGATATAAGGGTCGGAATGGAATTCCGAGAGTTGCAGTAGCTTCGTTGTGTCATTTGGGATGTGTGTGCAAAATTTCAGGTCATTCGGACGTGGTTTGGTTGGGTTTTTGATCAAAAGCATATTTTGGAAGATTTTAGAAACTTAGGCTTGAATTCGATGTGATTTTGTAGATTTGATATTTTTTGAGGTGTTTTGATAATTGGAACAAAGTTTGAATAAGGCATTGGGTTATATGTGTGCTTTTGGTTGAGGTCCAGGGGGTCTCGGGATGATTTCGGGTGGTTAACGGAGAAGTTGGAAGGTTATTGCAGCTGCTGAAGTTTGCTGCTTCTGGTGTTTTCGCACCTGCGGTTTGGGGACCGCAGGTGCGGTATCGCAGGTGCGTTGAGTGTGTCGCAAAAGCGGAAAGGATGAGGGATGTCTAGAACCGCAGATGCGGCGACTGGACCGCAGATGCGGTTTAGACTGGATTAATGAATTTCCGCAAAAGCGGAGGTTTGACCACAAATGCGGTATCGCAGAAGCGGTTGGTAAGTCGTAGATGCGACAATGTCTGGGCGGAATGTATATAAGCTTGCCTTCGTGATTTTTGAAGGTTTTCACCATTTTTGACTTCGGCTTGAGAGCTTTTGGACGATTTGGAAGGGAGATTTCAAGGGAACTTCGTGAAGGTAAGGATTTTGGACCTAAAACACATTTATATGGTAGTATTTCATGGATTAGGTCTGAAATTAAAGGAATTAAAGGGCTAGAAATGGAGGATTAGGGCTTGATTTTAAGAGTCCTTAAATTGAGGATTTGATGGGTCATTTGAACTATGATTTTGGCATTCTTGATATGCATAGACTCGTGGGGAGATGAGGAATCTATTGATGTGAAATTTTTTGAGTTTTGAGAAGTGGGCCCGGGGCTCGGGTTTTGCTAATTTCGGGATTTGTGCCTTTCATTGATTGTTTTCGCTTGGGCTTTGTTCCCTTAGCATATATTGACGTACTTATTCTGATTTTGGATAGATTCGACGTGCGTGGAGGTCGATTCGAGGGGCAAAGGCGTTGCGAGCTAGAGATTTAGCCGGTTTGAGGTGAGTAATGATTGTAAATGATGTTATGAGAGTTTAAAACTCCGGATTGCACATCGTAGTGCTATATTGAGGTGAGACACATGCTACATGGCGGGCGTGGGGTCGTGCACTATTGTGGATTATGACTTAGTCCGTCCTAGTTGATGATTTTACCGTGTATTTGACTGAAACTTATTTGCTATCATCATGATTTGGGTTGATTGTCATATTTGGGCTTCGTGCCAACTATTTGAACCCTTCGGGAATTTGTATTACTATTTCCTTACTGTTTTGACTTATTACTTGAACTCAGTCATGTTATTTTCCACTATTTTACTACTCAGCCACTTTTACTCAGTTTTGAGACTTAAATGATATTCTAAATGATGTTTTGGGCTGAGAAATACTATTTTACTATTGCCCGAGGGGCTTGTGATAATTTTCGGACTGAGTAAGGCTGAGGGCCTAGTTGTGAGGATACACTGATACTGATTTGAGGCCGAGGGCCTGAGATACATATATGCCACGAGGTGACTTGATTTATATGAGGCCGAGGGCCTAAATTTGATTCCACGAGATGACTTGATATTGTGCTTGGGCCGTAAGGGGTCCCTCCCGAAGTCTGTATACCCCTAGTGAGCCCGGGTACCCATTGTGATGTGAGATTGAGCCTGAGGAGCTGGTATTGTTCTGAGACTGAGCCCGAGGGACTGGTACTGTTCTGAGATGTTGCCCGAGGGGCGGATTTGTTGATATTGTACCCGATGGGCGAACTTCTATTTGTTTACTTTATCTTAATTATCTGTCAATTACCTGTTTACTGGTTGAAAGAGGATTTCACTTGGGTTTTTTACTGGTTTTACTGATTTTAAGTGATTTTTACTGCTTCATTATAGAATGCCTTGGGTTTTTACGTGTTTTCTTACTTTCAGCCGCTATTTACATTTGTTACTCACTGAGTTGGAGTACTCACTTTACTCCCTGCACCCTGTTTGCAGATTCAGGCGTAGCTGGTTCCGCTCCGGAGTGCTGATTTCCTCCAGTTCCAGGCGGGCCTTTCGGAGATTACGAGGTAGTTGTTGACATCCGCAGCCCCGTGTCTCTACTCCTCTATCATTCATATTCTTCTTCAAACATTTGTAGTAGTTGATGACTTTAACAGACTTGTATGATGGTTTAGAGATGCTCGTGACTTGTGACACTCCAGTTAGGGCTGTGTCGGGTTAGATTTTCCGCATTGTTATCGATATTTCCGCTATTCAGTATTATTAAATCATGTTTAGACTATTTTTGTGTTGATTAACTTCTTTAAAAGATGAATTGGGTTAAACTGGCTGGCCTTGTCTTCACGAGAGGCGCCATCACGATCGGGTTCGGGGTTAGGATCGTGACATCAATCATTTGTGACAGCCAAGTATATATCTAGCCAGCAGTACTGTCATGTGAGTATTCTGAAAAAGATAAAGTAGTTTTTTTTTTTCATTTTTGTTTTTTTTTCCTTCTCTTTTCTCCAAAAAGATATTGTTCAAATTAATTTAAAAGGACATGTAACAATAGCAATATTTTCTATGTGCTGTGCAACTTTTTATTTTGGGACTGAGGATAACAAGGTGAGAAATCAAATCCAACCAAATTAATTTAAGTGGACGAGCATTTGAGAGTGTGAGCACATGAGGCATTCGGCATGGTGCATCACATACACCATGTGCATTGGCATATAGATGTAGCATAGTTATATTTTTTGCACTATTCGTATCTGCTCTATTTTACTGTTTTGAACCGTCTATTAAATTGGAAGTATGCCTACGTTTCTACTTAGTCATTTCCATGTTTATCTGTACCGGTTGAGTTTGTCATTACCTTTCAGTCCATAGTTTGGACTCGTTACTTACTGAGTTGGTGTATTCACGTTACTCACTGTACCTCGTGTGCAAATTCAGGCACTTTTGGTCACAGTGGCGGTTGCTGATCGAGACTTCAGACTTTGGAGACTATCGAGGTAGCTGCACGACGTTCGTAGGCCTTGACTCTCTTTCCTTATCTCTGGCTGTATTTTATTCTATTACTCTAGACACTTTAGTGGACTGTATTATGTTCTATACGCTCATGTACTCAGTGACACCCCGATTTTTGGGCTAAATTATATCGTACTTGGGATTTATTATGCTTTCAAAAATGTTTCTTTAATGATTAATCACTTCCGTTATTATTGTTCAAGTTATTTTTGCTGTGTTGGGTTATTGAGTTGAGGCTAACCTAGTTCCACGATAGGCGCCATCACGACGGTCGAGTTTGGGTTGTGACAAATTATTATTAGTATTTTATCCTTATTTTTCATATATATTTGAATTTTACCTATTACTTGAAGAAAGAATAAATATTTACCAAAAAAAAAATTATATAATTATTGAATAACTTTACTCTGCATATATTAACATTATTCTGTATATATTGAGTTTTTATTATTTACCCTTAAATTGAAAATTTCAACTTTCAATTATTATTCAGCATTAAATACCTGGGGCTTTTACTTCTTTTCGTTTTTACCTCAAAGAGACGATATTAACAATATTCCAATGGATTTTAAGAAGCTTTGTAGCATTAATCTGGTAAAATTTTCAAACTTTAGAAGCTATAGGTGTGCCTATAGACTCTTGACTTTTATCTTTTAATCCTTGTATTTAAGGTAAAAAAAATTATTTCTGATAGGCCCTCAGCTTACTGTTCAATATATATATATATATTGAACAGTAAGCTGAGGGCCTATCAGAAATAATTTTTTTTACCTTATCAGGGTAAAGATAATATCTGCGTACACATTATCTTTCCCATACTTCACTTATGTTATTCCAAGGTAGGAATAAGGAGTTGAATGTATTATTGTTGTTGTTATTGTATTGAACCGTGTGAGCATCTCATCTAAAAGTTTAAGTTGTTATAAAATGACACTTTTTTTTTGGTAAGTAAAGATTTTATTTACCAATGTCAATATGTACAAAACAAGGCAAACTGAGCCTAGACATACCTTAGGCTCATAACGTCTCTAGCTACTCAGCTTCTATACTTCTATGGATAAAAATTTAATGTTTCAAGCTTCTTTACTGGTCTATTCTTCATCAGCCCTCTACTTGTCACCTCTTGAATAATATGCCTAACTAGCACTTCATTCGGTTGTTGTTGCCCTTGAAAGACTCGCATGTTCCTTTCCCTCCATATATGATATACCACACAAGCCAGCGTTACTCTATACAATTGCGCATCTACATTTCTACCCTTTGCATTTCTTTCTGCCCATTCAATTTTCTTTTGCCAGTCTAAGGCAGCTCTCGAAATGCTTTGCCATTTCAGAACCTTTCCCCAGACCTCTTTAGATACCACACAGCTAAAGAACAAATGATCCATTGTCTCATTTTCTTCATTGCACATAGGACAGCTCAAAACATTAGTTATCCCCCGGTTGTTCAATCTGTCTCTTGTGAACAGTCGTCTTTGTATCGCCAAGTTTAGCACAAATATCCGTTTTGGAGCTCCTACATTATTGCAAGTTAATATTCTCCAAGTCACTTTCTGGAATTCTCCTCTCATGGTATTGTATAGTTTTTTAATCGATAGGGACTTCCATCCAGACATTTCATTCATACAACAACAACAACAACAACAACGACGATCCAGTATAATCCCACAAGTGAGGTCTGGGGAGGGTAATATGTATGCAGACCTTACCCCTACCCCGAAGGGTAGAGAGGCTGTTTCCAGGAGACCCTCGGCTCAAAAAAACAACAGGAGCCGATATATTAGTACCATAAAAATACATAATAAAATAACAGCAATATAAGAGATATGAAATACAGAATACGAAATACGAAATAGATGGCTGGTATAGTAAAACTAGCAGGTAAAGCTCTGCATCAATAGACGACCAATTACATTCTTAGTCTAACACCTAACTGGCTAGTCTCACTCTATTGTGCTGTAGAAATATTCACAAGTTTCCCTTTACTGGCTAGTCTCATTCATAGTGTATCCTATTTCTTCAAAGTACTTCTTAGCCTTGATAATCTTTTGAACTATCCAAGATGCATTCTTAGGATTAGTTTCTCATACTGTTTGTCTCTTTCCATAGTACATATGTATCCACTGCACCCAAAGCTTGTCCTTCTTGCAGAGATTCCAAAATAATTTGCAGATTGCAGCCTTATTCCATGTTGAAATTTCCAGCACATTGCATCCTCCAGCAGTTTTTGGCATACACACTCTCTCCCATGCTAGAAGAGCCTTTCTTGATGTTTCCACTCCCCCTGTCCATAAAAAGATTCTGCACACAACTTCTATCTTCTTTATCAACTTTTTAGGCAGCACAAATATCTGAGACCAATATATTTGAATGGAGAATAGTACAGTTTTGATTAGTTGCAACCTTCCAGCATATGATAGATATCTTGATGTCCAGGAGGTTATTCGACCAAGGATTTTATCTACCAATGGTTGGAATTGAGACATTGATATTCTCTTGGTGCTAAGTGGTATACCCAGATACTTAAAAGGTAACTCCCCTTTGGAAAAGCCCACAACTTGTAGGATCTCCAGTTGAACTTCATGTGGAACACCTCCAAAGTATACGGAACTCTTAGCAACATTTGCTTTAAGCCCAGATGCTCTAGAGAATTCTTTGAAACATTCATACATCATTTGCACAGACACAGTATCTCCCCTACAGAACAGTAACAAATCATCTGCAAAGCCAAGTTGAGTGATGTTCAGTTTGTCACATCTGGGGTGAAAATTGAAGTTAGGATCATTCCTCAACTGCTTCAGCTTCCTAGTTAGATATTCCATACCAAGCACAAACAAATAAGATGACATTGGGTCACCTTATCTTAGGCCTTTCCTAACTTGAAATGGTTCAGTAGGCTTCCCATTTATAAGGATTGAATAGGACACAGTACTTACACACATCATCACCCATTGTACAAACTTCTCAGGTATATTCAGACTTATTAACACTTGTTTAAGGAACTCCCATTCAATTGAGTCATACGCTTTCTGCAAATCTAACTTCATCATGCATCTAGGTGAGATACCTTTCCTTCCATATCCCTTTACTAACTCATGACTTAGAATTATATTGTCAGCAATTACTATTCCTGGCACAAAACCTGATTGGCTATTATCAATTAAATGGTCCATTGCCTCTTGCAATCTATTAGTCAGAATCTTAGAGATAATTTTGTAAAGAACTGTGCAGCAAGATATAGGCCTGAATTCTCTGATGGTTGAGGGATGGTGCACCTTAGGTATTAAAGTGACTGTTGTTACGTTGATAGGTCGATACATTTCCCCTGTAGTAAAGAATTGCAAGACTGCCTTTGTGATCTCCTGACGAGTGATATCCCATATTTTTTTTTTTGAAGAACAATGAGTTGAATCCTCACATCCTGGTGCTTTTAAATCATCAATACTCTTCAAAGCATTGTACACTTCCTCTTCTCTGACAGGTTCAATGAGTTTCAACTGTTGCTCTCTATTTAGCATCTTCCCTTCCTTCATAACTCTCGGATGAATGGCTGGTAGGGCTGTTGTTGATGATCCAAGTAGACCTTTGTAAAAATCTACAATTTCCTTTTAAATTGCATCCATAGTTTGAACTATTTCTCCTGTAGCAGTCATTAGACTTCTAATCTTGTTTTGACTAACTCTACTCTTCATGTTGGCAAAGAAGAATGCAGAATTTGAGTCTCCCAATTTCAACCATTGATTTCTGGATTTTTGTTTAAAGATACTTTCTTCAATATTGACCCATTTCTCCAGTTGTTTCTTCATTTCCTTCTCCTCTTCAAACAATTTTGTTTGCAGATAGTTATTTCTTATTCTCTCTTGTATCTCTTTTAATTGCTGCCTGGCATGTTTCACCTTTGTATCAACTGCTGCAAACTCAGTTATATTCAGTTTCTTTAGCTCTCCTTTTACTTCTTTCAATTTCCTCCATATTCCTGACATTTGTGCTATTTCCTTTCTTGTCCAGACATTTGTAACTATTTGTAAGAACTCTTTATGATCTTCCAGGTGATTAAAGAACCTGAAAGGTCTGGAGTTCTGCGGCTCTTCTCCAAATTTGACACATAGAGGGGAGTGATGTTATCCATTCAGAGTTGATTACTGCCCTATCAATTATGCTAAATACATGAGAATTTGTCCATGTAAAGCTTCTTTCCACTGTTCTCATTTCAGTCATCCTTGCCTTCATCATACAACAACAACAACAACACACTATAATCCCACTTAGTGGGGTTTGAGAAGGGTAGTGTGTACGTAGACCTTACCCCTACCCTGGGGAGAGAGGCTGTTTCCAAATAGACCCCCGGCATCCTTGCTCCAAGAACTTCCCACCTTGCTCTTGGGGAGACTCGAACTCACAACCTCTTGGTTGGAAGTGGAAGTTACTTACCATCAGAGCAACCCCTCTTGTCTTCATCATAAACTCTTTGAAATCTCTAACTTCCCATTCCTGTATTGGATTCCCATTACTTCTATCATCATCTGATAATACTGTATTAAAATAACCCCTACAGAGCCAAGGCCTCTGTTGAGAGTGACTCAGCTTAGCAAATCAACCCATAAGCTCTTCCTTGCATCTACTGTGTGAAGCCCATATATAGCTGTGAAGGTGAACTCCTACCTGCTAGCCAATAATATTGCATCCCAATAAATGTACTGAGGCTTGTAGCTTATTATAGTATATGCAATTTCATTTGGATCCCATACAATCCATATCCTACCTTTACCTCCAGATTCATAATTTGTGCACCATTTCCACTTAGGAGCTATTTTATTTATAATTTTGCTTGAGTACTTCTCTTGCACCCTATGTTTTACTATAGCAATAATACTAATCTTATTCTCCCGGATGAACCTCTGCATGTCCTTTTGCTTATAGGCTTTATTCAAGCCTCTAACATTCTATGTGACCAACATCATAACATATTTGGTCTGGTAAAACAATCTCCTCCATCATTCCACGACTACTCTGCCCTCCTTCCATCCTCCTAGTATTAATGTTTTACTGTTGAGCACTTGTTCTGGTAAGAGCAGTAAAGCCATTTTCCATAACCAGTCTCTCTTCAGTAGTAGCAACATGACTCTGTTTAGCAGCAGATTTTCCCCTTACCTCTTGCCACCTCTCCTCTCTATCCTGTGAATGTTGTTGATTTTGAGTGTCTTCTGTTATTTCCTGGTTAGTTTCTGGTTTCTTAAAGGCAAGTAAATAAAATGACACTCTTATTTACTTAATTACTCACTCCTTTAAAAAAAATGAATTTTGTTTTTATATATTTTTTGGTTTTAAATATGTCATAATATTTTTGTGGGTATAAAAACTTATAATTAAGGGTAAAACTGAAGATAAATTTTAAGCGGCGTGAGGAAGATGTTAAACAACTTTCCATTTCAGTTAAATAATGAAGTTCTTACTTAATTTGTTTTAATTTTAGAGTTGATATCCTAAAAATCTGCCTAAACTATACAACTTTTGTTAGTTGCTTACCTACTATCGTTTGTTCCCGAAAACTCCTTGAACTATATCCCCTTCGTAATAAAACTTCATCGTCGCTTATGTGTATAATAAATTGTTCAAGAGTTGCATGAAGGCTAAAAGAAACCATTAAAATGGCTCACTTGACAATGTCTAACGGCTAATTAGCTCTTATTTTTTAAAATTTATATATTTTTTCTCTCCTCTTTTTCTTTGTATTTCACTTTTTTCCTCAATTTTTAACCTTTTTTCTCCATTTTTTCACCTTTCTTCTACACTTCTTCATCTGAATCCATCTGAAATTCTCTCTCTCTCTCTCTCTCTCTCTCTCTCACTCTCCCTCTCTTGTTATTTCTGAGTTTATTTCTTATTTTTCTCATTTTATCCACCCTTCATTTCTTATCCAAATCTATTTGAAAGAAGGAACACTCTTTCAAGTATTTGTAGAGCATGAGGTTTAATGCCTTTCAAGAAATTATGGAATAAGGAAATAGGACATGTGTGTAGCTATTTTCGTTAACAGCTTAGATATCTCCTTTCAACAATCTTCATAATTTAGAACAGAAGGAAGAATAGACAAAGCGATTGAGGTTAGAACCAAGATTAATGGAGAATCGCTACTGAGAAATTAGTGTATTCATTCTTCGATGAGAGCAAAGCATGAGAACAAAGAGAAAATGAGTGTTTTTTTTATAATTGACCCACTAGTTTTAACCCTAGCTCCCTTTTTTATTTTTACGGTGTAATTTTTTCTAATGAAATAGTAATAAATAGTAGTAAAATCTAAATTAGCTTTGTTTTTTAGATTAGGCTAAATAATTGTCACATGGCAGATTTTAAAAATAATTTGGGCAGTGTATTTTACATACTAGTAAGAATGCGACGAGAAATTTTTATTATGAAGGGTAATACAGTTCAGGAGGTTTTCGGGGACATGAGATAGTTTAAGTAGACAACTAACAAAAATGATATATTTTAGATGGGTTTTACGGTATTAACTCTTAATTTTATCATCATCTTATGGAAAACACTTTTGGTAACATTTATCTACTCATCCTTAAAAAGGTATTGTATAAGAATATCCCAATCAGATTTGCAATTACCTTTAAAAAAATCGTCCTAATTAATAAAATAAATAAATGACCAAAACTTTTGAGGTAATTTCTTTTCTCTAATTCTTTTGCTTTCTATAACATAAGAGTAGAGGAAAATAAAAAAGAAGAACAATAAATATATTTCCTTTATTACTATGTCTTCGAAAGGTAGAGATTGTTGTTATTCAAATTAAAAGGCTAAAAAGAAAGTGCAAGTCTCAGCATATTTCTCCTATATATACCATCAAAACAGTAGTAATTGGGAGGAAGTAAAAGAATTTCATAATTCAGAAGCATTCTTATTAATTTCTCAACATGGTTCACTACTTATTGAAGATCATATACTTGTTATATATTATCATGCCAAAAATATTCATAGTTGCATGATTCGTGGAAATAGTCGTGAGGTGCATATTCTCAATAATCTTCAACCTAATTCTCCTCAATTAGAGTTTCATTGTGCATCTGGAGATGACGATCTCGGCTATCATTATCCACCTATAGGAGCAGATTTCAATTGGAAATTTTGTGGGGCTTTTAATACTTTATTCTTTTGTCACTTTTGGTCTGGTGACAAAGATTTACGTTTCGACGTATTTAACAATGTAGATATATGTGTTTTGGATGGCGATGATTTTGTTCCCTCTAATACTATGAAATGTTTATGGAAAGTACAGGAGGATGGTTTTTATTTGGGTTATTTTAATGAAGATGCAGGTGAAAATGTTTACAAGAAATATCGTGATTGGTGAGCAGTAATTCTTCTTTTGTAAAAGTGTATTAATTAAAAGAAAAAAATGGATTGCTAATTGTTAGTGGTATTTCTAGCGGATTCGAAACCGACTGTACCGCACCGAACCGATTTTTAGGTTTCTTTTAATGAAACTGTAGGTTTTATATAAATCTATAACTGTACCGATAATTAGGGTATGTTTTTTATAAAAATAAATCAAAAAAAATATCAAACCGTACCGAATAAATTTTACGTGTGAAAAATATATTTATATAGTAAGTTTAAAAATAATAATGCATTAAATTTTTCTTTGGGCCTTGGAATTATGGAAACTGTTACAAGCCAACAAGTAATTCAACTCAAAATACTAATTCCTAAAATATACTATGCTACTTCTATTTCAACTAAGTTGTTTCAAGTATCTTCATTAGCAAGACACAAAGTATTCTAGTGATTATGAGTAGCAAACTAAAATGTAGTGATTATGTTTTCTTTCATATAATTCAGCTTTATCTTTTTGAATATTTGATCTTTTATAGACTTTATTCTCAGTCCAGCTTGGTTAATATCTTTTCACTCGTGTGATTTATAATTTTTTTTGCCTTTGCTTGATTTCTTTTACGTTGTTGTAGAATAGTTGATAGATATATACTCTAGTCATCTTTCATTTTCTTTTAATTCATAACCCTTTAAACAATAGAAATATTTAGGGCGTTTTGTTAAGTCCTATAAAAGAACTATGTTATTGCATTCTACTTTTACTGGTGAATTTTATATGATATTTTATAAAAAATACCAAAAATTAATCGAATTGTATCGATACCGAAGAGAAATCGACAGGACTGGGACGATTTCAAAAAATCTAATTTTACTTATAGATAATAGAATAATCGAAAATTGGTATGATATAAATTTTATAAAATAATCGACGGAACTGAACCATTGACCCCGTACGTATTTCCTTTGTTTACATGTTAATGCAATACCATTTTCATTTACATGAAGAACAAAAGTTTCGATAGAAAGTTGAAGGACTCTTATGCGACAAATCAAAAAAAAAAAAAAATTATTCACACCCGACTTTTAGACAAAAAGAATTACTTTTGTCATAACTCATAAACACGAATTACTTTTGTCATACGCACTACATATAGTACGATGAGTTGATCTATATTGAGCAATATATCGAGTTTCCAGACATAATTATAGTTGAGTAACATATTTGTCACGATCCAACTAAGGGTCCTGATGGTGCCGGATATCACTGTCAAATAAGCCAATACAAGAACAACAACAACAACCCAGTATAATCCCACTTAGTGGGGTCTGAGAAAGGTAGTGTGTACGCAGACCTTACCCCTACCCTGGGATAGAGAGGCTGTTTCCAATAGACCCTCGGCATCCTTCCCTCCAAGAACTTCCCACCTTGCTCTTGGGGAGACTCGAACTCACAACCTCTTGGTTGGAAGTAGAGGTTGCTTACCATCAAGCCAACACAAGAAGTTAATTAAATTCCTATTTTAATATTTATTGAAATTATTTCTTTTATACATTAAACAATAAATAATGGATTTCACAAACCAAATATTGAATAATCCCATAATCGTCCCAAAATCCGGTGTCACAAGTGCATGAACTCTTTCGAGGAAGCAACATAATACAACAACCGTCCGGAATACAAATTGGACAGAAAGTAAATACAGTAATCTGAAAGAGACTCTGCTGGCTGCGGGTCGCCTTGAGAAGTGCAGCTCACCTAAGTCTCCATATCAACCATGCTGCTACGCCCACTAGGCCACTAGAGATACATGTGCCTGTGCAACAAAAATATACAGCAAGTGTAGCATGAGTACAAAAATAACGTGTACTCAGTAAGTATCCCGTGTAATATTGAAGAAGTAGAGACGAGAGGTCGACTTTAACGCTTACTAGGGGTCCAATATTAATAATACCAATAATATAAAAAATCGGGGATTTTCATAAAAATGATTTTAATCTCAATAGCTTGAGGCAAGTAACCAATTCTTTCGTTTATAGGAAATTTCCAAATTCATTTTCATCATTTATACATTTATCTCAGAGGGTCGAATGGCGTGAACCATAGATGCATCTATTTAATCTACCAAGGCGTTCGGCCCGTTCCACAATATATAAACACATTCAAACAGTCAATCAAGAACTCATCAAGAGCAATTATCCAAGAAAAGGTAATTTCTCTTTTAAAAATCAAGAAACAATGACTAGTCTTTTAGAAATTTATTTACACGTTCGATATGTTTTAAGCATTTTTAGATTGACAACAAGATTTTAAATATTGCAAGTAAAGCATACTTTTGGGTCCTAAACTACCCGGACTTAAGCATAATATTAGCTACGTACGGATTCTCATCACCCCGTGCGTACATAGCCCTCATAAATAGAAGCACATATCCAATTAATTCACCTATGGGAAAAAATCCCTCTTACAAGGTTAGAAAGGAAAGTCACCTTGCTCCGAAGTCCAATAACCGTCTTCCATGCCCCTTCCGACGACTCAAACCGATGCCCAACACTCCAAAATTAGCCAAATAACGGGCAAACCAATGAAAATATACCTTAACACTCATAACAATTCAATTTATATAAAATCCCAACTCCGCTCGAAAAGTTGACAAAATCGCCCTTGGGCCCACGTGCCCGGATTCCAAAATTTTCCGAAGATAAAGTTTACCCCAACCTCACGAACTCAAATATATAATTGGCTCTTAATTTCATGTCTAAAATCGTGGCCGAAATCCAAAAATACAAATTTCCTAGGTTTTCTTCAAAATTCCAAAATTTCTACTAATTTTCATGCTAAAATCAATACATAATCAATGTATTTAACTCAAAATTAGCATAAACCACTTACCTCAAGCTTGGTGGTGAAAATGGCACTCCCAAGTTGCTCAAAATCGGCTCCCATGGAGGAAAAATGGTGAAAATGAGCCAAACCCTCACTTTTAAAGGAACAACTGCCAGCCCGCTTCTCGCACCTGCGGTCCACCTGCCGCTTCTGCAGCTGTGCACCTGCGGAAATTTCCATCGCAGGTGCAGTCTCAACTAACTCGCCCAAGACCGCTTCTGCGGAGCCAAGACCGCTTCTGCGATCTCGCTTCTGCAGAAGCTGCGTCGCACCTACGTCCCCAGCCAAGCCTAGCCATTTCCACTTCTGCGACACCAAGGCCGCTTCTGCAGCTTTGCACCTGCAACCAAAACCTCGCAGGTGCGGTTACACAAGATACCAGCTGCTTCAATTCTTCTTTAAATTCCAAATTTGATCCGTTAACCATTCTAAATCCACCTGAGGACTCCGGGACCCCAACCAATCATACCAACCAGTCCCAGAACATAATGCAGACCTGTTCAAGATCTCAAATCACATCAAACAACGTCGAAATCACGAATTGCACTCCAATTCGAGCTTAATGAACTTTAGAAATTCAAACTTTTACTTTCGATGTCTAAATCTATCAAATCATGTCCGATTGACCTTAAATTTTGCACACAAGTCATATTTGACATTACGAACCTACTCCAACTCTTAGAATCGGAATCCAACCCCGATATCAAAAAGTTCACTTCCGGTCAAACTTCTCAAAACATTCAAATTTCTATCTTTAGCCAAATGACTCCAAAATGACCTACGGACCTCCGAATTAACTTCCGATCGCGCTCCCAATACCAAAATCACCATACGAAGCTATTCCCAGACTCGGAATCCCAAACAGACATCGATATCATTGAAATGCACTTCAACCCAAATTTATGACATTCTTCCAAAAAATGCTAACTTCCACAATGGGCGCCAAAATGCTCCTAGGTCACCCAAAACCCGATCCGAGTATACACCCAAGTCCGAAATCATCATACGAACCTGTTGGAACCTTCAAATCCCGATTCCGAGGTCGTTTACTTAAAAATCCAATCTTAATCAATTCTTTCAACTTAAAGCTAATGAGATGAGAATTCTCTTTCCAAATCAACTCCGAACTTCCCAGAATTCAAATCCAACAATGAGTACAAGTCATAATACCTGAAGTGAAGTTTCTCGTGGCCTCAAACTGCCAAATGGCGTGCTAGAGATCAAAACGACCGGTCAGGTCATTACATTCTCTCCCACTTAAACATGTGTTCGTTCTCGAACGTGCTAAGAACTGCGCCAGAGTTGTCTGAAATTACAGTTAAACACCTCATGCACCTACTCGTGCTACCACAAATCAGTTGAGCACATTAGCTCGAGCAAATATTAAGATATTCTCTTTTATTCAAACAAATTGTGATGACCCAAAAGGTCATCACTTGTTTTAGAAATGAATTCTGCATTCTGAGGCCTTAAAAACCTCTTTCAGTATCACCTCGATTTGCATGCGTAGTTCGGGTGCATAGCCGAAAAGCCATTATGTGAAAATTTGTGAAAAATGATGAATTTTGACTTTAAAATGAATTAATTTGACTTCAGTCTACATTTTGGGTAAATAGACCCGTGATTTGATGGTCCCTGAGGGTCCGTAGGAAAATATGGGACTTGAGCGTATGTCTGGAATCGAATTCCAAGGTCCCAAACCCGAGAAATAAATTTTTTAAAGAAAATTGTTTTCTGGAATATTATTGAGTTTTTGGAAGTGAAATGTGTTTAAACCTTGATGGTATCGGGCTCGTATTTTGGTTCTGGCACTCGGTACAGGTCTTATATGTGATTTAAGATAAGTTTGTGAAATTTGGTAATAAACAGACTTGAGATGACGTGAATCGGATCGTATTTGAGAACATTGGAAAATTTGAAGTTCTTAAGAAATTTCATGATTTTGATGCTAAATTCATAGTTGTTGATGTTATTTTGGTGATTTGAATGCACGAGCGAATCTGTATGATGTTTTTAGGTTGGTGTGCATGTTTGATTTAGAGCCCCAAGGGCTCGGTGAGTTTTGGATAGGCCACGGAGTGAAAATTTCACTTAGGAATTTACTGGTATGTTGCAAGCATGTAGTCTTCACATCTCGCAAATGCGAGAAGTGGCCTGGGCTAACTTATTTGCAAATGCAACATCGCAATTGCGAAGGCACAGTCGCAAGTGAGAAGAAGCATGGTTTTCCTCAAGGTTCGAAATTTCGAACCCATGTTCGCAAATGCTAAGGTAGTAGAAGTCTAGGCTTGCAATTGCGAACCCTGGTCACAATTGCGAACCGTGGTCGCAATTGCGACATTTGCAACCTGCAATTTTATAACTTAGCCGAAAATCTTTCATTTTTCACACTCTTTCAAAACCAAAACACTCTTGGGCGATTTTTCAAAGACAACTCTTCTTCCAAATCGATTGTAAGTCAATTTTAACTCGTTTCCTTCAATCATTAACATCTTTTCACATAATTTCAACTCAAAATCAATGATTTTCAAGGGGGAAATTGGGTGTTTTGAGTAGACCTAGGTTTTACAAAAATAGGGGATTTAGACCTCGATTTGATGTCCGATTTCAAAACAAATTATATGTTTGGGTTCGTGGGGGAATGAGTAATCGGGTTTTGGTTTGAACCTCGGGTTTTGACGATGTGGGTCCGGGGGCGATTTTTGACTTTTTGGGTAAAACTTTAGAAAACTTATTTTCATGCATTAAAATTGATTCATTTAGCATTTATTAATGTAATTAAGTAACTTGTGGCTAGATATGAGCGAATTGGTGGTCGAATCAAGAGGTAAAGCGATAGTAGAGACTTGAATTGTGTTCGTGGCATCAAGATAAGTGTTTGGTCTAACCTTAGCTTGAGGGATTAGGAGTTAAGTCCTATTTGCTATGTGGTATTTGTCGAGTACGATGTATAGGCATGGTGACAAGTATCTATGCGTTGGTGTCAAGCATGCCCGTGAGTCTTATATTGTGATTATTATGACTTCGTTGTATTATTCATGCCTTGATAATGAATTCTATTGTTGGGCAAAGTTTATGGAAGTAATTGTGACATTTGAACATTGAGGAGTGTTGGCTCAAGTTGTACAATGAGATGTGAAAGTATAAGTGGTAATTAAACCTTTTAGAGCATTAGCTCAAGTTGTGAAGTGAGTTGAGAAGTAAGAGTGAAAAAGAGAAGAGAATCATTATAGTATCCCCCTTGCCGGGAATTTGTTGCTTTTAATGTTATCTCCCTAGCAGGGATGTTGATGCTTCTTATGATGTTGTTCTCTTGCCGGGACTTGATTGTTGAACTATTGTTCCCTTGCCGGGATTCTTATTGTAATTTCATTTATTCCCTTGCCCTATTATTTGTGATTGTTGTTTGGGTGAGGAAGAGTGTTAAAGGATGAAGGGTGATGCCATGTATTGTTTTGGTGAGAGAGTGTTAAAGCACAAAGGGTGATGCCGTGTATGATTTGTGAGGAAAGAGCTTAAAGCACGAAGGGTGATGTTATGCCGCATCATGTACCATTCCGTGCTGATTATATTGATTATATGGTGAGGATGAGAGTAAAAGCACGAAGGGTGATGCTGTGCACATTTTCATTACTTGATTGTTTTGGTGACGATAAGAGTAAAAGCACGAAGGGTGATACCGTACACTTATTGATTTCTAGTTCTTTGTTGATATCTTAGATATGTTGTTCCTTTCAATTACCTGTTGCCTTTCTATTCTAAATTGATAGTTCCCCCGCAGCATGTTACCCCTACCATACTTGACTGTACATTACTGTTCTTCTTTTCTGCTGTATATAGTTAAATTGCACAGGTTTATTTGGTAGTCTGGTCCTAGCCTCGTCACTACTTCGCCGAGGTTAGGCTAGGCACTTACCAGCACATGGGGTCGATTGTGTTGATACTACACTTTGCACTATGTGCAGATCCCGGAGCAACAACTTTTGGATCATAGATTAGGTGGATGCCTTCAGTCCATGCAGAGATCCAAGGTAGTCCTGCATCCGTCCACAGGCCCTAGCGTCTCCCTCTATTACAACGGCGTCTTCACACATTTAAGATGGGGTCAGGTACTTCGTTACAAGATCATTTAGATGCGTTTAATAAACTTGTCATGGACTTACAGATTGCAGGAATTAAAAGGGAGGAGGAGACGCTTGCATGTGCTTTGCTATTTTCATTGACTTCAGGATATCGTGATATTGAGAATTCAATGATGTATAGCAAGGAGCCTATCAAGCTTGAGCAAGTGCGGCAGGCACTTAACTCTAGTGATGTGCGGAGGCACATTGAAGGAGATAGAGATGACCAGGCAAGTGGCCTCTTTGTAAGAGGCCGGACTAGCCAACAGGGAAAGACCAAATCAAAGCACAGATCAAAGTCTCGTGTGAACAAGAAGAATACAGAGTGTTGGGGTTGTGGCAAGAAGGGGCACTTTGAACGAGATTGCCCAATGTCAAAGTCCAAGGAAAAGGCGAGTGCATCTACAGTTGAACAGGTACATAATTTTGATAATGATTATGTACTAACAACATCGTGTAATAATAATAGTAGTTATGAAAACAAATGGGTGTTAGACTCTGCTTGTACTCTGCATATGACGTTCCGAAAAGACTGGTTTAGCAGCTACGAGAAAAGTGGAGGAACCGTAGTAATGGGCAATAATGCAACTTGTGCAATAGTTGGCATTGGCTCAGTTCGGGTTCGCTGCCATGATGGAATCGTGAGGACTATTACACAAGTCCGTCATGTTCCTGATCTGAAGAAGAATTTGATCTCCTTGGGTACTCTGGATGAACAAGGCTACAGGTACATGAGCGAAGCAGGAACTATGAAGGTGACTAAAGGTTCTTTAGTCATGCTGAAAGGCAAGCTGGAGAACGGCCTTTACACATTGGCCGGAAGCACCATTGTTGGCTCTGCAAATGCATCTACAGTGCAGTTATCTAATGATGACAAGGCAAGACTATGGCACATGAGACTGGGTCATATGAGCGCACGTGGACTGGAGATGTTGAGCAATCGTAAACTTTTGGAAGGTGAGAAGATCAGCACGCTTGACTTCTGTGAGCACTGCGTTCTAGGGAAGCAGAAGAAGGTCAGCTTCAGCACTGGCAAACACAAGACAAGAGGAGTGCTAGACTACATCCATTCAGATTTATGGGGTCCTTCTAAACTTCCATCGAAGGGCGGAAAGAGGTATCTTCTCATTTTTATTGATGATTTCTCACGAAAGGTTTGGGTGTATTTTTTGAAGGCAAAAAGTGATGCTTTTGAAGCATTTAAAGAGTGGAAGATTTTGGTTGAAAATCAAATGGAGCGGAAAATCAAGTATCTTCGCACAGACAATGGCTTGGAGTTTTGCAATGAAGAGTTTAATGAATTCTGCAAGGTTCATGGGATCTCAAGACATAGGACTGTCAGGCATACCCCACAGCAGAATGGAGTTGCCGAGAGAATGAACAGAACTCTTCTTGAAAAGGCTCGTTGTATGCTCCTACAAGCCAAAATGTCCAAAGTATTTTGGGCTGAAGCAGTTCACACTGCTGCTCATATTGTCAATCGATCTCCAGCATCGGCAATTGACTTTAAGACTCCGAATGAGGTATGGTCAGGTGAACCCTCTAACTATTCATACTTACGAGTATTTGGGTGTCCAGCTTATTATCACGTTAATGAAGGAAAGCTTGAACCAAGGGCTAAGAAGGCCATATTCGTAGGGTATGTGGATGGAGTAAAAGGGTACAAACTTTGGTGTTTGTCTTTACTCAAATTTATAGTTAGTAGAGATGTCACCTTCGATGAATCCTCTATACTTGATCCCCGTAAAGTTTCCGTGGAGTTTTCAGGAAACAAGAACAACGAGCAGGTGGAGCTTCCGGTGGAGCTTGCCAAGGAAAAGGATCAAGAGACTCAGGTTAAAGATGAGTCAGAAGATGTAGGCGTTGAAGAACTTGCTGTCAATGAACCATACACAATTGCAAAGGGGAGGGAGAAGAGGCAGACACGAGAACCGGAACGCCTTATAAATCAAGCAAACTTGATTGCATATGCGTTCGTAGCTACACAAGAAGAGATTAAGGATCTGGAGCCCTCCTCGTATATTGAAGCAACTTCTTGCAAGGATGTTGTACAATGGCGGTTAGCCATGACTGAAGAGATGGAGTCTCTTCACAAGAATCAGACATGGGTCTTAGTGAAAAGACAAAAGGGGAAGAGGACAGTTGGATGCAAGTGGGTCTACCGAAAGAAAGAGGGAATTCCTGAAGTGGAAGATGCTAGGTTCAAGGCGAGATTGGTTGCAAAAGGATTCAGTCAGAAGGAGGGAATTGACTACAATGAGATTTTCTCTCCAGTCGTGAAGCATAGCTCAATTCGCGTGCTACTAGCATTGGTTGCCCAATTTGACTTGGAGCTTCAACAGCTTGATGTCAAAACTGCTTTCTTACACGGTGATCTAGAAGAGACAATCTATATGGATCAGCCTGAAGGTTTCCTAGCTGAGGGAAAAGAAGATCACGTATGCCAACTAAAGAAGTCTTTGTATGGTTTGAAGCAATCCCCTAGACAGTGGTACAAGAGGTTTGATGCATTCATGACTACACATGAATTCTCAAGGAGTGCATTTGATAGCTGTGTGTATCACAAGAAGATGTCTGGTAACTCAATGATTTATTTACTGTTGTATGTTGATGATATGCTTATTGCTGCTAACAACATTACAGAGATAAATGCTTTGAAGAAACTGTTGAGTAAGGAATTTGACATGAAGGATTTAGGAGCTGCAAAAAAAATCCTTGGTATGGAGATTTCAAGAGAAGACAGTGTTGTACATCTTTCTCAGAAGAGGTATATTGAAAAGGTTCTCGAGAGATTCAATATGCATACGTGCAAGCTTGTAAGTACACCATTAGCTCCTCATTTTAAACTTTCAGAGTTACAAATGCCTCAGTCCGAGGATGAGGTGGAGCATATGTCAAAGATTCATTATGCCAATGCAGTTGGTAGCATTATGTATGCTATGGTATACACACGTCCAGATATTTCTCAATATGTAAGTGTGGTAAGTAGATACATGTCCAGCCCAGGAAAGAGGCATTGGGAAGCTATCAAGTGCATATTGAGATATCTCAAAGGAGCTTCTGGTATTGGTCTGACCTTTCGAAAAAGTAGTAGAGGTATTTCAATTCTCGGTTATGTAGATTCTGACTATGCAGGAGATCTTGACAGAAGAAGGTCCACAACTAGATACATCTTTACCCTCGTTGGCAGTGCTATTAGTTGGAAGTCGACTCTGCAGTCGATTGTCTCTTTTTCTATGACAGAAGCAAAATACATGGCAGTAGTGGAGGCAGTAAAGGAAGCTATCTGGTTGAAAGGTTTAGTAGCGGAATTGAGTTTGGTTTAGCTGGAATCAACTCTTAGATGTGATAGTCAGAGTGCTACTCATCTAATGAAAAATCAGAGATTTCATGAGCGCACTAAACACATTGATGTCAGATTTCATTTTATTCGAGATATTGTTGAAGAGGGAACTATCAAGGTCATGAAGGTTATCACAAACGATAATGCTGCAGACATGTTGACCAAGATAGTCCCGCTCGCTAAGTTTGCACACTTCAAGGACATGGCGGGGGTGTACATCAACTGATGCAACTCCGAAGAGAACAGTTGTTAGGTAGAGGTATTATATTCAACAATGGTTTGATTCTTCTTGTTTCTTACAACGGGGTTGCCCACTAAGCTTAGAAGTTTTGGCCAGAGTTGTTCACACGCACGCTTGAAACGTAAACCAAGACGGAGATTGAAAGTGTTGGTTTATGTTTAGTCAATAATGGCATGCCAATTGGAAGAGTTGGTGGAAAGAGTTGGTGTGGATTCTAGGAGGAAGCTTCCTCCTTTGATGTCACCCATGACCTTAAGAGGAGGTAGTTTGATGTCACCAATGACATCAAGAGGAGGTATTTACCTCTATAAATAGATGCACTCCTTCATTTGTAGAAACCATCCCAAAAATAATACAATACATTATAGTGAGTAGAGAGTTAAGAGAGAAATTCTCTCAAGTGTAATTGGGAACTCTCCCCTTCCTTTGTTAATAATAAAAAGGCAACTATTCTTTGGTGGACATAGGATTATTTTGATCTTAACCACGTTAAATCTTGTGTTCTTTCTTTTACGTTTCCGCTAACAAGGTCATTGGTTCAAATAGTTGGCTTGCCTAGCTTATATTAGTAGGCGCCATCACGACTCCCGAGGGTGGGAAACCCGGGTCGTGACAAGTTGGTATTAGAGATCTAGGTTACATAGGTCTCATAGTTCACAGACAAGCTTAGTAAAGTTTGAGGGATCAGTACGGAGACGTCTGTCTTTATCCCAGAGGCTACAGAGTTAGGAAAAACTTCACATTTATTCTTTCATGTTGTGTAGTTTGGTTTCTCAATGCTAATTGAATTTCTACTATGTTCTTTCGCAGATGGAGAGAACACGTGCTTCCTTATCCACTGACCAACAGCCCGAGCCCGTAGCAGCAGCTCCCACGAGGGACAGAGGGCGAGGGCAAGGCTATACTAGAGCCCAAGGTAGGGGCAGAGCTTATCCAAGAGCTGCAACACCAGAGACGGAGCCTCAGGTTGACTTTTATGATGAGGTTCTGGCCCCGGCAGTTTCGATGGGCCCAACTCAGGTCCTAGAGGGGTTTATTGCTACCTCCGTACTCCATGATGCTCTGGTCTATCCAGTGGGCCTTATGGAGAGTGTCACCCGGGCAGGCTTGCTTCCTGTAGCACCAGCCGTCTCTCAGGCTGGAGGAGGAGCCTAGACTCCTGCTACTCGCACTCTGGAGTAGGTAGCTCCCTAGTTCCAGACTCCAACAGTTCAGCCAGTTGGAGCAGTTCAATCGGGTGTGGTAGCCCAGACTGGTGATAAAGCAGCTATGTCTGCCGATGTTTTGTGGAGGTTGGATAGGTTCACCAAGCTCTTCACTACTACTTTCAGCGGTGCGTCTTTAAAGGATCCCCAGGATTATCTAGATAGTTGTCATGATGTTCTCAGGAACATGGGGATAGTGGAGACCAATGGGGTCGATTTTGCTACTTTTCGCTTGTCTGGATCCACCAAGACTTGGTGGAGAGATTATTGCTAGGCTAGACCAGCCGGATCACCATCTTTGACTTGGGAGCAGTTTACTTAGCTATTTCTGGAGAAGTTTCTCCCCATCACTCAGAGAGAGATCTACCAGAGGCAGTTTAAGCGTCTCCAGCAGGGTTCTATGACTGTTACTCAGTATGAGACCAGATTCATCGACTTGGCCCATCATGCTCTTATCATACTTCCCACCGAGAGAGAGAGAGAGAGGGTGATGAGGTTCATTGAGGGACTTATTCATCCAATTCGACTTCAGATGGCCAAGGAGACTGGGGGTGAGATTTCTTTCCAGGAGGCGGCTAATGTGGCCAGGAGAGTTGAGATGGTTCTATCGTAGGGAGGTGGTCAGGGGTATGACAAGAGGCCTCGTCATTCAGGCCGATTTAGTGGTACCTCGTTTGGAGGTAGAGATTTGTATGGTAGAGGCCATCCTCCTAGGCCTTTTCAGTCAGCACTTCAGGTTTCTCACGGTGCTTCAGGTGGTCGTGGCTCCTATATGTAGTATTCTGATCAGCAGTCCTACAGTGCACCACCAGCTCCTATCAGTGCACCGCCGCTTCAAAGTTTTCGGGGTGGTCATTCAGGTCGTTAGGGTCAGCAGTGTCAGCAGCCGAGGGCTTGTTACATTTTTGGTGGTATGGGTCACATTGCTAGGTTTTGCCCTCGAGCACCGAGTGATCCACAGCCTGCCCAGCCAGCTGGAGGTGGGGGTAGAGGTGCTAGAGGTGGTATAAGAGGTGGAGCTCAGGCCACTAGAGGTGGAGGCCAGCCAGCAGCAGGCCATCCCAGAGATGTAGTTCAGGGTGGTGGGGCCCAACCTCGATGTTATGCTCTTCCAGCCAGGCCTAAGGATGAGGCTTCCAATATAGTTATCACAGGTACTATTCTGGTTTGTAGCAGAGATGCTTCAATTTTATTTGATCCGAGATCTACATACTCCTATGTGTCATTTTATTTTGCACCGTATTTGGTCATGCCTGGTGATTCTTTAAGTGCTTCTATTTATGTGTCTACACCAGTGAGTGATTCTATTATCGTAGATTGAGTCTATCGTTCATGTGTAGTTGTGATCGGGGGTCTTGAGACTCGTGTAAATTTGCTTCTTCTGGATTTGGTTGATTTCGATGTCATATTAGAGATGGACTGGTTATCACTTTATCACGCTATTTTGGACTGTCATGCCAAGACTGTGACCTTAGCCTTGCCAGGTTTACCTTGTTTAGAGTGGAGAGGGACTCCTGGTCATTCCACACGTAGTATTATCTCTTATATGAAGGCTCGGCGTATGGTCGAGAAGGGGTGTTTGGCCTATTTGGTCTATGTTCGTGATTCTAGTGCTGACGTTCCTTCTATTGATTATATGCCTGTTGTTTGCGAGTTTCCTAAGGTATTTCCATCGGACCTGCTGGGTATGCCTCCCGATAGGGATATCGACTTTTGCATTGATTTGGATCCAGGCTCTCAGCCCATTTCTATTCCACCGTATCGTATAGTCCTGCCTTAGTTGAAAGAGTTGAAGGAGCAGTTGTAAGACGTGCTTGAAAAAGGTTTCATTAGACCTAGTGTTTCGCCTTGGGGTGCACCGGTGTTGTTTGTTAAGAAGAAGGACAGATCGATGAGAATGTGTATTGATTACCAGCAGTTGAACAAGGTCACAATCAAGAATAAGTATCCATTGCTGAGGCTTGATGATTTGTTTGATCAGCTTCAGGGTGCTAAGATATTTTCAAAGATTGACTTGAGATTTGGCTACCATCAGTTAAGGATTAGGGCATTCGATGTCCCTAAGACAGCTTTCCGCACTCAGTATGGGCATTATGAGTTCTTGGTGATATCATTCCGGTTGACAAATGCCCCAGTAACTTTTATGGATTTGATGAACCGAGTATTCAGGCCTTACTTGGATTCGTTTATGATAGTCTTCATTGATAATATTTTGATCTATTCTCGTAGTCGGGAGGAGTACGAACAGCATCTTAGAGTGGTTCTTCAAACTCTGAGGGATAGTCAATCATATGCCAAGTATTCGAATGTGAGTTATAGTTGAGTTCAGTTGCATTCCTGGGTCATGTTGTATCAGCGGAGGGTATTTAGGTTGATCCGAAGAAGATTGAGGCAGTCAAGAACTGGCCTAGACCAGCATCAGCTATAGAGATTCGGAGTTTCTTGGGATTGGCAGGCTATTATCGTCGGTTTTTGGAGGGGTTCTCGTCTATTGTAGCCCCAATAACCAGGTTGACCCAGAAGGGTGCCTAGTTTAGATGGTCTAACGAGTGTAAGGTGAGCTTTCAGAAGCTCAAGATAGCTTTGACTACGACACCGGTATTGGCTTTGCCCACATGTTCAGGACATTATACAGTTTATTGTGATGCATCTCGTATTGGACTTGGTGCGGTGTTGATGTAGGATGACAAGGTCATTGCATATGTTTCGCGACAGTTGAAGATTCATGAGAAAAACTATCTAGTTCATGATTTGGAGTTGGCAACCATTATTCACGCATTAAAGATTTGGAGGCATTATCTGTATGGCGTGGCATGTGAGGTGTTCACGGATCATAAGAGTTTGCAGTACTTGTTCAAGCAGAAGGAGTTGAATTTGAGGTAGAGAAGGTGGTTGGATCTATTAAAAGACTATGATATCACCATCTTATATCATCCAGGAAAGGCCAATGTAGTGGCCGATGCTTTGAGTAGGAAGTCAGCCAGTATGGGCAGTCTTGCTTATATTCCAGTCGGTGAGAGACCGCTTGCTTTGGATGTTCAGGCTTTAGCCAATCAGTTTGTGAGGTTGGATGTTTCTGAGCCCAGTCGTGTGTTAGCTTGCACAGTCGCTCGTTCTTCTTTATTGGAGCGTATCCGATATCGGCAGTATGATGATCCTCATTTGTGTGTCCTTAGAGACACGATGCAGCACGGAGGTGCCACGCAGGTTACGTTAGAAGATGATGGAGTTTTGAGATTGCAGGGTAGAGTTTGTGTGCCTAATGTAGATGGGCTTCGAGAGTTGATTTTAGAGGAGGCCCATAGTTTTCCGTACTTTATTCATCTGGGCACTGCGAAGATGTATCAGGATTTGTGGCAGTATTGTTAGTGGAGAAGAATGAAGAAGAACATTGTTGCGTATGTGGCTCGGTGTTTGAATTGTCAGCAAGTTAAGTACGAGCATCAGAGACCTGGTGGTTTGTTCCAGAAGATTGAGATTCCTGAGTGAAAGTGGGAGCGTATCACTATGGACTTCGTTGTTGGACTCCCAGGAAGTTCGATGCAGTATGGGTTATTGTTGATAGGCTGACCAAGTCAGCACATTTCATTCCTGTGGTAGTCTCTTATTCTTTCGAGAGGTTAGCTGAGATCTATATCCGGGACATAGTTCATCTTCATGGCGTGCCCGTGTCTATCATTTCGGACTGAGGTACGCAGTTTACCTCCCATTTTTGGAGAGCAGTTCAGCGAGAGTTGGGCACATGGGTTGAGTTGAGCACATCGTTTCATCCTCAGACGGACGGGAAGTCCGAGCGGAGTATTCAGATTTGGGAGGATATGCTCCGAGCTTGTGTCATTGACTTTGGAGGCTCGTGGGATCAGTTTTGCCTTTATTAGAGTTTGCCTACAACAACAGCTACCAGTCGAGTATCGAGATGGCTCCTTATGAGGCATTGTATGGTAGGCGGTGGCGGTTGGATGTTTTGAGCCGGGGGAGGCTCGGTTGTTGGGTACGGATCTAGTAAAGGATGCCTTGGACAAGGTCAGGATTATTCAGGATAGGCTTCATATAGCTCAGTCCAGGCAAACAAGTTATGCCGACCGTAAGGTTTGAGATTGGCATTCATGGGCGGTGAGCGGGTATTGCTTTGAGTGTCGCCTATGAAGGGCGTGATGAGATTTGAGAAGAAGGGCAAGCTTAGCCCTAGGTTCATTGGCCTATTTGAGATTCTTGATCGAGTGGGAGAGGTGGCTTATAGACTTGCGTTGCCACCGATCTTATCAGCCTTGCATCCAGTGCTTCATATGTCCATGCCTCGAAAATATCACGGCGATCCATCCCACGTGTTAGACTTCAACACTGTCCAGTTGGACAAGGACTTGTCTTATGAGGAGGAGTCAGTAGCTATTCTAGACCGGCAGGTTCGTCAGTTGAGATCGAAGAGTTTTCCTTCTGTTCGTATTCAGTGGAGAGGTCAGCCTGCTAGGCATCGACCTGGGAGTCCGAGTCCGATATGCGGAACCGTTATCCCTATCTTTTCCCCGACTCAAGTACTTCTTTCTTATGTCCGTTTGAGGACAAACGGTTGTTTTAGAGGTGGAGAATCTGATGACCTTTTACTTGTTTTAGAAATGAATTCTGCATTCCAAGGCCTTAAAAACCTCTTTCAGCATAACCTCGATTTGCGTGCGCAGTCCGGACGCGTAGCCGGAAATCCATTATGTGAAAATCTGTGAAAAATAATGAATTTTGACTTTAAAATGAATTAATTTGACTTCGGTTAACATTTTGGGTAAACGGACCCAGACCCGTGATTTGACGATCTCGGAGGGTCTATAGGAAAATATGGGACTTGGGCATATCCCCGGAATCGAATTCTGAGGTCCCAAGTCTGAGAAATGAATTTTTTAAAGAAAATTATTTTCTGGAATATTATTGAGTTTTTGAAAGTGAAATGTGTTTAAACCTTGATAGTATCGGGCCCGTATTTTGGTTCCAGCGCCCGGTACAGGTCTTGTATGTGATTTAAGATAAGTCTGTGAAATTTGGTAATAAACACACTTGAGATGACGTGAATCAGATCGTATTTGAGAAAATTGGAAAATTTGAAGTTCTTAAGAAACTTCATGATTTTGATGCTAAATTCATAGTTGTTGATGTTATTTTGGTGATTTGAATGCACGAGCGAGTCCATATAATGTTTTTAGGTTGGTGTGCATGTTTGGTATGGAGCCCCGAGGGCTCGGGTGGTTTTGGATAGGCCACAGAGTGAAAATTTCACTTAGGAATTTGCTGGTATGTTGCAGACCTATAGACTTCGTATTTGCGAAGCCTGGCTCGCAAATGCGAGCACTGTATCACAAATGCGAAAACTGGCTTGGGCTGCTTTATTCGCAAATGCGAAGAAATGGTCGCAAATGCGACATCGCAATTGCGAAGGCACAGTCGCAAATGCGAAGAGGCTTGGTTTTCCCCAGGGTTCGCAAATGCAAACCCATGTTCGCAAATGCGAAGGTAGCAAAATTCTGGGTTCGCAATTGCGAACCGTGGTCGCAATTGCGACATCTGCAACCTGCAATTTTATAACTTAGCCGAAAATCTTTCATTTTTCACACTCTTTCAAAACCAAAACACTCTTGGGCGATTTTTCAAAGACAACTCTTCTTCCAAATCAATTGTAAGTCAATTTTAACTCATTTTCTTCAATCATTAACATCTTTTCACATAGTTTCAACTCAAAATCAATGATTTTCATGGGGAAAATTGGGTGTTTTGGTTAGAACCTACGTTTTTCAAAAATTGGGGATTTGGACCTCGATTTGAGGTCCGATTTTAAAATAAATTATATATTTGTGCTCGTGGGGGAATGGGTAATCGGGTTTTGACCATGTGGGCTCGGGGGCGATTTTTGACTTTTTGGGTAAAACTTTAGAAAACTTATTTTCATGCATTAGAATTGATTTATTTAGCGTTTATTGATGTAATTAAGTAGCTTGTGTCTAGATACGAGCGAATTGGTGGTGGAATCAAGAGGTAAAGCGATAGTAGAAACTTGAATTGTGTTCGTGGCATCAATGTAAGTGTTTGGTCTAACCTTAGCTTGAGGGATTAGGAGTCGAGTCCTATTTGCTATGTGGTATTTGTCGAGTACGACGTATAGGCATGGTGACGAGTATCTATACGTTGGTGTCAAGCATGCCCGTGAGTCTTATATTGTGACTATTATGACTTTGTTGTATTATTCATGCCTTGATGATGATTTCTATTGTTGGGAAAAGTTTGTGGAAGTAATTGTGACATTTGAACATTGAGGAGCGTTGGCTCAAGTTGTACAATGAGATGTGAAAGTACAAGTGGTAATGGAACCTTTTAGAGCATTGGCTCAAGTTGTGAAGTGAGTTGAGAAGTAAATGTGAAAAAGATAAGAGAATCATTATATTATCCCCCTTGCCGGGAATTTGTTGCTTTTAATGTTATCTCCCCAGATGGGATGTTGATGCTTCTTATAATGTTGTTCCCTTGCCGGGACTTCATTGTTGAACTATTGTTCCCTAACCGAGATTCTTATTGTAATTTCATTTATTCCCTTGCCCTATTGTTTGTGATTGTTGTTTGGGTGAGGAATAGTGTTAAAGCACGAAGGGTGATGCCGTGTATTGTTTTGGTGAGAGAGTGTTAAAGCACGAAGGGTGATGCCGTGTATGATTTGTGAGGAAAGAGTGTAAAGCACGAAGGGGGATGTCGTGCCGTACGATGTACCATTTTGTGCCGATTATATTGATTATATGGTGAGGACGAGAGTAAAAGCATGAAGGGTAATGTCGTACACATTTTCATTACTTGATTGCTTTGGTGACGACAAGATTAAAAGCACGAAGGGTGATGTCGTGCACTTATTGATTTCTGGTTCTTTGTTGATATCTGAGATATGTTGTTCCTTTCAATTACCTGTTGCCTTTCTATTCTAAATTGATAGTTCCCCCGCAACATGTTACCCCTCCCATACTTGACTGTATATTACTGTTTTTCTTTTTCGTTGTATATAGTTAAATTGCACAGGTTTATTTGGTGGTATGGTCCTAGCCTCGTCACTACTTTGCCGAGGTTAGGCTAGGAACTTACCAGCACATGGGATCGGTTGTGTTGATACTACACTTTGCACTGTGTGCAGATCTCGGAGCAGCAGCTTTTGGACTATAGATTGGGTGGCTGCCTTCAGGCCACGCGGAGATCCAAGGTAGTCCTGTAGGCGTCCGCAGGCCCTGGCGTCTTCCTTTATCCCTTTACTCCTATTTCATTTTTTAGTTTAGAAACAGTGTATATTTTATCTTTCAGACTTTGTATGTAGTATTCTTAGATCGTCTGTGACAGTGTGACACCAGTTCTAGGTGGTTGAGGCTCAAACAGTTGTATTAGATACATATTTCAGATAGTTTACTGTATTTCTTCCGCTTATTTTAATTTCCGCTATCTACACATTATTACTTTATAATTGTTAAGGAATATAAAATTGGTAAACAGGTAATTGGTTCAAACAGTCGGTTTGTCTAGCTCACATTGGTAGGCGCCATCACGACTCCCGAGGGTGGGAAACCCGGGTCGTGACGCAAATGAGCCTTAGAGCCCAGTTTCAACATCTAAAATTCTCTGTCAGGCCTGCTTCCAACATACGATCATCGTATTAATCACCACACGATGTACTAGAACATGACTGCATACCTTTGCCGAATTCTCACCATGCACCACATCATCCACAGAACCATAATAACATTCTCTGATCATAATAACTGATATTTCCTGATTCTGATGCTCATAATGCCCTCATGAGATGCATAAGTCTTGTTCTAACTCTCACAATACTGCCACAACGGAAGAGACGTGTAGAAATTCATAACCAACTGCCGAGTCAACAAATCATTAAGGCTATACTCCTGATAAGAACCCTTACCTCATTCTGAACCACCTAATGGTATTTCCTCTTTAACATACTTCATATAATCTGATTGCATTAATCCTAGATCCAATAATCTTGTCTCCCCTAGTATGAACTGCTCAGGCAACAAGCCACCCCTGACATGACCAAAAGTCTCATATGATGCCACAATCTGCCAATAGGCTACCAACTCGAATGTGATACATAAGGAAAACAAACTCTGGAAGGGACTACTCCTCTCACGCTGCTAATATGGCTTTCCTCAGAAAATGGAAAACAAAACACGCAAAAGTTAGAATACAGAAAAATGTACTCAACATCATACTATTGTGGCGTGCAATCCGATCCAAATAACATGCCCTTGGCGGCCTGCCACCCGTTCCACACATAAAATTCACATAAGGAGATACACACCGAGATAAATTGCTCATTACTTACAAAATACCTAATATCGGTCACAAGCACGCTAAGTGCATAATACCATCCCTGAGGAAACAGATGTCATCATAAGCTACAAAACTCAAGCACAACTGAAGTGAGATATATGATCTGAATCTCAAGAGTCATCCTACTCACATAACACCATCGCTACGCGAAACCTCAACACACAAGAAATTTATCAAGCCATTTCGCAATTCACACGGCAGGATATAGCATTACATATAATAGACTTCCAACGTCTGAATACTCCTCCATAAGGAGTGCTATACTGAAATGAACACATCCGGCTTGATATAGAGCCTATATTCATATTTAAATCCATTCACATACCTCAAGCCGATTCTGATCATACTGAACTAGGCCAATAATCTTTCATGGGTCCATAATAACCCCATTTTCTCATAACACACAAGAACAACCATCCAATCCGGAACAACCTTCCACATTTCACAACCAAATGAACCGAGCGCCCTTCAGGCATAAATTCTCAGTTAGCGATAGTACTATAATTCTCCATACTTGGTTTAAATCCTCAATCAATTAAGTGACTACACATCACACTTATATAGTATTTCTGTGGGATATGCTCCCATGGCCTTTTGCACCAGGTAACAAGCCTGCACATCCATACCACCGGCCATACAAATGCTGCAAAGCGAATCAAGGGTCCGCAAGTAAACACACAAAACCTCTTACTCATGACACTGATCTCAGGTGACACTGAAGAAAATACCAGCTTACTCTAAACATCTAAATTCTTTTCCTACTCATCCGAGCCCGTGACCTCCTTGTCAACACTGAACCGCAACCTTGATTCTCAACTTTCAAATCCCACGCTACTCATGACACTTAATCATGACAATGCGCAAGAGTACAAGAATTTCATCATAACTCCTAAACTACTAAATAGGGTAAACACTTCATCATATAGAAGCCTTTTACTTAACTCATTTCAAGGGAACCATTACAACTCGTGACTAAATTCTCATAACCGCAGAAAATGCCAACCTCAAGTAGTGGTCTAAACCACCATAACTCTTCCAGGATCCATCTGCACATAATAGGCCATAAAACTCGAAAGCCTCCAAATAAAATCAATTATGGCAACCGTCAAACCTCGCACACATTACTGTAATCATGCGTAAAACTTAACACGCTAAAGGAACAAATTGTTGCCACCATTATACGAATTCAACCATTACTGACTGATTTTACTTCTTCCAATTTACTCTGGGCTTGACTTAGGAATAATAGTATCCCCATTCAAAACATAACGAACCCAAATCCACACTCATCCTGAGTGACCTTATTTCACGAGACCATGTTGTCTCAATTCCCACGAACCATCTCATACCCTCATTATACGCATATTCGCAGCCTCAACTAGTACACTCATTCTGATAATTCCTCTATGAATCCGAAGTCATTTTCTCCCATTCCTCTCAATTTATACCGTAGATCGAAGATAACACAGAACACTCCAAGCTCCTTATCATAATCTGCTGCAAAAGCTCGATACTCAACCATACTATGGACTCGAAACCCTTAGGCACCACACCTTAACCTTTGAACCCACTAGGACCGTTATTGAGAGTCACCCACTCTGACTTGGTCCCGAATATAATCAACTACAAGGCTCCGCTAGCACATGACCACCCTCTCAAAGAAGCACCCGGCCGAATCACCTTCCTTGCAACTCACTTCTACGCGAAGCATTATTCCTGAGTCTTCCCAAAGCTTCAACATGAATCAATGATGCCAATTATAGAACACATTCTTCAATTCCTTTGCTCAAATTACCACTGATGCTCTCTTTCCTTAGTCACAGTAACCCATCAATATGCCAATAACTAGAAATCTCACAAATAGGCGACCAGGCAATACAACCGTAGGCGATGAGACTCTCCCACTTAGCTTGAAGCCACTATTACACAACTTTGGAACCCACCAAGATTCTTTATCTCTTATTGACATGACCTTGTGCAATTAAACTGCCATAATTCCTCGAAATCCTTCTTTTAGCATTTCATGAACACTCTGAATCTCTAGCAACATTCATATATTAGACCTTTTACCGGATAGTCAGTAAAATCCTTCGTAGGAGCTTCACCAACCACGCGACCGCTGACCTGCTCATAAGAGATAACCCACCTGAGCCTGTGCTCATTCACCAGCTACATAAGTCCATTCACTCCTCATGGACATCAACTAAATGTGCGACAATATCTTCCAATTCAAAGTTATGTTGCATCCTTCTTCATGTCAAGTAGCTCCCTTCTGTCATATCAAATCTCTCACCATTATGCTAGCCAATATTCCAAATTAAGCTCGTAGACCTAGTCACTGTCCACTGTGAGCACGTGATTTTTGTTTCGCACGACAATCGCTCCAAAAGAAATAAAAAAATAATAATAATTGGCCCTGCTGTACAAATTTTGGATTTTTACATGACACTTTGTTGATTATTTGTGATTTTTGCCAATTTTTACCTCATTAAAACAAAATACAAAAAATGTGTGCGTCATGCATAATTCGAACCATAATCCGGTCGTTAAATAGAAAATCATAAATAGGCATCTTCGTCCGTAATTTTGTTTTGTTTGATTTTACCTGCTTTGAAATATTTTAGTGTGTGTGCAAATAATTGTATTGAGTGTGTATTTAATTTCAATTTGATTTTGTTGCTTAGTTTTGTTTTTAAAATAAAGAAGAAAAAGAAATAACAATAAAAAAGGGGGGTTTCTTCTTCCGGATTGGGCCAATTTATTAAAATTGGCCCAAACAAACAGCCCAAAACCAAGCCTGCCCAGTCCACACCAGCTGAACACCTAGAGAGTCCAAACGACGTCGTATTAATACAGGTTGATCTGGGCCGTTGATCTCAAATTGATCAACGGTCAAGATCAATTCCCCATAACCCACTAAGGAACCCGACCCGTTTCCATCCGGATTGACCCAAACCCTCTAAAAGATGAAACGACACCGTTTCCTTCAAGCTGAAGGATCCTGGACCTTCATCGCATCTCATCCAACGGCCAGGATCCACCTACCCACTAACTATATAAACCCTTTACCATACCCTGCCCCCCCTATCCAGCACCCCAGCCTTCGTCTTCACCAAACCTGTCCCCTTCAAACCCTAGCCGCCCCTGTATCCTTCACCATGAAAGCCGGCGGCACGGACGCCGGTGACCTCGCCCTTAACACCACAGAACCCCCGTGCCATCCTGAACCCAAATCTACTAACCACACACCTCGAATCCTATCCCACCTTCTCGAATTTTCATTTGAAGATTCGAGTCGGAACCTAATCTACACCGATCTGCCTTAAATTCATACCAGACACTCCCCAGACCCCCCTCGTGACCAAACCATACTTGGTTTGGTCCGAATCTGACCAGGGAAGCATGAATCCCGGATCTGGTTTTCGAACCTTAGGGTTCCTCGTCACTGGTCCGTTGTTTTGTTCAACCGAAGGATTAAGGTCTAATGGACCTTAATCGAAGTGTTTCTCATCTGAGAAACACTTCGATTAAAGTCCGTTCAGCCTTAAGAAAGGTCTGTCCAAGTCCGAGTCAAGGTTTTGATTTTTCGAGATTTGAGGTGAGTCTTGCTTTCTTTTCTTTATTTCTGTTTGGTCCATGTGAGTGATTAAATGTCTGTTCATGTTTTGTTTCAATTTGTGTCTTTGAATTTTTGCCAACTTCTGTTTGTCCACTTTGCCTGAACCACTGTGTTTGTTTGAATCCCTCCTTTATTCTGATAATGCGTGTGTATATGCTGTGCGAATAATTGAGCTCCAAATGTTGACTGATCAATTGGCTCCTCGAGTACCACTTTGCTTAGCCAGTACAATTCAAATCATATGTCGATACTGTTAAATGTTTGATTTTTGGTTACGATTGTATGTGTTATGATTAATATAGTCGAGTCGACATGTGTCGTCAATTAGTTTCAGCTGTCCGAACAATAACAAATCGACTTACTTCTGCTAAGCATTTGTTGAATCAATTAAGAACCAGTTTTGTTTACCTATAGTTGTTGATTTGGATCAGTAATGTAAAAGGGATGTTTGGTTTAAGTTCTGAATTGGAGGGCATGTGCACTTATGCACAGCATGTGCATTGGTGCACCTCATGTGCTTTGTGCACAACCTGTGGCCTGTATAAAGGTTTTTGTTAAATTTTAAATAATTTGACAGCATATGCTGTCAGATACATTCTGCTGCCCATACTCTACTTTAACCTCAAAAATAATAAACATTACTTAAAGTGAGTCTGCCAGGGAATATCATGGGTTTTGTTCATACTTAATTAGCCAATTGGAATCTGAAAATGGAAGGCACATGGGAGGGGTATTGTGATATTCTAAACAGGCTGTTAAAAGGGGTAAGGAAAGGCTTATAAAAGCAGGCATGGGGAAGATAGAGGGGAGAGGACCTGGAGATGGGAGGGATACACAGACTGTGAGGATATAAGAGAAAAGGGAGAGCTGAAATACATACAAATAAGCACACACAGAGATATACACATACAGAGAAGATTGAAAAAGGATAGAACTGATTTTAGGAAAACACAGATAGAGAGAGGTTAAGAGATAGAAAGTATACAATCAATAATCAGAAACTGTTTCTTCCTATTGTTGTTTGGGTTTCAGTTGTTCAACCTGTTCAATCAATTCTGATTCTTTGAAGTTCCAATTGTGTCTACTAGTCGAGTGTTTTCATTGGCTTACTACTGGTTTTGGTCTGCCTGGAGTTCTGATTCTACTCCACTGGGTGTTACTGTCATTTGGCTACTTCTTTCTATTAGCCATAGTTGCATTTCTGCACTCGAGCCTGTTCTGCTGTGTTGCTTTGTTTGCTGCTGTTCTGTCCTGCTGCTATTGCTAGTCCTGTTTCTTGCTGCTGCTGATTTCCACATCTTCTTCTTCTTCTCCTTTGCATTTTCAGTATTTCCAGGTACACATTTCAAGTCCCATATTGATGTAACTGAAACAGTTTGAAAGCATGAAATGAAAAAGGTTGAAGAAGTTCAAGTATTTGTTGTAATATTCATGGTACATTAACGGGCCTGTAAAAATTGATTAGTTTATAATTCAACAGTTCGAAAGTATGTACTGATATTCGACTGAGTTTACCCCTTTGTGTTTTAGCTCGGTAGTTGTTTGTTAGTATGGGGTATGTATACTCCGACCTTATACAATGCTGTTTCTGTTTCATTTAGTCTTTTTTTTTTCGGGTTCCATTAGGCAGTACCTAGGGTCACATTCAAAGTCTCATTAGTAACAATATCTAGTAGCTAAATCCTTTAATCTATTCCAAATAAGTTTAGTTAAGTTCAACTCAAGAAATGTTCGGATTAAGTGTTGTATTTCGTTAGCTCGTACGTGATTCCTTGTCAAATTAAAGCATTTTTCATTAAAGTATAATGTTTTCTTAACGTCGTAGATAATTAATCATAAGAATCCGGATCAGGCCAAAGCATATAATTAAATTATCATGTACCTCTTCTTCTAGTTTTAGGGACAAATGTATTAAAAATGTAGCCACTTTAGGATATCCTTTCTAAAATAGAGACGAGCCTCGCCAAATAAAAATGCAAAATTGCGGGGCCCTCGATAAATAATCATAATAAATTTTTAGAATTCAGGCTAGGCCGTTTAGTGAATCTCATGGCCTTCTCAAAAATAATAACGCGTTAGACTCTTTAGGCGCGGCTTAATTAAATCATATTCTTAAATTCGGGTGCACATTGATGTGACCCAAATCCAAATCTCAACGAAGTCAAAATGTGTTGACGATCACGGGCGCATTGATTGTGACGTGGTTCGAGATGCATTTTCACGACGTTGCAATTCTATAAAAATAAGTGATAATGATAAAAGCGGTTTAAACTTAATAAAAGCACGTAAGTCATAACATGTATTTAAATCAGATATTTAGCCATTATAACAATTTAAGCGACCGTGCTAGAACCACGGGATTCGAGGGTGCCTAACACCTTCCCTCGGGTCAACAGAATTCCTTACTTAGAATTTCTGGTTCGCAGACTTCATTTGGAAAAGTCGAAAATTTCCTCGATTTGGGATTCAAGATAAACCGGTGACTTGGGACACCAAAAGTCAAACCTTTCCCAAGTGGCGACTCTGAATTAAATAAATAATCTCATTTTGAATATTGTCACTTAAATTGGAAAAACTCCACCCGCGCATTTTTACCCTTCGGGGCCGGGCGCGCAAAAAGGAGGTGTGACAGCTCTGGCGACTCTGCTGGGGAATTAACCCAGAACCACTGGTTCAGGGTTCAAGAATTCGAGCTTAGGATAATTGTTATATTTGGCTTTATTATCTGATATTTATTACATGTTTTTTGCATAACGTGCTAAATGTTGTTTTTTACCGCTTTGATATTATCTGAACTGTATATAAACTGTGCCGAAACCCTTCTTTTCTTACCTCCGGGGAGAAGCTCGCTGGTCGAGACTCCTTATTCTGTTAGTGTCAACACCTGAAATGAGAAAGAGGTCGGACAAGTTACAAAGCCGGACGATCTCGCGGGTCCCCGGTACGTAGCCCCCTCCTCGACTCGAGTTGTCCGCTCGGGTACACAGACTAGAACAAATACCCAGGTTACGAACCTAGAATAACTTGACTTCATGCCGGATCCCTAGTAGGAACGCTTATTTGCATCATGTTGCATTTGACTTAGGAGACTCAACACAGGGGTTGGGTCCGTCTAGGACAGGCGACCTGAAATGAAAAAGACCACCCTGATGCATCCTATTTGTTTTGTGCATTTATTTGCTTCGGTTCCGCATGCTGACCGGTTTCTAAAAAGGGAAAATAGCAGTGTAGGGAGATAATTACTTATTTTGGAAAAATAAAACCAAAGTTCAAGTATTGTCAAAACCTCGCCGGAATTTTTCTAAAAAAAAAAAAGAATAAAAACAAAATTTGTCTTCTTAGTTTGAATTATTAAAAAAAATATACAAAAAAAAAATTCTTTCATGTCCAAAATCAAAAAAGAAGGTATTTATTTAAAAGTAAAAAAAATGGAAAATTCATAATTCAAAAAAAATGTTGTTTCTTTCATAATACCCCTTTATAAATTCAGACTAATGGTCCAAATATTTCTTAAAAAAAACATAAATATTTTCTTTAGTCTTTATCTTTTTTTCAAAAAATAATAAAAAATACTTATTCTTGATTTCTAGGTTTATTTGATTTTCTCTATTCATGATACGCCCGAACTACGCCGGTTTGATTCTCACCGGATGTGAGATACGTAGGCAACCCTCGTCGGGTTCAACCCCCATTTTGCTAAAATAGCCAAAATCAAAAAAAATGCGTTTCAAATTTTTAAAGAGTCATAAATAAGTCAGGTGACGTTGTTTTGTCATAAATAGCCGAATGTTCCCGAAAGGGACGCCGGAAGGCTGACTTTGCATAAACAGCCACCTTTGGGTCTTGTTTAGCATTTTTATCCAATAGACCGACACAGCCTTAAAATCTTCGTCCCCGGAGTGTTTAAAGGCCGTGTTCAAACTTGATCTCCTCTGTAAAAAATATTTTTTGAGTCAGTCATTTTTGTTAAAATCACCTTAATAAATGTGTAGGATGAGCACGATGCAAAATGAACATTTTTCAATAATGACCAAAATCCCTGTCAAGTTACGGCTATGGTGGAATGATCTAGGTGTTGAAGGACAAAATGAGGTTAAGAAATATCTGAAAGGTCTTGTGGGTTTATTGGAAATCCAGCCTCGGGGAGATATCATAAGAGCTTTGGTTACCTATTGGGACCCGGCGCACAATGTTTTCCATTTCTCTGATTTTGAACTCACCCCGACTTTGGAAGAAATGGCCGGATACATCGGGAATACTGAACTTCCCTTGAGGGAAAAATACTTGGTCGCCCCAAGAGTCGTCACGGTACATCGGTTCCTAGATTCATTGAAAATACCTAGAACAGTCCACAACCCGGATCTGGCAGCCGGATTTTGTACTCCATGCTTCATATATGATAGGTACGGTCATGAAGGGGGATTCAATAATCCAATCAACAAACTGTGCAGCAAAGGAGTTCGTCAGAAGTGGGACGAGCACAGACGGGTAGCTTTCATGATGATGTTCCTAGGCCTTCTGGTATTTCCAAGGAAAGACGGAAACATTGATCTGAAGATATCCGGGGTCGTCAGCACTTTACTCACGCAAAGTGACAGTACTCTCGCGCCAATGGTGGTATCCGACATCTTTCGAGCTCTTACAGCTTGTAAAGCTGGGGGAAATTTCTTCGAAGGTTGTAACTTGCTCCTACAGCTATGGATGACCGAGCACCTCTGCCATCATTCCGAGATTTTGAGCCATGGTTCCCCGGAAAAGACCTGCATAGAAGAATCTTACACGAGAACCAAAGAGATCAATTTGCCCAAAGGAGTCCTGGCATGGACCTCGTTCTTTCAAGCTCTTACTGCCAGCCAAATACAATGGACATTGGGATGGTTGCCTGTTGATGAGATCCTATATATGTCTGCAGCTAAAACTCATTTCTTGTTGATGGGGCTTAAGAGCATTCAACCTTATGCACCCTGCCGAGTTTTGAGACAGTTCGGAAGATGCCAGACATCACCTCATGAGGAAGATCTTAGCGCTCACGCAATTGAGATAAGTCCTAACGGACAATTCCCAGAAGCAAAGATTCGCCAAATCTGGAGTGAGTGTCAATATTTAAAATCAGATACTTGCCTGCGGGATCGAGCCAAAGGAGAGACGGCGCCAGGTTACCTTGCATGGTACAGAAGGGAAATTGAGCATGAAAGGCCAGCTAAGAGGCCCCACGTCCGGAATTTCACCGAATCATCGCAAAAGCAGTGGGATTGGTTAGCAAAGGAAAGAGGCTATTGCGCCGAAATCAGCAGGTTAAAGCAACAAGTAGAAGGCTTGAAATATGAGCACAAAGTGCAAGCTGCCACCAGTCTGGGAGAGCAGAACAGGTTAATTCAGGAAAACAAAATGCTCAGAGCCCAGATCAAACAGATAAAGGTGGATGCAGATAAACAGCCAAGGCATCGATCAGACGAGCAGCTGATAAAAAGGCTGAAAGGTGAAATCAGGGAATGGCAAGATGGTTTGGAGAAATCTGAAAACATCATAGCAGAGCTTAGGGCACAGTGGGATACAAGAGCAGATAAACATCGCCGATACCTGAATCAATTGGAAAGCGACCACGAGAAAACTGTTGCTAAGATAAAGAGAGAGATGGCTACACTTGAGATCAAAGCAGCTAATCAGGCCAAGGATTTCCAAATTGAGAGCAGATACTGGTACGACTCAATAGCCCAGATGAAGTTGGAAGTACGGCGACTAAAGCATCAGCATGTACAAAACGCTCAAGCTTTCAAGATATGCAGCGATCAGATAAAACACCTACTCATAGAGAAGAAGCAAACCAGAGATAGGATCAAGGCCATTGCCCATGCCATCACCAGACGATGTCTACGATGTGAGAACATGTCCAGCGTTACCGTCCTCTCGGCAGTGATGGGTTATGTCAAGCAGACTATGCATGAGCTGGAGCAACTTGAGAGGGATATCACGCCTAGGACCGCGGCGAGGCCGAACGATGCCCCGCGGACACCAATTTTCAAAACCATAATGCACTCATAAGTCAAGCCTGTATCTTAGCATCTTCTGCCTGTTTTTCCATCAGGGTGATTTTTAGTCTATTTTGAGTCTAGGTTTATTTTCAAAGTTTGCTCTTTCTTTTGCAAAATGTAGTTTGTAATAGAACATTTCAACAATAAAGAGGTTGCTTCTTTTACGCTCATTTGTGTTTTTCGAACTACGTAATGATCTGATTCACGTAGGCATCGTGATACGTAGGCAATCCTCATCGGATCCGGTCGCATCTCTTTTACTGCAAAAAAAAAAGAAAAAGAAAAGAGAAAAAGAAAAAAAAAAGAAAACTAATAAAAATGCCGGAAGGACGCATGCTCTCGTAGCAAACATATAGTAATCCACTTAACTGTATAGGTGCATCATGCCCAACGTGAGATTAACTATCTGTTATTTGCTGCAAATTAACTGTGCGTTTGTCGATTAGTATTCCAGGGTTTTTCGGAAGACGGTTGGTTTGGTGAAAGTCTGGCCTCGCACTCGTACTTCACGAGGTCAAGGAGAAGTGTTCAACTACCTGTTGTTAGGACCAGAAGCAGTACTCACACTTACTTCACCAGGTCAAAAGGAAGTGTGGAAATGTCTTCAGAAATTCCATTGCAAACAATCCCTGTTTCCGAGGAAAGCTCGATCTCAGCCGTCCTCACACCTGAATCCGCAACTGCGGAGGAAAATAGAATCCTACGGCTCCGCATGTTGGAAATGCTGGACGATTGGAATAATGGGAAAGAGCCGCCAAGTGTCGTCCCTGGATTCCCGGAATTATTCTCCAGGTCAAGTGGAACGTCTAATGTCCCCATAAATTATCCTGCTACCCCATTTGGGTACCCAGCCACCTCAGCCTTCTCTGCTGGATCGCCTTCTGAGCCTCATCCCCGAATGTCATCCACTGATGCAAGCATGAACATCTTTACTGCATCGCCTTGCCCGATTACAGCACAGCCTACCACGTACAAACCAAGCTTTGACTCATCCTCTTTTACATTCCAAGCACCATCGTTCTCGATGGAACCAACTAGGTTCGCTACCAGTACTAATCCTCTACCGCCTCAGTGCGAGCTTGCACCTGGGCAGGATCAGAACCCCAGAATTGCAGAACAAAATGAGATTGCCAAGAGAATGAGAAGCCTTGAACAAAGTTTGAAGAATATGCAAGGATTGAGCGGACAAAAGAGCGTCTCTTACGCCGACCTGTGCATGTTCCCTCACGTGCACCTGCCAACGGGTTTCAAGACCCCAAAGTTCGAGAAATACGATGGGCACGGTGACCCCATTGCACATCTTAAGAAATACTGCAACCAATTACGGGGAGCCGGCGGAAAAGAAGAACTGCTGATGGCGTATTTTGGGGAAAGTCTAGTAGGGATAGCTTCGGAATGGTATATGGATCAGGAAATGTCCCGATGGCATATATGGGATGATCTCACCAGAGATTTTGTAAAACAATTCCAGTATAACATCGACATTGCGCCAGACCGAAACTCTCTATCGAATTTGAAGAAGAACCCTTCGGAAAGCTTCAGAGAATATGCTATCAAGTGGCGTGAACAGGCGTCGAGAGTGAAGCCTCCCATGGATGAAGTGGAAATGGTCACTACCTTTCTCCAGGCTCAAGAGTCTGACTATTTCCAAAACATGATGTCAGCCATGGGTAAGCCATTCGCGGAAGCGATCAAGATAGGAGAGATGGTAGAAAATGGGCTGAAAACAGGTAGGATTCTGAGTCAAGCAGCCATAAGGGCGACCTCCCAGGCCGTCCAAAGCGGGTCCGGAGGAACGACAAGGGGGAAGAAGAAGGAAGAAATGACTATGGCAGCCTCAGAAGCAAGGGAGTATCGTCATCCCAGGCCCCGTTTTCCGGAAAGAACCCCACAACACTACTACCCCCACTCAAATTTGGCATATGCTCATCAACCTTATATGGTCATGAATGCCCAACCTTATACCCATCCACCACAACAAGCCAACCGAGGCCCAGCTCCACCTCCCAGAAATCAGCCTCCTTACCGCAACCACTATAACCCACAACCCCCGCAGAATAACTTCCGCCCTCAGGAGCCACCCAGAAGGCGAACTTTCACGCCCATCGGTGAGCCATACTCAACTTTGTTCCCAAAGCTGGTCCAGTTGGGTTTCTTGCAACCAATCCCTCAAACAAGGCAAAACCCGACATCGCCTTCTTACAAAGCCAGAGTCAGATGCGCCTATCATTCAGGGGCCGAGGGACATGATACAAATGACTGCTGGTCGTTGAAAAGAGTGGTCGAAAATTTGATAGAGCAATGGAAAATAGTGCTAAGGGACGAGGAGATCCCGAACGTGACTAACAATCCATTACCTGCTCACAATAATGGGCCACTGATCGGAATGATTTGTGAAGACAAAGAGTTCGATCCTGCTTTGAAAGCTATAATCGCCATTGTCGACACGGGGAAGAGGCCCGAAATGGACCAGAAACCAGAAAAAGGGGAAGAGGTCAAGGCTATAAAAGGCAAGCCTGAAAAGAAGTTAGAGAAGAAAGTGGTATCTGTAAAAGATGAAGTTCTTTACATACCACGAGGTCGAGCTGAGAAGACGCAAAACTTCGGGATCAAAAAGACAAAACCTATGTACGTACCGAAAGGGGCCTATGTGGTCCGAGGGACGATTCAACCACCTCGGCTGAATGAGCCAGTGGTTATCGGACGCGTGCCACAAAAGCCAATGACCAACCCGTCCACAGTGCCGTGGAATTATCAAAAGACTTTGGTGATGTACAAAGGTAAAGAGGTCATGGGAGAACTTCCAGAAAATACTTTCATTGGAAGGTATTCAAATACCCAAGAACTGAACAATGCCACACAAAGGCGCTTCCCGCCAAAGAAGCCCGTAAGTGTTGAAGAAGTGGAAGTGTTCTTCCAACAAATGAAAATGCCGGATTACGAAGTGATAGATCAGCTGCGCAAGTACCCTGAGCAAGTATCCATGCTGTCATTATTGATGAGGTCGACCGAGCATCAAAAGATCCTGCTGAAAACCCTGAATGAAGCATATGTACCAGTTGAAACCTCGGTGGAACAACTAGAGCGGATGACAGAAAGATTCTTCGCCGTTAACCAAATCTCTTTCAGCAAGAATGATTTACCCCCGGAAGGAGCGGCACACAACAAGGCTTTGCATCTAACAGTTAAATGCGAAGACTATTATGTCAAGCGGGTAATGTTGGATGGGGGATCAGGTGTTGACATTTGCCCGCTTTCCACGCTACAAAGGATGGAAATTGGGACCGGAAGAATCCGACCCAACAATGTCTGCGTAAGAGCTTTCGACGGCATCAAGAGAGATACCATGGGAGAAATAGACCTGTTGTTGGTCATAGGACCAGTCGAATTTCGAGTAACCTTCCAGGTGATCGACATGGACACATCCTACAATTTTCTCCTTGGCAGACCTTGGATCCATGCGGCAGGAGCCGTGCCTTCCACTCTTCACCAGATGGTGAAGTTCGAGTACGAAGACCGAGAGATCGTGGTCCATGGGGAAGATGAGCATGCCATTTATCGGGACCCATCCATCCCGTACCTTGAACCAAGAGAAGGAAGCGAACATACGGTCTATCAAGCTTTCGAGGTTGTACTGGCAGAGCAGCACGAAGAGGGAATACCTTGCCCCCAGCCTTTCTTGTCTAACGCCTCGGTCATGGTGGCCAAAGAGATGATCCGGCATGGATTTAGGCCAGGGAAGGGACTTGGACGAACCCTTCATTGAATAAGAGAACCCATTACCTTGCCAGTCGTCAAGAAACCTTTTGGACTAGGTTTCAAACCTACTCCAGCAGACGAAGAGTTGGCAAAGAAAAGGAAAAATGAGGGTTGGAAATTACCTCAACCGCTGCCGGATTTATATGCAACTTTCATCAGGCCAAGGTACGTTGAAGAAGAAGATGATGAGGTCTTCACAGCTGAGGAAATCGAGGAGATATGTGGGGCGATGAGAGAGATGCTCTACGAGGTCCACATGGTTCAACCAGGTGAAGGCACAAGCACTGCTGAGATGCTGTACATGGGACCGAACACCCAACTTCAAAACTGGGAGGCCACGCCATTCCCGACTAGACGGAAGTCTGGGTAGACCTGTCCTGCCACCTTTCCTGTGTCACAAGTTATCTCCAGGACATAACTTGAACGTTTTCTCCTTTTTAATTGTTGTTTTGAATTCCTAAGTTGTAAACATTGTTGTCTTCCAACTTTCCAAAGAAAAATAAAAGAAAAATCATTTTTGCTTTCCCATTATTTCTTTTGTTCTAATTTTTTGTTATTTTGCCTTTTATCTTTCTTTTCAGTCCTAATAATGCGGCTTTAAATATGACATGCTTGCGGACTTCACGCCCAGATCACAATGAGCTATTTAACTGCGAATTAATGAACCCAGAACCAGAATATGATGCGGAAGAGGCTTTTAGGGAGATAAACCGAGAGTTGGAATATTTCGAGAATAAACCTAAGCCAAATCTGAATGACACTGAACCGGTAAATTTAGGAACCCCGGAAGAAATCCGGGAGACCAAGATAAGCATTCACACGGACAAGAAAACGCGAGAGGCGATAATTCAACTTCTTTTTGAATTTAAAGACGTGTTTGCTTGGTCATATGATGACATGCCGGGGCTAGGTGTTGATCTAGTGGTTCATAAATTGCCGATTCATCCTGATTGTCCCCCAGTTCAACAAAAGCAACGAAAGTTCAAAACTGAGGTCAGTGACAAGATTAAAGAGGAGATCACCAAACAACTGAAAACGGGAGTGATTCGGGTAGTCCAATATACAACATGGTTGGCGAATGTGGTTCCAGTACCAAAGAAGGACGGGAAAACTCGAGTATGTGTAGATTACCGAGATTTGAACAGAGCAAGTCCTAAAGATAATTTCCCGCTGCCCAACATCCACATCCTCGTTGATAATTGCGCCAAACACGAGATACAGTCTTTTGTAGATTGTTATGCTGGGTATCATCAGGTATTGATGGATGAAGAGGACGCCGAGAAAACTGCCTTCACCACGCCTTGGGGCACCTACTGCTACCGGGTCATGCCATTTGGTTTGAAGAATGCGGGGGCTACTTACATGAGGGCCATGACTGCCATTTTCCATGACATGATGCATCAGGAAATAGAGGTGTACGTGGATGATGTGATAGTCAAGTCCAGGACGCAGGATAATCACATCCAAGACTTGAGGAAATTCTTGGAGAGATTAAGGAAGTATGACTTGAAACTAAACCCAGCCAAATGCGCTTTCGGAGTTCCGTCGGGCAAACTTTTGGGCTTCATCGTAAGCAGGAGGGGAATCGAGCTAGATCCAACTAAGATAAAATCCATCAGAGATCTACCTCCCCCGAGAACAAAGAAAGACGTGATGAGTCTTTTGGGCAGGTTGAACTACATCAGTAGGTTTATTGCCCAGCTGACAAGCACGTGTGAGCCCATATTCAAGCTGTTAAGGAAAGATGCGGCGATTAAATGGACAACTGACTGTCAAGAAGCCTTTGATAAAGTCAAAAAATACCTTTCGAATCCCCCGGTCTTAGTCCCTCCAGAACCGGGAAGGCCACTTTTCTTGTATCTAACAGTCTTGGAGAACTCTTTCGGCTGCGTCCTTGGGCAACACGACGTAAGCGGAAAGAAGGAGCAAGCAATCTACTACTTGAGCAAGAAATTCACCGGCTACGAGGCCAAATACACTTTGCTGGAAAGGACATGTTGCGCTCTCACATGGGTTGCTCAAAAGCTGAGACATTATCTCCAAGCCCACACTACGTTCCTCATAAGCAGGTTGGATCCTTTGAAGTATATATTTCAGAAACCAATGCCTACTGGGAGACTGGCTAAATGGCAAATCTTGCTTACGGAATTCGACATAGTTTATGTCACTCGCACGGCAATGAAAGCCCAGGCGTTAGCAGATCATTTGGCCGAAAATCCGGTCGATGAGGAATACCAGCCATTGGATACCTACTTTCCAGATGAAGAAGTAAACACCGTAGAAGTGATCTCGGAGGAAGCTCATGTTTGGAAGATGTTCTTTGATGGAGCCGTGAACGCCAAGGGTGTAGGGATTGGGGCAATTTTGATCTCGCCTTCTGGTCAGCATTATCCCGCCACAGCTAGACTTCGTTTCTTTTGCACAAATAATACAGCTGAGTATGAAGCCTGCATCATGGGCATGCATATGGCAATCGATCAGGATGTCGAAGACTTACTGATTATGGGAGATTCTGACTTGATTATCCGGCAAGCTCAAGGCGAATGGGAAACTCGGGATGTCAAACTTATCCCTTACCGACAGCATGTGGAAGACCTCAGCAAGCGCTTTACCTCAATAGAGTTCAGATATATTCCGAGGTGTCACAATGAACTGGCAGATGCACTCGCTACTTTGGCTTTAATGCTACCCTACCCGGGCAATGCCCACGTCGATCCTTTGGAAATCCAAATCAAGGAAAGACACGGTTACTACAATGTAATCGAGGTGGGATCAAATATGCAGCCCTGGTATTATGACATCAAGAGGTTCCTGAAGACACAAGAATACCCCGAGCACGCTACTGGAGATCAGAAAAGGACCATTAGGCGACATGCAAGTGGTTTCTTTCTAAGCGGTGAATTGTTGTATAAGAGGACCCCGGACCTCAATCTTCTAAGGTGTGTCGATATCGAGGAGGCAAGAAAGATCATGCACGAAGTACACGCAGGTGTGTGCGGACCTCACATGAACGATTATGTCTTAGCGAAGAAAATCCTTCGAGCAGGTTATTACTGGATGGCCATGGAAAAGGATTGCTTTAGCTTTGTTCGGAAGTGTCATCAGTGTCAGGTGCACGGTGATTTGATTCATGCCCCTCCCACGGAGCTGCATCCCATGTCTGCACCTTGGCCATTTGTCGCCTGGGGCATGGACGTCATTGGACCAATCGAACCAAAGCCTTCGAATGGACACAGGTTTATACTGGTTGCCATCGATTACTTCACAAAATGGGTAGAAGCTGTCACTCTCAAGTCGGTCACTAAAAAAGCTGTAGTGGATTTTGTACACTCAAATCTTATCTGTCGTTTCGGTATTCCTGCGACTATCATTACAGATAACGCAGCAAACTTGAACAGTCACTTGATGGGAGATGTATGCGAGCAGTTCAAGATAACGCATAGGAATTCTACTCCTTATCGGCCGAAAGCCAATGGCGCTGTGGAAGCGGCAAACAAAAACATCAAGAAGATTTTGAGGAAAACGATCCAAAGTTCCCGACAGTGGCATGAGCAGTTACCATTTGCATTGTTGGGGTATCGCACTACGGTACGCACATCAGTAGGAGCGACTCCTTATCTTTTGGTTTATGGGACCGAGGCTGTAATACCGGCAGAGGTAGAAATTCCTTCGCTTCGAACCATTGTCGAAGCAGAAATCGAAGACAGCGAGTGGGTCAAGACTCGGTTAGAGCAATTGACTTTGATTGATGAAAAGCGAAATGGCCGCAGTTTGTCACGGACAGTTGTACCAACGAAGAATGGCCCGCGCTTACAACAAGAAAGTCCGGCCCAGGAATTTCGAAGTAGGTCAGCTGGTACTGAGGCATATTCTGTCGCATCATGAGGAAGCGAAAGGGAAGTTTGCTCCAAATTGGAAAGGCCCATACATTGTAAGGAAGATATTGCCGAGAGGAGCATTGTATTTAGGTGATATCGAAGGAAATGACCCCGACACAGCAGTAAATGCAGATGCAGTCAAGAGATACTACGTCTAGATCATACTCCAGTGGTCCTGACACATTTGAAAATGGCGAAGGTTTTATCCCCCACTACTCCCAAACACTACCCAATCCTCTCTACAAAAAAAAACATTGATTGAGGCCTGAACTACGTTTGACTTGATTCCGAAAGGATACGTAGGCAGCCTCTCCCTGAGGTTCAGTCACACCAACAATAAAATCCCATTCACCCTGAAATTGAAACCGGGGCACGTCGAGCAGTTTAGAAGTTAGTATCAGCTACCTCTCTTTACCAAGTACAAGCCTTCAAATCAATTACCAAAGATAGTGGGAAACCAATAAGCATCACAAATGGAAATCGGCACACCCTGAGTTGAGAGAAATAAAATGAGAGAGTCTCGGCGGTGAAAACCTTCGGGCACCACGAGGCGACGGGAGAAGAGAAACCAAAATGAGAGAGCTTGTTTTAGTAAAAACTCACAAAGAGTGCTATCAAGCGATGGCAGGAAGAGAAATGAGAGAGGTCAGCCAGCGAAAACCCGCAAAGGGCGCTGTTGGCCGAAAAAGAATGACTCTACCCCAAGGAAGTCTCGGCAAAGTTCCACCGGTTTGGAATCACAGGTCCGTTTTGGTTCAGGGAAACGCAAGTTCATGGAAGATCAGGCGTCCAGTCCGAAGAGCATGTCATGTCATCTAAAGCCAGCGTTATCTTCCTCAGATAAGTCTTTCTCGTCCCGAAAAGGACACTCCCTTCCTGAAATTTGTTTTCTCCTTTCTTTGCTTCTCTTCAAATCCCTTTTTGTGTTTTAACCCCAAGTTCAGGATACACCGGAAAGGGCAGGTGGCAGGTTTGTTTGCACGGAATCCCGTCTCATGAAGGAAAGCGCCTCATTTCGTTGGTACGATTGCCCAAGCCTGATGGTTCATGACATTTGATGGTGTTTAAAGAGGAAAGAGAGAAATCTTCCCCAGCAAGTCCGCCTTCGGACAAATCCCCACAGAGTCTCCCCCTGTACAAATCCCCACAGAGTCTCTCCTTTTGTACAATCTCCCACGGAGTCTCCCCAATATAAAAAAAATGGAATCTCCCCAGCACATCCCAGCGAGTCCCTTTGTAAAAATTCCCCAACAAGCTTACCCCAACAAATCGTAGAAAGCCCGCTTTGAAATAAATCCCCAGCATGCCCCATTGTACAAAAATTCACACAAAGAATCCACTTTGTAAATATTCCCCCACAGAGCTTCCTTTTGTACAAATTCCCACAGAATACCTCCAATAAAATCCCCGTCGAGAACCTCCAATCAAAACGGGACAAAAAAAAAGGAAAAGAAAAAAAGGAGAGCCTTACGAAGCAAGTCATCACAGATTCTGGAAATACAAGCCTGAGCAGTCTAAAGGGTTTCGCCATTCGAATCAAATCAATGGCGGGACTTCGCAATAGAACTAGAGACGCAACAAAGCAACTGGGAACGATCAAGGTCACCAAATCGACCGTCATTTCCCGAACTAACAAGTGTTCTTTGTCTGAAAAGGTTCAAACAGGCTTAATCCAAGACAACCGTGCGAGAGGCAGGTGTCTCCCAAAGAAGAAGGTATACGGGTACAAGAAACATTTTGGCAATAAGGAATTCACTCAAAAGGTAAGTTCCCGCAAAACTCCCTTTTGTTCTTTCACTAAAATAAGAAAATTCAAAAAAAAAAAAAAGTCAGTGGTTGTTCTCGAATTTTGTCCCCAGCCATCAGCATTAGGGTTTTAAACCCTAAACTGAATTTTTCCTTTTAGTCAGCATTAGGGTTTTAAACCCTAAACTGAGCTTTTCCATGCAATCAGCATTAGGGTTTTAAACCCTAAACTGAATTTTCCTTTTAGTCAGCATTAGGGTTTTAAACCCTAAACTGAACTTTTTCCATTTAGCCAGCATTAGGGTTTTAAACCCTAAACTGAGCTTTTCCATGCAATCAGCATTAGGGTTTTAAACCCTAAACTGAATTTTTCCTTTAGTCAGCATTAGGGTTTTAAACCCTAAACTGAGCTTTTCCATGTAATCAGCATTAGGGTTTTAAACCCTAAACTGAATTTTCCTTTTAGTCAGCATTAGGGTTTTAAACCTTAAACGGAACTTTTTCCATTCAGCCAGCATTAGGGTTTTAAACCCTAAACTGAGCTTTTCCATGCAATCAGCATTAGGGTTTTAAACCCTAAACTGAATTTTCCTTTCAGTCAGCATTAGGGTTTTAAACCCTAAACTGAACTTTTTCCATTCAGCCAGCATTAGGGTTTTAAACCCTAAACTGAGCTTTTCCATGCAATCAGCATTAGGGTTTTAAACCCTAAACAGAATTTTCCTTTTAGTCAGCATTAGGGTTTTAAACCCTAAACTGAACTTTTTCCATTTAGCCAGCATTAGAGTTTTAAACCCTAAACTGAGCTTTTCTATGTAATCAGCATCAGGGTTTTAAACCCTAAACTGAATTTTCCCTTTAGTCAGCATTAGGGTTTTAAACCCTAAACTGAACTTTTTCCTTTCAGCCAGCATTAGGGTTTTAAACCCCAAACTGAGCTTTTCCATGTAATCAGCATTAGGGTTTTAAACCCTAAACTGAATTTTCCTTTCAGTTAGCATTAGGGTTTTAAAACCCTAAACTGAACTTTTCCATTCAGTCAGCATTAGGGTTTTAAACCCTAAACTGAGCTTTTCCATGCAATCAGCATTAGGGTTTTAAACCCTAAACTGAATTTTCCTTTCAGTCAGCATTAGGGTTTTAAACCCTAAACTGAACTTTTTCCATTCAGCCAGCATTAGGGTTTTAAACCCTAAACTGAGCTTTTCCATGCAATCAGCATTAGGGTTTTAAAACCCTAAACTGAATTTTCCTTTTAGTCAACATTAGGGTTTTAAACCCTAAACTGAACTTTTCCTTTCAGCCAGCATTAGGGTTTTAAACCCTAAACTGAACTTTTCCATGCAATCAGCATTAGGGTTTTAAACCCTAAACTGAATTTTCCTTTTAGTCAGCATTAGGGTTTTAAACCCTAAACTGAACTTTTCCATTCAGCCAGCATTAGGGTTTTAAACCCTAAACTGAGCTTTTTCATGCAGTCAGCATTAGGTTTTTAAACCCTCAACTGAATTTTTCCTTTAGTCAGCATTAGGGTTTTAAACCCTAAACTGAACTTTTTCCTTTAGTTAGCATTAGGGTTTTAAACCCTAAACTGAACTTTTTCCTTTCAGCCAGCATTAGGGTTTTAAACCCTAAACTGAGCTTTTTCATGCAATCAGCATTAGGGCTTTAAAACCCTAAACTGAATTTTTCCTTTGTTCGGCTTTAGGGCTTTAAACCCTAAGCTGAACCTTTCCCCAGCTAGTCGGTATTAAGGTTCCAACCCTGAACTGAACATTTTTATCTTCCTTCATCAATTTTATGAACTTCCTGGCGAATAATTAACGAAATTTTCCTAGTGAAACTGGGGCAAAAAATTTCGTTTGTTTGTTTGTTTTCTCCCGCAGGTCTAACCTCGAGCCACATGGATCGAAACGACCCACGAGATGAGTCCCAGTTCGGAATCAAAGAAGAAAAAGAAAAAAAAAAGAGAAGATGTCCCGAGATATCGGAGTAAATGGAAGGCAGATTGACTCCAACATTTGATTGAGATTCTGAACCCTGCCAATCGCGTCTCACTCAGTATCTCAGAGATTAAACAAATCGCCGCAACTCGCAAGCATCAAGATTCAGATTGGAGTCTACAAGCAGAATCAGCTAGGACCCAAGATCAAGTCGTAAAAGAATCATAGATAGGAATCTTGTAACTAGCAGTTGACATGCATATAAGTAGTTAGTTCAGTTTCCAATTTTCGTTTGGTTGTAATAAGGTGGTCAGTGACGCAGCAGTGACAACAGCAACAGCAGTAGCAGCAAGCATTGCAATCCCATGGTAGTCCCAGCTACCAAAACTTTCCGAACTACATTGACCTGATTCCTGTTTAGCCCAGGATATGTAGGAAATCTTTGAAGCAAGATTCGGTCAGATCTTTCAAAAATGTGTTTCACACGGAGTAGTCCATAGGCAAAAATCGCTCATACACGCTCACTTTATCTTTGCACGAAAACTCTTCGTGTTTCCGAACAAAGAGGGGTAGCTGTGAGCACGTGATTTTTGTTTCACACGACAATCGCTCCAAAAGAAATAAAAAAATAATAATAATTAGCCCTGCTGTACAAATTTTGGATTTTTACATGGCACTTTGTTGATTATTTGTGATTTTTGCCCATTTTTACCTCATTAAAACAAAATACAAAAAATGTGTGCATCATGCATAATTCGAACCATAATCCGGTCGTTAAATAGAAAATCATAAATAGGCATCTTCGTCCGTAATTTTGTTTTGTTTGATTTTACCTGCTTTGAAATATTTTAGTGTGTGTGCAAATAATTGTATTGAGTGTGTATTTAATTTCAATTTGATTTTGTTGCTTAGTTTTGTTTTTAAAATAAAGAAGAAAAAGAAATAACAATAAAAAAGGGGGGTTTCTTCTTCCGGATTGGGCCAATTTATTAAAATTGGCCCAAACAAACAGCCCAAAACCAAGCCTGCCCGGTCCACACCAGCTGAACACCCAGAGAGTCCAAACGACGTCGTATTAATACAGGTTGATCTGGGCCGTTGATCTCAAATTGATCAACGGTCAAGATCAATTCCCCATAACCCACTAAGGAACCCGACCCGTTTCCACCCGGATTGACCCAAACCCTCTAAAAGATGAAACAACACCGTTTCCTTCAAGCTGAAGGATCCTGGCCCTTCATCGCATCTCATCCAACGGCCAGGATCCACCTACCCACTAACTATATAAACCCTTTACCATACCCTGCCCCCCCTATCCAGCACCCCAGCCTTCGTCTTCACCAAACCCGTCCCCTTCAAACCCTAGCCGCCCCAGTATCCTTCACCATGAAAGCCGGCGGCACGGACGCCGGTGACCTCGCCCTTAACACCAGAGAACCCCCGTGTCGTCCTGAACCCAAATCTACTAACCACACACCTCGAATCCTATCCCACCTTCTCGAATTTTCATTTGAAGATTCGAGTCGGAACCTAATCTACACCGATCTGCCTTAAATTCATACCAGACACTCCCCAGACCCCCCTCGTGACCAAACCATACTTGGTTTGGTCCGAATCTGACCAGGGAAGCATGAATCCCGGATCTGGTTTTCGAACCTTAGGGTTCCTCGTCACTAGTCCGTTGTTTTGTTCAACCGAAGGATTAAGGTCTAATGGACCTTAATCGAAGTGTTTCTCATCTGAGAAACACTTCGATTAAAGTCCGTTCAGCCTTAAGAAAGGTCTGTCCAAGTCCGAGTCAAGGTTTTGATTTTTCGAGATTTGAGGTGAGTCTTGCTTTCTTTTCTTTATTTCTGTTTGGTCCATGTGAGTGATTAAATGTCTGTTCATGTTTTGTTTCAATTTGTGTCTTTGAATTTTTGCCAACTTCTGTTTGTCCACTTTGCCTGAACCACTGTGTTTGTTTGAATCCCTCCTTTATTCTGATAATGCGTGTGTATATGCTGTGCGAATAATTGAGCTCCAAATGTTGACTGATCAATTGGCTCCTCGAGTACCACTTTGCTTAGCCAGTACAATTCAAATCATATGTCGATACTGTTAAATGTTTGATTTTTGGTTACGATTGTATGTGTTATGATTAATATAGTTGAGTCGACATGTGTCGTCAATTAGTTTCAGCTGTCCGAACAATAACAAATCGACTTACTTCTGCTAAGCATTTGTTGAATCAATTAAGAACCAGTTTTGTTTACCTATAGTTGTTGATTTGGATCAGTAATGTAAAAGGGATGTTTGGTTTAAGTTCTGAATTGGAGGGCATGTGCACTTATGCACAGCATGTGCATTGGTGCACCTCATGTGCTTTGTGCACAACCGTGGCCTGCATAAAGGTTTTTGTTAAGTTTTAAATAATTTGACAGCATATGCTGTCAGATACATTCTGCTGCCCATACTCTACTTTAACCTCAAAAATAATAAACATTACTTAAAGTGAGTCTGCCAGGGAATATCATGGGTTTTGTTCATACTTAATTAGCCAATTGGAATCTGAAAATGGAAGGCACATGGGAGGGGTATTGTGATATTCTAAACAGGCTGTTAAAAGGGGTAAGGAAAGGCTTATAAAAGCAGGCATGGGGAAGATAGAGGGGAGAAGACCTGGAGATGGGAGGGATACACAGACTGTGAGGATATAAGAGAAAAGGGAGAGCTGAAATACATACAAATAAGCACACACAGAGATATACACATACAGAGAGGATTGAAAAAGGATATAACTGATTTTACGAAAACACAGATAGAGAGAGGTTAAGAGATAGAAAGTATACAATCAATAATCAGAAACTGTTTCTTCCTATTATTGTTTGGGTTTCAGTTGCTCAACCTGTTCAATCAATTCTGATTCTTTGAAGTTCCAATTGTGTCTACTAGTCGAGTGTTTTCATTGGCTTACTACTGGTTTTTGTCTGCCTGGAGTTCTGATTCTACTCCACTGGGTGTTACTGTCATTTGGCTACTTCTTTCTATTGGCCATAGTTGCATTTCTGCACTCGAGCCTGTTCTGCTGTGTTGCTTTGTTTGCTGCTGTTCTGTCCTGCTGCTATTGCTAGTATTGTTTCTTGCTGCTGCTGATTTCCACATCTTCTTCTTCTTCTCCTTTGTATTTTCAGTATTTCCAGGTACACATTTCAAGTCCCATATTGATGTAACTGAAACAGTTTGAAAGCATGAAATGAAAAAGGTTGAAGAAGTTCAAGTATTTGTTGTAATATTCATGGTACATTAACGGGCCTGTAAAAATTGATTAGTTTATAATTCAACAGTTCGAAAGTATGTACTGATATTCGACTGAGTTTACCCCTTTGTGTTTTAGCTCGGTAGTTGTTTGTTAGTATGGGGTATGTATACTCCGACCTTATACAATGCTGTTTCTGTTTCATTTAGTCTTTTTTTGGGTCCCGTTAGGCAGTACCTAGGGTCACATTCAAAGTCTCATTAGTAACAATATCTAGTAGCTAAATCCTTTAATCTAGTCCAAATAAGTTTAGTTAAGTTCAACTCAAGAAATGTTCGGATTAAGTGTTGTATTTCGTTAGCTCGTACATGATTCCTTGTCAAATTAAAGCATTTTTCATTAAAGTATAATGTTTTCTTAACGTCGTAGATAATTAATCATAAGAATCCGGATCAGGCCAAAGCATATAATTAAATTATCATGTACCTCTTCTTCTAGTTTTAGGGACAAATGTATTAAAAATGTAGCCACTTTAGGATATCCTTTCTAAAATAGAGACGAGCCTCGCCAAATAAAAATGCAAAATTGCGGGGCCCTCGATAAATAATCATAATAAATTTTTAGAATTCAGGCTAGGCCGTTTAGTGAATCTCATGGCCTTCTCAAAAATAATAACGCGTTAGACTCTTTAGGCGCGGCTTAATTAAATCATATTCTTAAATTCGGGTGCACATTGATGTGACCCAAATCCAAATCTCAACGAAGTCAAAATGTGTTGACGATCACGGGCGCATTGATTGTGACGTGGTTCGAGATGCATTTTCACGACGTTGCAATTCTATAAAAATAAGTGATAATGATAAAAGCGGTTTAAACTTAATAAAAGCACGTAAGTCATAACATGTATTTAAATCAGATATTTAGCCATTATAACAATTTAAGCGACCGTGCTAGAACCACGGGATTCGAGGGTGCCTAACACCTTCCCTCGGGTCAACAGAATTCCTTACTTAGATTTTCTGGTTCGTAGACTTCATTTGGAAAAGTCAAAAATTTCCTCGATTTGGGATTCAAGATAAACCGGTGACTTGGGACACCAAAAGCCAAACCTTTCCCAAGTGGCGACTCCGAATTAAATAAATAATCTCATTTCGAATATTGTCACTTAAATTGGAAAAACTCTACCCGCGCATTTTTTACCCTTCGGGGCCGGGCGCGCAAAAAGGAGGTGTGACATCCACCTTAAACCCCAAATCACTATAAACTTTTCTCAAGGAGTGTAGTCATCCTACCGCAGAACCCATATGCTACTCTGTCCTAAAAGTGAATTGAAGAAAACCATAACACCAGCTAATTTAACGTATTCAACAAGTACAATGACACCACATCATAGATGAAAATTCCACCATGCTTGAAAATATCAAGTTTTGTTACTCAATCAAACCAAACTTGAACATTCCCGATTGCCTCTCCTCGATCCGTCAAAAATAAAATTCTGAATCTCTGAATCTTGCATTGAGTAAACATCCTTCCAAGTCATTCACTGCTTCAACGCATAGACAAGCATCCTACTATTACACCAATACTGTGCGATAACAATGCAAGAATCGTCATAACAATTAACGCCAAATATTAAAACCTTAGATAATACTGATACTGAGCAGAAACGATAGAACGGTCTTCCGCAAGGCGACGATAATAGCCCAATCAAATATGCAGGGAGGAACATCTCGCACCATATCCGTTGTACAATTATAATTTCTTAATTCTCGATCGATATAGCAAGTGCTTCACGTCGCATAGGATTGGGTAGGAAATAAACAAAGGCATAAGCTTCAAAGGAATCAAACTGCACGATAAGGAATCAAGAAGGGAAATGCTCCTAACAACCTTGTAGCCTCTCGAAGATAAGTACAGACGTCTCTGTACCGATCCGCAAGACTCTACTAGACTTGCTCATGACTCGTGAGACCTAAGTGAACCTAGTGCTCTAATACCATGTTGTCATGACCCAAATTCCAATAAGGGTCCTGTTGGCACCGGACACCACTGTCAGGCAAGCCAACACCAAGAAGTTAATTAAATTCCTATTTTAGTATTTATTGAAATCATTTCTTTTATACATTAAACAATAAATATGGATTTCACGGAAATAAGTTGATGTCTTAAACAAACCAAATATTGAATAATCCCATAATCATCCCAAAACTCGGTGTCACAAGTGCATGAGTTATTTCTAGGAAGCAACATAATACAAGAACCGTCTGGAATACAAATTGGACAGAAAGTAAATACAATAATCTGAAAGAGACTCTGTTGGTTGCGGGTCATCTCGAGAAGTACAGCTCACCTAAGTCTCCATATCAACAATGCTGCTACGCCCACTAGGCCATTAGAGATACATGTGCATGTGCAACAAAAATGCACAACAAGTATAGCATGAGTACGAAAACAACGTGTACTCAGTAAGTATCCCATCTAATCTCGAAGAAGTAGAGACGAGGGGTCGACTTTGACATTTACTAGGGGTCCAATATTAATAATACCAATAATATAGAAAATCGGGGATTTTCATAAAAAAATATTTTAAACTCAATATCATGAGGCAAGTAACCAATTCTTTCATTTATAGGAAATTTCCAAATTCATTTTTATCATTTATACATTTATCTCATGCCAGGGAGAACAAATATAACAATCTATGAATCTCAAGGCAAGCAATACAAGCATGCGCAAATCATGCCGAGGTCGTACGATCCGATCCAATAATATTTAAACCGTGCACTACCAGAGGGTCGAATGGTGCGAACAATAGATGCATCTATTTAATCTACCGAGGCATTTGGTCCGTTCCACAATATATAAATGCATTCAAACAGTCAATCAAGAACTCATCAAGGAGCAATTATCCAAGAAAAAGTAATTTCTCTTTTAAAAATCAAGAAACGATGACTAGTCTTTTAGAAATTCATTTACACGTTCGATATGTATTAAGCATTTTTAAATTGACAATAAGATTTCAAATATTACAAGTAAAGCATGCTTTTGGGTCCTAAACTACCTTGACTTAAGCATAATAGTATCTACGAACGGACTCTCATCACCCCGTGTGTACGTAGCCCCCACAAATAGAAGCACATATCTGATTAATTCACTTATGGGAAAATTCCCTCTTACAAGGTTAGAAAGGAGACTCACCTCGCTCTGAAGTCCAATAACCGGCTTTCAAGCCCCTTCCGACGACTCAAACCGATGCCCAACACTCCAAAACTAGCCAAATAACAGGCAAACCAATGAAAATACACCCTAATACTCATAATAATTCAATTTATATAAAATCCCAACTCTGCTCGAAAAGTTGACAAAATTGCCCTCGGCCCACGTGCCCGGATTCCAAAAAATTTCGAAGATAAAGTTTACCCTAACCTCACAAACTCAAATATATAATTGTCTCTCAATTTCATGTCCAAAATCGAGGTCAAAATCCAAGAATACAAATTTCCTAGGTTTTCTTCAAAATCCCAAAATTTCTACTAATTTTCATGCTAAAATCTATACATAATCAATGTATTTAACTCAAAACTATCATAAACCACTTACCTCAAGCTTGGTAGTGAAAATGGCACTCCCAAGTTGCTCAAAATCGGCTCCAATGGAGGGAAAATGGTGAAAATGAGCCAAACTCTCGCTTTTAAAAGAACATACTGCCCAACCCGCTTCTCGCACCTACGGTCCACCTACCGCTTCTGCGGCTCTGCACCTGTGGAAATTTCCATCGCAGGTGCGATCTCAGCTAACTTACCCACGACCGCTTCTGCGGAGCCAAGATTGCTTCTACGGTCTCGCTTCTGCAGAAGCTGCGTCGCACCTGCGCCCCCAGCCAAGCCCAGCCATTTCCACTTCTGCAACACCAAGGCCGCTTCTGCGGCTGCGCACCTGCGGCCAAACCTCGTAGGTGCGGTTACACCAGATACCAACTGCTTTAATTCTTTTTCAAATTCAAAATTTGATCTGTTAACCATACGGAATCCACCCTAGGCCTACGGGACCCCAACCAATCATACCAATCAGTCCTAGATCATAATGCGGACCTATTCGAGGCCCCAAATCATATCAAACAACGTCGAAATCATGAATCACACTCCATTTAGAGCTTAATGAACTTTAGAATTTTAAACTTCTACTTTTAATGTCTAAATCTATCAAAACACGTCCGATTGACCTCAAATTTTGCACACAAGTCATATTTGATATTACGGACCTACTCCAACTTTCAGAATCGGAATCCAACCCTGATATCAAAAAGTTTACTTCCAGTCAAACTTCTCAAAACCTTCAAATTTCTATCTTTAGCCAAATGACTCCAAAATGACTTACGGACCTCCGAATTCACTTCCGATCGCGCTCCCAACACCAGAATCACCATACAGAGCTATTCCCATACTTAGAATTCCAAACGGACATCGATAGCATTGAAATGCACTTCAACCCAAATTTATGAAATTCTTCCAAAAATGCTAACTTCCACAATAGGCGCCAAAACACTCCTAGGTTTGCCAAAACTCGATCCAGCCATACGCCTAAGTACGAAATCATCATACGAACCTGCTGGAACCTTCGAATTCCGATTCCGAGGTCGTTTACTCAAAAACTCCAATCTTAGTCAATTCTTTCAACTAAAAGCTTCCGAAATGAGAATTCTCTTTCCAAATCAACTCTGAACTTCTCGGAATTCAATTCTGACCATGCGTACAAGTCATAATATCTGAAGTGAAGTTGTTCGTGGCCTCAAACTGCCGAACGACGTGCTAGAGCTCAAAACAACCGGTCGAGTTGTTACAATATTATTATTGTTACATCTCGCGTTTTTGTAAGTTAAAAGTTTCGTCTTCAGTTTATTGACGTAGAATCGGGGATGAGATCATCTTGACGTTAATATATTTATGCTATTTATAACAAGAGATAAAGAAGTGTCATGAAGGATAAAAGGTACACGAATTAAAGAAAAAATGAGTTCCGTTGAACGTGGCCAATTTGGGATAAAATATGGGTCGAGCGATAATACCCGATAATTATGGACTAGTACCATATAAGGTACCATATGACCACAGTAGTATAATGTATAAAATATATATGAAGTGTAAAAAAAAATAATTAGAATTTTAAGAATTTTAAGGCAATTTTTAAATTATGCGGGTAATTGGTTAATTACCGGATAATGGGATATTACCTAGTTAACTAATAAGTGGGTAAAAATTAATAATCATCACCCCACTCCCCATGTGGCATTAGGCCACTATTCAAGCATATGACTCATTGTCATATATGCTTAGTTGACCAAAGTAATGTGTAAATTATTAAATGACTCATAAGAATGAGTCATTTTTTAAGTCTTATATGTGAGACATTAGGAATTCCTTGGTAAAATTCAAAGTGTTCTGTCTTTGGTCCAAATAAGAAATGTTATTCCTTCTAAATTTTCAAGGAACCAGAACGTCATTCCTTCTAAAATTTCAAGGAACCAGAAGCAATCTCGTCTATAAATTCTAAGAAGCAAAGGAAAATTTCGTTCAATCAACGAAGGTTTTCCAACGGAATATTATACGGAATTTTCCCTACTCCATGTATGTTAAGGCCATCCTGTGCACAGTGAAATCTGGGAGGCCGATTTCTCCTCAATTAAATACCTCGAAGGGTGATCCCGGAAGCCCGGGATCTCAAGCCCGTCACGCCCCTCAAGTTCGGCCGGTATCCTGCCAAGGATAATGTCGACTAAAGCCTCGATGAACGCAGGGATCTCCCGAGGAATACACTCGGGGTCGATCAGGTCTATTCAAGCGGCTCGACATCAGCTCACGTGTACATCGCGAAGTTAGCGGGTTGTCCCATCCTATTTCTTTTATCACGCAGCGTATCTTGTATTTGGAACTTCCCCCTTTCTATAAAAAGGGAGTCGCTAAAACCTTGTAAAGGCAGAGCTCCAACCATTCTACTCAAGCGCAATAATATCTTCTCTCTCTTTATCCTCTCTAAATCGCTTGCCCTCACTGGCTCGAAGCCATTTAGCTTTATTGCCTTCTTATTTGTTCTTTGTTTATCACTTGGTATTAGCTCGAAGTCACCTTAATATCTATCGTTCTCTTATTTGCTCTTCGTTATATAACCTAGTAATAGCCATAAAGAGCCTTGTTTAATTATATCCTCAACTGTTATCCCATCCCCGACTATCCCGGATACCTCGAACTTGACCCTATCATCAACCTCGAGGTACCTCATCGATCAGACCTACATCCGGGCAGCAGGCCCTTCGTTTCGATTACTATCTTGTTTTAGCTTATATTTCATCATTAAACTTCGTATTATTAGCATCAACTGCTCTAACAACTAGCTCGGGAATAGATCGCGTATTTTTAGAATCCCATTTACAAATTTAATTGTTGTTACCATTTTCACGGTAAATAGTTTGGCGCCCACTGTGGGGCTAAAAATAATAGTGATTATTTTCTTTCTAGTTTCATTGCACAAACGCATGTTATCTTTCGCACTTTTCTTGTCCAAAGATCTCTTCTTTCAGGACAAAGCGCTTGGCTTGACTAGTGAAATGAGAAGCCGGAACCTCAAAAGCAATGGAGAAAAGGGCACGACCGACCTAGAGACCGGTGTCCACATGATTATTGGGGGAGCCAGCGTTCCCCAAGGACCTGTGTCCAAACGAGCGAGAACGTCCGCTACAAAGAAGGGGCCGGTCCAAGAATGCTTACTAAGCGAAACCCTCATATTCAGCGAAGAGGACCTCGAAGCCATGATGGAACCACACAACAACGCGCTAATAATCTTGTTTCTCTTAGACAACACCCGAATAAAGCGCGTGCTCATAGATCCAGGCAGCTCGGTCAACATAATCAGGTAAGAAGTAGTAGAACAGCTAGGGCTACTTAGTCAAGTTGTTCCACCCTTCGGGTCCTCCATGGTTTCAACATGATCGGAGAAGAAACGAAGGGAGAAATCATTATCCCGATCGACATGTCTGGCACAACCCAAAACATCGAGTTTCAGATCATCAATGGCGACACGAGATACAACGCCCTACTCGGCAGGCCTTGGATACACAACATACGGGTTGTGCCCTCGACCTTGCACCAGGTGATAAGGTTTCCCACCAGGGATGGCATCATGACTATATATGGGGAACAGCGGGCAACAAGGGAAATGTTTGTGGTCCACCACGACACGCCAACCCCTACATGCCCGGCCTCGGACGAGGAGGGAAGCATGTGGATCCTTGAAGACGATGAGGAAGACTTCTTCGCAACCCGAACTTTCATCGCCCCCGAGGAATCCGACGCGACAAAGTCAACAGTCGAAGAGCTGGAACAGACCGTTTTGATCAAATACCTCTCGAATCGCAAGGTATACCTGGGAACGGGGCTGACCCCCGAACTCAGGGCAGGGTTTATTCAATTCCTTAGCAATAATATCGACTGTTTCACTTGGTACCACTTAGATATGACAGGTATCCCACCAGAAATAACCTCCCACAGACTAAGCGTTGACACCAAATTCAAACCCGTGAAGCAAAAAAGAAGACCGTAGTCCGAGGTAAAGCATGCCTTCATCAAAGAGGAAGTGGCGAAACTCCTTAAAATCGGATCCATCAGGGAGGTAAAGTATCCCGAATGGCTAGCTAACGTAGTGGTAGTTCCAAAAAAGGGGAATAAGCTAAGGATGTGCGTAGACTATAAAAACTTGAACAAAGCATGCCCAAAAGATTCCTTCCTATTTCCTAATATCGATTGCCTGATCGATGCTACGACCGGCCACGAGACCCTCACTTTCCTCGATGCCTACTCAGGGTACAATCAAATCCAGATGAACCCCGAGGATAGGGAAAAGACCTCATTTATCACAAAATACGGTACATATTGTTATAACGCAATGCCCTTCGGGCTAAAAAATACGGGAGCAACATACCAACGACTAGTTAATAAAATGTTTGAACACCAAGTAGGAAAATCAATGGAGGTATATATTGATGATATGCTAGTCAAATCCCTGCGCGCGGAGGACCATCTGACCCATTTGCAGGAAACCTTCAACATCCTCAAAAGCTACAACATGAAGCTCAATCCCAAGAAGTGCGCCTTCAGAGTAGGTTCGGGCAAATTCCTGGGTTTCATGGTCTCAAACAGGGGGATTGAAATCAATCCCGACAAAATAAAAGCCATCGAAGAGATTACAGTGGTAAACAATATGAAGGTCGTTCAACAGCTGATAAGGCGGATCACGGCCCTAGGCAGATTCATATCGAGATCGTCGAACAAAAGCCACCATTTCTTCACCCTGCTCAAAAGAAAGAACAACTTCGAATGGACTCCAGAATGTCAACACGCCCTGGAAGAACTAAAATGGTACCTGTCTAGCCCGCCTTTGCTACACACGCCCAAGGAGGATGAAACGTTATACCTATACCTGGATGTATCCGAAATAGCGGTAAGCAGCGTACTGGTTCGAGAAGAGCAAGGTACGCAATTTTCTGTTTATTATATGAGCCGAACCTTGGGGGACGTCAAAACCCGATACCCCATCTGGAAAAATTGGCTCTCGCTCTAATAACACCTCGCGCAAACTGAAGCCTTACTTTTAGTGCCACAGTATTTGCGTCCTGTCAACTTATCCCCTCCGGAGTATACTGCATAAACCTGAGTTATCGGGTTAATTGGCCAAGTGGGCCATCAAACTCGGAGGGTATGACATCGAGTATCAATCTCGGACGGACATCAAGTCCCAAATCCTGGCGGATTTCATGGATGACTTCTCGCCAACCCTCGTGCCCGAGGTAGAGAAGGAGCTTTTATTAAAATCAGGCACATCCTCCGGGGTATGGACCCTGTTTACAGATGGTGCCACAAACCTAAGGGGATCCGAACTCGGTATAGTCCTAAAACCGCCCGTCGGTGGCATAATTAGACAATCCATAAAAACCATAAAACTGACTAACAATGAAGCCGACTATGAGGCTATGATTGCAGGTTTAGAGTTGGTCAGAGGTTTGGGAGTCGAGACTGTCGAGGAAAAATGTGACTCGCTCCTCATGGTAAGCCAAGTAAAATAAAACTACGAATCCCAAGAAGACAGGATGCAAAGGTATTTGGACAAAATCCAAATCGCAATTCATCGCTGAAGAAGAAGACTTGCTCCCCGGAGCCGTTATTCAACTGTTCAAATCTCTGGTCGAGAAAGGTCATGCGGAAATTAACTCCACCAACCTAACATGGGACTGGAGAAACAAATACATCGTTTATCTGAAGGACGAAAAGCTACCTACGGATCCAAAAGAATCGAGGGCCCTACGAACCAAAGCATCCCAGTTCTCACTCGACGAAAATGGGGCTCTTTATAAGAGAACTTTTGATGGTCCCCTGGTGATATGCTTGGGGCTGGGCGACACGGATTACGTGCTCCAGGAGATCAACGAGGGAACCTGCAGAAATCACTCTAGGGCCGATTCCTTAGTCTGAAAAGTGATTAGAGGGGGCTACTATTGGGACAACATGGAAAAGACGCCAGGGAATTCGTCTGAACATGCGACAAGTGTCAAAGGTTTTCTCCTATAATCCACCAGCCCGAGGAACAACTGCATTCCGTTTTATCACCATGGTCATTCATAAAATAGGGGATGCACATTGTCGGCCCTTTGTCGATGGCGCCAGGTAAGGCCGGATTCATTTTATTTATGACTGGCTATTTCTCAAAGTGAGTGGAAGTGTAGGCCTTCGAGAAAATAAGAGAGAAGGAGGTCATCAATTTTATATGGGAATACATCGTATGTCGGTTCAGAATCTCGTCTGAAATAACATGCGACAATGGGAGGCAATTCATCGGGAGCAAGGTAACACAGTTCCTTGAAGACAACAAAATCAAGAGAATCCTGTCGATGCCGTACCACCCATGTGCAAACGGCCAAGCCGAATCTACAAATAAAACCATCATTCAAAACTTAAAAAAGAAGTTGGAAAGTGCCAAGGGGAAATGGAGAGAAACGCTGCCCGAGGTGTTGTGGGCATATCGGACAACTCCAAAATCGAGCACCGGCGAGACACCCTTCTCTCTAGTGTATGGCGCCGAGGCACTGATACCGTGGAGGCCAGAGAACCAAGCGCTAGATTCCGACACACTAGCGAGGGGTCAAACAATGAAGCCATGGCAACGGCCCTTGAGCTGCTCGACGAAAGACGGGAAGCCTTACTGGTTCGGATGGCTGCCCAGAAACAGAAAATCGAAAGATACTACAATAGAAGAACGAATCTCCAATATTTCAAAATCGGAGACTTGGTCCTAAGGAAGGTTACCCTCAACACCAGAAACCCTAATAAAGGGAAAGTGGGCCAAAATTGGGAAGGATCGTACCATGTCCTTGGGATAATTGGCAAAGGATCCTATAAGCTTGGTACCATGGAGGGCGAGCAGCTTCCGAGTAACTGGAATGTATCGATACTTAAGCAGTATTGCTGCTAGGGCAGACGAATATGGAACCCCACAAATGTCCTCGAACCAAACGTCGTACTCTTTTCCTTCGACCGGGTTTTTTTACCTCGAAACGGGTTTTTGCCCGCAAGATTTTTAACGAGATGACATCCATACATTTACCAGAAGGATTCAAGGAACCTACAAAATTTCTTTCACAGTCAGCCCCGCTACGGGAAAAAGACGAACAAAGCTCCGATAGGGAACAACGTATCGGGCCGAGCTTGCAAAAACAAAACAACATGTATCTACACCAAGCAATAAAAGGATATCTTTTCAACATCTTATTCTCCAAACAAGGAAATCTCAAGTATACCCCTCGACAGGGGCCTCTCCGCCAAACGCGTCCCGAGATACTCGGAGACTCAGCGTCAGCAATTCAGCCCAAACGACCCTAGGGTCGGAACTCCGGGCTCATAAAGCCCCTACAAGGCAACTCCAAGCTCACGAAAAGCGGTCTTCAAGATTAACCAAATTCAATGACTCGGAGACTGTCATTTATCACCAATCACCATGCATTGGGAAACCCGAAACTGTAAGACCCCTAGCGGGCAGACTCGGTGTAACTAGATCTATTCTACATTACAACAAAAACTGTAAGACCTCAACAGGCATGACAAACTGTAAGACCTCAACTGGCATGAAAATCTCGAAGTTCAGGCTATACGTCGCATTTGTAAGAGTCCCGAAAGGGCATACCCTCGGTGTAGATGCCTGAACAATCACTCGGGATAAAAAATGGCTCCGGCCAAAACACATATGACTACGGTCAAAACGGCTGATACATCCAAACTAACGCGACTCGGGGACGCCCGACCATCGTTAAACAAAAATCGCAGGCCACTACTTCGAATATACTTTAGAAAGAACCGGTTAAAACAGGCTTCCCTCAACAGGCAAAAACGAGCTTCGACTATGTCAACTCCAAATCACAAAGGCTTCGACCTACTCAGCCTACGAGCTATGAACCTTCCGAGGTGCTCGAAACATCGTCGATAACGGCTTGAAATCGAGGTTCTTCTAGAACCGATGACAGGTCAGGCAAAACTATTTCAAAAGACCTTAACGAGTGGAAAATAAAGCCTAAAAAAAGCCCACAGGCAAAACAGCATAAGAGCCAATGTCGCCAGCAAAACGAGCCTACGGGCCGCATACTAAAAGGTCTCTACGACTAAACAGCGTAAGAACCGCCAGCTTGAAAATTGACAACTTGAGGATTAAAATGAACTCGAATTGTAACCCGATTTGGAGACCAAATCCAAAATAGTTAACTACACAAGCCTCCGGGCCACATATTGAAAAGTCTCGACGATCAAAATAGCGTAAGAGGCATTATCGCCGGTCCGAAAATACTTAAGGGTCAATTAAAGCTCGAGTCGCGATGCAAATCGGAGACTAGACCCGAAATAGTTAAACTACAATATGCCTAAGGGCACAACATATATGCCACTATCAACCAGCCGAGTGAGCCTTCGGGCCACGTGCCTATAAGGTCGCTTCGACCCGAAGCACGAAAGTCCATCGATGTTTGTCCATGCAGGCAGGAAAGAACCTGAGGGTCAATTAAAGCTCGAACCGCATCGGAGACTGGACCCGAAATAATTAAACTACAATATGCCTAAGGGCACGACATAAATGCCATTGTCAACCAGCCGAGTGAGCCTCCGGGCCATGCGCCTGTAAGGTCGCTTCGACCCGAAGCACGAAAGGCCATCGCCATCTACCCATGCAGGCAAGAAAGAACCTGAGGGTCAATTAAAGCTCGAATCGCAACGCGACTCGGAGATTGGACCCAAAACAAGTAAATTGCAACATACTTAAGCGCACGACATAAATGCCACTATCAACCAGCCGAGTGAGCCTCCGGGCCATGTGCCTATAAGGTCGCTTCTACCCGAAACACAAAAAGCCATCGTCGACCGCCCATGCAGGCAGGAAAGAGCTTATGGGTCAATTAAAGCTCGAGTTGCAACATGACTCGTAGACTAGACCCAGAATATCTGAAACAACGAAATACTTAAGGACGAGAAAGGAGAACAATCACCGTCCACCCACACGGGCACAGGAGACCGAATAACAGGCAACCTCAAATAAAGGCCTGACTTAGAGAATAAGCCTAAAACAGTTGGGCAAAACATGGAGGCCCCAACACCTGCTCGCGTCAACGATCGCGCTTGAAAGCTCCCGGGTCTACCCGATCAGTTCCGAACCCACGAGAATCCCGTCAAAACACGGAAACCAGACCGCCGGATCAAAGGCGATACGGGAAGAGATATAAAGGAGGAAAAATTTCAAGATTTATCTCATTTTATATATGTGCGAAAAGGTACGCAATCCATTTACAAGCATGCTCTATAGACAACAAAATATAAAGTGGCAAAATCTACGCTCCACCCCTAAAGGGTTACGGCCTACCAGTCCAGCCTCGTTCTTCATGGCATCGGCAATAAATAAATCGGGCATCACGCCCGACTACCTTCGCTCAAGCAAATCCTTCTAGAAGGACGGAACCCCTGGCATGGGTTTCTTCAAGCGCCTGTCCCGAAGATCTACGACGAACGCATCCCTCGAAGGCCTGCTCTAACCCGGCTCGATCATCGGCGACAAGTCACCACTCCTTCATCATCCTCGGTCCAGCTTAGTACTATGCCAGTCCGGGCACGGGTTGTTCCCAATCCGGACTCTTGAGGAACCAAGCTACAACTTCATAAATTATATCCACTTAGATCGAAGCTCGAAGCCAGCATTTAATACTTCAGGTATTCCTAGCTCGATCGTCTCTGCCCCTATGGTCGAAAAGGCGAAACGCTTACCACAAGAAGACTCCTGCCTCACCAAAAGGCTTCTGTAATGCGAGCTATGATATACCCCGAAGTATGGACCCTTGACAGAACAACTCAAAGCCCGGGTCTGTAGGAGTCTTACGGAAGGAAAACCCTATAAGAAAGGAAAGACCTGGGATACGGGGGAATCATGCTGAAACTTACCACGAAGTGAAGCCGGCAAACCTACTCAACAACCGAGCACCTTCCTGATGGCCCAACCTTTGTTGGCCCAAAGGAACTGCTGCTCTGGAACCAAGGACTCCAGGAATGCCAGGTTCAGATGATGCACTCTCCTCAAAAGCACGGGCCCGTCTCACCCCGATAAAAGCTCCTTCATGATTGTGAAACACACATCTCATCTATCGCCGCGCTCGGCCTCTGTCGTGCCCCGAATAAGCAGCCGCTAAGGGCACAACCCACCAACATCATGAAATCATTGAACCCCGAAGACCCACGGGAAGCAGAAGCAACCTCACGACTACATACGAAAAGGGCAGGAATGATTCAACACCAAATTGAAGGCACCACCGACATCGCCTCTGGTTTCGAGGTAATGCTCAACCTTGAAGACCTCCGCCGTAGCAAGACAACGCTCCAGCTGACCAGCAATGCCTTCATCAAATTAGCATACGGCTTCAAAAAAGCCTCCGCCAAAGAAGGCTAGTTTATGAAGAAATGGGCGTCCCTAACAAACGCTCTTGCAAAATAGATTCCGGGTAATGACCAGGGCAGGCGGGAGCACGGCCATGGCTCCATTTAGAGAATGCCTCCAAGAAGTCACCGTCGTCCCGAGACTGCGAGTCCTCAGGCAAGCCTCTTCTCAAAGGCCATTATAAAGCTCGAAGATATTATCCAAGCTTTCACGCAGAGAAAGGGTCCCGGCGGCCTGAGGTTATTGGCCTAATTCGGGTCCGGTTCGAAGAAGTCATGAAGGGACTCACACAAATCTATTTCATCAACCAAAGATCGGGAAGAATACTCAAGGCTAGTATCACAGGCTATGAAACAGGATCATGCACTCGAAGCTGCCAAGAATATAAAGAGATACAACAAGTGTTGAATGAAGAAAAGATGGGTATCACAAGAAATTTGGATAAAAAACCAACCACGAAAAGTCCCATTTATAGGAAGAGCAAAGTAACCGATGACGCCATTACCGCCCTCGAAAAGCATAACAATAGGCGCAATCAATGCGTTCATAGAAGTTGAACCGATAGCAACAAAGATCAAAGAATCGCGACATTTTGGGTAATCCTAGAGAAGCGAAAAGGCAGGGTGCCTCGACACCTATAAAAAGGGGACTGCACCGTCAACGCGACGTCGTTAAGAAAGATCGAGAAGTAGGGTGTCAAAATCATTTCTTATCACTTCCCTCTAAGAAACACGAAGACTATCTGTGCACGCTGAAATCTGGGAGGCCGATTTCTCCTCAACTAAATACCTCGAAGGGTGATCCCGGAAGCCCGGGATCTCGAGCCTGTCACGCCCCTCAAGTTCGGCCGGTATCCTGTCAAGAATAATGTCGACTAAAGCCCCGATGAACGCAGGGATCTCCCGAGGAATACACTCGGGGTCGATCAGGTCTATTCAAGCGGCTCGATATCAGCCCATACGTACATCATAAAGTTAGCCGGTTGTTCCATCCTATTTCTTTTATCACAAAGCGTATCTTGTACGAAGTTGGGACTTCCCCCTTTCTATAAAAGGGAGTTGCTAACACCCTGTAAAGGCAGAGCTCCAACCATTCTACTCAAGTGCAATAATATCTTCTCTCTCTTTCTCCTCTCTAACTCACTTGCCCTCACTGGCTCGAAGCCATTTAGCTTTATTGCCTTCTTATCTGTTCTTTGTTTATCACTTAGTAATAGCTCGAAGTCACCTTAATATTTATCATTCTCTCACTTGCTCTTCGTTATAACCTAGTAGTGGCCATAAAGAGCCTTGTTTAATTATATCTTCAACTGTTATCCCATCCCCGACTATCCCCGATACCTCAAACTCGACCCTATCATCGACCTCGAGGTCCCTCATCAATCAGACCTGCATCCGGGCAGCAGGCCCTTCGGTTCGATTACTATCTCGTTTTAGCTTACATTTCATCATTAAACTCTGTATTATTAGCATCAACTGCTCTAACAACTAGCTCGGGAATGGATCATGTATTTTTAGAATCTCATTTACAAATTTAATTGATGTTACCATTTTTACGGTAAACACATCCCTTCTTTCTTTTGGCATGGTCCAAATTATACTGAAGAAACGAGCAAACGCACAGTTTTCATAAATTACTCTATTCATAGAAATAATAGGGTTGTCTATATTTTTGATTCCCCATGTAAATTATTATTATCTTATGTTCATGGGTCTCAGAATAATACGCAATTGAAAAAGTTTATCCGGAAGGAATATTGAGATTATTACGTACTTTTCATGCATTTCACCCATTTATACATGTGCATTGACCCATGACCAGATGACGTTATATACGCGTATATATATATATAAATATATGTATATGGGATACACAAAAAGGTTACGGCGTTATATATGCACCACCACTTGATCAGCTGGTATATGTTGATGATGTTGCCCACAGTGGCCGAGACGATATGATGGGATGGGATGCCCTCGGTGGCTTAATGATATAATGTACACCCGCACCTATGCATGGCACGACATTTATACGCACGTGCATGACATTATAAATGTTTTAGAATTATAAAGTTATTCAGATTTAAAGACGTGTTTCTATATTCCATGTTTCATCTATGTCTTTTACGTACTAATTTTCATGCCTTACATACTCAGTACATTTTTCGTACTGACGCCCTATTTCACGGGGCCTGCGTTTCATGCCCGCAGGTGCAGGTAGGCAAGCTGACAGTCCCCCTTCTTAGGATCCTTGTTCAGCGAGAGTTGGCGTGCTCCACTTGATCCGGAGCTGCTTTTGATTTTGGTACGATATGTTTATATATAAATATATATAGGTATGACGTGGCTTAGTCCCATCTTGGTACAATTATGTTTCCATTAAAGGTCTGTAGACAGTATGTCTAGTTGGATAGTATGTGGCCTTACCGGCTTCCAGTTTTGAGATGTATAGTTGTCTATAACAACCTTGTCGGCTCGCCCTACGTATGTTGTATGTATATGTATGTATGCCTTTTTGGGCAGATTTCTTTCATGTACATTATTCTTGTAACTCAACAAATGTTATACATGTTCATATCCTAGATGCATACTTAGGGGTGTTTGACAGGTAGGACTCAAGCACCCGTCGTGGCCCATTGGTTTGGGTCTTGACAATTATTACTTTAAAAAGGTCTTCTCCGATTGAAAACGCGGTCAATTTCGGTAGATTATTGATTAAATATCGATTAAATGCCCCATTTTGGTAAATACATCGCTATTAATTTAATATAGCTTATGAGACATGGCAGGTAAGAGAATCTTATTGGATAAAGATAATAAGAAATGAATCATAGAAATACTTAGAACAAGATTTCAAATTATTCAATCATTTGTGACAGCCAAGTATATATCAAGCCAGCAGTACTGTCATGTGAGTATTCTAAAAAAGCTAAAGTATTTTTTTTTTCTTTTTCGTTTCCATTTTTTTTTTCTCCAAAAGGATATTGTTCAAATTAATTTAAAAGGACATGTAATAATAGCAATATTTTCGATGTGATGTACAATTTTTTATTTTGGGACTAAGGATAATAAGGTGGGGAATCAAATCCAACCAACAAGATGAAAGTTAATGTAGCTAACCAACTAAGCTACTAATAGAGACGGCAAGGGTTCTAAATTTGCCATAATTCTATAAAATTCATAGCTCGTCTTAGTTATCGAGTTTACAATTATATATATATATATATATATATATATATATATATATATATATATATATATATATAATATTAGATTAATTAATACACATACAAAGCATTAACAAAAATTACTAAGTTCGGCCGAATTCATATCAAATAGGTTAGCTTCGCACCTGGATACTAAGATTCCCTATATGCAAATTAGTAAACTTTGAACCAATACAATTTTTCCGGACATTCTCAATTTATTACAAGATTGAACTAAATTTTACTGCACACTAAGTGAAGTTGTTAATTAGTAATTATTAATGGCGTGTAATCTTTTAGACATTTGTAATTTTTTATATGTAATTTGATTTATATTTTAACTATTAAGTGTAATGTAAGGAAATATGTGACAAAAAAACTTAAATAAATATTTTACTTTATTTTTGAATTTTATGTGTGCAAAACGCTCATAAAAGTTGCTCGAAATCATATTTCGAAAAATTGTATCCTTCTCTAAGCACCACTAATTATTCATTAGGAAGTAAAATAAAAAAATTTCCCAAAAAGTTGCTCTCCTACTTCTTTTGCTTCTTTCAAATACTCTTCCTTGAAAAATTTTATTTTGTGTCTCATACAATTACAACTGACACTAGTTGTATGAGACAACTTTTTTATCTCACAGTTTTGTGGACCCAAATTTCTGTGGACCCAGAAGTGTAAGATTGAGTCCACAAATTTGTGAGACAAAAATGAGCCTCATAAAACTAGTGTAAGTTGTATGAGACACAAAATAAAACTTCTCCTCTTCCTTACTATTATCCCTTCCGGAAGTAATTAATAAAATAATAATTTATTGTGTTTCCCTTATTAATATTATACTAGGCAAACTCTTAATCTTTTGTAAATAATTATTCCCTCCGGTTCACAATAAATGACCAATTTACTTTTTTATTTTGATCTAAAATAAGTGTCCATTTATATAATCAAAAAATAATTTAATTTATTTTAACAAAATTACCCCTATGTATATATTCCTAAAAAAAATTCTTACTCCTCACATTAAATATTTAATTAAGGGTAGTTTAGTCATACTAGGTATTTTTGTATAAAATTTAGTATTTTTCTTAATAGTAAATTGGTCACTTATTATGAATCGGAGGGAGCAAGTAGTATATAGTAATACTGAATAACAAGGGTAAATTAGATACAAAAATGGACGCCTTTTTTCGTATAGTAAAATATCGGAGGAGTATTTCATGTGTATAATCATGTGCCATGTGATCGGGAGGTCACGACTTCTAACAATGAAAACAGTCTCTTGCAAAAGTACAGAGTAAGACTATATAATACAACCTTGTAGTCCGACTCTTTCCCGAACCCATAGCGGGAGCTCAATGAAGTTAGTGCACCGAGCTGCCTTCATTTCATGTTTATTTATAAAAGGAAAGTCCAAGCGGACAACTGGCACTAACCACTAAAAATAACATATAAATATGGAAACTGTCAGCCTATAATGTCGCATACTGTGTCCACTTTTTCTCTTCTCCCCTTCGCATTTCACCTTTCCTTTTTCTCTTCTCTTTCCTTTTTGTTTCTTTCTTTTTCACATCACAATTCCTTCTATCCAAAACCTCAATTTCCTTCCTTCGAAAATTAGCGTTGTTTGGTCTGCTGCCGTGTATGATCGTAAATCAAAAAGTAAGTATATATTGACATTACTCTGTATATATTGAGTTTTTATTATTTACTCTTTAATTGGAAATTTCAGCTTTCAATGGTTTCTTTATGTACCCATCAAATTTGTTATTTTTTACCTCAAAGAGATGATCTTTACAAGATTCCAGTAGCATTAATATGGTAGAATTTCAAACTTACGAATCTAGAGGTTTGCCCATGGACTCTTGATTTTTATCTTTTAATTATTTTATTTGATTTAATGTGTTGAACTGTAGGAGCACCTCATCTAAAAGTTTGAGTTACTTCAGAGGGACACTCTTATTTACTTTATTATTCACTCCTTTTCAATTTATACGTCGTATTTTGATTGAGTACGGAGTTTAAGAAATAAAATAAAAAATTGAAATTTGTGGTTTTAAATGTGTCATAATAGTTTTGAGACTATAAAAAACTGTATTAAGTGTGAAATTTAGAAAGGTGTAATTCTTTCTTGGATGGGCTAATAAGGAAATAGTGTCAATCTATTTGGAATGGAAGGAGATCTTTAATGTCTCCTCTTACATGTTAGTTGATCCTATTTCATGGACCAAGCACGTGAAAATTCTTTGTGACGGAGGTGGTGATAATTGAACCAAGAACCTTTCTACTCTGATACCATGTTGAGCTGTGCGACTACCTCGTCTAAAAGTTTAAACTGTTGTATTTACTTTATTGTTTCTTCAACCCTATGCAAGGAGCTCTATTTTTCTCTCTTGGGAATATTTTTCGAAAGTTTTTGGGCACAATCATGTGTCTTGCTAGCTTTTGATTACTATTTATTAAGTTGAAAGTGTAAAGCTAAAGGTTGCAAAGTGTATAACTGTGAAGGAGAGTATCTATAGTTATATTTGTCTCTTTTCTTTGGGCACAATGAATAATATATCCTTTCTTTATTTTCTTATGTCATGGCATTGTTGTGAACATCAAGTGTTTACAGGTTGTTTTAAATAATTAAGTTGAGTCAGTTACAATTTGCTTGTTTAGTTGTCATGTTCCGCAGCACTCACTATGTGCAACTGCTTCTAGATTTTCGTCAGATGGGATTTCCCTTAATTTTTCTTCCTTTCTATTTCTTTTTCTTTTTATTTGGTTGGGGATTTTTTTTTTTTTTGGGGGGGGGGGGGTGTTGGTGGTTTGTATGTATCACTAATTGTTTGTGTTGTAATATTTTCAAATGATTGGTTTGCTTGTGGCAATCTTATTTATGTAACAGAACTCTTGTTCTAAGTGACAAGGAATAACTTTCTTTTAATAGAAAGTGCAAACTTCTTAACTTAAACCGTGACGAATGACGAATGAATCACTAGGTGAGTAATTCCTGTCTCTGTTAACAGAAACTGATTAGAAGTTTTCAACAAATACTTTTTATCTTGTGTAGCTGCTATTTCCTTTCCTTTCCTTTTAGCTTAAATTAGTTTTATTTCTGCATTGTGAACAGTTGGTTCAGTGGATTATTGTCAGTCTGTAGCTGAAAATTTATAATATTTCATCTTCTAGATAGTATAGTATCCCAAATTTTTGTTTAAGCTTAACAATTTCTTTCACAGATCTCCGTGTTTGATGTCGGAACTTGTTGGAGGAGTAGGGGATGGCTGTTTTAGGATGCCTAAGGGTCTGAAAATAGATATGCAAATGTATCTCTTATTTTAGCTACAAGATCAGATTTTTTTCATAGAGGTGAGAGTTTTTATCTGCTGGCGAGGATGAGGAAATTGTTGCGGTCAATACTTGTTGTTCTGTTGTTCAGAATTGACTGGAAGAAGCTCTTCTTCGTTGGTGCTATTCTGACACTGCTTAGGGTTGTAGTTCAAATTTCTACACTTCCTCATCCTCTGACTGAATGGAGTCTCTTTCCATCATTGGATATTTCATCTTACCGAAATTCGAACCATGAAAAGAAATTAAGGGAACTTCCAGTGAGTCCAGATAACCGGTTCAATATTAGTCAAGATGCCCCCCTAGTTGTTTCAATCAACTCTACGTACAGATTAAGTCAAAGAATGCAAGCATTGGAAAAACGTGAGCAAGTTTCGAGACAGAGGAAACATAGGAAGCATGTCACTGCAGTTGATAAATTTATCTCCCCTCCTTCACCTGTTAATAATATGTCCAATAACCTGCCGGTAAGTTTTCTTTTGTGTTATATTCCTTAGGACTATTACTGGTAAATTAGTTTATCCTTCTTATATCTTGTTCTTTATACTGTAATTGATATTCCAGAGATACATATCATCATTGACTCCGGATGAGGCACTTGCATATGCCAAAAGAGAGATTGAGAATGCCCCACTAGTTACAGATGATCAGGGCTTGCATACTCCTCTGTTCAGGAATGTATCTGCCTTTAAGAGGTATTTGATTATAGTTTTAGATAGCTTATTTTCTTGGTTATGATGCTACCCTTCGATATGATGTTACAGAGTGATTGTTTTTTTGTTTTCGTTTTCTGGAATATATACTCAGATATGACATATTTTCGTTTATGAATCTAAAATCGAGTACTTAACAATCCCCACTGTCAATAAGCTTAACAATCATAACGTCATTCTGGTTTCCTGTTTTGCAAGGTCTAGTTGTTAAAGCAGTAGTTGACATGTCATTAATTAATGAAAAATCTTATACGGAAAACAAGAAATTGAAGTTTTCATGAATTTCAACCTGTAGGTCATAGCAGAAGCTAAAATATTGGTTAGAGTAGTGAAATGAACATATCGTATATATTAGCAATTCAAAAGTCTCTCTACCCACTATTATATATGGGCCAAGTCTTGTGAGATACAGTTGTAAATGTTATTATGACTTCAGATTTTCTGTACATTGACTGGCAACCATTGGCTATTGAAGCTTTCTCTATTAAGCTTATCTTTGTAATTTGTTTCTATGTTTTCAAAATTAGTTTTTTTCTTTAAACACAATTAGGTTGACATTCCAGGAGTTATGAGTTGATGGAGCTTATACTCAAAGTTTACATTTACAAAGAAGGGAAAAGGCCTATTTTTCATCAACCTTATCTTAGAGGAATTTATTCATCCGAGGGATGGTTCATGAAGCTGATGGAAGAAAGCCGCCATTTTGTGACACGGGACCCGGAAAAGGCTCACCTATTCTATCTTCCATATAGTGCACGTCAGTTACAAAGGGTACTATACGTGCCTAACTCACATAACCTTAAGCCACTATCGGTATTCCTACGGGACTACGTGAACATGTTAGCTGCAAAGTATCCTTTCTGGAACCGGACACGTGGGTCAAATCACTTCCTTGTTGCTTGCCATGATTGGGTATGTATGCATAATAATATCGTCTCTGCTAAATTAGCTACAGTTCTTTCATGAGCATTCATCTTTGGACCTAAGCCTTTTACTTTGTTGTATCCCTGGGGAGTTGGACTTACTTTAATAAGATAAGCTAGAAATTTTAAAACTTTGAACAAATCGATTAAAACACATCGTAGACTGACATATAATAGCACAGTAAAGCATATTTTTTGTCTTTCTTTAATAAGGGCTAGTGGCGCGCAGTTCGAAACTCTACGGATAATGGACTCTCCCCTCTACCCTGTTTGGAGAGGTTCCCTACTTTTTGGTATATTGCTTGTTTACGGGAGATTTTTCCATTATTAATAAAATTATTTACCTTATAAAAAAAGAAGCATATTAAAATAGAAGTAATCACAAGTGTCAAACGATTCTAAGTGTAGAAAGATCTTTGTAGTTTCACAGCCAATAGTTGACTGCTTTTACTGCATATGAAACTGAATAGTAGAGATACGAAACTCTTTCTGTTTCTTGTGTTAAATTGCATGTACAAGCACTGTATGCATGTTCAAATGTCAGTGCAGCTCTAGAGGGAATTTGCAATTATTGGATGTGTTTTTGAACATTTTCTGGTTATTGATTTCGGAACTTTTGTGTCTTGGATTGACGGATATTTTTATATTTTCTAACTACCCTATGTTTTAACAAATTCTTACAGGGACCTTATATTCTAAAGGACCACGATGAGCTAAGTAGAAACACCATAAAAGCTTTATGCAATGCAGATATATCAGAAGGAATATTTGTTGCAGGGAAAGATGTTTCCCTTCCAGAGACCACGATAAGAAATCCCAGGAGGCCTCTTAGAAACCTTGGCGGAAAAAGAGTGTCACAACGCCCGATTCTTGCCTTTTTCGCTGGAAATATGCACGGTCCGGTCCGTCCCAAACTTCTTAAGTATTGGAGGGACAAAGATGAATCCATAAAAATTTATGGGCCTTTACCTCATAGAGTCTCAAAAGTTATGTCTTATTCCGAACACATGAAATCAAGCAAGTTCTGCCTTTGTCCAATGGGTTACGAAGTTAGCAGCCCGAGGATCGTCGAGGCAATATATTATGAGTGTGTTCCAGTTATCATCGCTGATAATTTTGCCCTTCCATTTAACGAAGTTCTTAATTGGAGCGCTTTTTCTGTGGTTGTTGCTGAGAAAGATATTCCTAGGCTAAAGGAGATTTTATTAAGTATACCTCTGAGACGTTACCAAGCCATGCAAAATAATGTCAAGATGTTGCAGAAGCATTTTCTTTGGAACTCAACACCGACTAGATATGATCTGTTCCATATGATTTTGCACTCAATTTGGTTTAGCAGGCTCAACCAGCTTCAAGTATCAGAAATATCATAATTTCTCGAGTTCTAAAACAGTCTATTGGATTATCAATTTGGATGTTGACATGCAAAACTTTTCAAGAGTTGCAGCTGGTTCAGTTCTCTTAACTTGTGCACTTGAAATGATATCAGATACTGAATGCCTCTACCACTTCTTTAGAATATCTGAGTTTAAGGACTCATCTTTTTGGCGGTTGACAGTGCGAAACTTTTTGAGAGCCTGCTGCTGACTAAGTTCTCTTCACTATACACTTGGAACAACCTCAAGTACTGAATGCTTCTGCCGCTTAGCTAGAAATCAAAATTAGCAGTCGGGGAGAGGCTGCCATTCTAGAAAGGAGTTTAGTAAGGGAGAGAACCTATGTGCATGAATCAATAAAGCTATCACTGATGGCAGAATCTGCTTTTGCACTTGACGAAAAGAAAGCTTCTTGCAGAAGACTAACTCCGATAATGATAGTTGATATCCCAAGTCTCAAACCTAGCAAGTTTGGTCTTATTCATAGTTGAAGGACAAGAATGGCAGGTAAAACTTTTGTCCAAATGTCATGAGCATTTCACGGATTTTCCAGATATTCAAAATATTTTCTGTAATGATCTCAAGTTTGCAGAACGATGCAAGACAAGGAGTAGTCCATTGATATCCCAGGGAAATGAACTGAAATAAAACTACGCTATGTTGATGTGTATCTCGATAATCTTTCTCAAGTTACAGGATTACTTTGAGAAAAAAAGAAAAATGAGGGAGAGAGAATGGAGGAGAAAGAAAGACAGAAAAGAAGAGAAGTAGAGAGGAAAGAAGAAAGTGAAGAGAGAAGAGAAAGATCGAGATAATGAAATATTTGCCGATACTCCTCTTCGTTGGTTGTTGTGTATTTATAGATGAGATTGTGCCTGTGACTGAATGAGATTGATCTGAGCTTACACAGTTACTGCTTACTAATTCAGATTAGAACATGTATATTCTCTCAGGGGTTCATTTCGTGCGTTATATGCATCTGCGATGTTGCATAGAAGATCAACTGAGTTCATTTTTCAGAACAGTATTGGTCTCAGATATGAGGTAGTTATTCTAACAAAGTGCATTTATCATGTATATCTGATAGCAGATTTGTGTTGCTGATTATTTATTCTTCTCCAGAAATGAAGTGCCAGTTTAGATTCCAATTGATGTTTGTATCAACACTGTAGAAGATTTAGTTTTACAGTTTGATCTCCACATATGGGAAATTATTATTTGGTTTGTGTGACATTTTGTTGAATGCTAAAATTAAATTAGATACTGGTATACATGCATTTGTTGTACTTATATGTAAACGGGAAAAAGTACTAAACTTGGGTCCAGCGCTACACTATCATCTTTACACTCGTCTTACCAAGTCATTAGCTTTGATACCAGTTGTTCGGTTATAACTGCGTGTGACATTGTCCGCTTTGGGCTAAGGCCGCACACTTTTTACGAAAGCTATCGTATCATGAAGAGTATCCAACTCCTTATAAGTAATTTCTTTCCCTTTTTTTTCTACTTTTCATGTGAAACACACACCCAATAACGTATTTCATAATCTTGCTTTATCGGACTCCTCTTTATGATCACTTTCTTCTAATCATTCACATTAAAGATTATTCACCGTTACTCAGTGTTTTGGAGTGCATTTAACAAGAAAAATATTTTTATTTGATTCTTGATCAAAGGATTTATCTTGGTTATTAATGCATTGATTTGTTAAAAGGATAGATGTTTTGACCATAAGGCTATGTGATCTATTTTTGGCTATCAACTATTTTTTGGAGCTACTTATGTTTATCGAGATTGACTTTGAATATATTGTGTTTGTTGCCATAAAATAACGAGAAACAGTTCGTTTTTAAACTTCCAAAAGAAAGTTTTACATATTTGATGTCAGATTTATTGGTTATTACGTCATTTAACTGGCGTTATGTAATTAGTCAGCCCAAAGAGACAAATAAGCTGTCTTTTCTATTGGGTGGAACTTGGAAGCTACGGATTGGCACTAAAGTGTAATTCAGTGCGGTCATCAAGATAGTTAGTACACTCTAACAGTCTCGTTTTTTTCGATTTTTTTAGCCTTTACTGTGAATGACTGTTATACACCTATAACAACATTTGACGTTTAAATACTTTTTGGTTGTTATAGATAAAAATCATCCAAAAATTAATTAGTTTTCCTTTTTTAATGTTACATATAAAGATAAGATAATTATTCAAATTTAAAATCTCAAAAGATATGCATATTTCACTAGTTAAATATTAAAGAAAACTAATACATTATTAATAAATTCATAACTAAACCTATAAGGATTTCAACTCAAAGGCAAAAATTTTAAAGCTACCCAGAAAAATAATTTTTTTCAACATTGATGGAAAATCTTTGTAATTGTAGCTTGTTTTGTAGATTTCATTCTCTTACTAGAGTTATAACGCTTGAATTGGCAAAGATTCGTGTCCAAATTTTCTGCAAAAAGGTATCCAATAGCTTTCCTTTGAAGACAATTTAAGAACTTAACAATTACATTTTTTATCTAAATATTTTTTGAAATTTGTCCAAAATATATCATGTGCAAATCTTTAAATCATATATCTTATGCAAGATAAAAACTTTATTTAATGAAAAAGAATGAGTGCATATTTTTTATAATTATTATTAGTAATCTCAAAGATTCTATATGGTTGTTATAGAGGGGTAATTTTACAAAGAGCGTTCTGCTACAAATATGGTTGTTGCTATTATAGGTAAAAAGTTGTTATAAAGAGGTATAACTTAAGAAATCGGTTACGAGGAAAACTTAGCTTTTAGTGAATGACAGCTATATAGGGATGTAGTAATAGAGAGGTCTGACTGTATTAATATATTAAGAGGTCATCTAGTTAACAAGATAAGAATATTAATTTTATATAAAATTTAAAACTAAAATTATTATATATTTAGTTGTAGGTATTAGCAAATACGAATATAAATATTATACCGAAAAATAGTATTAGTTATGTATACAATTAGAACCGGGCCTACCTGATTTTACTATTTGATCGAGGCTAGGGAATTGCGTCGAAGGTCGGTCTCGTAACGAACCAGAGAGAGGTACGAGGACAAAGAATCGAGTTCGAGGATCGAGGCATTTATCGAAGATCGGGGCCAGTAGTGATCGAGACCAAAGGAAACAGACATCGAGCAAAGCAAAATAACAAAAATGCGAGGTATCCGCGGCTGGCCGAAGATCATGGCATAAATCTCGGAATAAATCAAATCAAGGACGATTACTTAGTTAATCATGGGATTTACTTCCGTAATTAGAATTGTACTATAAATAGGATTCCTCTACTATATAAAGAAGGTCCTAATCATCTTGTAACCATCATACATTCACGCAGATAAAAGCAATACAGTATTCTCTCTTTAATTTACATTCTCTTGTTTATCAGCTTGTTGCATTTTAACTGTTCTTGCACAACTAGCTCGAGGGTATTCAAGCTCGAGGGCTTTGTTCAAACACTGGTTTGCCTTATATTATTGTTAATTTCTATTATTATACTTTGCATTTATCAAATGGTATTAGGTGAAATCATGTATCCTTAAAACCACATCATAAACTTAATTGTTATCCAATTTTTAGGGTAAACGGTTTGACGCCCACCGTGGGGCTAAGGATAATAGTGATTGCTTAGTATTAATCCTCATAACATACACTGCTTTATGCTTGTTCTCGTAAGTGTCTTGGACAATACCCACTCATACAGACGCCGACCTTAGTATTCATGGCGAGAATGAGCACATAATCATCCCGAGAAATGGAGTACATCCAGTCAATCCCGATGGACCACCGGCCATAGATCCAGTCGATGCAGCTCTCATGTTGCGATTCACGGAAATTTAGGCGCCGACCCTAAAAATAGCATCCGTAGAGACGCCCAGGCAGCGGATCAGAATGCACAGAGTTGTGAAAAAGGCGGGATTAGCCTTCGAATGATATTTGAAATGTTGTAGACTCAGCAAGCTATGATAGCGCAACTCCAAAATCTGAATCGAGCGCCAAGCAGAATCGAACTCGATACATCACAGGAAGTAATTCATAGGGTCGAACCTGTACCAGAGAAATTGAACGATAATGGATCGGAAACTGACCCCGCCATCATGAAGATGGTCGAGGAGCTCACTAAATGAATCGAATCGGTAGAAAAGAAAATCGAGGCTAATGACAAGAAGATAAAAACGTACAATTCATGGGTTGACAAAATACCGAGGGCACCCCCAATTCTAAAACGTTTGGATTCAAAGAAGTTTGTGCAGAAGCCTTTCCCCCCAAGTGCGGCTCCAAAGCCCATTCCAAAGAAGTTTCGCATTCTAGAAATTTCCAAATACAATGGAACTACTGATCCTAATGAGCATGTCACTTCTTATACATGCGCAATAAAAGGAAATGGCTTAGAAGATGACGAAATTGAATTTGTTCTGTTGAAGAAGTTTGGAGAAACTTTATCGAAGGGTGCAATAAAATGATACCACAATTTGCCGCCCAATTCCATCGATTCCTTCGCCATGCTTGTTGATTCGTTCATAAAAGCACACGTCGGAGCAATAAAGGTCGCGACTAGGAAGTATGACCTCTTCAAAGTGAGACAAAAGGACAATTAAATAATAAGGGAATTCGTATCTCGGTTCCAGATGGAATGCATGGACCTAACCCCCGGTCACCGATGATTGGGCTGTCCAAGCCTTCACTCAAGGTTTGAACAAGCGAAGTTCAGTATCATCATGACAACTAAAGCAGAATTTGATTGAATATCCAGTTGTGACCTAGGACGATGTACATAATCGATACCAGTCAAAGATCAGGGTCAAGGATGATCAATTAGGAGCCCCTTCCGGTTCCGTCTACCCAAATAGATCCGACGGTAGAGTTCAAAGGGACATCGACAGCAGATCGTAGGAACAACGGACCGGGACGTAATCCCGTTCGAAATGATCGAGGATAGAACTCCCAAGGGCTTATGAGTAAAAGTGGTTTCGATAAACATATCGAGCATAAAGAAGCGCCATGGTTATCAGAATACAACTTCAGCATCATCGCATCGGGTATTGTATCAGCCATTGGACAAATCAAGGATATTAGGTGGCCCAGACCCCTACAGACCGATCCATCTCAAAGGAACCCTAATCAAATGTTCAAATACCATGGAACCCATGGTCACAGAACCGAAGACTGCAGACAGTTAATGGAGGAGGTAGCCCGTTTATTCAACGAGGGTCACCTTCGAGAATTCCTGAATGGCCAAGCTAAAAATCACTTTAGGGACATGGATGCAAATAGGAAAAACAAACAGGAGGAACCACAACACGTGATTCATATGATCGTTGGTGGGGTCAGTATTCCTCAAGGCACGATATTTAAACGCAGAAAGGTAACAATCACAAGGGAGAAACGTACTCGGGACTACTTACCAAAAGATACCTTATCATTCAACAATGATTATGCAAAAGGGATTGAGCAGCCTCACAACGACGCGCTGGTAATGTCTGTCATTATTAATAAAATTCAAGTTAAACGTGTATTGATTGATCCAGGTAGCTCAGCAATCATTATTCGATCGAGGGTCAGAGAACAACTCGGCCTCCAGGATCGAATCGTGCTTGCAACTCGAGTACTCAACGACTTCAACATGGCAAGTGAAACCACCAAAGGGGAAATCATTTTGCCATGAGACTATCCAAGAAATGAAGTTCCATGTAATCGAAGGTGACATGATATACAACGCGCTGCTCGGAAGACCTTGGATTCATAATATGAAGGCAGTACCTTCAATGCTTTATCAAGTCTTGAAATTCCCAATGTCGGAAGGAATTAAAACTATGTACGGCGAACAACCCACCACCAAAGAGATGTTTGCAATTGATGAAGTAGTACCAATATCGACGCTTTCGTCAGCAAAGGGATCAGAACCAAAGAGAAAATAGGAAGTCAAATGGCAACCACAGATACCGACCTCGGTCCCATAAGAGGAACATGAGATCTGCAAGGATAAAGATTTTATGATACCTCGATCGTTCATGACCCCTTATGATTCTGATGCAACAAAGCCAACAATCGAGAAGCTGGAACGAATCGTACTGATCAAGCATCTTCCTAATCGAAAGGTATACCTGGGCACAGGGTTAACTCCCGAGCTCAGGAAAAAACTCGTTCAATCCCTTTTAAATAACATGGATTGTTTTTCCTAGTCACACCTAGATATGACAGGAATCTCATCGGAGATCACAACACATCGATTGAGCCGGAACCCGAAGTTCAGACCGGTAAAACAAAAGAGAAGGCCCAGTCCGAGGTGAAACATGCATTCATCAAGGACGAGGTAACCAAACTTCTCAAAATATCATGAATGGTTAGCAAACATAGTTGTAGTCCCCAAAAAGGGGAACAAACTTAGAATGTGCGTAGATTATAAGGATTTAAACAAAGCATGTCCCAAAGACTCTTTTCCTCTGCCGAATATCGATCGCATGATCGATGCCACAGCCGGCCACGAGATCCTTAGTTTTATCGACACTTACTCCGGGTACAATCAAATCCAGAGAGGATCAGGAAAAGACTTCATCCATTACTAAGTACAGCACCTATTGTTATAATGTAATGTCTTTTGGGATAAAAAATGTTGGTTCTACTTACCAATGCCTAGTGAATCGAATATTTGAAGAAGAAATAGGTAAATCAATTGAGGTATATTGACGATATGTTTGTTAAGTCCCTGTGTGCAGAGGACCATTTAACACATTTTCAGGAAACTTTCAACATATTGAGAAAATACAACATGAAGCTCAATCCTGAGAAATGTATATTCGGGGTCGGTTCGGGCAAGTTCCTCAGCATTATAGTGTCAAACAGGGGGATCGAGATCAATCTCAATAAAATCAAGATGATCGAAGACATCGCGGTCGTGGAAAACATTAAGGCTGTACAAAGACTAATAGGGCGGATAGCCGCTTTAGGCCGGTTTATCTCGAGGTCCTCAGATCGAAGTCACCGATTCTTCTCGCTGCTGAAAAAGAAGAACAATTTCGCTTGGACCCAGGAATGCCAACAGGCTTTGGAAGAGTTAAAACGGTATCTTTCGATCCTACCATTGCTTCATACTCCGAAAGCGGACGAGCAACTCTGCTTATATTTATCAGTCTCGGAAGTTGCGGTTAGTTGTGTCCTAGTTCGAGAAGAGCAAGGTACGCAGTTTCCTATTTACTATGTTAGTCAAACTTTAGGTGAAGCCGAGACCCGGTACCCATACTTAGAAAAATTAGCGCTTGCTTTAATAAGCGCCTCTAGGAAATTAAAACCATATTTTCAGTGTCACCCGATTTGTGTGATAACCACTTATTCTTTTCGTAATATTCTGCACAAGCCTGAACTCTCGGGTTGATTGGCTAAATGGGTTGTTGAAATTAGTGGGTATGATATCGAGTATCAACCACGAACGACCATCAAGTCATAAATCTTAACAGACTTCGTGGCCGACTTCACACCGACCCTCGTACCCGAGGTCGAAAAAGAACTTTTGTTAAAAACGGGTACATCTTCAAGGGTGTAGACCCTTTTCACAGATGGTGCTTCAAATGTGAAGGGGTCCGGGCTAGGCATCATTTTGAAGCCGCCCACAGGCAGTACAACTAGACAATATATCAAAACCCCTAAGTTAACTAACAATGAGACCAAGTATGAGGCCATGATTGCAGGTCTCGAGCTGGCTAAAAGCTTGGGAGCAAAGGTCATCGAGGCCAAGTGTGGCTCCCTACTTGTGGTTAACCAAGTCAACAGGACCTTTGAGGTTCGAGAAGATCGAATGTAGAGGTACTTGGACAAACTGCAGGTAACCCTACACCGGTTTAAAGAATAGACCCTACACCATGTACCTTGAGAACAGAACAGTGAGGCCGATGCCCTTGCAAGTTTGGGGTCATCAGTCGAAGATGATGAAATTAGCTCGAAGACTGTCGTACAACTTTCAAAGTCAGTAGTCGAAGAAGGCCACGCCAAAATAAACTCCAAAGCCTAACTTGGGATTGGAGGAACAAATATATCGAGTATCTAAAAAACGGGAAGCTTCCATCGGACCCTAAGGAATTGAAGATTCTGCGAACAAAGGTTGCACGATTCACATTAGCCGAAGATGGAACATTATACAGAAGGATGTTCGATGGACCATTGGGAATATGTTTGGGTCTGGGAGACACCGACTACGTCCTACGAAAAATTCACGAGGGTACTTGCGGGAACCATTCTGGTGCCGAATCACTGGTTCACAAAGTCATCAGAGCGGGGTACTATTGGCCAATATGGAAAAAGATACTAAGGAGTTCATTTGAAAATGCAACAAATGCCAAAGACATGCACCGATGATCCACTAGCCCGGAGAACAAATTCATTCAGTCCTATCCCTATGGCCATTCATGAAATGGGTAATGGATATCGCCGGCCCTCTGCCATCGGCCTCAAGTAAAGCTAAATTTATTTTATTTATGACTGACTATTTCTCTAAGTGGCTTGAAGCACACACTTTCGAGAAAGTAAGAGAAAAAGAAGTCATTGACTTCATTTGGGATCACATCATATGCCGATTCGGGATACCCGCCAAGATCGTATGCGACAATGGAAAACAAATCATCGGCAGCAAAATAACAAAGTTCCTCAAAGATCACAAGATAAAAAGGATCTTGTCGACGCCATATCATCCTAGTGGTAAAGGACAGGCCGAATCGACAAACAAGACCAGCATTCAGAATCTAAAGAAAAGGTTGAACGATGCTAAAGGAAAATGGAGAGAAATTTTGCCCAAAGTCTTTCGGGAGTATCGAACAACGACAAAATCCAGTACAGGGGAAATACCGTTCTCCTTAGTATATGGCGTCGAAGCTCTGATCCCGTTGAAGTCGGGGAACCTAGCATCAGGTTTCGATACACAACGGAAGAGTCAAATCACGAGGCTATAAATACAAGCCTCGAATTTCTAGATGAAAAACGGGAAGTCGCCCTTGTTCGAATGGCCGCCTAGGAACAACGAATCGAAAGATATTATAATTGAAGAGCCAATCTTAATATGATCAAAGCTTAAAAAGAAAAGAAAGAAAAATTTATTTCTAGAAAATGTCATCCTTCTCTAATATCTCATGAATTTGCTTGAAATTTAGAAACTTGAAAACTCAAGGAAGGAACATAAACTTCAAATAGGAGTCCATCTAATTTTTAATCACAGGAAGACACAAAAAGTGAAAAATAACTAGAAGAATTTGATGATCAAACATAAAAAAATAAAAATTCAGCCAATATCTAAAGGACACAAAACAAATGTGGTAAAATAAAGGGGACAATTTCGTAGTAATTTTTAGTTTGTCACACCAAATCTAGCTATCTTTTTTATTTGAAATATGCATATCTTTTTGAACAATTATATATTTTAGTTGGATTATTATATGAAAAATAAAGTTTGTTATGATGTTAAAATTTATATCTTCAAGATGTATAATTTTGGCAGAAATTAGTCATGCTATCTAGCGCAACCTAATCATGAAACAAGTTCCGTTCAAAATTTATTTTTTAGATAGAAATTTGGGACCAACAATATTATGACATATATATATATATATATATTATTTTATTTTATTTTTTTCTAACTATACTCTATTGTTTATCGATGTTATTGGACCCGTGCGTAACACGAGATAGCCTTACTAGTTACTACTATTCATAAGCGGGAATGATGAGTTGCATCCGGTTAAACAAAAGAGCAACATCCGGTTAGAAAGCGGGTCGGAAGGGTTTAATTGTAATTTAATCAAAATACCCAACATTATAGTTCAACGCGTGTTGCCTGCTTTCTTCCAGGTACGACACGTCGCTACCTAGCTCTGCTTTTGGGTTGCACTATTGACTCGCTTTCGTGGGGCATTTGCATCTATACCGCTTTTTGGGTCACGTTTTAATTTGTGCCCGCTTTGCAAAAAATATTACAAGTGTACCCATTTTTTCGCGTAACTTCAGCATACGGGGCTGAAGTAGCAAAGGTAATCACGCAAAACTTCAGCATTCTAGTAGACGGGACTGAAGTAGCAAGTTTTTGTTTTTGTAACTGGCGAAGTTTTTGTGTAACTGGCGAACTTCAGTTCTAGACCTGAAGTTTTTGTTTTTGTAACTGGCGAACTTCAGCTCTAGAGCTGAAGTTTTTGTTTTGTAACTGACAAATTTTAGCGTTAGAGCTAAAGTTTTTATTTTGTAACTGACGAGCTGAAGTTTTTGTTTGTAACTGAAGAACTTGAGCTCTAGAGCCTTCTTCCCTTCATAATGATACTGTCAAGAAAATAATCTTCCTTATGTAACCAAATATCTGCTCTAATTAATCAACATTAGAAGTAGAGCCTTCTAAAGTTTTTGTCTTAAAATAATTGATCATTTTAAATAACAACCCAACTTGAAATTAGATCGAAAAATATTTTTGTTAGCTCATATTTCCTTTTCTTTTTAGACATCTGAATTTATCCTAGTACTTACAGACCTTCATCAAAGAATTAGAAAATCAAAATCTCTTCGCAGTACTAATAATTGTGTATATTAATATTTCCAGCTAACTTATTGTTCTTGGAATCCCCTGTTGGTGTTGGATTTTCATACACAAATACCTCTAGTGATATCACAGAGCTTGGATACACTGTTACGGACTTCAGAAAGAGGTTGAGGGCGGATATAACTTTGAGGAGGAAAAGGAAGAGGAGAAAGGGAGCTGAAGTTATTTAAAAAGTGGGTGCAAGTTAAAAGTTTTAAAAAAATGGGTATAGGTTAAATGGGGCGACCAAATAGGGCGTCCCATTTGACCTACGTGCAATTTTTACCGCTTTCCTCTTTTTTGTTTGATCTCAAGTTTCTCTTTTCCTCTTTGACGATTTCTCAAGTTCTTTGCTTTCAGTTTGTCGTCTGATATATAGTAAAGGTATGATTAATGCCATTATTTAGATTTAAGATTCAGTGGGTTTTTAATTTGAACAATGTTTGTTTCTCATGTTTTGATTTGAACTTGGATAGAAAATTTAGACTACTTCTATGTCAAATTTTAAGCTAATTGGTATCTGTTGTTGTGCTCACTGTTCTATACTTACTCTTAATTTTCATCTGTTCGACCTATGTTGAAGTGCAGTAAAAACAGATTTGAGGCTGTTATTATAAAAACTGCCTTTGCGTCTGCATTAGAAGTGTTTGTGAAATTGCCTGAAAGAAACTACAATTGACCTAAACTTCTTTTTAATATGTTGTTTCAAGAAATCTTAACTCACAACTTCAAATTATATGATAAAAGATCATATCTACATTTGTTCAGTTAGTTGTGGACCAAATCAATTTATGAAATACTTATAAGTTTAAGTGAACATGCAATTTTACCAAAGGATTTGTGCACTAGCAAAAAGTTGATCAATTTATTGTTCTTTTACATTAGCCTACAATATGTCACCAACTTCAGCTTGTGGGTCCTATTCATGGTTGGAAAGATTAAGAGATCTACACTAAGATAAGTTTACTTGGATAAAAGAGGTTTAAAGACTAGCTAGAGATCGAAGTAGCTTCCTGTCAAAAGTTATTAATTGGTACGTGAACATTGGTTAATAAGGGTCTGAAGGCATGAAGACAAATAACATATGAACATTTGATGTTCTATTAGTGAAGTATAATTTCGTTGATCATAAGTGATTAGTTGGCAATTAATTGGAAGTGTTTACATGTCTCCCCCATCCTCTATTGTGTTTGATTTGATGAAACTTTGTAGCTATTTCTCCAGGAAGCTAGAAATATTTGACTGACTATTTTTAATCTGCAGAATGTTTCCTTCTCATGTTCTGAACTTGGATAAAATATTTAGACTACTTTTGTCTAAAATATTTAGCTAATTGATGATATATTATTGTGCTCGCTGTTGTGCGTCTTTCAAATTGCTCCTTCAAGTTGCTCTTCCTGAGATAAGTTTTAACTTTCATCTGTTCTGCTTCTGTCAAAGTGCAGTAAGAACAGATTTGAGTTTCTTGTTACATAAACTGCATTGGGTTCGTAGTAGAAGTGTTTGTGAGATTGCCCGAAAGGAATTACGACGTACATAAAAAATTCGACAGCTCTTTTTTTAAAGCTGCCTACTGATTTATGGTAGTTTTACTCATACGACACGTTAACATCAATACTAATGGATATTGATGTTTTAGCATATTACAAAATACTGAAAAAGAAACCCAAATCAAGAAAAACTTCTGCCAATGAGGTTAAGATTCTGAATACCTGGCACAAAAACTGAAAATTTATTGATGGAAATGAGCAGAACAGTGAATTAGGAGGACTGTTTACTAATTTTTGTTGACAAATGAAAGCAACAAAAAATCAGAGCAGCAACATCAAATTTTGATATCCTTTAAAAAATAAGAGGCATCTGCTCCAACAACAATAAACTTATGGTTGGCCACAGTAAAGAAAAGTTGTTGATTGAGTGCAACATTGATAACTCGAAGGAGGTTCGTTTCATCAGCGTCCACATACACTATGGTGGTATCTGCATTAACATGATTTCTGTGAAAACATGTCATAACAGGTAACATATGCAATCATAGATTACTGCTAGCATAACATTGTTAGGTGAAAATTAGTCTTTATACTATGTGTAAGCTTCAAATATTTTGATATTAGAACTAACCTTTGCTTGAACACTTGTAGAGATCACCTGGTTGACCATTGATGGTGTAAGCATCAGATACATAGGAGCTAAAAATTTGCCAGCTGAACCTTCTGAGGAAGAATTCAGGCTTGGTTTAAGGAGTGGAATGATCTTTTACAATGTACTCAATAAAATTCATTCTGGAGTTGTTCCCAAGGTAATTACAATAAGGGAAATCAACCAATCAATCAACTGCCCCTCGGCCATGAATTTGGAGATTTGATCATTCAGAAAAGAAATTGCAAGTTAGACCTATGTGTTGGCAGCCTTAAATTATTATTTTTTTAGAGTTCTTATACCTCACACCAACTAATTCAGATAGAGGAATATTAGTAGTTATTGCTATTGACTATTAGGTTAGATTTGTGAATAATAGGTTTTCTTGCCCGTTTCAAAATGTATATGATTCATATTAGTTGTAGTTGTCAATGATCATGTGGGGAGGTTTTGTATCAATTGGCTCTGTGGATTTGATCTTTTCATGTCTCTGTGGTTCCAATTAGAGATCTGGAACTTGTGAGCAACTGGGATGTTTGCTACTATCCATGTTTTATTTCCTTTGCTTGTGGAAAAATTGAGACTTAGCTTGGGTATTAGATGTTTCTATAGAGTGATCATCTTGAGAAATGAACTTTTGATCTATAAGCTGGTGTTAGAATGGTTAGGCAGATGTTATTTATCTTCTGTATCCATTAGAGGCATATAAACTCCCAAAATTTGCTTATTCTTTGTGCAATTAGATATCTGCTTCTTGACTTGCTCACAGCATAGTCGTACTGCAGGTTTGTGCAATATTCATTGCTAGCCCAAGTTTTCTAATCAGAAAAAAAAATTACATAAAAATGAGCATTTCTTTTATGTACATATTTTAACTGTTTGAAATTGAAAAGAATCTTATCCTTTTCGTTTTATGTTTCTTTTGTCTCTGGGTGGCTTTACTGTCATTGCTCTAAATGGCAAAGTTAGTTCTGCAATAATTTTCCTAGTTGTTCTTTTAAAAAAAATTATATTTTTGGTGCAGGAAAGAGTGGATGAGGATTTATTTCAGTGTTCAGAGATCTTGGATATGCTGAGTTGATTGTAACAATTGTCCCATTTTCTCTTTATTTATATGTTTCTGTACCTCCTTGGTACTATCTTATAAGAAATTCAAGCAATAATACTCTTGATTGGGTAAGATGCAATATTGTTAATTCCTGAATGCAGGGAGAGGTTTAAATACTACACTACTGAGAGAGTGTTATATGCTCTTTGTTATTCTTCATGCATCACTTTAGTAGACGTCTTTTATCTTTTTGATCTTCGTTGTTTGAGATACGAGCACGTACAAGAGTTCTCTGTACATAATTGCACAAGCAAAAAAGCTAAGAAGAAAACTAAACACAACACGAAAGATGCATCATCCTTTGCTGATTTTTAGATACTATAAAATGTTTCAAAGAACGCAACACTTTAGCATCGTCATTAAATGTTTCAAAGAATGCAACACTTTAGTATCTAATCGTATGACGATGCTATGGATGTAAAGAACGTGTTTTTGCCAATCATATAACATCCATGACTATATATGTTGCTTTTAACCCATAATATGAAAGAGTTCTATCTAGCATTGCTCTAAGTTATACGATGTTTACTTTGCTAATTGGTGAGCAAATATAAAATGTTCCAGTTGATATTGTCATTATACCTTTATTTACAATGATAATTCTTATATCTCACTTTGTACTTGCTAAAAATGATAAAGAATTTGAAAATTTTGTAAGCCAATCTCACAAGTAAAGTTAATTAGATGTTACAATTAGAATCGAAAGGATAACACAGTGTATAATAAAGTAATAGGAGTATAATTTTGTTCACTTTGGGCCCGGGCTACCCCCACTAGTACTTATTAGAAGGGGAATAAGCAAGCAGAAGGTCAATATGCCTGCTTGGGATATCAAGGGTAATTTAGTCATTGCAGTGAAAGTGGAGCAATATAATTGGTCAAAAAAGAATTCTATTGTAGCTGTTGTATATACTCCATTTTGAACGTGTTGACAAAATTGCCCTTTGCTTTTGCGTCACTACACATTTTGTCATACAACATTGTTGCCTTACATTAAATACTCCCTCACGTGGACAACACGTCCTGGCCCCACCCAAACCTTCTCACCTCTTCCTTACACATTTGTCAAGGCAATTTCACCCTTTTATATACTACTTCCTCCCTGTTTCAATTTAGATAAGGTAGTTTGACTGGGTACAAAATTTAAGAAAAAAAAAATAACTTAAAATTTGTATTCTTAAAAGTTTAAGGGGTAAAAATTTTGTTGGACCATATTATTTTTGTGGTTATAAAAGCTTCTCATTAATGGTAAAATGATAAAATGAAGAGTTTAAAATTAAATTATTTTCAAATTTAAAAATGTGTCATTTATTTTAGAACAGACTAAGAGGGTGTTGGGCTAAGCTTATAAGCTGGTCAAACTGGCGTATAAGCACTTTTTGGCTTATCTACGCGTTTGGTAAAATTAAAAGTGCTTATAAGTTAAGTGCTTATAAGCCAAAAATAAGCCAAAAGTCATAAGCTGGTCTCCCCCAACTTATCAAATTTCAGCTTACAAGCACTTTAGATTTGACCAAAATATTTGTTATTCTATCCCTAAAATATTTCTTTTTAAAACAAAACACTTCATATACCTAGTTCTTCAGCTGGTTATTATTAATTTCATCATTTTTATCCAAACACATAACTGCTTATTTTTTAAATCAGCTTCAGCACTTAAAAGTGCTTTTAAGCACCTAATGCTTATCAGTTACTCTAAATCAGCTAAGTCAAACGAGCTCTAAAAAGGAAAGTACATCATCTAATTTGAAACAGAGGGAATATTATTATATATGGGTCCCACTTTCATATCTTAAGTTCATGCCCATTGGTTGCTACCTATAGCATCGGCTCATCATTTCACAACCACGACCTTTTGAACGGAAGAATTAATTCCTCGACATTAAATTAGATGATTACATTAAATTAATTTTATTTGTCATGCTTAGTTGATTTAATGAATTAAATATAAGATATTAATTATAAATAAGTGATAGTTATGTATTCAAATATATCTATTATAGTAAAAAAAAAAAAAAGAGCTCAATAAAAACAAAAACTTTGAATATTAAGAAACAAAGAAGAAAATTTCCAATATTCTAATACTAAAGAAAGATAATAATTGGATTAAGAGAAAATAAGGAAATCTCAACGACGACAACGTCAAATTTTCATTTCTGAATCATATGCTCCTTAGCTAGCTAATTTATATGCTTAAATCAGTTTTTATCTTTGTTTTAAATTTTTCTTTTACATCTTTGAATGAAAGATCTTAAGATTATTAAAAGATACTTTTAGTATCGATTGTAAATAAATTGTATCATACTTGAATATTTTAGTTGAAAACGAACTAATAAGGCGATGCAAATGATTAGTGTCCAAAATGTGACTGATATCTTTCCTACTAACCGTATGTAGCTCAACTTCAATCCCTGCAAAGATTATAAATTACCATAAGTCATAACCAAGATGAGTAATATGCTAATTTTAGAGGCGAAATGGCTTCCTGACCACTCAAACTTGTAGGGGCTTTAAAAGTCGATACATAAACTTTTGTCTTTCCCATTTAAACACTCAAACTCCTGAAACCTATAACTAATAAACACAATTTGTCCTTGACCCTAGGCGCTGTATTACACATTCGCTAACGTGTCCATCTAGTCAGCAAATGACCAATGAGACCGGTACACATCAATGGCGCGAAATTAAACCCAACTGATTGGGGTCCCCTCTTTTAATTAGTACACCGACAAACCCTCCCCCACTTTTCATCTCTTTTCCTCTCTCTAACCATCCTTCCCCTCTTAAACCTAGGTTAAGCAATGGCTGATTAACCATTTCGCCTAATCTTAATCACTCCAAAACCAAACGATTGGGGTGCCCCCTCTTTTAATGAAAAGTTGATCGAGATTCGTCTGAGCTTTCGATTTCAGTCACGTTAGTCTCTGAAGGTTAGTTTGTTTCTTTTGATGTCGTTTTCATCTTTGTCTTCTAATTTCTTGTGAAATAATGTGGGTAATGTTTGATGCGATTCAAATAATGTGAAAGCTATGTATGTCTGCATGCATAATTTTTTATCTGATATAGTGGAAGCCATTTCGCTTTTTGGGATTTTATATTAGGGATTTTATATTTGGGGAAACACTCGAATAATCACTCTTTTAGTTTTTTTTTGTCTTTTTCATGACTGATCTGGCATTTGGGGTTAAAAAATTAGGGCTTTTGTCTGCATGCACAAATTATGGGATTTTATATTAGGGTTTTGGGGAAAACAGTCGTATGTTTACTTTATTTTAGGGGTTTGTCTTTTTCATGAGTGATATGGCATTTAGGGTTAAAAAATTAGGTCTTTTTTGAATATCAAAATATTCTTGTCTCCCATTTTGTTAAAGTTTATGGCTTTTTAGGGTTAAAGTGTATCTGACTTGCCCCCCCTTTTTTATAGGTTTCAATGAATGTCTATGTGAAATTACAGTTTCATCATCTAGGGTGGTTAGTGGCTGACCCAATTATGAGGTATGTAAATGGTCAAACTTGGTCAGTTGTTCTTCAAGCTGACATTGATGAATTACATATAATTCAATTTCATGATTGGGCTAAGGATATGGGGTACTTAACAGTAGATAAATATGCATGTAAAATTAACCAAAAAGGAGAATTTAGATTTCTGAAATATGATGTTGATGTGTTAGTTTTCTGTCAAGACCTTAAGGATGGGGATTTTATTGATGTGTATATATGTCACACAATTAATACACCATGTGTTGATTTAGACCTAGATAAAATATTAAGTAGTGGTGGTTTAAATGTAGACCCCACTAATGTTCAGCCATTTGGCTTTAATAAAATGTCATATGGGCAAACAAGTGATGTTAATGCTAGGGAAACACACTCACCTAACAATGATATAAATAGGGGTGATAACACTCATGGGAAGGGTAAAAAAAGGGCTGCTGAATGTTCTTCTGAAATAGAAGAGTCTAGTGAAGATGAAGGTGACTTCTATACCTTTCATTTAGCAACTGATTCTGAGGGTGATGTTGAGGGTGATGCTGAGGGTGATGAGCTAAGTATTGAGAGTGATAAAGATTATGAGGCTATTTCTGAAGATAATGATGATGATATAGATGAGTCATTATATAGTTCTGATGAGGATATTGTTGGAGAGACAAGTGACCTAGAACCTGAAGTTGTTGCTGCTAGACAGGCTAAAGTGAATGTAAAGAGTAGTAAATTAAGATCTTCTAAAGTTAATACTGATGAGATACCTAGTGGACTTGTAGGTATAGACCCTGGTTTTGAAGACATGTATAAAGATAGGGGATCCAAATATGCTGGAAAGTTGGGACGGGGTGAGCAATATCTGGTCAGTTCAGATCCAGATGATGAAGTAGATGAAGAAGATGAGGTGCATAACCCTCAATCAAGAAGATACAACAGTAGGGGTATACTTTGATCCTGCTTGTAAAAAAATTTGTTTCCAGTTGGAAATGGTGTTTGATAATGTAAAACAGTTCAGATCTGCTTTGCAAGATTATGCTATACAAAGAAGAGTTCAAATTAAGTTGAGGCCTAATGAATAACATAGGGTTAGGGCAAAATGTGTGAACTCAACAAGATGTAGATGGCATATTTTGGGAAGTTCGGAGGGACACACAGGGAATTTCATTGTCAAAAGCTATTATCCTGTTCATAAGTGTTTTAGAGCAACCAGAAAAAAGATGGCTAATACAGCATGAGTAGCTAAACATTTCAAGGACAAGATTATCAACCAACCTGACATTAAGCTTAGGAAGTTGCAAGATTTGATTAGGATAAAGTATGGTGTGTATGTGGGAAAATCCATATGTGCTAGGGCTAAACATCAGGTTATGGGTCAGTATCTTGGTGATTACAAGAAGGAGTTTGCTAGAATATATGATTATGCTGACATGTTGAGGTCTACAAATCCTGGCAGCACTATTGTTGTGAAAACCTCCAAGGAGACAATACCTGGTAAGGAAGTGTTTGTGGGTATCTATATTTGTCTACATGCTTGCAAAGTTGGTTAGTTGGAAGAGTGTAGAAATGTTATTGGCTTTGATGGAGCATTTCTGAAGGGTGTGTGCAAGGGTGAGCTACTATCATGCATTGGTAAAGATGATAACAACCAAATGTACCTTGTTGCCTGCGCAGTGGTGGAAAAGGAGACAAAGCACACATGGTCATGGTTTTTTAGGTGCCTGGTGCACGATCTATAGCTCACTGAATCCCAAGGTGAGGGGCTGACCATCATTTCTGATATGCAGAAGGTATATACTACACCCATGTTCTTCCTTTAATTACTTGGATACTTTATATATGTTTCTGATATTCTAATTATTTTTTTTGTTGCTTAAGGGACTTGTTGCATCTGTTTCTGAGTTGTTACCAAATGTTGAGCATAGAATGTGTGCAAGGCACATATGGAGCAACTGGAAACAAAAATGGAAAGGAGAGGAAAGAAGGAAGAAGTTTTGGGACTGTGCAAAGGCTTCATTTGAAGTATATTTGAAGGCTAAAATAGATGAGCTGGCAGAATTAGGTGATATTAAGATCATTGAGCACTTGCTGAGATACCCAAACAATGTTGGTGTAGAGCATTCTTCAAAGATTGGAGTAAATATGATTTTGTGGAGAACAACATGTGTGAGACCTTTAACAGCTGGATCTTGTCTGCTAGGCACAAGTCTATCATAACCATGTTAGAAGAGATTAGAGTGAGGGTGATGGAGTGGATGACTACCATGACAGAATTTGCAACAATGTGGATTTATGATGTATCTCTTATGGCAATGGGGTACATATAGGAACAATCTCAATATATTGTTAAGCATGAATTTAAATGGAATGGGGATACTGGGTATGAGATACAACATGGGGTTTACAAATATATTGTTGACTTCTCCAACAATACATGCACATGTAGATCATGGCAGCTCCAAGAAAGAAACATACTTGAAGGCTTTTAGTTGTTACATACAACTAGTAACCAACATGGAGATATGGCCATCAACACAGAATCCAACTGTTGAGCCTCCTATGATTACCAAGATGCCTGGTAGACCTAAGAAAAACAGAAAAAGAGCTCAAGATGAACCTAAGAAGAAGTTTGGTAAGAGATCAAGGAAAGGGACACCAATGACATGCTCTAATTATAAGACAGTAGGCCATAACAAAGAAGGGGTGTCATATCCTGGTAATGTATTCAATTTGTGTCTGATTGTGTCTTGTACTTTGGTTGTTTCTATATCTCATTTCTTATTTTGGAAATTTTAGAAAGGACAAGGATCTGGAACAACAGGAACTAGTAATGCCGGTGCTACTCAATCATCACAGGCTGCTCAAACAACAACTCAACAATCAGGTCCTACAAGTGATTCTGGAACTGCTATGGCCAAAAATACTCAACCATCAACTGTTGCAAGTGCATCTGTAAGTGTTCATTTTAGTTAATTTAGTTAATCTGTATTAGGACCAAAATTATTAAATTACAAGATAGTACTTTATCTTACATCATGATACTAGAAGTATAAGATCAAGAACTTCTGAGGATATTATAGCTAGTGTTAGAGGAAGGCCAAGAGGTAGTGGACTACGAGGAAGACCAAGAACTACTGGATTTGGTATATTGTTTAGTGATACAGGAACAGTGATAGAAAGGGTAAGATCATTAAGGATTTGAATTTTTATTTATATATTAGTTGTTTGGGGTACTAATTTGGCTTCTTATGCAGTGTAGAGCAAGAGATAAGGTACATTATGCTCCTACAAAAGTAGTAGATGCTAGGCAGACCAATATCGATCTTGGATACAGTGCACCTGGACTAAGGTGGCAAGGAAGAAATGCTATATCACAAAGGCAACTTTAACAACAATTGAGGAGACGACAAACTCAAGCAAGCCTTAGCCAACCTCAAGTCAATTCTTCATCCCAGCCAAGCCAGTCTCCATGTCCAAACTTGAGCCAATCTCAGCAAAACATCAACCAATCTCAACCTTGAAGCTGACTGAATGTTTGTTTTTGTGATAACTTAAGTTTATTAGTTGCAGAACTTAATTTATAGGTTAACTTAAGTCTGTTTAACTATGACTTTTCTTTTGGAACAATGTTTAAACTATTTCTGCTTCTAGACAGCAGTTCAGTGCTAATTTTGTCAACCAAGAAGGCTGATCGAACTTGGTTGTTTATATATGTGTGTGCTTGTTTATGTTAATATTGCTTTTCATTCCACAAAAAATACATCATTCATTCTGTCATTATCATTGTACATAGGGTTATGAAGTTAGTGCTAACTACCTTAAGAAGAAAATTACAATTATTAGTGCTACTACAACAACTAAAGTTACAATGATCTTCACCCTCTTCCTACGCTGTAGTCGATCTCTCTCTTTAATTCTTGATAACAGCCCTGAAATCACCTGTTTATAGTGATCTGGAAGAGGTGGGTCAAACCACCTAAAATAATTACAAGAATTGGCTCGACCATAGTTTGAGCACCCATAAAACCTCCTTCCTGGATTTGTTGGCTTCCAAGTGATGCAAATATGAGCTTCAACTCCACAATGACAAAATACAGGACTTTGATTCATTATCACAATCTGGAAAAAGAAGAAAAAAATTAAAGAAAGCTTCAGATTTTAAGAAATAGGCGAAATGAAGCTTCAAATGCATATAAAGGAGGGATAATGTGTATCCAATTGAAAGAATAAGACCCCACTTACATATGCCCTATTTTTTTTTATCGTTGGACGTTGGGAAGGGGGTCTCTCACGCTCCTAAAAGTCGTGAAATTCACGTAGGGGGCTGACTAGGACCAACTGACGCCACATGGGATGGGTCAACGGTCAACTGTGTTTATTAGTTATAGGTTTCAGGAGTTTGATGTGTTTAAATGGGAAAGACAAAAGCTTATATATCGGCTTTCAAAAGCCCTACAAAAGTGGCTAGGAATCCATTTCGCCAATTTTAGAATCGTTAACAGCTTTAATTTATTCGATTAAAATAAGTCTTATATTAATTCAAAAATAATTAAAATGGTTGAATAAATAAATAACATAAAAATATAGAAAAGATTCTTATCGTAATAAATTAAGGTAAAAGCCTAAATTACAGACTTATAATAAATAGCTAGCATAAGATAGGAAATGATTTCAATTTTAGTATAGCAGACGCTTTTATACTAATGCTCCCCGCCCACACTTTTATGAGCATCATTACTCACTTGAATATTTTTTAGTTTACACGTATCATTTGCAGCTTTTTTCAATGTCACTTTTACCATGTGTGTTCCAATTGGTTTATTCACTTCAATTACTTAGAAGAAAGCTTTACAAAATAACGTGAACCGAAAATAAATGTTAAAACGAGTTAATAAATCTAATGTAGAACAAAATTATAAAAGAAAATTTGTTTGATACAGAAAGCATGCCAGGTCCTAATACATAGTATAAAATAGGGATCATTTAAGAAGAAGAAAAACAAGTAAAACAAAAACTCTTTTAAAACATGTGTTCTTCTTTAAATATCTCATTTATCTAATGATAGGATTTATGGTCAAAATTTAGGAGGCCTAAACTTTTAAAAAGGTGAAACATAAGCTTATTTTTAGAGAATTTTTTCCTTGTTATTTAAAACTTTATCCTTTTGAGTTTAAGGTGATCAAAGCTTAAAAATAAAAATAAAAAAGCGTAACAGAACAACATTTTTTTAGAAAGTGTACCCCCTTTTGTAATATCTCATTTTGTTTGAAATTTAGATGATGAAAAAAATCAAAATAGAGACATATATTCAAACAGCTCATTGAGAAATAAAAAATTATCATCATTGGGCACTTTTTGTTAGTTGGATTGCATATTCATTTACAAAATACCCATAAGTCTATTTAATTTCCATGTTTTTGTGATATTTGGAAAAATAATTTCTCTTCAACTATCAAAGGATTTACTAATATTTGAAACAAATTTAAATTTTTAGAAAAATAGAATGTATTTACGTTTTATGCATATATTTGAATGAACCGCATGGACTAATATTTTTTCTATTGAAAATATTGAAACACTTTTCTGTAACTTTATGTTCAAATAAAGTAATTTAAAAATCAAAAAATAACTTTCCAATAAGAACAAGCGCATTGATAAAACCTTGCAGTCTTTATAATTCATGCACAACAAAAATTGAAGCAAAATTGGAAAAGTTTATACAGTGTGAAAACTATGGAATATTAGACATTACTAGTACAGAATTATTGTGATCATTAAGAGGTATCTCCAGTGATTTTGTAGTATATGACATTACACTGAATTTTGCATGCATAGGGAAATGTGAATAGAGACTTAATTAGTGGAATACGTATATGGTCCCATTTTAAAATCATTGGTTTACATTTAACTAGTTAAATGAAGGTCTTAATCGTAGTTAGAATAATAAATATTCCATATATTGCTCTCTAAAAATTTCACAATCCCACCATTTTAGCAACACTTTTTCATATCCATAAGAAAATTACGTTTTTTTCATCTCTCTTCTCGAGTTGCTCATTTTCTAAAGTTCTAACCCTTCTGATGACTATATAGTCCACTCTATCCCCTCTTTTGGTATAAATCTTGGTTGTGAAGTTAAAATAAAAATCACACTTAATGATTCAGATTTAAATGATTAAGATTTAAACTTTAAAAATAAATATATTTAATATCTAAGATTTGAATAATTAAAATTCAAACTATCATTAATTAAGTACAAACAAATGAGGCCTTAATTTCTTTTTATTTGGTGAAATTTTAAGTACGGAATGATTTTCGGAATTCTAATGATAAAATAAGCTATAGCCGGAAGATTTGAATTTTGTAGTATATATTACACTTTGAAATGTGAATAGAGACTTATAATTAGTGGGATCGTTTCGTACTGTTCCACAGATCTTTGAAAAGCACCCATCCAAAGCTCCAAAAAGACTAATTACTACAGTTATTATTCTGACACGGTTTAAATTTACAAACTTATATCAGGTGGTTTAATTTATCAAGTTTAAAGCATTAAAATGGAGTAGATATAAAAGTTAAAAATATTTTAAAACAAAAAATCTCTTTAAAAGTTACACCGCATCCTGTTCAAGAAATGAAATCTAGATTTTTTTGTTAGATTATATTAACCTAAATTACAACCTACAAAGTGAACACATATTACTTTAACAAATACAGGAACAACGTGTTAGAAAAATAATAAACAAAATTGGCTTTGAGGCGTGAAAATCGACTGTCCTTAAAGAGTTATCGTCTGTATACTAATTTAGGGAAAATACAAAACGATTCTCTTCAGGATACAACAAAGCCTGCAGTAACACTTGTGATTTTCTATCTCCACTTCGTTGGAATTCTTGTGTATTTATAGGCAACCAATAGACCCTTTCAGAAAAGATGTCTTGTTTCACAAACATACACGACTATTTATTCGAATTTTGAATTTAAAATTCAAATAAATAATTAACTCTAGGATCTCGTGCCTGTTGAGTCAGTCTCGTGCCTGTTGAGACAATATCGTGTCTGTTATGTGCTATTTCATAATGATCAGTTCCGAGGCTAACATGCACGGTACGAGTAAGGTCGATCCCGGGAGTGTTTCACATGATAGGCACGGAACTTCTTTCTTCCGATGTGGGAAGAATCCAACTTCCAACTTACCAATAACAAACTATCTTACACAACGTTGTAATTCTATTTGGAATATATTTGAATAAAATTACTGTATAAGGGGTTTATTGGGAATTATAACTGTTACTTGATCCCAAAGAAAGGAAACTTTGTCCCATTTTTTCAACTAATTTTCAAAATGCTAGGGGCACTGCAGTACTTTTAACTGAAAAAACGGTCAAAGCAACACGCACACTCATTGTTTTAATATATTCTCTGTGTATTTTGACTTAAATCTACAAATAATTAAATCTACAATCATATATATGTCGGTGGTCGCCACTTCGGCCGCCATTTTGTTATACTCGTTAATACTTAGCTAGTTCACTATATACACGTACAACAACAACAATAACAACCCAGTATAATCTCACTTAGTGGGGTCTGGGGAGGGTAGTGTGTACGCAGACCTTACCCCTACCCTGAGGTAGAGAGACTGTTTCCAAATAGACCCCCGGCATCCTTCCCTCCAAGAACTTCCCACCTTGCTCTTGGGGAGACTCGAACTCACAATATTTTAATTTGTGAATCACAAGATTTTAACTAAAGAGAAAAAGGTAAGTATTTAACCGCAGATTTTTTTATTTTTTATTTTTATCCGTGGTTTCCAAGCATCGCTTTGCGAACCCGACTAGCTGTACCCACCGGGACCCGCTGTTTCAATGCGTGCACCAGGTTAGTTCCACGGGCCCTGGAGACGCGACCAGGGGCGGATTTAGGGGGGCGCAAGGGTGTTCACCCTTCGCCGAAAAATTACACTGTATATATAAGGCAAATCTGTTTTTTATTTCTATATATTAAGTTTTGAACACCTTTAACACAATTCAAAAGTGTAGTTTAGTCAACCCTTCGTGGAAATTCTGCCTCCGCCACTGAACACGACCAGTTTGTAATGCCTCCAAGGGCCTACGGGGGCTTGAACTGGCGACCTGAAGGACTTTGTCCTCAGGCCTTTACCAACCGAGCTACCCTCAGGGTTTTAACCGCAGATTCAATAAGAGAAAGAAACCATAGATATTAAATCAAGCATCATATCGTTTATTTTAAACAAAAACATCATGAATACTCAGGAGAACAAAAATCTAGAGCAGGGTGTTGTATGTAGGAAGTATTGGATCCAAGTCGAATCGACGAAATAACTTTTTCTTCTTTCTTCCCAAGTTACGCTGAATTGGGTCCACCCTTTCTGCCCAAAACTGACTGTCTTCGAATGCATCTTCAAACCAGACCCCGAGGGTTTGAATTTGGAATTTGGGTTTTTCAAACATCAACTTTCAAGCGGAAAAGCCCAATTTCATACCCAAAAGTCTGAAGGGCGAAGTGCACCAGTAGCCATTTTTAAGTTTGATATTTAAATTAGAGAAATTTTCACAAACCACTATTGTTTAGTGGTTATTAGCTAATTGTAGCTATCATTTACTATATTACTTTCTATAGCTATGTTTTCAGTTTTGCTAGAGTGTATTCGATGTATTTAAGCTACTGTATTCATGAATACAGTAGCAAAACTCGGCGTGAAACAGGGGAGTACAGCTATGCAATTATTGTATTCGACTGTATTCACATATGTATTTGTGAATACAGTAACGTAAATAGCGTAAATCGTGGTCTATTCAGCTGTTTTTAAACGAAAAGTGAATCAATTAACACAAATAGACTCCTAATATAACTCAACAAACTCAATTATAAATCTAAATACATAAATTATATTAATTAAAAAAAACATATGAATACATTCATGAAATATAGCGAGACACTTATTACAATGAAATACATGTAATACAGTGAGATACATGGAAATATAATAAATAAAAAGACAATAAATACAATGAAATACATAGAATACAACGAGATATATTGAAATACAATGAAAAAAGGAAACAGATTCTTCCAGTTGCTCAGCCCCAAACTCCGTCGTCTTTGTTCAAGAATAACCCTAATGTCGTCTCGTCAATAGCAGATTTCCAACCTCCATTGTCAGCCCCAATTTACCCTATGTCAGATTTCAACATTGATACGAAACATAAGACTTGCTAATGCTAAATCCCCATATTTTCTTCGCTATCTTTTATTGGATTGGATATAGGAGCAAGTATGATAACAAAAGGATTGATGCAATGGTCATTGGATTCAGAGAAACAGGAGGTTGGCACAATGGCGCTACCAAAGGGTGTTTTTATCCCGATGGAGTTTGGTGGAACGGAAAAGTGGGGGTATATAAACCGAATTGGAAAACCGCATCAAACCGAAAAATAATTATATTCTAGGGCTTGATTTCAACATTGATTCAAAGCCTCAGGCCACTAACAATGAAAATTTCGTTCGACAATGGAGATGAATCAGTGGAGAATCATGGTTGTATTCATAGAGAAAGACCGGCGTTGAGAGAGAGAGGGTGGAGAAAAATCTGAAAAAATGAGAGAGAAAAATAATACAAAGCGTATTTTATGACTAAAGGGTAGGAGGTGACCATAAATAGATATTTGGCTATAATTTTTTTTTTTAAAAAAAGGCTATAAAAATCAAAATGTAGCTATGGAATATAATTTTTTTAAAAAAAGTATTTATTTAAAATAAATAAGGTATCAACCTTTGCTACAGGAGGTAAAAATTCCTTTAAATTATATCTATAATTTATAATGTATTTAGAGATTAGCCAACTCGTCCAAACTTTAGGACTAAGTATCTTGAACTTTGTGTTGCTAATTTGAAATTCGGGACTTAATATCCTAATTTTTTAATCCATAATTTATAATGTATTTAAAGATTAACCAACTCATCCAAACTTTAGGACTAAATATCTTGAATTTTTGCATTGCTAATTTGAAATTTAGGACCTAGTATCCTAAATTTTTAAGCTGCTAATTTGAAATTCCGAATTAAGTATCCTAAATTTGTGAACTACTAATTTGAAATTCAAGACTAAGTGTCTTGAATTTCTGAATTGCTAATTTAAAATTCAGGACATAATTCGAATTTTATACATATTTTTCGAACTTTAGAATATGATGTTTAAAATTCAGGACGTTGTGTCCTAAAGTTTGAGCGAATTAGCTAATTTTTAAATATATTATAAACATCACACTTAAAGTGGCTACCTGGTGTCATTTCCACAAGTTTGAAGAAGAAGAAAAAGAAGAAGCAATAGGTTCAGGTTAAAATAGCACGTGCAAGCCAGTTTTCGGACTGGTCATTCAAAAATAGCCAGTGTTTGCAAAATCATTAAAAAATAGCCATTATTATGCTGCAACAGGGACCGGTCCAGCATAATATACTGTAGATCGGTGCACCTATGTATGAACTTCCAGCATATTATGCTGGAACTCTAACACGCGAAAAGTTCCAGCATAATATACTGGAGATTGGAGCACATATGTATGAACTTCCAGCATATTATACTGGACCGGTATATTATACTGGAACTCCAGTATATTATGTTGGAGTTCCAGTATACTTATGCTGGAACTCTATTATAATATGCTGGAGTATTTTCCGGATTTTGAACAGTATTTTCGTTCATAATTATCTTTACATAAAAAGTGGCTAAATTTCGATTACTTTTGAAACTGTGGCGATTTTTGAATGACCACTTGTAAATCTGGCTATTTTTTCTCCCTATGTTCAGTCGAAAGTTTATCAAAATTGGCTAAACTCTAAATAATTTTTTAATCTGATATATTTTAAATAGAGAAGCCGCTACCTGGTGTCATTTCTACTAGTATTTGTCCTTTTTAAAAAAAAATAAATTATCACAAATATTGTTCGACGAAGTGAGGAAATTAAAGTGCTCAGTTTGACACAACCCAACTAATCTAGGCTATATATTTACATAAGATGATAGACATTTATGAAGTTTGTTAGAGAATGTGCATGGTTGAGATTAATGTATAAGATGTTGTGCTCTCTTTTCTTCACTAAGTTTTTTCTTAGTATATTTTATCAATATTACATTAAATGGGAGTATTATTAAAAACAAATCTCCAAATTTGTTTGTTTACATCTCTTGATCTATTTTTGTTGTTATGTAATAATAACCACGATATAATTATTCCAATCTCATTCATTTACAACTTGTCCCCCTCATTAATTATGAACGCGATGAATTTGGCTTATTGACTGTAACATTTTACCTTTTATTTACTTTTTGAATTGGTCAGCAATTTTTATTTGTTCTCGTCTTCTAAAGTAACAATACAATATAATGCAATAGGTAACAACCATTCAAACAAGCCGTTAATATAATCCATCCACAATATAACCTACAACTGCGGGCAAAAAAAGTTATTCCACCCATTTTCAGTTTATATAACTTTATTTTTTTAGTCCGCTTTAATTTTTATTTTATATATTTGAACTTCTGTAACTTATTCACTAGCACATGGTACAAGAGGATGTGAGATCAGTGTAAGTGGGGTAAAACTTATATCAAATTACTAATTTAACTTTAATAGTTAATAATAAAATGAACATACATACATATACAACAACAACAACAACCCAGTATAATCCCACTTAGTGGGGTCTGAGGAGGGTAGTGTGTACGCAGACCTTACCCCTACCCTGAGGTAGAGAGACTGTTTCTAAATAGACCCCCGACATCCTTCCCTCCAAGAACATACATACATATCACTTAACGAATTTTATGAGTGTAAGACACATAAAATTGAAAAATTCGACGAGTTAGTTTTTTTCTAATCAATTCAAATTAAATTGAGGATAGCAAGTAAAGAACGTTTGATACTTTCGTTTTATATTCTATGGAAGCTTTGATTAAAGAGCTTGGTGTTGATGTTATAATGACCACTTTTAGTCAAAACTCTTAATTATTTGATTAAATAAATATATCATGCTACTTCTTCCAATAGCAATAGCCACTTGCCAGAGTATCTCCAGTGATTAAACAATAAAGGCATTACATGCATATGTTCAGCTTGTTTGGACGATTGTTACGTATTGTTTCATAATGTATTGTATCGTATTGTATTATATTATTTGATGATTATACAATATTTGGGTAGATTGTATTGTTTCTCATTATTTCATGATATCCTACTATCACTACAAGAAAAAGGTTTATTAGCGACCAACGTTTAGTGACTTGTTAAAAATTTGGTCCCTAGAAGCATACCTGATTTTCTGTTGGCCCCTAACTCTCGATTTTATGCTCTTAAATGACGACGATGTGAGTAATGTGGTCCTTAAAAAAATCAATAACTGGTCCCTAGTGCTCCATATTGAGCGCGAGTGAGCATCAACTTAGATTAATTCTTAAAAAGAATTATATATAATTAAATTAAAAAGGAAACTAAAGTATTAAACAAAAACACCTCAAACCTAATAACTCCATCTGTCGAAATCCATAATTTCTGGTGCCGCCGTCCGCTTCTCCTTAGGCAGCGAGCGAAAACTAGGGATTCTCGAGAAAGATCTCAAAGTTGATTTTGGTAATTTTGTTGATTTTCCTTGTCTCTTTTTTTGTTTGTGTGTGGATTTAGAGCTATGTAAGGACACCGTCAATGTTTTCTAATTTCTCTATCCGGTGATTTTTTTTCTAATACACCAACAACAACAAAGTGAGTTCTGTGGATGGTAGTGTGTACGCAGACCTTACCCTACCCTGAGGTAGAGAGGTTGTTTCCAAATAGACCCGACATCCTTCCCTCCAGAACTTACCACCTTGCTCTTGGGAGACTCGAACTCACAACCTCTTGGTTGGAAGTGGAGATTGCTTACTATCAGAGCAATCCCTTCTTACCAATTCAAAAATTCCCTTTCATTTAGTGATTCCCGCTCTCGTTTTACTATTCTTTTGATCTTTCAAGCGGGTATAATCGTACGAGCCATATAGGTAATTTTTTGTATTATAATATCTTGAATTGAGGTGCTCTGTGAGATTACAATCTCAATTTTTGTATATTCTCCAAATCTTATGGGGGTTTTATTCTGTTGGGCTTGCAAAATGGTTTGTTTGAGATGTAGATGATGTTGTAGTGGGATTTAGAAGCAACAAGACAATTGTCTTTGAAGGCGTGAACATACAGTAGTAGGAAAAGAGAGCAGATGTTTCAAAATCAAGGAGTTTCTTCAAAAAGTTGTAGTCTTATTGCAATATTGTGTTGGAGAAATATTGTATGGCAAAACCAGCAACATTGAACCAGGTAATTAGAATTGCAGTCTACTATTGAATCCTAATTTTGAGATATCTTTGTTTTCTAATTTCTATTTGTCTTTAAAATTTGAGTTCACAAACATATAGTAAATCAGTAGAAGTGATAAAAAAGTTATATGAGAGACATTCTGAGTTAACAGGTGTAAATTTTGTAGAGGATGGAGGTTAGAGTTGTTGAGAAATTCAAGGATATACCCTAGTGTTTTTAGAATAACTGACAGAGAAAGAGTAGTAAAAATATATATTAAAATATACTATAATTTTCTCTTTATGAACTTTAAAGTTACCCTATCCTAAGAGGGAATATTGAAAATCAGCCCAGTTTAAAGGAGGGCAATTCTCAGTTCAATTAAATACATATTATTTAGACTTATGTAATATCTTTGGTTGTTACAATTCTCAGCTCAATTAAAGGCTTTCTACAAACTTTTCCATTCTGTGTCTCATCTACATTTGCTTGCATTAGATGTGAAATGAGCTACTTGCACTCTTGGCAATTGTGTTGGAGTTTGATTCACTTTTTTGATATGTTGGACTCTAGTCACATTGGTTCAGTCTTATAAACAAGGATCAGGGGATGGGACATAAGAAGATAAGAAACTTTGTGGTTGGGTAGCCGAAATTAAGTAGGACCGGGTTTAGCAGCAAAAGTTTTCTCCTTTTAGATGCAACAACAACAACAACCACCCAATGCTTATTATAATTATAATTTTATTCAATAAAAATTCTACTTTCAAATAGTTAAATAGTATGTCAATTTTGAATTGTTGTGCTTCAGGAATTATTGTGCTTTTGACTCCTACAAATTTTGCTAATGCATAATTTCTAAAGTTTCTAAAAGTAAGAAAATCGTATAGTTTAAGATAGCTTTAATAATAAGGGACTTCAAATAAGGAAATTCATATATGGTAAAAAGTTAAACAAATTTAATGTGTTAGATATTGGGATTTTCTACCTAAAAATTGTAAAAGCAACTTAAAATTATAAATTTATCTAACGTGAAATCTATTTTTAAAGGATAAAAAAGACAATTTCACTAAAGGGCTTTGTACTTTGCGCATATATCTCATATTAATTAGTATAAAACTTTACTAATCATATAAAAATTATTAAACTATGTACAATTGTTAAGTATCATTTCCAAAATATTTTTAGAATTTTATATTGAATTAAAGAGTATGATAATTATGGATATTGAAATAATTTATATCAAATAATAATATCTATTAGAATGTGTATTTAAATTTTAGTACATAAAATTTATAGATTTGATTAAAAGGCAATGGACATACTATTATATAACCTGAGGATCAAACATGCTTTTTCATAAATAGTCTTTCTTTCTTTTTATTTTTTATTTTTGCTAAGATAATTAAGTCATATAAAATTAATTGATTTTAATTGTATTACCAGTTATAAATTTTTAATTGAGAAGGAGTGGCAACGACATTCACTGTAAAAGTGAATGGTGCAGGATATGGTTACTTTGAAGGAAAAAGAGGGTTGAGATAGGGAGATCCTATGTCTCCATTACTGTTTGTGCTTGTTATGGATTACCTAACTAGAGGGTTGAATAAAATGAGTGAGCTCCCAGATTTTCAATTTCACCATATGTGCAAGACCACCAAACTGACACACATGATATTTGCAGATGATTTGATATTATTTTGCAAAGGTAACAGTTAATCTATCCATAGGATGTTGGAAGTAGTGAACCATTTCAATGAAGTGTCAAGGCTGGTAGCTAATATGGAGAAATCAAACATATTTTTAGCAGGGTTGGATGAGGCTACAAAATAGAATATTGTGAGAGATACATGGTTCTTAGTGGGTACATTACCTATGAGATACCTGGGGCTACCATTAACTTCAAAGAAGTGGAGCAAAGTAGAGTGTCATCAGCTAGTGGAGAAGATTACAATAAACATTCAATCAGGGTATGCGAAACAACTATCATATGCAGGTAGACTGCAAGTGATCAATGCAGTGTTGTTTGTAATATACAACATTTGGGAGGGGGGAGGGGGGAGGCGTCTATATACTCCCTCAAAGTGTTATAAAAGCAGTTCATAGGAAATACAGGGAGTATTTATGGGGCAGTACAGAAGGATATAGAAAGATGACATTGGTATCATGGGATGTACTATATAGACCAAAGAAATATGGAGGACTAAACATTAAGGGATGTAAAAATTGGAATATAGTTTCTGTTGGTAAACTGTTATGGCAATTAGTGACAAACAAGGAAGTATTGTGGGTGAGATGGGTACATGGGGTATCTAAAGTTTTGTTGTTATATATATATATATATATATATATATATATATATATATATATATATAACAACAAAAATAGATCAAAGAGATGTAAACAAACAAATTTGGAGATTTGTTTTTAATAATACTCCCATTGAATGTAATATCCTTGATAAAATATACTAAGAAAAAACTTAGTGAAGAAAAAAGAGCACAACTTCTTATACATTAATCTCAACCATGCACGTTCTCTAACTAACTTCATAAATGTCAATCATCTTATGTAAATATATAGCTAGTTGGGTTGTGTCAAACTGAGCAGTTTAATTTCCTCACTTCGTGGAACAATATTTGGGATAATTTGAAAAACAAAATGGACAAATACTTGTAGAAATGACACCAGGTAGCGGCTTCTCTATTTAAAATATATCAGATTAAAAAATTATTTAGAGTTTAGCCTGTTTTGGTAAACTTTCAACTGAGCCTATTGCTTCTTCTTTTTCTTCTTCTTCAAACTTGTGGAAATGACACCAGGTAGACACTTTTAAGTATGTTGTTTAAATTATATACACAGTTTATAATATATTTAAAAAATCAGCCAATTCTCTCAAACTTTAGGACATAACGTCTTGAATTTTAAACATCGTGTTCTAAAGTTCGAAAAATATGTCTAAAAATTCGAATTATGTTCTGAATTTTAAATTAGCAATTCAGAAATTCAGGATACTTAGTCTTGAATTTCAAATTGGTAGTTCACAAATTCAGGGTACTTAGTTCGGAATTTCAAATTAGCAGCTTAAAATTCAAGATACTTAGTCCTAAAGTTCAGACGAGTTGGTTAATCTTTAAATATATTATAAATTATGGATTAAAAATTTAGGATACTAAGTCCTAAATTTCAAATTAGCAGCGCAAAATTCAAGATACTTAGTCCTAAAGTTTGGACGGGTTGACTAATCTTTAAATACATTATAAATTGTGGATATAATTTAAATATCAAACTTAAAAATGGCTACTGGTGCACTTCGCCCTTCAGACTTTTGGGTATGAAATTGGGCTTTTCCGCTTGAAAGTTGATGTTTTGAAAACCCAAATTCCAAATTCAAACCTTCGGGGTCTAAAGTTAGCGTCTTGCCAAAACCTAACTTATAGCCCATTTGGTCAAACTGCAAAAATCAAGTTATTTTGAGAAATGCTTTTCTCAAAAGTACTTTTGGTGAGAAACAATTTATGTTTGGCTAATTCGTTTGAAAAGCACTTCTGAGCAGCAATTAGTGTTTGGTCAAGCTTTAAAAAACTGCTTCTAAGTGTATTTTTCTCAAAAGTGCTTCTCAAAAAAGTGCTTTTGGAGAGAAAATACTTTTTTCTGCTTCTCCAAAACTGCTTCGGCTTCTCCTCAAAAGTACTTCTTTTTTCAAAAACTTGGCCAAACACCTTAATTTTAGAAAAAAATACTTTTGACAAAAAAAAAAGTACTTTGTCTCAAAGGAAGCTTGGCCAAACAGGTTATAGATCTTAGGTATGAATTGAACTTCATTCAAACTGAAGTTTAGGCTTTGGTAGAGCCAAACTTCAGACCCACGATTTCAACTTCAGGCCACATGTTTGAAGTTGATTCTAAGGCGGCTATACTTTAAAAAATTTGCAAATTTTGGCTATTCTTCGAAGAATTCGAAATCAAAATGTTGTTTTTTTTACTCAAAATACGCAAATAAGTGTTAAAAAAAGTAACCAAACTATATATAATGCCACAAATAGTGGCGCTATAGAGTAACGTTAACTGCACCGTTACTGTATAGCGCCACTATTTGTGGCGCTATACTGACACACCTTACATAGCGCCATTAATAGTGGCGCTATACCCCTTATTACCATCACACATAGCGCCATTAATAGTGGTGCTATACCCCTTAATACAAATGAATCCGGAACCAAAATGTGGTTTTTTTTACTCAAAATACGCAAATAAGTGTTAAAAAAAAGTTACCAAACTATATATAACGCCACAAATAGTGGCGCTATACAGTAACGTTAACTGCACCGTTACTGTATAGCGCCACTATTTGTGGCGCTATACTGACACACCTTACATAGCGCCATTAATAGTGGCGCTATACCCCTTAATACAAATCCTCCGTCTTCTTCTTCTTCGTTCCATCTCCCTCATTTCTCATTTCTTACTCCCTTCTGGTCCCCCCCACCCCCACCGATTCTTCCCCAATTTAAAAAAAAAAAAATTGGTCCCCCCGTCACATAAAAGTTGAATATTGGTGGTCCCACTGTCGAGTAGAGCTTCGTGTTATTGTGGATTCACTCTTCCGGAGTCAAAATTTCGATCTATTTACATTCTGAAAATTCTAAATCGAGGTATTTCGATTTATTTTAAGTTGAAACTTTTATAACAATGCATATTACTTGATTTGTATGTGTTCTATTTCGGTTTGTGTTTATTTTTTCCGAAACTAGCATGTTAAATTTTATCCGAATTTAATTTTAGTGTTGTATAAAAATATGTAAATTAGTCTAAAAAATGTGTTTGTTAATATCCTCATGTATATTTATGTGTTTTTATGCCGTTTAGTTTAGATTATTTTTTAGCGTAGTAAAATGTAGACCTTTTTAGCGTAGTAAAACGTAGACCCTTTTAGCGTAGTATTGTGTAGTAATTGTTTAATTATCTTATATTCTAGCACGAAACCCATAATTATATATATATAATTCTTACAATTAATTTATTAAAAAATATGAATAAAAATTATAAAAAAACATAAAATTATTAATGATAGTTTGGTACTACTGAGCGTCAGCAACCTCATTATGAATCCTTGGAATGTGTCTGAATTCTATGGCCTGAAAACGCTGGCAAAGCTCATGCAGACATTGTCGATACGGTATAAGCTTCAAGTCCCGTGTTTCCCATTCCCCTTGAATCTGGTGTACCAGTAAGTCCGAGTCACCCATGACCAAGACTTCCTGTACACCCATATCCACAGCTAATCTCAATCCCAATATACACGCCTCATATTCTGCCATGTTGTTTGTACAGTAGAAACGAAGCCGAGCTGTAACAGGGTAATGCTGACCTGTTTCCGAAATAAGTACTGCTCCTATTCCCACACCCTTCATATTTGCAGCCCCATCAAAGAAAAGTTTCCATCCCGACTTCTCAGCTTGTTCTAATTCTTCAATGTGCATTATCTCTTCATCAGGGAAATAAGTTTTCAAAGGCTCATAATCTTCATCAACGGGGTTCTCAGCCAAGTGATCGGCTAATGCCTGTGCTTTCATGGCAGTCCGTGTCACATAGACAATGTCGAACTCTGTAAGTAAGATCTGCCACTTTGCAAGCCTTCCTGTGGGCATGGGTTTCTGGAAAATATACTTCAACGGGTCCAAGCGAGATATAAGGTAAGTGGTGTAAGATGACAAGTAATGTTTCAATTTCTGTGCCACCCAAGTTAGGGCACAACATGTCCTTTCCAGATGAGTATACTTGACCTCGTAAGATGTGAACTTCTTACTGAGATAGTAGATAGCCTGCTCCTTTCTGCCCGTAACATCATGCTGCCCCAGTACACAGCCGAATGAACTGTCCACAACTGTCAGATATAGAATCAAAGGTCTCCCTGGTTCTGGTGGGACCAGCACGGGTGGGTTTGACAAATACCTCTTTATCTTATCAAAAGCCTCCTGGCATTCATCAGTCCATTTGACCGCGGCATCTTTCTTTAACAATTTGAAAATTGGTTCACACGTTGCCGTGAGCTGAGCAATGAACCTGCTGATATAGTTCAGTCTTCCCAACAAACTCATCACCTCGGTTTTGTTTCTTGGAGGTGTCAACTCCTGAATAGCTTTGATCTTTGACGGGTCTAATTCAATACCCCTCCGGCTAACTATAAATCCCAACAACTTCCCAGATGGCACCCCGAAAGCACATTTCGCAGGATTGAGCTTAAGATTGTATCTGCGAAGCCTTTGAAAGAATTTTCTCAAATCTCTGGCATGGTCAGATTGCTGTCTAGACTTAACGATCACATCATCCACGTATACCTCAATTTCTTTATGTATCATATCATGGAAGATAGTTGTCATGGCCCTCATATAAGTTGCCCCAGCATTTTTCAAACCAAACGGCATGACCCGATAACAATACGTTCCCCACGGCGTGATGAATGCCGTCTTTTCTGCATCTTCCTTATCCATTAGAATCTGATGATAACCCGCATAACAATCCACAAAAGAGCCAATATCATGTTTGGCACAATTGTCGATCAGTATATGGATGTTGGGCAGTGGGAAATTATCTTTTGGGCTTGCTTTGTTAAGGTCTCGATAATCGACGCACACCCTGGTCTTGCCATCTTTCTTTGGCACAGGCACGACATTGGCTAACCAAGTGGGGTACCGTGTAACCTGAATGACCCTTGCCTCAAACTGCTTGGAGATCTCTTCTTTGATCTTCACACTTATGTCTGTTTTGAACTTTCTCAACTTCTGCTTGACAGGGAGGAGTGCTGGATCAGTGGGCAATTTATGAACCACCAAATCGGTGCTTAGACCCGGCATATCATCATATGACCATGCAAAAACGTCTTTGTACTCATGCAATACTTTAATTATCTCCTCCTTGAGTTGTGGATCCAAATGAACACTTATTTTAGTTTCCCGTACATTATCTTGGTCCCCTAGATTAACTGCTTCTGTGTCATTTAGGTTAGGTTTGGGTTTTTCTTCAAAGTGGCTTAATTCTTTACTAATTTCCTCATAAGCTTCATCATTATTACAATCCATCCCATCATCACACTCGACCTCTTGTATTATTACTTCTGAATTAGATTGGCTTTTAAAGCTGGGCCGAAGATTCCTCATGCATGTCATGTCATTGATATCAGCATAAAGAGAACTGTACAAAGAAAAGAAACGAAAATGGAAAGAGAATTAGGGACGAAGAAAATTGCATTTCATTAAACGTAAAGACAACAAGGTTTTAACTCATCCAAACGGACGGAACATAACAACTGGATTACAAACCCTGGAATAATCCAGGTGACAAAAAGGAAAACAAAACCCACTACCACGACTCCCTCCGAACTGGAAGAGGAGTAGCTTCCCAATTGCTGATGTTAGCACGTGGTCCGATGTACTGTATGTCTGCTCTGCTTGACCCTTCCCCGGCCTCAACCATGTTTACTTCAACAAATACTTTCTCAAACACCTTATCCAAATTCCCATCCGCCTCAACTAACGAACCCGATATCTTTGCCAATGACTGTTTCTTGATATTCGGCCTGACGAAGGACCTGGACAATCGAGGAATTGGTTTAGGGAGCACCCAAGCTTTCTTCTTCAATTTACGGGCCTTTCTGACATCTGCCGCTGTTGGTTTGAACCCTAACCCGAAGGTGTCCAAATTTTTGGGCAAAGACACAGGTTGAGTAATGCCCTGCAGTTCAACCCCCAAACCCTTCCCGGGCACGAACCCGTTATTCAACATTTCTGACACTACCATGACGGTCGTAGCTGACACCCTAGGACATGGCATGCTTTTACCCTCAAGCAACCTGCTCACCGGAACCGTGTCGAGGATCTGATACACCCATGGCCCCTTATCATCTTCGGTCTCTATAAAGGGTACAATGGCATCATTCACGGCGCATGTGGGATCTTCCCCATGTAACACAATTTCTTGTCTGTCCCACTCGAATTTGATCATTTGGTGCAGTGTGGAGGGCACGACTTTTGCCGCATGAATCCACGGTCGACCCAACAAAAGATTATAGGATACTGCAGCATCCAACACCTGAAATTCCATCGTGAACTCGACTGGGCCAATAGTCAATTCGAGTACAATATCCCCTACTGTGTTTGTTCCCCCTCCATCGAACCCTCGAACACAAATGCTATTTTTGCGGATTCTATCCTCATCAATCTTTAACTTGTTCAATGTGGATAACGTGCAAATATTAGCGCTCGACCCGTTATCGATTAGTGCCCGAGTAACCATTGAACCTTCACATTTGACCGTCAAATAGAGAGCCTTGTTGTGTTCTGTGCCTTCCATAGGCAATTCATCATCAGAAAATGCTATCCTGTTCACTTCAAAGATCTTGTTGGCAATTGTCTCTAAATGGTTTACTGAGATTTTGTCAGGCACATGAGCCTCATTCAATATCTTCATTAAAGCTCGGCAATGCTCATCAGAGTGAATTAATAATGACAACAACGAGATTTGGGCCGGTGTTTTTCTCAGTTGATCAACAATGGAATAATCTTGTCCTTTCATCTTTTTCAGAAACTCTTCTGCTTCCTCTTCCGTTACAGCTTTTTTAACTGGCACTGGATTGTCTTTTGCGCCCTTAGCTTTTCTCAACTCTTCAGGGGCGAAACAACGTCCTGACCGGGTCAGTCCCTGTGCTTCACAACTTTCTTCCTCAATTTCCTTTCCTTTGTATGTCACCACTACTTTGTCATATTTCCAGGGTACGGCTTTGCTATCAACCATGGGTAACTGGACTACCGGTTTTATGACAACCGGCTCTATATAGACTCCCTTCACGACCACCACGGGCATGGATACTGACCTTGGTACCACTATCTTGACTGGCTCCTGCTTTTTCTCGGCCACAAACGGTCCCTTTCCCATTACTAGCACTGGCTTGTCTTCTACTGCTTTTAACTGAACCACTGGCCTTGCACTCACTGTCTTTTCTTTGGTTTCCGTAGAACGAATCACCATAACCACCTGCGAAGGTTTCTTAGGCTCTTCCCCCTTATGTATCAGTTCGATCATGTTGGCCTCATAATGCGCTGGTAACGGATTTTGATTGATGTTCGGGGCCTCTAGAGCCTGTACCTCAATACGACGATTATCAATGAGCTCTTGGATTGCGTTTTTCAACTTCCAACATTTTTCAGTATCGTGCCCCGGCATCCCTGAGCAATACTCGCAGCTAACAGAGTGGTCCAGGTTTCTGGGAAGAGGATTTGGTGCTTTGGATTCAACTGGGGTCAACATCCCCAACTGTTTCAATCTGTGGAAAAGAGAAGTGTAAGATTCTCCCAGCGGGGTAAATGTTTTTTTGTTTGGGGCCTTCTCATTTCTAAAAGCTTGGTTTGGGCGGAAGCTGGTTCCTGGTCTGTTAGCCCTGGGAGGTGGATAGGTGTTTTGTGGGTGTGGCTGTGTATTTTGGGGACTTGGTGTACGCCATTGCGAGTGCACTGGGGGTTGAGTGTAGGTCTGGGCGTGGTGAATAGAAAATTGTGGTTCTGGTGGTGGATAATAGTGTTGCGGTGGACCATATGAGGTATATTGATAGTTTGGGTGATGGGGTCTGGGTTGGTTGTAGTAGAGTGGACGGTTATTGTGCCTGGACCAAACATTAGCTTCAACTGCAGCAACTTCTTCTTTCTTCTTCTTTCCCAGCACACCACCAGTACCGCTTTGGATGGCCTGGGTGGTTGCTTTCAAAGCCGAGTAGCTCAAGATCTTGTTAGATTTCAATCCTTCTTCAATCATGGCTCCCATCTTTACCACTTCATTAAACGACTTCCCGACAGATGTCACTAGATGACCAAAATAGGTAGGTTCCAATGTTTGCAAGAAGTAATCTACCATCTCACTTTCCCGCATGGGAGGATCAACCCTTGCAGCTTGTTCCCTCCAGCGGAAACCAAACTCTCTAAAACTTTCCCCAGGCTTCTTTTCTAGTTTCAACAATGACAGACGATCAGGGACTATTTCGAGGTTATATTGAAAATGGCCGATGAATGCCTGGGCCAAATCATCCCATGTATACCATCGGCCGGGGTCTTGCCTCGTGTACCATTCTAGCGCTGACCCGCTCAGGCTTTGCCCGAAATATGCTATCAACAACTCATCTTTTCCCCCAGCCCCTCTCATTTTGCTACAAAAACCACGCAGATGGGCTACTGGGTCACCGTGCCCCTCATATAAGTCAAACTTCGGCATTTTAAACCCCGCAGGCAACTGTACATCAGGAAAAGGGCACAAATCTTTGTATGCGACACTAACTTGGTTTCCTAAACCATGCATGTTCCTGAAGGATTGCTCCAGGCTTTTGACTTTACGAATCACCTCCTCTTGTTCTGCATTCTTAACCGGTTTCTCAACTTCTCCCGGGATTTCAAAATGGGGAGAGGAGGTATATGGCTCAGGCGCTTTGAAAGTGGGTTCGGGAGGGTAATATTGGGTGTCGTGAGCTTGGAATAGCGGCTCACTGGATGATCTATGTAGTGGAGCTGGGGGAGGTGCCACAAAGACGGGAACATTTGGTGGAGGAGGGTTTTGAGTGGGAGGTGGAGCTTGGGAATCATAAGCCTCTCTTCCCTGATAATAGTGATGGCTTGGGAAACTTGTTGAAGGACCGGGAGAGGGGTATTCCGGCGTGTGTACTGGTTGGAGGGTAGGAGTAACGGGTAGTTCTTGCCCCTTCTGGGCTCTAGCTAAGGCTATCTGCATTTCATTCATTTCTAGCCTCATTTTTTCCATTTTCTCCAGGGCTTCCTTCAGCATCTGATTGGCCGTTTTTTCTGACTCAACGCTGTTGTCTGACCCAGTCATGCTTTCTGGTATAGGACCTTTTGATCTTGTTTGATAATGGTACGGTGCCAGTACGCTCTAACAACTAACTGATATTGGAAGCAAAAGAAAATGAATATGAGTATCAGCAGCAGCAGTAAAATCAGTACAACACAGCAACAATAGCCCAGCAACAGTAACAAACCAGTGGAGTAGTAATCCAAAAAAAAAACAAAATCTTCCAGCTTTGATGAAACAACAATTAATTCTGATTTCAAACAACAAAAGAAAGCAGAATATTTTTTTTAGTTTTTATATTTTATTTTTGAAAGCTTAAATATTTTTCGGAATTTTCTATCTCTTAAATGTTCAGCCCTTTTCTCTCTCTTATTTTCAGATTTGTTTCTCTCTCTCGTATCTGTGTATTTTTTCTCTATCTCTCTGTATATTTTTTTTTTGATTTCAAGACTTCACATATGTAACCCATCCCATAAACCTTTCAATTAATTAAAATCAATACTTTTTCTCTACCCAACCCATTATCTTTCCACTCATCCCCATTACATTAAATAAACATATCACACCACCCCATTTTATTTTGTCCCCCATGCTTCATTTAAAATAATGCAAGATTCCCCTTTAAATTAAATCTTGTCCCCCCTTTATATTAAATAATCATATCACAACCCACCCCATTTCATTTTGTCCCCCATGCTTCAAATAAACAATTACAAAATGTACAATTCCTAAACTACCCCTTCCGACCTTACTGAAATTACCAAACTACCCCTGAACGTATTACAAATTTACCAAACTACCCATCAGCTATAACACATCAATTAATCAAACTTAACCAAAATATAGACAATATGATCAATTTCTAACAATGTTCAAACAACAATATGAACACGGATGAACATCATAACAACAATATCACATGAACATGATTTTAACAACATTTCAACAACAAATCACATGAACACAAATTGAACAACCAAGAACAACTAAAATTTGATTGAACAATATTTTTAGCAACAACAAACCTATTTTTCGGATTAAACTTTAAACAAGATTATGAGACCAATTCAAGAAATAATCACAAATGATAAACAAGAAATAAGAAAATCAAACTATACAAATTTCGGATTCAAGATCAATCAAACAAAGTATGAACATGAATGAAAAGATTCAACCACAATAACAAACTTTATTCAAATTTCGAATTGAACTTAAACAAAACAAATAAACATATTCAAATCACTAATCTTCAAATAATCAATTAATCTTTCTTAATTAAATCCAACAAAAAAATATAACAAAGATACATGATCATGAATGAAATCTATATTAAACAAACAACGGATTCAAGCGATTTAAACTAAATCTAACAATATTAAACCTAAACTAACAATTCCTTTTTTGCAAAAATTAAATTAACATGAAATAAACTGAAAATCAATTAATTAAATTTTCATTTGAATCTGAAAATTAAACCAACCAAACATATAAACAAACTAAAAAAAATTATTTCAATGATGAACAAACAAAACAAGAATTGAATCATTTATCGATTTTGGATCCGAAAAATATCAAACAAATTACGGGCAAAAAATGAAACTCAAAAACCCACTAACCGGATCGAAACAATGACGAACTTGAACGGAAACAAATCTGCCCGGAAACAAATATCGCACCAAAATCATTTGACGCCGAAGACGATCACGAACGGACAAACGAAGAGCTTGAAGGAGAGGTAGCAGACAACCGTGAAAGCGATGCCGGACGGGGCAGCAGCAACGCAAAACGTGAGCAGCAGTAGATGCTGGACGAAGCAGTCACGCAGCATCATGAAGTGAGGAAGAAGAAGAAGCAACGATCAACGTGAACTTGAAGAAGAAGAAACACTCGCGATCTTGAAGAAGAAGAAGAAACACGGGCGGCGGGTGTGTGTGTGTTGTGTTGCCGTGGTTGTGTGTGTGTATGTGAAGGAGAAGAGGTGGGGGAAGGGCAGCCATGGATGGGGTGTTTGGATGCTTGAAGAAGAAGAAGAAAAGAGAGAAAGAGAAGGGGGGGGATGAGAGAGATGAGAGAGAGGGATTTTTTTAGGGTTTTCTTCCTTTTCTTTTTTTGTTTTGTTTTGTTTTGCTTTGTTTTTTTTTTGAAATGCAAGATAGGGGGTGTTGGGTTATGGACCGGGTTGACCCAGTTTGAAATGGACTGGGTCGTTTGGGAAGATTGGGCCATTTTTTGGGCCTGTGGCTTGAAATCGAAGAAGAGGCCCAATTCCGACTTTCTTTATATTTTCGCTCTCTTTTCTTCTTTTTATTTCTCTAAAACTAAATTATAAAAATACTTAAATTATTATTAAGAACTAAATTAAGTTATAAAAGTGCAAATTAACTTCCAATAACAATTAACGCACAATTAAGTAATAATTAAGCATAAAATTGTATATTTGGACATTAAATGCTAAAAATGCAAACGATGCCTATTTTTGTAAATTTTTATTTTTTTGTAAACAAACTTAATTACTAACAAATTATAGAATTAAATCCTACATACAAAATGCGACATATTTTTGTATTTTTTATTAATTTAGCAAATAAACATGCACAGACAAATACAAATAATTATTCAAAATATCACAAAATATCACAAAATTGCACACCAAGGAAAATTATTTTATTTTTGAATTTTGACGCTTCGATGTGCGGAATAAGTACAAGAGATATCAAGTCAATATCCAAGTTGAAGTGATTCCCGTTGAAAGTGTCCATTTCGCATGTGTGGGTGGGAATGTATTTACCCACTTTCCACATACCTGTTTTCTTCTTCGACGCACGCAACATCCAATTACATGGCCAAAACCACCTGCGGCAAATAGCCTTGTATACCGTCGGACTTGACTCCGATACCTGCATCTCACGACACTCTTTAACATTGTGCATTTTACAAGCCCTGCTTACGCGTGCTTTATCAGGAAAAAGCATCCCCTTTGCAAGCACCGTTGGTCTAGACTCATCCCACATTGCTGTCCGGATTTCATCAAAATCCCTTGTGAGAGCTTCCACATCCGGCACGGCTGGCAAGTTATCAATATAAGGAATCTCCCTTGAATGAAACGGCACTTCAGACTCGTACACTTTTCGTCTATGGGGGGCTCTCTTCAAATCGGGTCCTTCCTCCTCGTCCTCTTCATCACCATCCTCACGAGCAAATGGTGTCTCGTCTCCCGATTCATCGGCATTGTTATCGTAATCGCTGTTCTCTTCCTCACTCTGTGCATCTGCCAGATCCTGATGTAATACGTCGTTTTCGGGCAATTGAGTGAGTACGGGTAGTTCAACTTGCTCGTTTTCACTGCACATTTCAACAAAAATATAAGCTACTAAATTAATAAATGCTTTATATATGGCTGTAGCTTTTCACTTACAAGTCGTAATGTGATGACATTCCATGATGGACGTTTTCAGTTAGGTGATGACTACCGGATGGGCCACTTGTAAAATTCATATCCGGCCGGTACCCCCTATTAAATAAATGAGCGTTAAAATTAATTCAATACGCAAAAATATACATAATTAACACAAATGAAAATTGAAGTTTACCACTCTTCTTGTGAATTATGGAAAGCAGGGTATAAATTATTTTCTCGCTGCTCATTCGCCGACGGTGATAAATTTAAATCAAGAAAAAATCTTTCATCCGGAACATGTCCGGCAAAAACTGATCCAGAATAACCACCCGATGACTGGGGGTTATCTCTACTACGCACAACCTCATTTTTTGGAACGTCTTCGACCTTCACGTACATCTCCAACATTGTGATTACAAGAAATTCCCGGCATTCGTCCGGAGTCCTCAAGAAATCACTCAAAGTGTCATCATCGTCGATGTTAAACTCTGAGTAAAAAGCAACCCCTTGCGGCGTAACGGAATACGGATATCTTCCGGTTACTTTGAGTATCACTGAACGTTTTCTCACACTCATTTTTTTGCATAACAACGATATCAATGTTTCGTACTCCATTGAAAGTGGCAATTTAACATTACACTTAGCAGGTAAACTGTAGCCCACAGAGTTATTCTCCATCACAACCTCACTTCCCCCCCCAATATAATGATACTCTTATTCTACGTTCTTCAGACATAATGAAAAAATGCTGGAGAATTTAACAACAATAGAAACCAACAAGAGTTAAAAAAAAAATTTGAATGAAGTTGTGGCGATTCTACGATGTTTATATAGGAAATAGCTAGCCGGGGATTTTTTTTTTTGTATATAGCGCCACAAAAAGTGGCTTTATACGCTTTTAAATTATTGAACCCAGAAATTATTGGTAGGGTCAGGTAATAAGGGGTATAGCACCACTATTAATGGCGCTATGTAAGGTGTGTCAGTATAGCGCCACAAATAGTGGCGCTATACAGTAACAGTGCAGTTAATGTTACTGTATAGCGCCACTATTTGTGGCGTTATATATAGTTTGGTAACTTTTTTTTAACACTTATTTGCGTATTTTGAGTAAAAAAAAATCACATTTTGGTTCCGGATTCATTCTTCGAATAGGTGTCCTAAAAACAGCTATTACTACTACAGTAGCTAAAAACCTGCAGAATTACAGCAGAATTTTTGCATAGGATATATAATAAATCATTTTTCTATCACCACCCAATCCAAGAAAACAAATTTTTAACAATAGAATAGACAATATTTCCTATGACTGTTCAAGAAAACTAGTGGAATAAAAACAAGAGAACAAAAGGATGAATGATCCTGCTAATAGATTTTACTAATTCATAGGCCTAACAATCCTAGGAAAAATGACACTGTATAGCCGCCGATCGCCGTAAAAATAATAGCCGAAAAAACTATATAAAATTATACAAGTTTTATAAACTTTTTCTGCTACTAGATGTAAATAATTTCTGGCACGAGCTAAAAGTGATAATACTCCAACATCCTACGCTTCTGTGAAAACTTGACATCCCAGGAAGTGAAGAAAGCGATTGATGTGTCTAGATAAAGGCTGAAAGATAGCAATCACCTTGATCTTCATATCTTAAACATATTCTCGGGTTCGAGCACTAAGAATGGGGAATCTGTTATTGTTCGGAAGAACTTTACACCCCCTGGAATATTCGGTGCGAATATGGAATCTAGAACTCGCCACTTCATTTCTGAGAAAAGTATTCAGCAACATAAATCTGCTATCTGATATACATGATATGGCATAACAACTTCATATCTGAGAGCAATACTGTTCTGAAAATTGAACTCAATTAATCTTTTACGCATCATCCCATATGCATATATATATTAACACACAAAAGGCTGCTAGTTCTGTTTTTCTAAGTAGCAGAAGCATTTGTTGGGAATAAACCTCGTAAAATAATATTCACGGTATTAGTGATAAACGCAGAACACTAAGTTATGGTTAAATCAGCAAGAATAGAAATGCAACAATAATGACATCGAGATTTTACGTGGAAACCCTTCTGAATAAGGGAAAAACCACGGTCAAGAAGAGCAACTGATATCACTATAGCGAGGAATTTTATACTGTGTAGTAATGAGTAAAAATACTCCTAAGACCACTACACCCTCAAAAGAAATAAACAATTTTTTGCTTTTTCCACCTCACTACAATATCTCCCACACTCTATTTTTCTTCACAAACTATTTTCTTATAGTTTATGGAATACCTTGCTCTCTCTTTTCTCTCTTTGTTGGTGTATTACAAATGGCTCAGAAGCTCTCTATTTATAGAGATTCCATATCCCTACGGATGTCATCAGTGACATCAAAAAGAAAGGAAGAGATATTCAAACTCTTCAATTCAACAAAGACGGTGGCAGCCAAAAAAGACTTAGAAAAGTCTTTATCTATTTTTTGTCTTCCTCATTTATGGGGATGGACCCTACAAATCTTTCCCTCCAGATCCATTCATCTGTAGGAAGTAACACCGGACTTCTAGTTTGAGCGCATGCCGACAAGTTCTTTACAAAGCTCGAACTTGTCTCTTGGTACTATCTTGGTTAGCATATCTGCAGGATTTTCACTCGTGTGAATCTTTTTGACCTGTAAAGATTCGTTCTCCACCTGCTCATGAATCCAATGATATCTCACATCTATATGTTTTGTTCTTGCATGGTACATGGAGTTTTTGCTTAGGTCTATTGCACTCTGACTGTCGCAATAGACAACAAACTCCATCTGTCGCAATCCAAGTTCTTAAAAAAATCTCTTGAGCCATATCATCTCTTTGCCAGCTTCAGTAGCCGCAATATACTCCGCTTCAGTTGTAGATAGTGCGACACACTTCTGCAACTTCGACTGCCATGATATAGCTCCCCCTGAAAAAGTAAACAAATATCTTGTAGTGGAATTTCTGTTATCAAGGTCACCTTCCATATCAGAATCTGTATAGCCCTTCAAAATTGGATTTGATCCTCCAAAACATAAGCATTCATGTGAGCTTTCTCTTAGATACCTGAGTATCCATTTTACAGCTTCCCAATGCTCTTTTTCTGGATTTTCGAGAAATCTGCTAACAACACCGACTACATGAGCAATATCTGGTCGAGTGCATGCCATTGCATACATCAAACCTCCGACGGCAGAGGAATAAAGAATCTTGTCCATTCTCTCTTTTTCTTCCGTTGTTGTAGGACACATCTTCTTGCTCAACTTCATATGAGCAGGAAGGGGTGTGCGAACCAAGTTAGCACTTTTCATATTGAAGCGCTCCAGTACACGTTCTATGTACTTCTCTTGTGACAAGTAAATCTTCCTTTCGTTTCTTGAACGAGTAATTCTCATGCCCAAAATCTGCTTAGCATAACCCAAGTCTTTCATTGCAAAAGACTTATTCAACTGTTTCTTCAACTCGTCAATCTTGGATGCATTCCTGCCCACAATTAACATATCATCCACATATAGCAAGAAGATGATAAAGTCATCATCAGAAAATCTTTGTACAAACACACAGTGATCTGAAGAAGTCTTCTTGTAGTTTTTCTCCCCATAACAGACTCAAACTTCTTGTACCACTGTCTGGGAGCTTGCTTCAATCCATATAGACTCTTCTTAAGTTTGCATACAAGATTTTCTTTACCTTTTGCCTTGAAGCCCTCAGGTTGTTTCATATAAATCTCCTCTTCTAAGTCATCGGGAAGAAAAGTAGTCTTTCACATCCATCTGCTCAATCTCCAAATCAAGACTGGCAATTAAACCAAGAACTGTCCGAATGGAGGACATTTTCACGACAGGAGAAAATATTTCGTCAAAGTCAATACCTTTTCTTTGATCAAATCCCTTAACAAACAATCTAGCTTTGTATCTGGGATTCAAACTATGTTCTTCAGCTTTAACTTTGAACACTCACTTGTTCTTCAAAGCTCTCATGCCTTTAGGCAATTTCACCAACTCATAAGTATGGTTCTCATGAAGAGATTTTATCTCATCTTGCATGGATTCAATCCATTGATCCTTATGCTCATCTTCTATGGCCTCCGCATAACATTCAGGTTCTCCTCCATCAGTGAGTAATACATACTCATCGGGTGAATAACGGGAGGAAGGAGTATGAGGTCTAGAAGACCTCCTGAGTGGAATATCTAACTCTTCCACAACTTCGTAAGTAGGAGCATCTACCTCATCAACATTAGCATTGTTATCACCATCACCATCAATATGCTAATCTGGAATATGGTTCTGGGCATCACCATCATCATTGAGCCCATCAACGTCATCCGCATTTGTATGGGGAACTTGATCAAGATTAACTAAACCTTCAGAACTTGAAGATTTTAGCTTCTCCGCTTTATTAATATCTTCAATGGTTTGATCCTCTACAAAGATAACATCACCGTTTCTCACGACCTTCTTCTCAATTGGATCATATAGCCTGTAACCAAACTCATCAAGGCCATAACCAATGAAGATGCACTGCCTTGTCTTGGCAGTTAATTTTGACCTCTCATCTTTAGGCACATGTACAAAAGCTTTGCAACCAAACACTTTCAAGTGGCCATAGGAAACATCCTTGTCATTCCAAACTCTGTTTGGAACATCACTTTGTAAAGCAACTACAGGGGATAGATTAATAACATGTGCGGCGGTCAACAAAGCCTCACCCCAATAGGAATTCGACAACTTTACTTCAGAAAGCAAACATCTGACTCTTTCTATCAAGGTCCTGTTCATCCTTTCTGCTAAACAGTTGATCTGAGGAGTCTTCAGGTGTCTGATACCCTACTGCTTGCAGTATTCATCAAACGGTCCACAATATTCACCACCATTATTAGTACGAATACACTTCAGCTTCTTTCCAGTTTCTCTTTTAACTGATGCCTGAAACTGCTTAAAGACACCCAACACTTGGTCTTTAGTCTTCATGATGTAGACCCAAAGTTTCCTTGAACAATCATCAATAAAGGTAGCAAAATAAAGTGCACCACCCAAAGTCCTTGACTTCATTGGACCACACAAATCTGAATGCACCAACTCAAGCTGCTCTGTCTTTCTTGAAGGAGGATGAGATTGGAAAGAAACTCTTTTTTGTTTTCCAGCCAAGCAGTGCTCATATTTTTCTAATTTTGCACTTTCAAAATTTGACAACAATTTCTTCTTGGCCAGAACATTTAGTCCTTTCTCGCTAATGTGGCTAAATCTCTTATGCCATAACGTTGAAGAGTTATTGCTCTCAACGACATTCACCATATCAACATTGTAGCAACCCCTTTGGAAGGGTACTACTTAGGAAAACAAATCTAATTTCCTACTTACAAAATATTAAAAGAGATATTAATAAAAATATTTAGAATAATTTTAGTAGCGGAAGTAGGCACATGCGAAAAGGTTGAAAGTGCAATATATATTTTAAAATACACCATAATTTTATTTTAAATGAAATACAATGTCAAAATATTAATAGATTAAAGCAACTTCCTAACTGATTTATACAATCATTCAAAATCACTGCAAGTTTATATTGTACATAAATTTCAAACTATCGGGTATATACAAAAAACAAATGAAACTAGTTTTCTCCTTTTCTACATATTTACAAGACAAAGTGTAAATTCAGCATATTACAAGACTTGAGTTATTAAAACACCCTAATACAATAAAATAGGTTACAAATTCAAGCTACAAGATTTTGGTCTTTAAAATCCAACAAGCCTCCAAATAACATAAGTGTGACATATATATATATATATATATATCCTGTATATCATGTATATTATGTACATGTCCCAAAACTATGCAAACCAAGGTGCATATGCAAATGTGATCTCCATAAATTCTCCCAAAAAGACCACTTCACCCTGGCCATCTTCAGATTTCATCCCGAACATTTCCTACGATAGAAAACAACTATCGCTAAGCATAAAGCTTAGTGGTGTATAAACTTTAGGCTTGGAGTCATTAAATTCTCCAATTCCCCTTTTCAGTCATAGTTAGCTCAATTTAACATAATTTAAAACAAGTGAACAAATATATCAAACATATCAATATCAAACTTTGAAGTGTTTCCAAATATCAATAACAATGTTCAAGAGTCTAGAAAGTGTATACTATCAATTTAAGAGAGTATACCAAATATCCATTTTCCGCCCAATATGTACGTCATGCCATCACACTAAGCATAATCAGATATCAAGATGGACCGAAGCCCCAAATCAAGTAGGGTCAAAACCCAATAGAAAAGAGAATCAAGAACCATATTAAAAATGGCTTCCTAGTTCGTACTTAACACGGACAAGTTCCATAATTCAAGACAAACTATAAATCCAAAGTCAAGATGGCAAAAGATCCAAATCAAGATGCATGCCAAGATGAGTGACAAAGTCACTGCCACAAGAAGGACAAAGTACCAACAAGAATGCAAAATAATCAAGCAATCCGTACGAATGGGTGATTTAGCAAATATCTTACAATACTTGATATAGTACGAATATAACAATATAAATTGAAGCCAAAAAAAATAAAGTATCAAGTTATTTCAACATATTCCAGCAAGCAAAAAGAGTACAAGTTTATACACAAACCTTGGTGTTTTACCACGAAACAGTTCAATCACAACTTGGGGACGTTCGAATCGTCTACGCAGTAAACAAACCAAATCTGTCTACTTCCTCAAACACCTCCCCTTTGATTTTTTCCAAGGGTTTATATACCTTAAATACATAATCAAATATCTAAATAAGTTCAGTGATTAGCAAGTCAAACTAAATATGATATTGGTGAAAATTACCCAAAAACGTTTGAAACAGAAATTCTGGACAGTATCACTATTCCGAGTTGTGACTCAGTTTTGAAGATTTATACGGACAAACTAGACTTTCTAGTCTTCACAAAAGTTGTAGATCTATGTCTTACCGTTTCAGAACATCTTGAATCACCTCCATATCAATTTTGAACAAAGAGTTATGCTAAAATTACTAACAGCAGTACATGGAGTATTTCTAAAAATGGAAATCTGGACAGCACCTGCCCTGTACTTTCTGATCCTTTTTAGGTAAATACCAACAAAACTAGATTTTGGTTCCTTCATAAAAGTTATAGATTTATGAAATACCTTTCCAGAAAGTCCTGGATCACTTAAATCGGAGCCTTGTACAAAATGATATATTGAAAATTCTTGTAGGTGTCTAGTATAAAAACGAGTTTAGAAACTTACCAAGAGGAGCAACTTGATTTTCACCAAAAACAAAATTTGCTTGTTGATTTAGTAGAAATCCATGGTTTTTTTCATGAAACTTCATATTTTCAAGTTTCTACGGAGGAGAGAGAGAGAGAGAGATAGAGTGAAGGAGAGATAGATAGAAAGAGAGAGATGTATAGATATGAAATAAAATGGTTACCCAACTACTAAATATTCTTAGATAAATACAAAAGGTTGGAAACCAAAACTTAATTACATATTATATTTAATAACAACTAGTCAAAATAATATTAAGTGTTACATATAGCAACATCATGGAACTTCATTGCCAATATTAACACAACCTAAAGTAAGAAATTTTCATATATTGACCATTTCATATTTAGGAAGTGCAAAAGTAAAATATTTCCTCGTTATAAAAATGCTCAATCAAGAATGCAAATATTATAAAAATTTTGGGGTGTTACAACTCTCTCTCCCTAAAAAAAATTTCGTGTCGAAATTTACCTTGTACTAGTCCCGAAACAAATGTGGATATTGAACTCGCATATCCTCTTCTCGCTCCCAGGTAGCTTCTTCGCCTGAATGATTTCTCCAAAGAACTTTCACTAGTGGGATTCTATTATTTCTAAGCTCTTTTATCTTACGCGCTAAGATTTGGATTGGTTCTTCTTCATATGCCAAATCAGGATTAACCTCAATAGACTCAATATAAAGAACATGAGATGGATCTGAGCGGTATTTTCGAAGCATAAAAACATGAAAGACGTTGTGGATCTTACCTAATTCAGGTGGCAAAGCTAGCTTATATGCAACCGGACCAATTCTCTCAAGTATTTCATAAGGTCCAATGAATCCAGGGCTAAGTTTACCTTTTTGGCCAAATCTCATAATCTTCTTCCATGGAGAAACCTTTAAAAATACCTTATCGCCCACCTGATGCTCAATTTCACGCCTTTTAAGATCAGCATAGGACTTTTGTCTGTCTGAAAAAAATTTCAAATGATCCTTGATGATTTTTACCTTATCTTCAATTTGTTGCACAATCTCAGGACCCACAAATTTTCTTTCACCAACCTCATTCCAACAAAGAGGTGTTCTACATTTTCTCCCATATAAAGCTTCATAAGGAGGCATGCCTATACTTGATTGGTAGCTATTATTGTAAGCAAATTCTATTAGGGCTAAGTGTTTGTCCCAACTACCCTTAAACTCAATAATGCAGGCTCGAAGCATATCCTCCAAGATTTGTATTACCCTTTCAGACTGGCCGTCCGTTTGTGGATGGAAAGCGGTACTAAAATTCAACCTAGAACCCAAAGCTTCTTGCAAACTAGACCAAAATCTAGATGTAAACCTCGGATCTCTATCAGACACAATAGAAACAGGGATTCCATGCAGCTTCACAATCTCATTAATGTACAATTCTGTTAAACGTTCAAGTGAGTAGTCCATTCTAATTGCCAAGAAATGAGCACTCTTAGTTAGTCTATCTACAATGACCCAAATTGCATCATGATTTCTTTGAGTGCTGGAAGTCCAGAAACAAAGTCCATCGTTATCCTTTCCCATTTCCATTCAGGTATTGACAAAGGTTGCAGGAGACCAGCTGGGACTTGATGTTCAGCCTTTATTTGTTGACATACCAAGCATTTAGAAATGAACTCTGCAATGTCTTTCTTCATACCACTCCACCAATAGTGCTCCTTAATGGTCCGATACATTTTAGTACCTCCAGGATGCATTGCATAAGGTGAACTATGTGCTTCAATCAAGATTTGCTTTCTCAATTCATCATCATTAGGAACACACAACCTATTTTTATAAAATAAGGTACCATCTTTCCTTAATGAAAAATTTAATTTTGTTCCATTTTGGACTTCTTCAACCCGTTTCACAAGCTTCTCATCTAACTTCTGTGCTTCTTGAACTTGCTCAAGTAAGACCGGCTTGACTTGCAAATTAGCAATGATAGAACCATTAGAATTAAATGAAAGGCAAACATTCATGGCTCTTAATTCAAGAAGCAAAGGCAATGGACTTAGAGTTAAACTTGCAAAGGAATTGCGACTCAACGCATCTGCAACCACATTGGCTTTACCAGGATGATAATCAATCGTGCAATTATAATCTTTGATGAGTTCAAGCCATCTACGTTGTCGCAAGTTTAACTCTTTTTGTGTACCCAAGTACTTCAAACTCTTGTGATCAGTAAATATGTGACACTTCTCTCCGTATAAGTAATGCCTCCAAATTTTTAAGGCAAAAACAATGGCAGCAAGTTCAAGATCGTGAGTGGGATAATTCAACTCGTGCGATTTCAACTTTTGAGAGGCATAAGCAATTACTTTCCCTTCTTGCATCAAAACACAACCCAAGCCACGATGAGATGCATCATTGTATACCACATAATCATTTCCTTCAGCTGGCAAAGAAAGTATTGGAGCTTGTGTCAACAAGGATTTGAGCTTTTCAAAGCTCTCTTGACACTTGTCATCCCATACAAATTTGGCGTCTTTCCTTAAAAGTTTGGTCAAGGGAGAAGCTATAATAGAGAAGCCCTTCACAAACCTTCTGTAGTATCCTGCTAAACCCAAGAAACTTCTTATCTCAGTTGGAGTTTTAGGGAGTTTCCAATCAACAATAGCTTGAATCTTACTAGGATCAACCTTCACACCTTCAGATGATACAATGTGCCCCAAAAATGCCACTTCATTCAGCCAAAATTCACATTTGGAAAGCTTAGCGTAGAGTTGTCTCTCTTTCAGAATTTGCATGACAATTCGGATATGCTTATCATGATCTTCTCTATTCTTGGAATAGACTAAAATGTCATCAATAAACACCACCACAAATTGATCGAGATAAGGCTTGAATACACGGTTCATTAGATCCATAAATGCAGCAGGAGCATTTGTCAAACCAAATGGCATTACCAAAAATTCATAATGGCCATACCTGGTCCTAAAAGCAGTTTTAGGAACATCTTGCTCCCTCACACGCAACTGATAATATCCAGACCTCAAGTCAATTTTTGAGAATAAGCTGGCACCCTTCAGTTGGTCAAACAAGTCATCGATTCTAGGCAGTGGGTATTTGTTCTTGATTGTTACCTTGTTCAGCTGTCGGTAATCAATACAAAGCCTAAGAGTGCCATCTTTCTTTTTCAGAAATAAAACAGGAGCTCCCCAAGGTGAAATACTGGGACGGATAAAACCTTTCTCAATAAGTTCTTGCAATTGAGCCTTCAACTCTTTTTTCAGCTGGAGCCATTCTATTGGGAGCGATATAAATAGGAGTAGTTCCAGGGACAAGATCTATAGGAAATTCAATCTCCCTTTCTGGAGGCAACCCAGGAAAATCATCAGGAAAGTCGCACACAGTTGGTATGTCCTTAAGACTTGGACTCCCCAATCGTGTATCGACTATATGAGCAAGATAGGCATCACAACCTTGACAAATCATCTTCCTTGCCAAGACCGCAGAAATAATATTAGATGTCAATGGTCTTTCTCCTTGAACTACCATGTGTGAATATGCAGGAGTTCTAAATGTCACTTGCTTCAACCTACAATCAACCAATGCATGGTGCCTATGGAGCCAATCCATGCCAAAAATAACATTATAGTCTCGGAAGGGCATTTCAAGTAAGTCGACATGGAAGACCAGATTTTGAATCATGAATGGACAATCTCGGTAAATCCTGTTAACAACGGCCTGATGACCTAATGGACTCGTGACTAACACATCAAAGTCAAGTCTCACAGATTTAACAGTATCGGGAAATGCAAGTGATGAGCAAACATAAGAGTGCGAAGATCCAGGATCGAATAATGTAACAACAGATATGCCAAATAAGTGAAATTTACCAGCAACTACGTCCGGACCATCCTGGTCATTCTTATGTCTCATAGCATAAACTCATGCAACAGCTCTCGACCCACCAGCCTGATTAGCTACACTCGAATCCGCTGCTTGCATATTTCGAGGTCTAGCACTACTATTAGCTTGAGAATGAATAGTGACAGGCTTTTGAACTGATCCTTCTGTATGTGTATAAGAAAGAGGATTAGGATTAGGACAATCCTTCACTTTATGATCCATACTTCCACAATTAAAACAAGCACCAGAAGCTCGTCTACATGCACCATAATGATTCTTCCCACAATGTGCACAAGTAGGTGTATGAGTTTTGCCTTGGCCATAACTTGGAGTACTGGCAGTAGAAAAATTTGACTTATTCTGCTTATGATGTAATGATTTATGTGTACTCTCGGTCTTGGAATAGTCAAACTTTCCCTTTTTGGATGGACCGCCATATTCTGAATTACCCTTCCTAAACCTGTTTTCTCTCCTACTAGCTTCTTCCTTGTCAATTCTTTCCCAAGTAAGTGCAGCTGAAATCAGCTTGGAAAAATCCTCAAGTTGTAAGATTGCCACTGATTTTCGAATGTAACCATTCAAACCTTCTTCAAATCTTCTGCACTTGTCTCTTTCACCATCAAGAATACCTTTAGCATAGCGAGAAAGCCTGAGAAAGTTTTGTTGATACTCTGCAATAGACATACTTCCTTGTCTTAAATTCAGAAACTCTTTCTTTTTAGCATCACAATAGATAAGGGAACATATTTTGCACGAAATGATTTCACAAAGTCATCCCAAGTCAGCACCGGAGGTTTTGCTTTTGCATTTGGCACACTTACCCACCAATCATAGGCATCTTTTTGTAAAAGGGAGATAGCATACTTAAATTTGTCAGCATTAGTACACTCCAGTTGTTCAAAGATCCTCTCCATGCGCTCGAGCCATTGTTTAGCTACCGTGGGATCTGTAGTGCCTTCAAATTCAACTCCGCCCATTTTTCTCATCTTCTCAAATTTTATTTCACTAGGTTCTGACATTGTCCCAGCTAAGTGACGAAATAATTCAACCATCTGTTGGAATGGAGGAGTCATAAATGGAGTATTATGACTCATTGCTCTTGGATTACTGCCCATTTCTTTTCCACTAACACGAGGATGATTTAGGTTAGGCAAGAGTTCCTCATTTCCTCCCTGAAGGTGAGGCATGGCATTATACTGGGCCTGACTTTCATCAACAGATTCAACAACTTTATTCGAAGAAGAGGCCATATTAAAATTTCTATAAAAGATAAGATCACACTGCATTAGGGACATGTACATGATGCATATGCACACAAAATACAATAAATTAAATTAAACAAGTATGCAAAAATTTATAAACTCCAAGTCATTTTCAAGAAAGGAAATAACAACAAATACTAGGTACTATCACAACAAAACAAATCCTAGAATCACAAACCGTGACTCTGATACCAAAACTTGTAGCAACCCCTTTGGGAGGGTACTACTTAGGAAAACAAATCTAATTTCCTACTTACAAAATATTAAAAGAGATATTAATAAAAATATTTAGAATAATTTTAGTAGCGGAAGTAGGCCCATGCGAAAATGTTGAAAGTGCAATATATATATATATATTTTAAAAATACACCATAATTTTATTTTAAATGAAATACAATGTCAAAATATTAACAGATTAAAGCAACTTCCTAACTGATTTATACAATCATTCAAAATCACTGCAAGTTTATATTGTACATAACTTTCAAACTATCGGGTATATATAAAAAACAAAGGAAACTAGTTTTCTCCTTTTCTACATATTTACAAGACAAAGTGTAAATTCAGCATATTACAAGACTTGAGTTATTAAAACACCCTAATACAATAAAATAGGTTACAACTTCAAGCTACAAGATTTTAGTCTTTAAAATCCAACAAGCCTCCAAATAACATAAGTGTGATATATATATATATGTATGTATATATATATATATATATATATATATATATATATATATATATATATATATATATATATATATCCTGTATATCATGTATATTATGTACATGTCCCAAAACTATGCAAACCAAGGTGCATATGCAAATGTGATCTCCATAAATTCTCCCAAAAAGACCACTTCACCCTGGCCATCTTCAGATTTCATCCCAAACATTTCCTACGATAGAAAACAACTATCGCTAAGCATAAAGCTTAGTGGTGTATAAACTTTAGGCTTGGAGTCATTAAATTCTCCAATTCCCCTTTTCAGTCATAGTTAGCTCAATTTAACATAATTTAAAACAAGTGAACAAATATATCAAACATATCAATATCAAACTTTGAAGTGTTTCCAAATATCAATAACAATGTTCAAGAGTCTAGAAAGTGTATACTATCAATTTAAGAGAGTATACCAAATATCCATTTTCCGCCCAATATGTACGTCATGCCATCACACTAAGCATAATCAGATATCAAGATGGACCGAAGCCCCAAATCAAGTAGGGTCAAAACCCAATAGAAAAGAGAATCAAGAACCATATTAAAAATGGCTTCCTAGTTCGTACTTAACACGGACAAGTTCCATAATTCAAGACGAACTACAAATCCAAAGTTAAGATGGCAAAAGATCCAAATCAAGAGGCATGCCAAGATGAGTGACAAAGTCACTGCCACAAGAAGGACAAAGTCCCAACAAGAATGCAAAATAATCAAACAATCCGTACGAATGGGTGATTTAGCAAATATCTTACAATACTTGATATAGTACGAATATAACAATATAAATTGAAGCCAAGAAAAATAAAGTATCAAGTTATTTCAACATATTCCAGCAAGCAAAAAGAGTACAAGTTTATACACAAACCTTGGTGTTTTACCACGAAACAGTTCAATCACAACTTGGGGACGTTCGAATCATCTACGCAGTAAACAAACCAAATCTTTCCACTTCCTCAAACACTTCCCCTTTGATTTTTTCCAAGGGTTTATATACCTTAAATACATAATCAAATATCTAAATAAGTTCAGTGATTTAGCAAGTCAAACTAAATATGATATTGGTGAAAATTACCCAAAAATGTTTGAAATAGAAATTCTGGACAGTATCACTGTTCCGTGTTGTGACTCAGTTTTGAAGATTTACACGGACAAACTAGACTTTTGGTCTTCACAAAAGCTGTAGATCTATGTCTTACCGTTTCAGAACATCTTGAATCACCTCCATATCAATTTTGAACAAAGAGTTATGCTAAAATTACTAACAGCAGTACATGGAGTATTTCTAAAAATGGAAATCTGGACAGCACCTGCCCTGTACTTTCTGATCCTTTTTTAGGTAAATACCAACAAAACTAGATTTTGGTTCCTTCATAAAAGTTATAGATTTATGAAATACCTTTCCAGAAAGTCCTGGATCACTTAAATCGGAGCCTTGTACAAAATGATATATTGAAAATTCTAGTAGGTGTCTAGTATAAAAACGAGTTTAGAAACTTACCAAGAGGAGCAACTTGATCTTCACCGAAAACGAAATTTGCTTGTTGATTTAGTAGAAATCCATGGGTTTTTTCATGAAACTTCAGATTTTTAAGTTTCTACGGAGGAGAGAGAGAGAGATAGAGAGAGAAGGAGAGATAGATAGAAAGAGAGAGATGGATAGATATGAAATAAAATGGTTACCCAACTACTAAATATTCTTAGATAAATACAAAATGTTGGAAACCAAAACTTAATTACATATTATATTTAATAACAACTAGTCAAAATAATATTAAGTGTTACATATAGAAACATCATGGAACTTTATTGTCAATATTAACACAACCTAAAGTAAGAAATTTTCATATATTGACCATTTCACATTTAGGAAGTGCAAAGTAAAATATTTCCTCGTTATAAAAATGCTCAATCAAGAATGCAAATATTATTAAAATTTTGGGGTGTTACAAACACAGGTAGAGGCCGTAGTCCGGTATAAATCACGACGCTTTTCCCCACGAGCCACAATCATGGAACCCTTAGTGAGCTTCCACTTTCCAGCACCATTGGTACTGACATATCCCTCATCATCCAAAACACCAACAGAGATCAAGTGCAAACGAACATCAGGTGTATGTTTTACATTGTTTAAAACTAGTTTAGTTCCAATACTAGTTTCCAAACAAATCGTTCCAACACCAGCCACCCTAGATACAGTGTCATTACCCATACTCAAAGTTCCAAGTCACCCTGAGTATAGGATGAGAAAAATTCCTTCTTTGATGTCATATGAGATGCGGCACCACTGTACACAACCCAGCTTAACTCATCACAAGCAATATTTATAAGATCCACATCAAGGACAGTAACAAGATCTTCTGTAGTAACGGTGGCCACACGATTGCCATCTTCTTTCTGTTCTTCCTTGTCTCTATTCTCCATTTTCAAAATCCAGCAGAACTTCGTTGTGTGCCCTTTCTTCCCGCAATGATAGCACTCAATATCTTTAAGTCTGCTTCTGGATTTGCTTCTATTATGTTCTCTATTTTGAGAACCCCGATTTTTACTTCTCCCTCTAGAGTCAGTCACCAAGACATCTGATGAGGAGGAACCCTGAGATTTTCTTCTCATCTCTTCATTTAAAAGGCTGCTCTTGGCAAGATCCATAGAGATCACACCATCCGGAGCAGAATTTGATAATGAAGTTCTAAGAATTTCCCAAGAATCTGGTAGGGAATCAAGTAGAAACAAGCCTTGAATTTCTTTATCAAATTTAATGCCCATAGCAGATAACTGGTTCATCATCCCCTGAAAATTATTCAGATGATCTGTCATCGCGGAACTATCATGGTATTTTAAACCCAACATCTGCTTTATCAGAAACATCTTGTTGTTTCCAGTTTTCCGAGCATACAAACTTTCAAGGTGTTCCCATAGGATCCGAACATGTGTCTCCCCAGAAATATGGTTCAAAATATTATCATTAACCCACTGTCTAATAAAGCCGCAAACCTGTCTGTGTAACAAGTTCCACTCTTCATCTGATTTATTATCAGGGTTTATAGTGGCGAAGACAGGTTGATGAAAATTCTTGACATAGAGCAAATCTTCCATTTTGCCCTTCCAAATGGCATAATTTGTGTCATTCAAAGTAATCATTCTACTAGTGTTGGCTTCCATTGTTTATCACAAATGTAAATATTATTTATTATGAGACCAAAGTAATTCTTTTCTGATGTGGAAGTTCAGCATGTGCTGCAACCACAGAGCATACTCAGACAGAACCTTGGCTCTGATACCACTTGTAGGGAATAAACCCCGTAAAATAATATTCACGGTATTAGTGATAAACGCAGAACACTAAGTTATAGTTAAATCAGCAAGAATAGAAATGCAGCAATAATGACACCGAGATTTTACGTGGAAACCTTTCTGAATAAGGGAAAAATCACGGCCAAGAAGAGCAACTGATATCACTATAGCGAGGAATTTTACACTGTGTAGTAACGAGTAAAAATACTCCTAAGACCACTACACCCTCAAAAGAAATAAACACTCTTTTATTTTTTTCACCTCACTACAATATCTCTCACACTCTATTTTTCTTCACAAACTATTTTCTTATAGTTTATGGAATACCTTACTCTCTCTTTTCTCTCTTTGTTGGTGTATTACAAATGGCTCAGAAGCTCTCTATTTATAGAAATTCCATATCCCTACAGATGTCATCGGTGACATCAAAAAGAAAGGAAGAGATATTCAAACTCTTCAATTCAACAAAGACGGTGGCAGCCAAAAAAGACATAGAGACTTTATCTATTTTTTGTCTTCTTCATTTATGGGGATGGACCCCACAGCATTCAGCACCTGATATCATTTCAAGTGCACAAGTCAAGGGAACTGAACAACTGAACCAGCTGCAACTCTTGAAAAGTTTTGCATATCAACATCCGATTTGATGACCTCTTAAGGTCATAAACCAAAATCCAGTACACCGTCAAGTAGGGCTGGACATATATTGGGTAAAATCGATAACCCGAACCATTAATTATTTATTAGATTATCGGTATCGGGTTATTGGGTTAACGGTTTGGTAACGGTTTAGAATTTTTTCACTATTAGGTTATCGGTTCGGGCTTCGGTTTGCCAATTTTGTTAATGGGTTAACTGATAACCCAATAAGAATTAATAAAATTACGACTTTACCCTTAAGTATATACATATGCTAGGACTTCAGTTCATTCTCTCCTATTCTTTCTCAGCCGCACTCTTCAGTTGCTTCATCTTCATTCTTCATAGACCTTAATGAGTAATATACTATATGTGAATTCTTCTCATTTTTGCTTAACTCTAGATTGAGTTATCTTATTGGGTAAACTGATAACCGAACTGATAATGATCGATAATAGAATAACTAATAACCGATAACCGATATCTTATCAGTTCGATTATCGGTATATCAAATTTGTAAACCGATATGCTAAACTGATAATATTCATAACCGAACCAACCTATGTCCACCCCTACCGTCTAGTTGGAACAACTAGAACTCAAGGGAATTGAGATATCTGTTATACTTGAAGCTGGTTGAGTCTGCTAAACCAAATTGAATGCAAAATCATATGGAACAGATCATACCTAGTCGGTGTTGAGTTCCAAAGAAAATGCTTCTGCAACATCTTGACATTATTTTGCATGGCCTGATAACGTCTCAGAGGTATACTCAATAAAATCTCCTTTAGCCTAGGAATATCCTCCTCAGCAACAACCACAGATAAAGCCCTCCACTCAAGAACTTCGTCAAACGGAAGGGCAAAATTATCAGCAATGATAACTGGAACACACTCATAATATATCGCCTCGAGAATCCTCGGGCTGTTAACTTCGTAACCCATCGAACAAAGGCAGAATTTGCTTGATTTCATGTGTTCAGAATAAGACATAACTCTTGAGACTCTATGGGCTAAAGGCCCATAAATTTCTATGGATTCATCTTTGTCCCTCCAATACTTGAGAAGTTTGGGACGGACCGGACCGTGCATATTTCCAGCGAAAAAGGCAAGAATCAGGCGTTGTGACACTCTTTTTCCAAAACACAAAAGTTCCGAAATCAATAACCAGAAAATATTCAAAAACACATCCAATAATTGCAAATTGCCTCTAGAGCTGCACTGACATTTGAACATGAATACAGTGCTTGTACATGCAATTTAACACAAGAAACATAAAGAGTTTCGTATCTCTACTATTCAGTTTCATGTGCAGTAAAAGCAGTCTAATATTGGCTCGAAGTATCATTAGGAAAAGAACGTTCTGAGCTCATGGACTTTACTTATTTAAGCGCAGTCCCTTCTAAGTTCAGAATCGGAAGAAATTCAAAAGTAGTCAGATTTACAAGTGGCTATTCAAAAATAGTCACAGTTTCAAAAGTCATCGAAATTTAACCACTTTTCATGTAAAGATAAATCTGAATGAAAACACTGCTCAAAATCCGGAAAATACACCAGCATAATATATTGAAGTTTCAGTATACTCCAGCAAAGTATACTAGAACTCCAGTATATTATATTAGAGCAAGCAAAGTATACTGGTCCATCATAATATGCTGGAAGTTCATACACATGTGCATCAAACTCTATTATATTATGCTGGACCGGTCTCTGTTACAGAAAAATAATGGCTATTTTTCAATAACATGGCAAACACTGTCTATTTTTGAATGACCAGTCCGAAACCGGCTAACACGTGCTATTTTAACTTCAAAATCATTCCCCAACGGCCTAAACCATTTCACTAAGCCTAAACCTCATTTTACAATCTAAGTTGCAAAAAGGGTCCATTTGGTTCAACTCGGTTATTTTATAAATAAAAAGAAGAAGAGAAAGTCTAGGAACCCACTCAAACAAAACTAAAATTGTATTCTGCTAAATCCATACTTACTCATTTCACATGATTAAAATCATATGTCCCAATTTATTTAACTAATTAATCAAAAATAAAACCTCTATGTTCAATCAAAAGAAACGGTGCACTTAAATTAGAGCATGGTTCGGAGAAGATAATTAGCGAGTATAGAAGAATAAAATTCAAATTTGTGGCAGAGCATGATATGAACCTAATAAAAGATTCTTCAACAAATACCAAAAGCAAACACATGATGAATAAGGATTTGTGAACAAACAAAATGAAAAGAACGACTAAGAAATGTAAATCAAAAATGGTAAGAACCAACCTCGATTAACCACAATTGCATTTACCAATTCACGTACAAATAAAGAGATTCGACCTTAAACTTGCCAGAGATCTGAACCAAGACCGGAGCTGTTGAACAAATAAGGATTAATATAGACAGAATATATGATTGAGGATTGACATAGATGACGGAATATAAAGTAATCCTCTTTATAATTTTCATTGCTCACTTCCAAAAGGAATAAAAGAATAATATCAATTATAGATACAAAATTTTGGACCACTTGAAAAAAATATTAGCTAACTTTTGGTAAATCGGTGATGAAGACAAAAGAAAGCTTCATTGGATATTTTTTTATGCTAAGTTGAGAAGCTACCAAGAAAGTAGGAATTTGTTGGGGGGAATCTTTTAGGTTGTTACTTTTATTTTTTATGATTTTTTTTATAATAAATAAAATAAAGTGTACTAGCCTCTGCCCGGCCGATCATTCCGCTGGCATCTCACATTCACGCCCCCGTTTGACTGCCGCTCGGGATGTAGTTGTAGATATGTTAGTCTTAGGGGGTCGTTGGCTCCCGCCTTGTCAACGTACTAGTACTAGTGTAAACAAAGGAAACGGCAAAGAAATGACGCTAGCTAGTCAGCTTGTATAAAGGAAGTAATGGATCCAAGCCGAGTCGACGAAATGCGTTTTTCTTCTTTCTTCTCAGGTAGCACAGAACTGGATCAACCCTTTCTGCCCAAAACTGCTTGTCCTCAAATGCATCTTCCAACTTGTCGAAAAACCAATAGAGGATCTTCACAGAAGGAATTAGGTAGAGGAAAAACACAAGGCAGCGCGGCAACAGCAGCGAGACAGTGCTTGCAATTGAAAGAAATGCGAAAAAATCGACATCAAATGGAAGATTACGCGCATATACTTGATATAGTTCAGCACATTTCACGTAAAATACAAAGAGGCACCACAGCATCACCAAAGAGCCTACAGCTATTGAGACGATGATAGAATGCTCTTGAAACAGATTCTGCTGGATATATTGAAATTTAAGCTGTAGCCAGCCAAGGAAAAGAGCTATTATCGCGGCAGAAAATGTGAGGATCGTCACCGGTTCCGCCATTGATGAGCTTTCAATTGAATTACCTGCACATAACCTACGAGACAAAAATATTTATCACTCAGGAAACTAGAAGAAGAAGGAGGAGTAGTAGTAGTAGTAGTAGGTACAGAGGTACAATGAAGACAAAGGGGCGTTTTTTTGAAGACTGAAAGAAGAATTCTCGAGGTTATATACTCCTATAAGAAAGACTTAGGCCTCAAGAATTTTGCTGCACTATCGCTTTAGATGAAGTTATAAGCATATTGGCACCTATCGGATATATTACCTTGGAATGTTTGTTCATACGAGGCTTGGTAGTCAATGATGTCCCCTTTATTCCATGTATTTCAAACTATGTCAGAAGCATAAAGCAAAATACTTTTTTTATCAAATAGAATACGTTTTTGGAGATTTTGAGGCACACGAAACTGAATATTTTTTCTACTATTTTGGCAAATGACCCACATGACAGACCTTTAATTTGGTGGGTTGAATCTTACAAAGAGAGAAAAAAGGTCGGGAGAAGAGAGAAAAACGAAAATTTTATTTTGTGTCTCGTACAACTGACACTAGTTATATGAGACAACTTTTTTGTCTCAAAGTTTTGTGAACTCAGATTTCTGTGGACCCAAAAGTGTAAGATTGAGGTCCACAAATTTGTGAGACAAAAAGGAGCCTCATACAACTAGTGTCAGTTGTATGAGACACAAAATAAAACTAGGCCTAAACAAGATGGAAGAGAGAGGAGGGAAGAGAATCAGATTACAACAACAACAACGACGACCCAGTAAACTCTCATTAATGGGATCTGGGGAGGGTAATGTGTATGCAAACATTTCCCCTACCTCGAAGGAGTAAAGAGACTGTTTCCGAAAGACCCTGACTCAAGAGGACAAAAATAGACAATATCAGTACCACCAATAGAAACAATAAGAAAAACAACATCATGAAAATAAAAAGTAGATGCAAAGCAAAAGCGATAGACTGTACATAGACTCGGCACCATGAAGAACTAAAGAATAGTAAGGCGCAACATTGCCACTAACTGACTTCGACAAAACCCCTACCAGACTAGCCTCACAAAGGTACGAAGTAAGGAAAGACTCAACTATCTCCTAACCTACAACCTTAATACTCGACCTCCGCAGCTTCCTATCAAGGGCTATGTCCTCGAAAATCTAAAATCTCATCATGTTCTGCCAATACTTCTTAGGTCACCCTCTACCTCTTCTCGTGCCCTCCAAAGCTAGCCGGTCACACCTTCGTACCAGAGCATCTGGGAAAAGGGAAGAGAATCAGATTGTCTAGCTTTAATTTGGAAAAGACAAAAAAAAAAACCCCTCAATCTGGAGTTCTTATACCGTTATTAAGGGGTACTTAATATATATATATTAAAAAATTAAAGACTCTCGATAAAGTATAAAGTTTAGCTTTACGTCACAAATATCGTTGAACCGTCCATTATTACTGACGTCGGTGCGTTCCAACAAACAATAATACACTTAGGAATAGGTTGAAGCTGGGGTAAGGTGTCACAAAAGGTAATGTCAAAGTATTGCTAGGGCCTAGGGAAAGCCTAAGGTGGAATTCTCAGCTGGTGCTTTCATTAATAGATAGATATGCAGATTCAGTCTGGTTTTTACTACACAAAAATGAAGAAATTTCCTCCGATAAAAGGGGAAACAATCAGAAAAGAAACAATCAAGGGTTTCTGAAAAAAGAAAGAAAGAACTAAATCTGAAGTTTCCATGACTGTATATTTCCCTGACAAGCGTACAGTTCCATGTGCGTAGAAACAAAGATATGGCCAATCATTTTGAAGCTTTAAATTGGATATTTAATTTTGTACTTATAAAATTTGGCGTAACTGGTAAAGTTGTTGTCATGGTGTCTTTATAGTCCAATTCTTTCTCGGACCCGCACATAGCGGGAGCTTAGTGCACTAGGTTGCCCTTATAGTCCAGTCCTTTCCCGGACCCGCACATAGCGGGAGCTTAGTGCACTAGGCTGCCCTTACTTATAAACCATCTATTTCATTTAATTTAAAGTGTGCTTTTTCTTTTTTCAATTATTTTAAAAAGAATTGATATTTCTTTTTATATTTAAAAATATACTTAATATTGTTGTCATGTTACCGTGAGGTCACATGTTCAAGCCGTTGAAATAGCCTCTTGCAGAAATGAAGAGTAAGACCGCAGACATAAGACTCTTGTGGTCCGATCTTAATTTTTCTGGACACCGCATATAGCGAAAGTTTAGTGCACTGGCTGCCCTTTTATCTTTAATGACATATTTTTGTATAGCTACAAAACTAGCATAATAATATATTTAACACCCCAAATTCAAATTTTTTTCTTTCTTAAATTATATCACATAAAAAGAAGAGTAACATTGAGAATGGATCCCTTTCACGAAAGTACAATCATTATTCTCCTATTTCCTTCTTTTAGCTGTCTAGTCCCAGATGACTACTATACCGCTACATTGTTAATATAGACCTGACTAGTAGTTAGGGGTGAGCGTCGGTCGATTCGATTCGATTCGATTTTGCAGAAGTTTGATTCGGTTTTCAGTTTGTGATTTTAATGATCAAAATCGAACCGTAATAATTTCGGTTCAATTCGATTTATCGGTTTCAATAAGTGAGAAATGAGTTCGATGATAATTTCATAACCCATAAACTTTAAATCTTGACTCCACCTTTGGAAACAACCTCTCTATTCCCACGGGGCAGGGGTAAAATTTGCGTACACACTATCTTTCGAGACCCCACTAATGAAATTTTACTGGGTCGTTATTTTTGCTGTTGTAAGTTATTTTCTTTTTATTACTGCCTTCAATATATTGAATTGGCTCTGATGCGAGCAACAATAGATTCTTTTTCAATGGTTAATTCTGTTAAACATAGGGAATATGCTTGCTTTTTCTCATAATTGAAGGTACAATTAATCCTTAAATAGTAAAAGCATTACAATGTATATCAGCCCTTCAATTCGTTTCAGGGCTTGCTTATGAAAGACCTACTTCTAAAAGAATTCCTATGTTAATGTTGTCAACAAGATTTGAGAAAGGTGTGGACCATGTCTGTCTTTTATTTCCTTCCCTACGATTTCTGACCGATGGCTTTTAAGAAAAAACTTCCTAAAGTAGGAAAAGGCCTAGCAAATGCTTATAATTTTCCAATCATTTTCCTCCTTGAAAGTGACAAACACATAAAGATTTACGTGTAACGTAAACATTAATAGTTTGAAGAATAAAAAAAGGTCTTGGCATGTTGATGAATTGGCAGAGAATATAATCTTGTTCAACCCAATACTTGCCCCTTCAATCAGTGGCGAAGCTAGTAATTTCTCCAAGGATATTCAAATTTTAAAAAAGTGGAAAAAATTCCGATAAAGGATGCTTAAATTTAAAAAAAGTGAAAAAAAATCCGACAAAGGGTGTTCAATATATGTTATGTATTTTTAAAATGTAATATTTTACCTATATAAACAATGCAATTTTTCGACGAAGGGTTATCAATACGTGGCTTCGCCACTGCCTGCAATTTGGACTTACGTGTAACATAAACTTTATTAAGTGGGCGTTCGGACATCAACAACAACGTATAGATACTCGTCATCATGCCTATACGTCGTACTCAACAAGTAACACGTAGCAAATAGGACACAACTCCTAATCCCTCAAGCTAAGGTTAAACCAAACACTTACCTCGAACTTCCACGGCCAACTCAAGCTTCAAACACCGCTTTTCCTTTTGAATTTGGCTCCAAATCAATTGTATCTAGACATAATCGACTTAATAACATCATTAAACGCTAAACAATCCGATTCCAATGCTTAATTATAGATTTCCTATCATTCTTCCCAAAAGGTCAAAAATTGACCCCGGGCCCACTTAGTCAAAACACGAGGTTCGGACCAAAACCCCATCACTCATTCACCCACGAGTCCGAATATATAATTAGTTCTAAAATTTGACCCCAAAACGAGGTCTAAATCCCAATTATACAAAAAGCCCTAACTCTACCTAAATCCTTAATTTTCTACCCTTAAGAACATGATTTAAGCCTAGAAATCTAATGGGTGTTAATGGAAATTGAAGAAAATGAGTCTAAGATTACATACCTATGGATTTGTAGTGAAGTTCTCTTTCAAAAATCGTCCAATTTGGAGTTTGGAAGAAGAAGTTATGAAATTTTGGTTAAGTCTCGTTTTGGCTTCTGTTTTAAAATCACTGGATAGGCCTTCATCGCGTTTGCGATAGGCCTGTCGCGCTCGCGATGGGTCAGGTTTAGGTGACCTTCGCGTTCGCGTTCGTCGACTCGCATTCGCGGAGCTTCAGCTCCTAGAGCCTTCGCGGGCAAGTGGCCGCGTTCGCGTAGCACAAGATTCCCTTCCCCCTGCCCAGGCTATTAGCCTACGCATTCGCGAGTGTCTGGACGCGTTCGCGAAGGGTACCCCCTCCCTCCCAGCCTCGCATTCGCATCCCAAGCTCCGCGTTCGCGAAGAACAAATTAACACTTCAAGAATTTGCCTTACGTATTCGCGAGTGGGACCACGCGAACGCGAAGCACAAAACCTCTGTGCACTGAGAGCAGCAAAAAGCTGCAACTTTTTCCAAGTTCAAAACTTTCCGAAACCCATACGAAACTCACCCGAGCCCTCGGGACTCCAAACCAAACATACGTATTAACACAAAAATATCATATGAACTTATCCGTGCGATCAAATCGCCAAAATAACCTCTTAAACAACGAATTTAGCATAGACATCTAAGAAAAATCTCAAAACTTTCAAAGTATGAATTTTCACAACTACGAGTCCGAATTCCCTCAAACAACTTTCGTTTCTTACCAAATTTCACAAACTCATCTTATTTCACATATAAGACCTGTACCTGGCTCCGGAACTAGAATACGAGCCCGAGACCATCAAATTCTAAATGCATTTTATTTCCAAAACTCATAAAAAATTTCAGAAAATAATTTTCTTTAAAAATTCATTTCTCGGGCTTGGGACCACGAAATTCGATTCCGGGCATACGCCCAAGTCCCATATTTTTCCACAGATCTTCCTAGACCGTCAAATCACGGGCCCGGGTCCGTTTACCCAAAATGTTGACCGAAGTCAACTTAAATCCATTTTAAAGTCAAAATTCATCATTTTTCAGATTTTCACAAAATGGCTTTCCGGTTACACGCTCGGAGTACGCACGCAAATCGAGGTGATGCTGAAAGAGGTTTTTTTGCCTCGGAATGCAGAATTCATTTTAAAAACAAGGTCATAGTCATCACATTCTCCACCTCTAAAACAACCGTTCGTTCCCGAGCGGACATAAGAAGGAAGTACCTGAGTCGGGGAAAATATGGGGATACGGCTTCGCATATCGGACTCGGACTCCCAGGTCGATGCCTTTGCAGGCTAACCTCTCCACTGAACAGGAACAGAAAGAAAACTCTTCGATCTCAACTGGCAAACCTGCCGGTCTAGAATCGCTACTGGCTCCTCCTAATAAGACAAGTCTAACTGGACAGTGCTAAAATCTAACACGTGGGATGGATCGTCGTGATACTTCTGAAGCATGGACACATGAAACACTGGATGCACGACTGATAAGCTCAGCGACAACGCAAGTCTATAAGCCATCTCTCCCACTCGATCAAGAATCTCAAACGGGCCAATGAACCTAGGGCTAAGCTTGCCCCTCTTCCCAAATCTCATCACTCCCTTCATAGGCGACACTCGAAGCAATACCCGCTCACCGACCATGAAAGCCAAATCTCGAACCTTGCGGTCGGCATAGCTCTTTTGCGTGGACTGAGCTGTACGAAGCCTATCCTGAATAATCCTGACCTTGTCCAAGGCATCCTGAACCAGATCTGTACCCAACAATTGAGCCTCTCCCGGCTCAAACCATCCAACTGGCGACCAACACCGCCTACCATACAAAGCCTCATACGGAGCCATCTGGATACTCGACTGGTAGCTGTTGTTGTAGGCAAACTCTACTAAAGGTAAAAACTGATCCCACAAGCCTCCAAAGTAAATAACACAAGCTCGGAGCATATCCTCCAAAATCTGAATAGTCCGCTCGGACTGCCCGTCCGTCTGAGGATGAAACATTGTGCTCAACTTAACCCATGTGCCCAACTCTCGCTGAACTGCTCTCCAGAAATGTGAGGTAAACCGTGTACCTCGATCCGAAATGATGGACACGGGCACACCATGAAGACGAACAATCTCCCGGATATAGATCTCAGCTAACCTCTCGGAGGAATAAGAGTCTGCCACAGGAATGAAATGTGCCGACTTTGTCAACCTATCAACAATAACCCACACTGCATCGAACTTCCTCTGAGTCCGTGGGAGTCCAACAACGAAGTCCACAGTGATCCGCTCCCACTTCCACTCAGGAATCTCAATCTTCTGGAACAAACCACCAGGCCTCTGATGCTCGTACTTAACCTGCAGACAATTCAAACACCGAGCCACATATGCAACGATATCCTTTTTCATTCTCCTCCACCAATAATGTTGCCGCATATCTTTATACATCTTAGCGGCACCCGGATGAATAGAGTACCGGGAACTATGGGCCTCCTCTAAATCAACTCTCGGAGTCCATCCACATTAGGCACACAAACTCGACCCTGCAATCTCAAAACTCCATCATCACCTAAGGTAACCTACTTGGCACCTTCGTGTTGCACCGTGTCTCTAAGGACACACAAATGGGGATCATCATACTGCCGATCAAGGATACGCTCTAATAAAGAAGAACGAGCGACCGTGCAAGCCAACACACGACTGGGCTCAGAAACATCCAACCTCACGAACTGATTGGCCAAAGCCTGAACATCTAAGGCAAACGGTCTCTCACCGACCGAAATATAAGCAAGACTGCTCATGTTGAACAAGACTTATGATAATTTCTTGATAATTGACCATTGTTGAGTATTGGCTCAAGTTGAGATTTATTTTTTGAAGTTAACTATTGGAACGAGATTGGTTATAGTTGATTCCCTTGCCGGGATGTATTTGTTTCTATCGTTGATTACCTTGTCGTGATATATTTGTTTCTGCTATTTGGGTGAGGAAAGAGTGATAAAGCATGAAGGGTGATGCCATGAACATTCATAATTATGCATATGGTAAGGAAGAGTGATAAATCACGAAGGGTGATGGCATGCACATTTACATTTATATTGATACGTATGGTGAGGAAGAGAGATAAAGCACGAAGGATGATGCCGTGCACATTTATACTATTCATATGGTGAGGAAGAGTGATAAAGCACGAAGGGTGATGCCGTGCACATTTCTATTATTGATTGCATGGTGAAGATTGAGAGTAAAAGCACGAAGGATGATGTCGTGCATTATCTGTTTGTTGTGTTCACTTGTTGTATCAGTTCAAGTGTTTTAACTATTTAAATTCCTTTACTGCTGAAATTCTTTGTGTTGAAAACCCCATAGCATGTTGCCCCTTCCCGTTCATTTCTGCTTAGTTTTATTACTTGTTACTCTGTTAGTATACTGATTAACTGCACATGTTTATTATGTTTGTCGTGTCCTAGCCTCATCACTACTTCGCCTAGGTTAGGCTCGGCACTTACCAGTACATGAGGTCAGCTGTACTGATACTGTACTTTGTACTTTTTGTGCAGATCCCAGTACTGGACAATAATGACCGTTGTTCGAGATTGTTGCCTTCAGTCCAGTGGAGATTCGAGGTAGTCCTGCAGGCATCTGCATGCCTTGGTGTCCCCTTCTACCCTGTTTCTCTTCTGTTTTATCTATTTCCGAGACAGATGTGTATTTCTTGTTTAAACCATTATTTGTAGTATTCGTAGAATGTCCGTGAAATTGTCACACCAGTTTTGGGTGGAGTTTTATTATGGTCTCATATTTGTATTAAGTTAATCTGTTAAATTTTATTTCCGCTGATTTTCTTATATTAACTAGTAAATTGTTAAAAGATAAAGGAAAAAGGTAAAATAATCAGTAACGTTGGCTTGACTAGAGGGTACAATGTTAGGTGCCATTACGATTTCGACGGTGAGAAATTCATCGTGACAGCAAACCATCAAATATACTCAAAAACTTGTAATTTAACAATTTATAAAAATTCTCAACTTCACTCGAAAAGTCAACAAAGTCAATATCCGGGCACACGTGCCCGAATTCCAAAAATTCTCAAAGATAAATATTACCATAGTACCATGAACTCAAATATATAATTTATTCCCAATTCCACGCCTAATTTCGTGGTCAAAACTCAAAAATACTATTTCTAGATTTTCTTCAAAAATCTAACATATATTCTGCCAATGCAGCTAAGGCGTTCAACCCGATTTGTCTAACATATATTCTGCCAATGCTTCCTTCTTCGTGAATACGACATGAGCCTCACGTTCGCAAAGCACAACTGAGCTCCAACACAAAATTACTCTTTGCAATTGCGAGACCAGGTCCACGAACGCGATACCTTACCAGGCCAATCCTTTGCAAACACTAATGTGCCTCCACTAACACGAAGACCAAGACTCCCAAGCCCACCTTCCATTTCGCAAACGCGACCAGGCTGTCGCAAAAGCGGAGCTCCACTTCCCAAACCTTCGCGAACATGGCTCGCCTATCACGAACGCGCTGAACAAATGATCTCCATGTCAAATCCATATTTGCGAACGTGTTCTCCCCACCGCATTCGCGAAGTACAACACCAGAACCAGCACCAGCATGTGCAAAACAAGGTGAAATGATCCAAAACTACCCCGAAACATATCTGAGGTCACTGGGATCTCGTTCAATCACACTAATAAGTCCCAATACCATATCCAAACTTATACAAAGGCTCAAAAAGTCACGAATAACATCAAAACCACGAATCGATGATCAAAATCCTTCTTTTAACCTTCAAACATTCAAACTTCGCCGAACACATTTGAATCATACATAGACATACCGGTGGATCACGACCAAGCCTCATGCACAAGTTCCAATCAATATGATGAACTTATCAAAAGTCCTGAAACACCGCTCAAAGTCCGATAATACCAAAGTCCACTCTAAGTCAAACTTAGCAAATTTCAAAACTTTCAAACTTCAGATATTAAGTGTTGAAACGCTTCTAGACCATCCGATACTCGACCCGAACATACACCAAAGTCCGAAATCACCTTGCGAACCTATATGAACCTTTAAATTCTGATTTCGAGGTCGTTTACTCAAAAGTCAAACCTTAGTCAACTCTTCCTCCTTAAAGCTTCCGAATTGAGACTTATTTTTCCAAATCAACTCTGAACTTCTTGCAAATCAAAATCAACCACATGTGAAATTCGCAATACATAAAGTGAAGCTATTCAGGGTCTCAAACCACCGAATAACATGCTAGATCTCTAAATGACTAGTCGGGTCGTTATAGTAGTAATATATTAAGAGGTTGTTTGTTCACCTGGATAAGAATATTAATTTTTTTATAAATTTAGAATTATAGTTATTATGTATTTGATTGTAGGTATTAGCAAATATGAATATAAATATTATACCAGAAAATAATACTCCCTCTATTTCAATTTAAATGAAACACTTTCCTTTTTACTCCATTCCCAAAAGAATGATACATTTCTATATTTGAAAACAATTCAACTTTAATCATTTACCCACTTTACCCTTAATGAGAAGCTTTTATAGTCACACAAATATCATGGCCTCAGAAAGCTTTTGCCCTTTAAACTTTTAGATCACATATTTCAAAGTCTTTTTTTTTCTTTTTTAAACTTTGTGCTAAGTCAAACTACCTCATCTAAATTGAAACGGAGGAAATATTACTTATCCTATATATGAGGTGAGATAGGATCCCAGAATTATAATCTCATGAGATATCTTATAAAGGAACCACCTCTAAAATGTACTCGTAAACGTTGTCGCACAAATATAGTCAGATATCTTTATAACAGTTTTTCATTATAAAAATTAATTTTTTTTCATAATCGTTTTTTTATGTTATAAGTCGCATCTCTATAATAGTTTTTTTATTTATCTATAACAACAACAACTATTTGTATAATAGCACGTTGTTTGTAGAATTATCTATCTTTAACATTCATATTTCTTTTTTTTGGGGGGGGGGGGAAGGAATACAACATCCATATTTATAGAAATAAAATCTCTATGATTACTAATAACAGGTTTAAACTATCTACCACTTAAATAGACTTCTTATCATTAAACATAAAATATTATTATAGATATATAATAGTCGATCATTATAAAATCCAAAAATACTGGAACAAGGAAGATTGTTATAGTGACGTTTGACTATATAATTTTTAGAGTCCCAACATGATTGCGCGTATTTTTTGCCGAGCATGCTTCCCACCTTCACTGTCACGCCCCAAATCTGGGGAGGCGTGGCTGGCACTCAGTGTCGTGCTGGCCCGAGCGAACCACTTTGTAACTCATGATCGTTCTACCAAAATTAGAACATAAGTAGATCGAGTTGGCTGAACTCATTCCTTTTGTAACTATCATTGGCCAATATGGCCACAACTCATACTGTACAAGTGTAAGTGGGCAAACACTGTATCAAGATTGTTAAACTTACAAGGTCTTACAATAACATAGTCACAAATCCTTTATAACCTCATGAATTGTCTTAACCCCTTCTATCTCATATGGATTACTACGACTCATCCTAATATTAAAGTGCGGGACTCCCCCCTTTAAAACATTCTTCCTCGAATGTTAACTCATAGAGATTTATAAAATTTTCACTAGAGTCTCCTCTGTAAACTAAATTAAAACTCAAACTATATCTGAAGTCTCGACTATTCACAACCTTTTGTACTTGAGTATCTCATATCTTATTCACCTTTACCTTACTTACTTTTCAATCTCGCATCGTATCTTCTGTTTCTTTCATAAGCTCTCTTCCACATAGGTGAAAATTACGCCTTAAAGCTCTACTATAATACCTGCACCTCTGGTGCATACAAAATCCGACAGAAGCTTCATACTGACTTCTTACAACTCAACTCCATGGCCCGATCTGGAAACAAAAGAATGATAACATTTTCTAAATGCCCTATAGCCTCTCAATTATAAGTGTGGCGCGCAACACACTCATAAGTGAGACTCTACTAGGCACGGTTTTGTAGACTCCCTAGGACACGACCTGCTCTGATACCACTTTGTCACGCCTCAAACTTGGGGAGGCGTGGCTGGCACCCGGCGTCGTGCTAGCCCGAGCCAACCACTTTGTAACTCATGATCATTCTACCAAAACTAGAACATACATAGATCGAGTTGGTTGAACTCATTCCTTTTGTAGCTATCATGAGCCAACATGGCCACAACTCATACTGTACAACTGTAAGTGGGCAAACACTGTATCAAGGTTGTTAAACTTACGAAGTCTTACAATAATATAGTCACAAATATCCTTTATAACCTCATGAATGGTCTTAATCCCTTCAAGCTCATATGGATTACTATGATTCATCATAATATTAAAGTACGTGATGCAACATCAGAACCACTTTGTAACTCATGATCGTTTTACCAAAACTAGAACATACATAGGTCGAGTTGGCTGAACTCATTCCTTTTATAACTATCATGGGTCAACACGGCGCCGGGTGTCAGTCACGCCTCCCCATTTTTGGAGCGTGACATCCACCCACTCCCGCCCCACAAAAAAAAAATAGTAATGCGTTCTCTTGCTCGTGAAAATACATAACTATGAAAATTAATAAATAACCTTGTGTACTACAAATTAAAAATGGCAAGGTTTACTTCTTTTTGTTTAACCAAAAAATCTGAGTCTTTGGTCAAAGCTAAAAAGAAATTCGGGTTACTGATAATCAGGAGACAAAAATAAAATACTTTTGAGAACGATGGTAAAAAAACAAATAGATGTGTATTTCAATAAATTCTCAATAGTATTCCGTGTCCTTACAAATGATGATACTTCTTCCTTTTATAGATAATTCTAGGTAAAGGAATGAAGCCTCAGCTTTAATGATATAATCATGAGTAATAAATGACATTAAATAAGCCGTTATACAATCATTCCTATTAAATACCAATTTCGTAACGTATCAAGTATTTAATAATGAATTTGGACTCCTTTCTGTCATCAGATCTTTGCTTTCAATGCCTTCTATCCGTTGGCTGTAAATAATTTAAATTGGTACGAGACTCGTATCTATACGTCGTCTCGTGCCTATTTAAATTCTTCTTCCCGTGGCTATTTCCATTCGTGCCTCTTAGTCAATTGCTGTGCTTTGACCATTTAACTAATCCACGTGTCATGCCACATCATCTTTTAATATAAATTCAGTTTTTTCCCAATACAGATAGTCCCCCCACTTTTCATTTTTTTATCAATTAAATAATTGGGAAGTGGATCTTCATGTAAAAGGAATTTTTGCCACAATTAATGCTCATGACAAGTATTAACGTCTCAGCAGTCTTTTCCATTTAATGTTCTGCCCATGTGTCATTTTCTAATTGATTCCGCTATTCATACCCTTTTTCGAGACTTCTTCATTCTCACTATTTACGAAGTGATAGCTGCCTTTATTATAGGCTTTTCATCATTACACTTCAAAAGTTGACGGTTCCCATTTTACACATAATTTTGTCTTCCTTTGTCTTCTTCACAAATCTTTAGCACATACTCCCTTCTTAACAATGTCTTCTTCAAACCCTAACCATAAAAAAGTTCCAATTCTAGATCAATTCCCCAACGCCCCTGTTAGACACAGAAGAGGCGGAGGAGGTAGGCTTCGAATAGGGTTAGAATCTACGCGAGGCGGCTCCTCTGGTTCTTCTTCAAGGAGTTCTATCCCAAAAGCCCCTTCTTCTAAAAGTAGGGAAATTCTTGATTCTTCTCAAGAACCCTCAGTTGATGATATAGTTCCCAGCGATTTGTCTTTTGAAAGTGACAAAACGTCTCTTCAAAAACAAATTAAAAATTTAGAAATAGTCGATACTTACCCAACAATAGTAACCGAGCTTACAATCCCCACCATAAGAAGAGATTGTAACTGGAAGGATAGTCTCCGAATGTCAATTCCTTCCCCAAATCAAAGAATTTCCTCTTTTAGAAGTGGGTATTCTTCTGTTTACACTTACCCCTTCACTTTAGGTTTTAATCCTCCGATTGACCCAGTTATTCTCGATTTTTGTCGTTTCTTTACAATTTGTTTGGCCCAAATCGGTCCATTGGTGTGGAGAACAGTGGCTTGTTTGAGATATTTATCCTCCAAGGCCAATGTCAATTTCACCTTTTCTCACCTCATTCATCTATACCATCCTAACTTAATACGCCATGGGGTTTTTACCTTAACTGCAAGGAGCAAAAAAGTTTTGGTAAATCCTGAGGATGACAAAGATCGTGGATGGTATATCCGTTACGTTGCTGTCCGTACAGTGGACTTGATTGGCGAAACAAATATTCCCTTCCCTGAGAAGTGGAATTTTGAACGTAGGTTTCCTTTTATTTACCGTACCTACTTTTGAGAATTTCAAAAGAAAGTTGTTTTTAACCTCGTCCCTTCTTGGTTTTTTGTAGCAACCATGGGAGATGTGGAACCTATTTCCAACTTTCGTGGTTGGGTAGACTCACTTTTGAAGATTGCTTCTAGGGAGCAGAGAACTTGGAAATCAATTTCTTCCTTACATGGATGGAAGGTCAAAACACATGGTATCCCCCTTTTATATGAATTTTTTTTTACATGTTAAGCACTTTTTCCTCAACTTTAATCATGTATATCCATCCTATAATCAGGATTTGGCATTAGAGGAATGACGGCTGAAGTAGCTATGGCCATTCGCATGTCTGCGAATGCTGCTCTTGATTTGGATAAGGCTCGAGCCTTGCTACCTAAAAGGAAAGCTACAAAGGAAAGTTCTGAAGAAGAAGAGGAGGGTACCTCCCTAATTACCAGGCCAAGGGTCAGGAGACGAATAATCATTGATGATGAAATTGAAAACACTCCTGCTCGTACCTCCGCCACCGAGCCTGTTTTGATTCAATCTGACGAGGACGCCGAACCAAGAGATAATAATGAGTCAATTCAGCATCTTTTTGACAGTGGTTTTGGGAGTGGCGAGCTCGGCCTTGTTTTTTATGAAGCTCCTATTTCCTCATTTGTTCCTATTTCCTCCATTCCTCTGTCGGCCGTAAGTATTTCTTTACCAGTTTTGACGACTTCCGTTCTTTTGCCAGTTTCTACCGCTCTTATATCCGTTCTCTTGGTTGTTTCTACCGCACCTGCTTCCACTCCTGTGTTGGTTTCTACATCTTTTCCTTCCATTCCTTCCACTGCTCCTCTTCCCTCTGTTCATCATACAGAGACAGGTTCTAGCAGTGGAAGTATGACTATGAGAAGTGTTACTTTGGAGGTTCCTGCCAATCATAGCCTCTTGAGGAAGACCGGCAGAGCCGATGTTTGGCTCGAACCTCTAATTGGAGATATCGAGAAGAAGAAGATGGAGAGCCATAACTACTTAACTCTGATGAATGACGTAGTTCATTCTACTTTGAAGGTATTTTTACCAACAAGTTTTTTTTAATTATCTTCAATCTCTCATTTCCATGCCTTACCTCTGTAGGCTAACCTTATTGGCACGGAATTAATGGGAAGAATTTCCCTACTGGAAAGAAAAGCTCGTGAGTCTGAAAAGACTGTCCACGAGGCCGAAGAAATAGCTAGGGGAGCCCAGCTTGAAGCAACCAATTGGAAGGAGCAGTTCGAGAATGCTCAAGGGACCATAGAGGAGTTGCAAGAAGATAAAAATCTCCTAGAGCAGCAAAACCGTGGTTTAACTTCTGAACTGGCAACTGTCAAAGCCTCTTCAAGCCAATTGAAAAGAGACAAAGAGCTTTTGGAATGCTCTTTGTCAGAACAATTATCCAGGGCTAGTGAAGAAGTTAGGGAGTTGAAGGCACTTTTGGCTAGGAAGGAAGAATATGCAGGAGAGTTAGTGCAAAGCTTGACTCAAGCTCAGGCTGACTTACAGACTTCTTCTGACGAGATTCATGCCTTGAAGAGTTCTCATGCTTCTCTTGAAGCTTCCCTTGATTCCCATTTAGCTGAATATCAAATCTTAAAAAATGATCTTGCTATGTGGGAAAAGGAATATGGACTTCTAGAGGAAAATTTTAACATAGAAGTGAGTTGGGCTTTCCTGAAATCTCGTCGTGATGCTTTGACGGAAGTTGCTCAAGAAGGTTTTGACTTGCAGTCTGAACTGGCCAAAGTCGTAGATACCATCGAGAAAAGCCAACAGTCTATTGATACTCCTTCTCTTACACTTGAAGTTCCTGGAATAAAAGAACTTTTAAATGAAGAAGTGAATACTGCAACAATTGGGATTACAATTCCTGCTTCAGCTGAAAATGTTGCAATTCCAGCTTCAGAGGGTGAAACTTCTATGACCCAGTATGTGGAAGTTGAAGCTTCCGTGACTCTTGTTTCCCTCATTGATCCTAACATTTCAAGCTCTGCTGAAACCGTTCCTGTTGCTGCTTCTTCAGAAGTTGCCACCGTGCCTGTGGCTGAAAGTGAAATTAATATTGCAACTTCTGATGTGCTAACCCCTTCAATTGGATGATGGTTTTATCCCTTAGTTTTTAAGGGATTTTTTGGTGAAAGTCCCCAGTTATCATAATGGGGCACTTGTATAAACTTTTATTGACTAAGTTTCTACTTAGTCTTTTTAATTATATTAAGAAGTTTTGTTAGTACTTCAATGTGTTCTATTCTTGCCTTTTCCTTACTTATTTAGGACTTATAGAATAGTTTAGCATTTTTATCCTTTGAAAATGCTTTATGATTCTTCTCATGACTTATTAACATGAGGCTTATAAAAGAGGGCCCTTTTATTTTATCGACACTTAATGAAGAAGACGTCTCAACTTCATAATGGTGTTATAATACGATGAAAGAAATAGGAAAACACACGTTTTGTATGAAACAACTTTGGCAAGTTTTTATTCATAAACTTTTAACAAGTGTTTGACTGTTACATGTATTACAATACATCTACAACTTTCTCGTAACTGTTTTTCTTGTAACAGATTTGTAAATAACATAAAATAAACAAGGTTTTTCTTCATAACCTGTTTCAGTACATAGTCATGACCCTATCTTTATATATTAAGAAGGGTTTGAGAGGTGACTTTGTTTATGAGTTTGAGAGATGACTCTGTTGTTCTCATGAATGCTGAAGACTTCGTAACTTTTTCTCAACACTTGCTTCTTTGCGGCCGATTTTTGTTCGATACTCGTATCTGTTTCTCTACACATATCTGTGTATAATATGTAGTCCCCCAAGTGTTTGAGCGGTGAAGTATGAAGCCTCGAGTACTTGTTTATTTCTTTTACTTTGGCCCTTTTCCTGAAACAGAAAGATATACGGGACTCGAAGGTGCGATTATAGATGAAGACTGCCTAACTCGTGTGTATTTCCATCAGATTAATTGTAACCCTGGGCTAGGAATTTAAGAATACTCCATTTTGCCTTGCAGGTTGTGACTCATCATTTGGCACGAGTTAGGATATTTTGCCTAGCATCTAAAATCGTTAGTAAAATATTAATAAACCAAGAGAGAAATTTTAACATGATGATACCTGACCGTAGGTACTTTCTTAAAAGTAATATCTTTTTAAGTGGACAGCATTCCAATGTGAGGGTAAAACTTTACCATCCATTGTTTCCAACTGGTATGCTCCTTTTCCCGCAATGCCACGGACTTTGTATGGTCCTTCCCATGTTGGACTTAGCTTTCCTGAGTTAGCAGCTTTTGCAGATTGGAACACCTTTTTAAGCACGAAGTCCCCAATTTTGAAAAATCTGAGGCGTGCTTTCCTATTGTAATATCGTTCTATTACTTGCTTTTGTGCTGCCATCCTTATCAAAGCAGCTTCTCTTCTTCCTTCAAGTAAATCTAGGCTAACCCGCATCTCTTCATTATTAGATTCCTCCGTTGCCTGATCGTATCGTGTGCTTGGCTCACCTATTTCAACTGGAATTAAGGCTTCCGTACCATAAACCATCAAAAATGGTGTTTCTCCAGTGCCTGTTTTGGTCGTTGTACGATAAGCCCATAGTACTCCAGGTAACACCTCAGGCCAATTACCTTTTGAATCTTGTAACCTCTTTTTCAAGTTATTGATAATAACTTTGTTAGTTGATTCTGCTTGTCCATTCCCCACTGGATGATATGGCGTAGACGTTATTCTTTTGATCTGCCAACTTCGAAGAAATTCTGTAACTTGTGCTCCAATAAATTGTGGTCCATTGTCACACACGATCTCCTTTGGTACTCCAAAGCGGCATATTATATTTCGCCATATGAAGTCTTTAACTTCTTTTTCTCGTACCTGTTTAAATGCCCCTGCTTCTACCCATTTAGTGAAATAATCTGTAAGTACAAGTAGAAATTTTACCTGACCTTTTGCTTGTGGAAGTGGACCTACGATATCCATTCCCCATTTCATAAAGGGCCATGGGGCTAAAACAGGATGTAGTAACTCAGCTGGTCTGTGCATATTATTGCCGTACCTTTGACATTTATCACATTTGGACACAAAACTGGTTGCCTCTTCTTCCATTTTAGGCCAATAATATCCTGTGCGAATTAACGTTCTTACCAGTGACCGTCCTCCTGCGTGATTCCCACAATGTCCTTCATGTACTTCTCTCATGACATATTCGGTTTGAGAGGGTCCGAGACACCTTGCTAGTGGTCCGCCGAACATCTTTCGATAAAGATTTCCTTGATATAAACAATATCGTGCAGCTTTTTTGCGAAGCGCGTAAGCCTTTCCTTTGTCATTAGGCACGGTTCCGTGCTGTAAAAAGGCAACAATTTCATTTCTCCAATCCCATGTTAGATGATTAAAATTTACCTCGTTTTTATCAGGTTCAAGAACGGAATGAAATAGATGTATGACTGAAGCATCTGTATTGTTTGCCACGTCTGCTGCGGATGCAAGGTTTGCTAAAGCATCTGCCTCTACATTCTCATCTCTTGGGATCTGCACTACTTTCCAAGTTTGGAATTGCTTTATTAACTCCCGTACCTTTGCGAGGTATTCTTGCATTCGTGACTCTCTGGCTGTATAAGTCCCCAGCATCTGATTAACCACGAGTTGAGAATCACTCTTGATTATAATCTGTGTTATGCCGAGTTCTCGTGCCAATTCTAAACCTGCAATTACAGCCTCATACTCTGCTTCATTGTTAGTTATAGAATGACATTTTATAGCCTGTCTAATGGTCTCACCCGCAGGTGGTACGAGGACTTATTCCTAGGCCTGCCCCTTTTACATTAGATGAACCGTCAGTGTATAAAACCCAAGTCCCCGGGTTCGCACCATTAAAAACTAGTAATTCTTTTTCTGCTTCTAAATGCATCCCCTGGCTAAAATCAGCCACGAAATCAGCTAGTACTTGAGACTTTATAGCGGTCCTGGGTTGATAAATAACTTCATACTCACTTAGTTCTATAGCCCATTTTGCTAATCTTCCTGAAAGTTCGTGTTTATGCAAAATATTTCGAAGTGGAAAAGCAGTAACTACTACAATGGGATGACATTGAAAATAAGGTCTTAACTTTCTAGATGCCATGATCAAAGCTAATGCTAATTTTTCTAGCTGTGGGTATCGTGTCTCAGCTTCCAATAAGGACTTACTTACATAATAAATAGGAGATTGTTTACCTTGGTCCTCGCGGACTAAAACAGCACTTACTGCGACTTCAGATACGGCCAGATAAATGAGAAGTTTTTCCCCCACCTTCGGTTTTGCCAACAACGGTGGTTTTGACAAATAAGCTTTCAAATTTCTAAGGGCTTGTTGACAATCTTCATTCCATTCAAAATGATCTTGCTTTTTAAGTGCAGAGAAAAACTTAAAACACCTTTCCGAGGATTTGGAAATAAATCTCCCCAAAGCTGCAATTCTTCCCGTTAATCTTTGTACTTCCTTTTTATTAGTAAGTATATCCGGGATTTCTTCTATTGCTTTGATCTGAGAAGGATTCACTTCAATACCACGATTAGAAACAAGAAAACCCAAAAACTTACCTGATGCAACTCCAAATGCACATTTTTCTGGGTTGAGTTTCATATTAAATTTTCGCAAAATTTCAAAAGTAACAGATAGATGAGAAATATGATCGTGAGATTGCTGGGTTTTGACGAGCATATCGTCTATATATACCTCCATTGTTTTCCCTAAATGTTCTTGGAACATTTTGGTGACCAACCTTTGATAGGTTGCCCCAGCATTTTTGAGGCCAAAGGGCATTACTTTATAACAGTAAGTCCCCCTGTCTGTGATGAAAGAAGTTTTTTCTTCATCACCAGGATCCATTTTAATTTGATTATATCCTGAGTATGCATCTAAAAAACTTAAAAGTTCATGACCTGCGGTTGCATCAATTAGTTGGTCTATATGCGGTAAGGGAAAGGAATCTTTTGGACAGGCTTTATTTAAATCGGTATAATCTACACAAACACGCCACTTACCATTTTTCTTGGGTACGACCACCGTATTAGCTAACCAAGTAGGATATTTTACCTCACGGATTGATCCGATTTTTAATAATTTTTGGACTTCATCCTGAATCACCTGGTTCTTAAAAGCACCTTGTTTCCGTTTCTTTTGCTTTATTGGTGTGAAAGAAGGGTCCTCATTGAGTTTGTGAGTCATCACATTTGGTGGAATCCCTGTCATGTCAGTGTGGGACCAAGCAAAGCAGTCTAAGTTAGCTTTTAAAAATTCGATTATCATACCTCGCATGTTCGTGCTTAAATTTGCCCCGACATAAACCTTCCGTTCAGGCCATTGATCAAATAACATCACTGCCTCAAGCTCTTCAATTGTCGTTTTGATACTTTCATTTTCTTCAGGTTCTTGAATTGTGTCAGGTCTTGAGTCCAAATCCGTCTTTTCCTGTTCAGTTGAAGTTTGATCTTTTTTACCTTTAACTGTTTCCTGTAATTGCTACTTTTCTTTATTTTCGGCGCTCGTACTTGTTACAGCGTTGACACTTTTAGCCATCTGCTGATCCCCATGAATTTGGCAAATTCCCCATGGTGATGGGAATTTAATAACCTGATGTAGAGTTGATGGGACAACGTCCATATCGTGTATCCATGGTCTCCCTATGATCATATTGTAGGCCATTTCCATATCAACTACCTGAAATTTAGTTTCCTTCACAACACCCATAGCAAAAGTTGTTAGAAATACCTCACCTTTTGTTACTACACTTGAATTGTCAAAGCCTGACAAGGTGTGCGCCTTGGGTATCATTTTGTCTTCAGCTTGCATTTCTCGTAGTACCCTTAGTAATATAATATTTACAGAACTCCCTGGATCAATCAAAACTCGTTTTACATTAGTATCATGTACAAGTAAAGATATTACCAGTGCGTCATTATGTGGAGTTGTCACTCCTTCGGTATCTGCGTCATCGAACGAAATACTTTCATTTTCAAGGACCTGCCGCACCCGTTTCCCGTGTGTAATTGTTACCTTAGAAACCTTGTTGGAGGCTGTGTAGGTTATGCCGTGAATGTCCTCTCCCCCGCTTATGACATTCACTGTCCTCTTGGGTGAAGGAGGTTGTGGTGGCTCTTGTCTGTTTTTCATATAAGCTTGTTTTCCTTTCTCACTAAATAACTCAGTGAGGTACCCTTGCTTCAATAAATGATCCACTTCACTCTGCAGGAATCTGCATTCTGAAGTTTTGTGCCCGTGATCGTTGTGAAATTCGCACCAATGATCCGGATTGCGTCTACTTGGATTTGACCGCATCTCTTTTGGCCACCGTACCTTATCTCCCATGCTTCTTAAAACAGCTACGAGCTCGGAGGTAGAGACATTAAAATTATATCCACCGAATCATGCCTTTAAACTTCGGTCATCATCTCATGATTCTTGTCTGTTCCGATCATTCCTGAACTTTGAAGAAGAGCCAGAATCCCGGTTCCTCGATTTTTGATCATATTGCTGGCTATCTTGTTTCGACCGTGGGTCCTTTCCTGCGGGTCCCATATATGGATCGTACCTGTTTTTACCTGATCTTTTTTCGGAATCTGACCTTCGGGTACCGCCCCTTTCTTCATGATGGAGCTTAGGTACGGTATCTTCTTCGATTCGCAGCTTCGTGCTATACCTGTTGTAAACATCATTCCATGTGGTTGCAGGAAATTCTCGAAGACTTTCTTTGAGTCGTCTCGTGGCTTCAGAACTTTTGTCATTTAAATTACTTGCAAAAGCTATAGCAGCCCAATTGTCAGGCACACGAGGTAGAGTCATTCTTTCACGCTGGAATCTATCAACGAAGTTTCTAAGCAACTCCGAATCCCCTTGTTTGATTTTGAAAATATCTTCCATCCTTTTCTCAACCTTTTGTGCTCCCGAATGTGCTTTAATAAAAGAATCTGCAAGCTCAGCAAAAGAATTAATAGAATTTTCAGATAAAAGAGAATACCAGGTTAATGCACCCTTGGTGAGTGTTTCTCCAAATTTCTTGACCAATACTGATTCAATTTCTTGTTTGGTCAAGTCGTTGCCTTTTACGCCGGTTGTAAATGCAGTCACGTGGTCACGTGGGTCTGTAGTACCATCATATTTTGGGATGTCAGGCATTTTGAACTTTTTCGGAATTGGAAGGGGAGCAGCACTAGGCTTCCATGGTTGTTGTGAGTATTTGTCCATGTCTACTCCTTTTATTACAGGTGGAACTCCAGGGATTTGTTCAATACGCTCATTTTGTTCCTTAAGCTGTTTCTGCAAGGTTAGTACTAAATTTTGCAAATACGAATTATTTAAATTACCTGGTCCCCCTTCTTGTGGTTCACTGGGGGTTGCTCCGTTTCCAGAATTATCAAGACCAGAACGGGGGTTCTCCAATGTATTATTATTAGGAGTTGGTGTAGGTGGCGCAGCAGGCAATCGACTAACAAGTGCCTGAAGAGCTTTGCCGACCTGTGCATCAATTAGCTTTTGCAAAGCTTCAGTTGTAACTCCTTCAAAATGTTCAGATTGCTCTTGTTGATCAGCACGGGATTCAGTAACAGGAGTGCCTTCACGAGATTGACGTGGTGAATTTAGAGGAGAGGGAACCACGTTATCTTGATTTTGATGTATTTGATTCTCATGGTTTCCCAATGTGTTATTACTATTGTTGTCGGCGTTGTTGTTTGACATGGTGACGACAATAGATAAGATATAGCTTAAAAGGAAAGATTATCAGATTCCCGGTAACGGAACCAATTTGTTTAACCAAAAATCTGAGTCTTTGGTCAAAGCTAAAAAGAAATTCGGGTTACTGATAATCAGGAGACAAAAATAAAATACTTTTGAGAACGATGGTAAAGAAGCAAATAGATGTGTATTTCAATAAATTCTCAATAGTATTCCGTGTCCTTACAAATGATGATACTTCTTCCTTTTATAGATAATTCTAGGTAAAGGAATGAAGCCTCAGCTTTAATGATATAATCATGAGTAATAAATGACATTAAATAAGCCGTTATACAATCATTCCTATTAAATACCAATTTCGTAACGTATCAAGTATTTAATAATGAATTTGGACTCCTTTCTGTCATCAGATCTTTGCTTTCAATGCCTTCTATCCGTTGGCTGTAAATAATTTAAATTGGTACGAGACTCGTATCTATACGTCGTCTCGTGCCTATTTAAATTCTTCTTCCCTTGGCTGTTTTCATCCGTGCCTCTTAGTCAATTGTTGTGCTTTGACCATTTAACTAATCCACGTATCATGTCACATCATCTTTTAATATAAACTCAGTTTTTTCCCAATACACTTTTGCTAGCTGAATTTACAGAGGAAGCCTAGATATTTGTTCCACGGGGTAAAACGCATCGTGCATCCTCCTCTTCAAATGGTATAAAAAATGTTTTACTCTTCTTCTCCAAAACCGTGTTTCAGCAATCTGTTGCATTAATTTCTTAAAGATCCAAAGCAAGATTTCAACTGCCGGTAGCAAATACACAAGTGGTCGAACAAAGTGAGGAAACAAAACCGAGATAGTACATGCCATTGACAAGGAACCAAAGAATACCAAACCATGAAAAAGATGGCCGCGCCGGTAATAATATTTCTGCTTAATTCGATACAGTAACCAGTAAACAAGCAAAGTGCTTACTGCAACAAACATGATTCTGGGATGTGTTTGAAATGGATCAGTCATGTCTTTTCCTTGATATTTAAGCCGCAGAAAGCCGAGGATAAGACCGTAGAATGATGCAAAAACAGTGGTGAAGGAGGAGCTAGTAGTACTGTCGTTTATTAATAATAATTGCTCCTCGTACACGTAGAAAATGTGGAATTGCATGGCCATGAAACCTTGGTTGGATTGATCAACGAACAGCACCACGCTTGGGAGGGTAACAAGTCGACGAATTGATCTTGTTCTAGTATTATCCTCCATTGGTAAAGTAGATCAGAAAAGAAATGAAGTATTAAGCAATTAAAACATTTGGTTGATCAGTTACTATGGAAGAGTAGTGAATTATATATACCAGCCAATTAGGGTGAATTAAGCAATTAAAACACCTGGTTCTATGCTCTATTATTTATGAAAGAAAAGTAGACCTACAAAATATGGTTAGTCGGTCATCAAGACCAACTATGGTTAACGTTAAGAAATATTTCGTCAACGTAATGTCGGTTTTTCAACCCAAGTAGTCCTTCAAGTTTGGAGGTAAGTCTCAATCTAGTCCCTAATATATTTACAAAGATAAGGGAATATAATTCCCGGATAAAATGTGGATTACATTAGAAAGAATTACACAATTAATCACTCCATAAACTGACCTTGCAGTATTTTAGTCCAATTACAAGTTTACAAATCTGTAACCAAATATCAATAAGCTCAGATTCGAAAAACAAATTCGCATTTTTGATTCTCTATATCTTCAGGTATAAAATATCGCATTAGTTAACCATTGGGTCAAAATTACATGTGGAATGAGGATAAGTCCGAGACAATGCTGATACCTTCTTTCTGGTTTGATGATCCAACAACCTACTGAGTGAACCTCTTTAGTGCATAACAATAAACACATTTTTCCCCATTCCAGTGAAGGAAGTGATCTTCATATGACTCAAAAAAATTAATTCTCCTGCAAATTGGTTTTCTTCTTCATCAAAATAGTGGTTATCAGCTTTGAATCTGGAAGAAGAATTGAAGGAGAATAACAATGATAGAGAAATTTTGGAGCGCAAAGTCATGACACAAGAAAAAGAAGAAGAACGAAGAACGAAGAAAAAGGGGTGGACTAACTGGTGAAAAGTAATTTTCAGGTTATATACAACCTGTGCCACTGGGTAAGAGTTTCAAACGTGGGTCATTTTTTGATGGATTGTTAGGCCAAGTGATAAGGGGAGTAATTCTCCCATTTGGTATAAATTCTAATGTCGGGATTAATTATCTCAGAATTATTTTTACCACAATTGTGGTATTAATTTTATATCAAACATTATGTGGGAGTAACAATTTTCATATTACTAATATTTGGAAAAAAAACAATAAAATAACACATTTGTTCTTCTCCAAAACTTTTATCCCGATTTCGTTCAAGAAAGCATAAGTTAAAATTCAAAATATAAGTTAAGAGTCGTTGGATGTACTTATTTTAAGTGACTTTTAATCATAAGTCATAAGTTAAGAATTCTATTTTTTGACTTTTGGTCATTTTAACTTAAAAATAAGTGCTTAAACACATTTTTTTTACTTCATCAAAATACTCCAAAATAAGTTAAAAGATATTTTGACTTAAAAGGATGTAAAATAAATCAATCCAAACGGGCTCTTTATAATAATATCACATAATAAATGAAGTATTAAGACTGCAAAACTTGAGTTAAGCAAAGCATTTTGGTTCAGTTACTATGGAAGAGTAGTGAATTGTACGTACTAGTCAATTATGGTTAGCCTCTCTCACGCTTATTCTATGCTCTATTATTTATAAAGGAAAAGTGGACCTACAAACTATGGTTAGTCGGTTATCAAGACCAACTATGGTTAACGTTAAGAAAGATTTCGTTGACTTGTCATGTAGGTTTTTTAACCCAAATAGTCCTTCATGTTTGGAGGTCAATCTATTCTAGTCCCTACATTTTAACTTTATGATCGTTTTGTGGGATTACTTTATCTCCCGTTTGGTAGAGTTTTTAGTTTCTTGATTAATTATCTCGAAATTGTTTATATCGTAATTTCGGTATTAATTTTATATCATACATTATGCGGGATAACAATTTCTGGATTACTAATATCGGAATTAAACAACATAATGATATATTTGTCTTCCCAAAACTATTATCCCAATGCCGTTCAAGAAAGCGTAGGTTAAAATTCAAAATACAAGTTTATCTAATTTAAACCAAATACATATTTCATATTATATTTAATATATTTTATTTTTTTATCTAAATAAATTAAATATTTTCCAATAAAAGTATATCAACTAAATAATTTCACTATTGTTTAATTATCATATTTTAGTTTTCATATTATAATCCCAGTATAACTTATTTACAAACTAAAGGAACCCTTGAGCACATTGATTCTTTCTTTTAATCCACTATCAAAGTAACAAATCTCTCAATATGAATTATTTCAAGTTAAATGAAAATGTCTTGTGTTTTTCACGTATTTAAGCTAAATAAAAATCGCAATAGGGTCTTCTCATATAAACTTAAAAAGGGTATATGTACTGAATTTTTAATTGGATAGCTTTGACTTTCTTTACCTATTCTTATCATTTGGTCGGTTACGGCCACTCTTGACTTCTTTAACTTTCTAATAGGATAGGTTTTTACTAAAGATAAATATTTACTTAATAATTACTAGGAAAAAAAAAACTCTCCGTACACTAAACGTTATTTCCCCCAATGGTAACTAAATTTTCCCTTTCTGGGGAAAGTGGTGCCACGCACCGTCTAATGGGCACATCGGCGGGCATCTAACCGGCACGTCAAATAGTGCCCACTGCACCTACTATGATGGCGACCAACTCTAAGAAAGAAATTCCTCAGAAGATCGATTATGCATCTGCAGTAGCAGCTCCTGCAAAATCCAAAGGTAAACGATTGGGGGATCTGAATGTCAAGGCAAGGATCATTACCCACAACCGACATGCCCGCTATCATCTTTAAATCTATTGATTACTATGGTGTGATGGCTAAGGAATGCAAATTCACTGTCATCGGCAAGTTTCTAAGGAATCGCCCAAATATAGAGAGGATTAGGTCTATTTTTGCAGAGCAAATCTCTCTTAAAGGAGAGGTCAAAATTGGGGCCTATGATTTCTGCACTGTCTTCATCGATGTTACTAATGATGAAGATTGCAAAACTATATGGTACAAACGATCTATTGAAATTGATGGAATGGTCATGTTGTTACAAAAATGGACACCGAATTTTAAACCGGAGGAGGATTCCCCAATAGTACCAACTTGGGTACTTCTGTCGGGTCTTCCCTTTTACTGCCATACGTGGTATTACATAAAGCAGATTTTGAGCCCAATTAGTGTTCCTCTATCAATGGACTTAGCCACGGATTATGGAACTAGGCCAGGGATGGACAAGGTCAGAGTGGAGGTGGATCTAACAAAGCCACGTCTTCAATTTGTGTGGGTTGGGCAGGAGGACGAATCCAATCCTCTAAAGTGATTCACTCAGAAATTAGAATATGAGGGAGTTCCAAAATACTGTAAATATTACAGGATTTTGGGCCATTCAGTTGTTCAATATAGAATTCTGGAGAAGGAAAGGCAAAAGGAAAAGGAAGCCAAAAATAAGGAATCAGAAGAGAAGAATGCCAACAATGAAAAAAAACAAGGAAATGCTGGAAATCAAAAAGAATCAGAAGCTAGTAAAACCAATGGGAGCCAGGCTAAACAGGTGGATCAGCAAAATAAGGGAAGGGGGAAGTTGGTACTTCTAACAAAGGTATTAGTCTTGGGCAGAATACTGAGGAAGCTAATGATAAGTATCAATGGCAAGTTCCCAACACAAAGAGAAACAGGAAAAAAGAAAGAAGGAGGAGAGAGCCAAGGAACATGATAAAAAAAGATGAACTCTAATCAAGAAAATTAACAGAAGATGAATCAATCAACAAAGGGAGAATAATCAAGAAGAAGAATGCCGCACAAAAAAAATATAGTTCTTTTCAAACCTGCTTCTCTAAAAAGAAACAGTAAGTAGAAGAATAACACGAGCAAGAAAAGCAAAATACAAATCCTTGCAAATATAGTAGTTGAAGAATTGCTTAAAGAGTTTACTGAATAGAATTATGATGAACAAGCAAATGAAGATCAAGGCAAGAAGAATATTTCTACAGGGATTCTGGTCAATGCCAAAGGGACAATGCCAAAAGAGAACAACTTGACCAACACAGTAAGGGAAGGTCATAAAAGGCAGCCTAACAAGGTAATACCCACAACTACTTCACAAGAAATGGCGGAGAGCAACAATGGGGGAAATATCATATATGATTCTGGTGAAAATAAAGAAAAACGTGTGAGTTCTGATCAAGAGCGCTTGGAGAGTCCACAAGATGAAATGTATGACAGAAGAGAACAATGTGAAGAGGATACATTTGAGACAGGGGAGAGGGAACATAGACTTCAAAACTTTCAAATAAGTAGCATTGACACAGAGCTCAAAAAAGCATCATCAATCCAATTGGTTGTGGACTTATGCTATAACAATACTTCTAGTTGCGACAGGCAAAGAAATTTGGAGGAAGGAGTAAACTTACAGCAGCTCCCAAACGCACACGTAAACTACCCTTTATAGACACGACCTTTTTAGATAGCTCTCCTAACTCATTATCCCAAGAATATTTAAAATAGACTAAGCACAAGAGTGTAACATTTTCACCTCAAGGTTTGACTCACTATTACCACACATTATTCACAACTCACCCACTTACTCTAACATAGAGGTCACTAACATTACCTCTCCTTCATGAATCAAGTGCCCTCACACAACAAAAGAGAGTAGTTCCCCACAAAAAAAATTTAAGAACACTTAGGAACTCAAGATAGAAAGAATTCACTCACTCTCAGAAATAACATTCGTATGCCATAAAAGATGCACCATAGGCTTGCCCGTAGTGTACTACTCTACTAATCGAGCTCATTCAGTCTAGGACCAAGTAGGACTTTATTTGGTTGTAATGTAGGTTGCAGGTCGGGTAGGATACATTTAGATATAATAGTAATTACACCTCCCTAAGCACTTTAATACATACACTTTAAAATTTAAAACCCCACACTTTTGTCAAACCATAACTCCACTTTCACATTAATATATATTAACTCCCCACTTCTTTAAGCATAATTACATCAAGAGTCACCACTATCAAAGAATTATTTTCACAGTAATACAACTAATTTTTTCTTTCTTTTCTTTTTTTTTTCAAGTGGCTCTTACTTTTTTTACAAAACACTACACCTTTCTCCTTATTTCATTAGTTCCACTCAAAAGCCAAACCAACCACCCCACACTTTAACTTTTACAAAGTTCATAACAATTCAAGTGCTCATGAGAGGTGAAAAGTTTCAAATAGATGGTTAATTCAAACAAATGGGTAAAACTTGTAATGTGGTTGCCAAAGAAACAGGATTACAGGCTCAAAAGGGTTAACTATGATACATAGAAATTAGGCGGGTAATATATATATATATGGCTCAACAAAGAAATGCATATATCACTTCCAAGACTGAACAAAACTACTATTTTGCTTTGCAAACACACGGGGTAAGTTCTAGACATCAAATGCAATGCACAGAATAACACAAAACCTTACACACACATGGTACATAACTCACTCAGGATTGGACTCATCAAGACACTCTAGTCAAAGAAGTTAAGCAACGTTACGATCATAAAATTTAAGGTACTTATATAAGAGTCAAAACCTGAGCCTAAGCGTCACAACTAAAGTACTCACTATTCTCAAGGCATGACAAGGTTAAAAGAGATTCCTTCAATTCAAAACATAACACAAGATTTCCTATTTCTAAAAAATAAAAGCTAACTATACCCGGTTCAAACAAAACCCTTGGAAAAGAACTGCGACACAAAGAAAAACCAATGGGAAATTGCTACACTACATACAAAGAAAATCTTTTTTTGTCCTTTTTCTTTAGACTTAAATCCCTCAAGAAAACTGTCTAGGAGATCCATCATCGAGAAAAGTCCAATTTTCTATTTTTTCGATTTTAACTTTTTTGAGCTACTAAAATACTACACAATTCTACATCCTACTAATCATCTAGAGAATTCTCCCACCCCACACTTAAAAGACTGCAGTGTCCTCAATGCACAAATAAAGCAAAACAATAACAAGGGTGGACAAGAAACTCCCTGAAAGGCCAAAGGCCGAAGCAATAGCGGCTCACGAGTACTCAGACTTCCCCTAGGGATAGTCCTTCGTGTGGGCACCTCACACTTAGTCCTCAACATTTAACTCGCTTTTGCACTCTTCCAATGACTTGGACTCATATGTTTATAATCCTACAAAACAAAAACAAATACTACAACAATAATAAGAAAAAAAAGAAAATTAAAAGAACACGGTAAAGATGGGTTGCCTCCCAACAAGCGCCTGATTTAATGTCGCGGCACGACGCATGGCCTCGCTTACTCATCAGCGAGTACAACTTGAGTCTTCTCACGATCAATTATTCCTCCCCAATAGTGCTTAACTCTATGTCCGTTCACCAAAAATTTTCTTTCACCATTTAAAGCTCGCAGCTCAATTGCATCATAAGGAGTGACTCTCACTACCTTAAAAGGGCCTGACCATCTCGATTTTAACTTTCCAGGAAATAACATTAGCCTAGAATTGAACAATAATACATGTTGGCCTGGCTCGAAGTGACGTGGCTTGATACGCTTGTCATGCCATATTTTAGTCTTCTCTTTATATAGATTAGCATTTTCGTAAGAGTGCAGCCTGAACTCATCTAATTCATGCAACTGCAAGAGTCTTTTCTCACCCGTGGCGTCAAGGTCCATGTTCAACTTCTTAATGGCCCAATACGCTTTGTGTTCAAGTTCAACAGGCAAGTGACAAGCCTTCCCATAAACAAGCTTAGAAGGCGACGCCCCAATTGGTGTTTTGTATGTTGTTCTATACGCCCACAAGGCATCATCTAACTTCGTAGCCCAATCCTTTCTATTCGCACTAACCATCTTCTCTAAGATTTGCTTTATTTCTCTGTTCGACACCTCAGCTTGCCCACTTGTTTGAGGATGATATGTTGTAGCAACTCTATAGCGGACTCCATATTTAGCTAGAATATTATTCAACAACCGATTGCAGAAATGAGTCCCCTCATCACTAAATAAGGCATATGGAGTCTCAAATCTCGAAAATATATTCTTTTTCACAAACGCAGCTACCACCATGGCATCATTTATTGGCAAGTCAATTGCCTCTACCTATTTCGACACGTAGTCAACTGCTAGTAAAATGTATTTATTTCCTCTGGACGATGGGAATGGTCCTATAAAATCTATCCCCCACACATCAAAAATCTCAACCTCTAGGATGTTATTCAAAGTCATCTCATGCCTCCTTGTGATTGTTCCTATTCTCTGACATTGGTCACAGTTCTTAACAAATGCATGGGCATCCTTGAACAAAGTTGGCCAAAAGAGACCGGATTGTAGTACCTTTGCAGTTGTTCTATCTCCTCCATGATGGCCCCCATAAGGTGAAGCGTGACAGTCGTACAACACTAATTCCACCTCATTTTCTGGAATGTATCTCCTCATCAACTGATCAGCATATTGTTTGTACAAATATGGCTCATCCCAATAGTAAAAGTTCACATCATGTAAAAATCTCTTTTTAGCTTCAAATTGGATTTCAGGAGGAAGCACCCCACTCACAAGATAATTCACATAGTCTGCGTACCATGGGGGAGGGTCTTGGATGATAGCAAAAAGTTGCTCATCAAGAAATACTTCTTTAATTTGGCCACCCTCCTCCACGTGATCATGATTTTCCAGCCTTGATAGATGGTCAACTACTTGGTTCTCTGTCCCCCTTCGATCTTGTATTTCTACATCAAATTCTTGCAGCAACAAAATCCAACGCATCAATCTAGCCTTAGATTTATAAACAGATACCTGATTATTACATGATCGGTATGGACTATGACCTTCGTTCCCACCAAGTATGCCCAAAAATTTTCAAAGGCCCACATAACAACTAACAACTCCTTATCAGAGGTGGTGTAATTCAGCTGTGTATCATCAACAGTTTTACTCGCATAGTAGATGGAATAAAACACCTTGTCCTTCCTTTGGCCTAGCACTGCCCTAATAGCATGGTCACTTGCATCACACATAAGTTCAAATGGTAAGGACCAATCGGGTGCCACAATAATGGGAGCAGACACCAACTTCTTTTTGAGTTCTTCAAATGCCTTGAGGCAGGCTTCATCAAAGTTGAAAGTTACATCTTTTTCAAGCAACCTGGACAAAGGAGTAGCAATTTTAGAAAAATCTTTAATAAAGCGTCGATAGAAACCCGCGTGTCCCAAGAAACTCCGGACACCCTTCACTGAAATAGGTGGAGGTAATTTTTCAACTGCCTCCACCTTCGCCTTATCAACTTCAATGCCGCTCCTAGATACTCTATGACCCAACACGATGCCTTCTTGTATCATAAAATGTCACTTTTCCCAATTTAGTACCAGATTTGTTTCTTCACAACGGGCCAGCACCTTGCTTAAATTCCTCAAGCAATCATCATAAGAAGACCCAAAAACTGAAAAATCATCCATAAATACTTCCACGAATTTTTCCACCATGTCGGTGAAAATAGCCATCATGCACCTCTGGAAAGTGGCTGGTGCATTACAGAGACCAAACAACATTCGTTTGAAGGCAAAAGTACCATAAGGACAAGTAAAAGTGGTCTTCTCCTGATCCTCTGGGCATATGATAATCTGATTGTATCCCGAATAACCATCAAGGAAGCAATAATATTCATGCCCGACTAATCTGTCTAGCATTTGGTCAATGAATGGAAGTGGGAAGTGGTCATTGCGGGTTGTTTTGTTGAGCCGTCTATAATTAATGCAGACTCTCCACCCCGTAACAGTGCGAGTAGGAATTAGCTTATTCTTCTCATTCTCAATCACAGTCATTCCTCCCTTTTTGGGCATACATTGAACTGGGCTTACCTAGTTGCTGTCAGAAATAGTAAAAATGATACCTGCATCGAGCAACTTGATTACTTCCTTTTTCACCACCTCTTTCATAATGGGATTTACTGTTCTTTACAGCTCCACACTAGGGCAATGTCCGTCCTCCAAAAAGATTTTATGCATGCAAAACGATGGACTAATTTCCTTGATGTCAGCAATAGTCCACCCAATAGCCTTTTTATGCTCGCAGAGTACTCTAAGAAATTTTTCTTCTTAAGTGTTAGTCAAGCTGGAGGAGATAATTACGGGCAATGTCTCAGAGTTCCCCAAATAAGTGTAACGCAGGTGCGCTGGTAGAGGCTTAAGTTCTAGTTTTGGGGCTTATTCAATAGATGACTTAGGAGGGGTCTGAGTTATAGGTCTGTCCAACTCCTCAAATTTTCCAAACCCATGGACATAATTGCAGGACATATCAAGGACTTGCTCAATCTCTCCCATTATTTCATCTTCACTATCTTATTCATCCCCAATCAAAGCTCGTTAAAGAGGATCTATAGGGCTCATATAAGGCACTAACGATGTAGCATCGCTTTCCACCACAAAAATCATGGATAGCTCTTCATAGTGGGCTGGCAACCTGAGTGCTTTATAAACATTAAATACTTCCACTTGATCACCTACTCTCATCGTCATCTTTCCTTCACAAACATCCATAATAGCTCGGCCCGTGGCTGAGAGTGGACGCCCCATAATAAATGGGACTTCCTAATCAGGCTCGTAGTCCAAGATAATGAAATCAGCAGGGAATATGAAAGAACCCACTTGAACTAACACATCTTCAATCACTCTTTCAGGATAAGCAAGGGAGCGATCCGCCAACTGTAAGATAACTATTGTGGGACGTGGCTCACCCAATCCCAACTGTCTGAACACATATAGTGGCATCAAATTGATGCTCGCTCCAAGATCACATAAAGCTCGCCCAACAACATGTTTACCAATCGTGATTTGGATAGTGAAACTACCTGGATCCTTCAATTTCTGAGGTAACTTGCCTTAAATTCTTGAACTGCACTCCTCAGTGAGTGCCACAGTTTCGAACCCGGTCAGCCTCCTTTTATTCCCCACTATGTCCTTGATGTAATTTGCATATTTGGGTACTTCTTGTAAGATGTCAACCAATGGAATATTAATTTGCACCTGCTTCAAAATATCAAGAAACTTTTTATATGCGGCGTTATCCCTTAATTTCTACAATCTTTGAGGGAACGGAGGTGGTGGCCTTACAACCAATGGTGGGGGTTTCTCAGCCACTGCCTCTCCAGCTGGCTTTTTTGACTCCTTAGATTTTTCTGATGTTGATTCTATAGCGGTTGTCCTCTCATTAAAAGGCACATGTTTCCTCTTTTTAGACTGAACTTCTTCTAGTTGTCTCTCATTTCTCAACGATACGGTATTAAGGGATGCCCTAGGATTAGCTTCAGTATCATTTGGAAGAGCTCCAGATGGTCTAGTATTTTGAGCACTGGCAAGCTGTCCCATTTGGCGCTCCAAATTTCTCATTGTTGCGGCTTGGGCTTGCTGCTCAGCCATAAATTTTTGAGAGAGGGCTTGATGTTCAGTCATCACTTTCTGAGAGAGGGTTTGTTGTTCAGCCATCACTTTTTTCAACATGTCTTCAAGGTGACTTGTTGGACTCATTTGTTGTTCAACCTGAGGTGGTCTATATTGTTGTTGAGGTGCTTAAGGCCTGTATTGATTCTGAGTACCTTGGTTTCCACCCCAAGAGAAGTTTGGGTGGTTCCTCCAGTTGGGATTGTAAGTATTTCCATATTGGTTTGTTTGGCCCCTATTTGAATTACCCACAAAGCAGACAAATTATGGGTTAGCGGGGCATATGTCGCTCGTGTGACCCTCTCCACATATTTCACAAAACACTTGAACCTGTTGTACCTGTTGTGCTTGTTGCTTGTTGATAATCAAGGTCATCCGATTGACTTGGTTGGTCAGTGTAGAAATCTGCGCTGATAATGCTGAGATGACATCTAACTCAAGAACTCCTACAGACTTTTGCACAGTGTGTATGCCCATCTCTCCTTGCCAATCCAGATTGCTTTTGGAGAATTTGTTCAATAATGCATATATCTCATCAAAGATTTTCTCCAACACTTGACCTCCAGCTGCAGCATCTACCACAATCTTTGTTTCAAGATGTAAACCTTCTATGAAAGTGTGAGCTAATACTTCTCTTATCTGATTGTGATGAAGACAGTCTCTGATTAGCCCCTTGAACCTCTCCCAAGCTGAGTATAAAGACTCTCCCGCTTTCTGTTTGAAGGCAACTATCTCACTTCTGATCTTTGCAGTTTTGCCTGAAGGGAAGAACCTTGTCAGAAATTTCCTTGCCAAATCATTCCATGAGGTAATAGAATTAGCTGGTTCTGCCTTCAGCCATTGTTTTTCTTCTCCCAACAGTGAGAATGGAAAATGTGTGAGCCTCACATAGTCTGGAGTGACTCCGTTAGTGATATAAGTGTCACTAATCTCCAAGAAGTTCAGGATATGTTGTTGTGGATCCTCGTGTGGAAGACCCATAAATTGCCCATTTGCATGAAGTAGTTGGATCATGTTTTGTTTAAGCTCAAAGTACCCAATGATCCTGGGCTTCACAATACTGGAGGTGACATTAGCAATGCTGGGCATCGCCACCTCTTGAACAGCCATGTGATGCTCCTCTGCCATGTCCACAGGAAATTGAATAAGTGCTTGAATATTATTCGTGCCCCTTGCTTCCCTCAACCTCCTGTGAAATGTTCTCTCAGGTTCAGGGTCAAAGCCTTGAAGTCGGTCCTGGCTTCTAACCCTACGCATTCAACCAAATTTCCTCAGATCCGAGCAACAGTCAAGTAACGTTAGACTCGACGAAATAACCAATTAAAGTAAAAACTAGAAAGTACTTAATATTCAAGTCCCCAGCAACGGCGCCAAAAATTTGTTGCTCCCTAATAAAATAATAAATCGAGTGTCGAACCCACAGAGACTTATATCAACTACTCACTAACACACCATTATTATTATTACATCAAGCTAAATTTGAGTTCAAGAGTTTAATTATGCTAAACTACAATTCTAAGTAATAACTAAATTATCAAGCAGTAGAAGGATTGTTATGTATTCAATAGAGACAACTATTCCAGGGTTGTGATCGATTCACCAATCCTATTGTGTTCTAGTTAACTCTTCCTCTCATACAATTCACTCATGGTTACTAATTAATCGATAATTTCTCTCATAGCCTTCTCCCGAAGTACTACTCGCCTATTCAAAATAGATTAACGCCTATATTCCAATGGAATCAATCTATTAAGAACGCATTAAGATTACAATATTTAATTAAGCACAGTGACTAGGTATATTCCTATCTTAACCACAAATCCGCCCCCCTCCCCCCTAAGGGTTAAGATCATGCTCTCTTCAATTCTTCTCTAATCTAAACACGGTTTTCCCAAGCATAGCATAGATAGTAAATACAACCTAACTGTTGGCCAGAAAATTAAGCAATTAATCACAGAATTGAAAAAACAACCATATATTAGTGAATTATAATCGAGGTTAAGTCAACATTAAACAACAATATTCATAGCTAAATCACAACCCCAGAAGGATGGGTTTTTAGCCACTCATAATACTAGAAAACAATTGCATAAGGTTTGAATAATTGAAAATACTAGAAAAGATGAAGAAATCTGAGATGTTCTTGCTCCCGATGTTTCTTGTGTGTATTTTTCCTCCAAAGTGGCGTCTCCAGGTCTAAGCTCTGTCAAAAGTCCTCAAAATAGCATTTTATATGTATTTATACCAAGTAGGGTCGGGCCTAAACGAAACACCCTTTCATGAGCGAAATAGGACTTTGGCTCTGTGAAATTTGTACAGGCGCGCCGCACCCTGCACCGCACTAGTGGAGATTATCGCAGCCTTGCATTTTTCTTGTCATGCCAGTTTTTACACTGTTTCGCCGCAACCTGCGGCATTCCATGCAGCACGGTAGTGAGAATTTGTGAAAATACAAACATGAAAGTTGTAGCCCTTTCAATTAGCTTTCTAACGATATATTGTGAAGCCCAAACGGAGTTCTGAGCAAAACGTTATGTGCATTTTTCTAGACAATACACCGTATGCCCGCTCGATTCTTCATTTCGTTCTTAACTATCATCCATTGATCTCCGAACACGATCCCGGCTTAATCCTTGGGCTTTTACTCAGACTCCAAAGCTCCAAATTACTTGAGTTCATTCCATAACGCCTACATAGATCGGAATCACTCCTACAAGGCATAAAACACATATTTAGTGCAAAACACTAGTGATTAAAGCTCAAACTCAATTAAAGTGCAGTAAATTAGAGTGTAATAAGCGACTAAAATACGCAATTATAGCATATTATCAGATACATTTGAGACAGGGGAGAAGTAACATAGACTTCAAAACTTTCAAACAAGTAGTATTGACACAGAGCTCAAAAAATCACCACCGATCCAATTGGTTGTGGACTTATGTTGTAACAATACTTCTAGTTGTGATAAGCAGAGAAATTTGGAGGAATGAGTAAACTTATAGCAGCTCTATGAAGTACATACATAACCAAAAAAAGATAAAGAAAGAGGAAATGCAGGAAACTCAGGGAATACTCAAAATGATGATACTGATAATGCTAATTGGTTACCTAATGGTAGAGGAAGAAGCAAACAAAGAGGAAGAGGGAAAAGAGTCATAGAGAAGAACACTCCTGTTCCACAGAGCAAAGGAGCTAAAATAAGGATTTCAAACCTATAGTTTTTCATGATTAGTGCAATTTTCTAGAATATTAGAGGGGTAAGGTCCAAAAAGGCTATTCACATATTAAAAAGATTGATCAGCATCAATAAAAATGACTTTGTTACTATCTTTGAACCTTTCATTAATAGTGGAAAGATTGAGAGCTACAAAAATTTCTTGGGCTTTCAACACTGCCTAGCAAATACCAATGGCCAAATATGGTTTTCTGGAATTGTCAGGCGGACATAGCTGCAAACGAGGATCAACAACTCACTTTACGTATCAAAGACAAAGATAGGAGCGATATCCATATTACTGCAGTATATGCCAAGTGTACTGCCAGAGAGAGAAAGGATTTTTGGGCTAATATTGAAGACATTAGCAATGACATTGCTGGCCCATGGTGCATTGGAGGAGATTTTAATGTAATCATGGACTCAGAAGAGAAGCTGGGGGGCAGACCTCATCGAGCTCATAGAAGCGTTGATTTCACTGCTACTATGGAATATTGTGGTCTTGTGGACTTAGGCTATTTTGGACCTAGGTTTACTTGGTGCAACAATCGAAGAACCAACAAAAGAATTTGGAAAAGGCTCGATAGTATTATAGTTAATGATGAATGGACGCAAAAGTTTCAAAACAATTATATTACGCATTTAGTAAGGACTGGATCGGATCATCGATCTCTCTTTATGAAACGTCACAGTGAGCAGCAGGAAGTGATTAAATACTTCATGTTCCTTAATATCTGGGTGCAACAACCAGATTTTTTAGAGGTAGTCCAGAATAATTGAAGCACACAGGTCACAGGTAATGCTATGTGGAGATTGAAATGCAAACTATAGTCCCTTAGTAAAAGGCTAGGACAGCGGTCCAGGGAAAGCTTAGGAGACATCTACAACTAGTTCAACAATTAGGAAGCAAAAGTGCAACAACTTGAAGAACTCGACCTTCATATAAACACTGAAAACAGTAGGAAAGAATTAAATAAAGCTCATGCGGAGTACGTTAAATGGCTTGGAGTACAGGAAAGAAATTTTAAGGCAAAAATCACATATAAAATGGTTCCAGGAAGGAGACTACAACACTATATATTTTCACAGTATGCTTAGGGAAAAAAGAAGAAGATTGCAAAGGCTACCATAAAACATTTTGAAAGTCTTTTTGGCATGGAGGATCCAGTCATGAATGATCAACTCCTAGAATGCATTTCGGCTGAGGAGAATGAGTCCTTGATTGCTAATCCATCAATGAGTGACATCAAAGATGTTGTGTTCAGTCTGAATGCCAATAGTGCAGTTGGTACAGATGGCTTCAATGGGGTTTTCTTTCAAAGTTGTTGGGAGATTATCAAAGAAGACATCATAGCCTTTGTTCGGGAAGTTTTTAACGGCAAAAAGCTTACTAAGTTCTACTCTCATTCATGTTTGGTTCTTATACCAAAAGTGGAGTCTCCAACCAACTTCTCTAAACTTAGGCACATTAGTCTGACGAATTGCACAACCAAAATCATCTCTAAGGTGTTGGCAACCAGACTAAATCGTTTCCTTCTAAGGATTATATCAAACATTCAGAATGGTTTTATGAAGGGCAGACTCATAACAGAGAACATCATGCTTGCTGAAGAAATCATACAAGGTATTGGCAAGGAAAACAGAGGGGGAAATATTATCATAAAGCTAGACATAGCCAAGGCTTACGACAGATTATCTTGGTTATTCTTAGCCTCAATGCTGAGAAGGTTTGGTTTTGCGGAACAATGGATTGATATTATATGGAGATTGATATCGGATGTGTGGTACTCTATAGTGATCAATGGCTCCAGGAAGAGCTTATTTACCTCTTCACAAGGACTTAAACAAGGAGACCCTTTATATCTCTCATTGTTTATCATTACGGTAGAAATGTTAACTAGGTCTCTCAACAAGCTTCTTTCCAATCCTGATTTTACTCCTTTTTACATGAACCAAAGGGGCCCAAAAATCAATCACTTTGCCTATGCGGATGATATAGTAATCTTTAGTAGGGGTAATAGTAAGTCTATAAGACTGATCATGAAGCAAATTAGCAAATATGAGAAAGCTTCCGGGCAAAAAGTAAACAAAGAAAAGAGCTTCGTTCTCAATGACCCTAAAGCAAGAGCCCACGGAATCAATAGAATGAGGGAAGCTACTGGATTCATGAATAAATATTTTCCCTTCAACTACCTTGGTTGCCTATTATATGTAGGGAGAAAGAAACTTTCCTACTTCGATCCTATGGTGGACAAAATTGCTAAGAGATTGAATGGGTAGCAAGGTAGGCTTTTGACTTCTACCTTTGACTTGTGGGGGACGTATGGTCCTCATAAAAAGTGTTCTCCAATCCCTTCCGATTTATACTCTATCTACTATGAGTCCCCCAAAGGACACTTAAAAATTGATTGAAATGTATTTTGCTAACTTTTTCTGGGGTTCTGCAGGTGATATGAGAAAGTATCATTGGAGCTCTTAGAGAAATCTTTGCTTCTCTAAGGATGAGGGAGGAATTGGTGTTAGATCCATGGAAGACATCAGCAATACTCTTTCCATGAAAAGATGGTGGAGATTTAGAACTGTAGATTCCTTAAGGTCATCTTACCTTAGAGCTAAATATTGCATCAAATCACATCCAATGGCTAAGAAATGGACATCGGGAAATTCGCATGCATGGAAACATATGACTCAAATAAGGAGCAAAGTGGAAAGTTGTATATATTGGAAAGTTAACAAAGGCACTTGTAGCTTTTGGTGAAATAACTGGTCGGGAGGTGCTCTAGCAGATCTATTTCCCCATAGGAGAAAGAGCAAGAACACCATTGTGAGGGAATTCATTACAGAGGAGGGTTGGGATATGACGAAGTTGACTATGATGACCACACAGCTCTACTAATTAGAGACATTGCTCTAGGATATTCTAACAAGGATGACTATGCCATTTGGGATATTAAATCTAGCGGTCACTACACTAACAAGAGTGCTTGGCAGAATATTAGAAGCAGGAAGTAGAAGAATGAAGCTTTAAACAAGATTTGGCTTAATTGCATACCTTTCAAAATCTCTTTCCTTTCTTGGAGATTGTACCTTGGTAAGCTTCCTTTTGATGAAATTATTGCTAAATTTGGTAATAAAATTGTTTCTAGATACAGGTATTGTCAGACTCCTTAAGAGGACACCATTCAACATGTCTTCATTGAGGGGGATGCAGCCAAATTTCTCTGGAATAGATTCAGAGCTCCTATGGGCATCAAATATGAAACCTGGCCAGTTAGAAGAGTTCTCAAAAATTGGTGGGACGAGAATCCTAAGAACAATATCCACAAGTTCACTCTTCTAGCAGAACCATTAGGTATAACTGGGAAATATGAAAAAGTTGGACTGCATGTAGATATGGCGGGCAAAAGAATTTTCAACCGAGGAAAATGGAGCATCAAGTAATGTGGACTATCCAAGCAGCTTTAAGTATGGCCTTCCCCAAATACAAAGTTACATGTCCATAGTCTATGTTCTGTGAAAAGGTAGAGCTTTGGAACCCCACTCCAATAGTGCATCAAGTAACATGGCAAAAACCCCCAGTGAAAGGATTAAAATCAATACTGATGGAAGTTATTTAAAAGAAACGGGAAGAGCTGGAATCGGAGGCATTGTTAGAAATGAAGAAGGTGATCTAACAATGGAATTCTCCTTGCCAATTCAAAGCAACACCAACAATAGCACTGAAGCAATGGCCGCTAAAGTAGGAGTTCAATGATGTATACAACAGGGGTATAATGACTTCTATCTGGAGAGTGGAGATTGACTAGCAAATAGTAGCCAATATGCTCATTGCCAAAAAACATCGACAACCTTCATTTAAAAGGCCTGATTGAAGATATGACTAGGATCAGGAACCATGTTGAAGTTAACATTGCACACTGCTTCAGAGAAGAAAACTAAGTGGCTGATACTTTCGCAAAAAAATGCAGCAAAAAATGGGATCAGTGGCTATTACTATACTTTCCAGCAGCTCCCAGGAAATGCTAAAGGACCTTTCCAGCTGGATAAATGGCAACTACCTTATTTTAGAATTAGGTACGATAAAGCCAATTTTTTTGTGAGTTGATGTACATTCTTTTATAGATATGAGAGGTAGATATATTTTCATTACCTTGCCTTTCATATCGTTTTCTCAGAAGGTAAGGTCCATGTCCCCCTCCATTGTATGTAATCTTTTTTTTGTGGGAATAGATATAGTAGGGGTCTCACCAAACCTCCCAACACTCCAGGTGATGAAAACCTGGGTGATTGTCTTTAATAAAATAAAAATATTTACTTTTTCATTTTTACTTGTCCACTATATTAAATTAAGAGAAAAATAATCTTTTTTTTCTGTTTTACCATAATCATTAGCTACTCATTTTCCAAGACTTTTGAAAATATTATCATTATTATGGGAAAAATTGTAAAATACATACTTCATTTATATTTTTCTTGAAGGGAGTGCAAAGTCAAAAGTGGATAGCTAACAATAAAAGGACGGAGTATATCCTTTCTCCTCCTCTTCTTCCTTCTTTTTTGGAGGGTAAAATTATTTTTACTGTATCAAATTATTTTATTTTATCCTGTGTATAATTTGATTTATACATACCGTTAAACAAATTGTCTCATTTTTAGCTCTTGGTCTTAATGGAGCTCCAAACCAATCTATAATGGAGGGTCATTTGGACCTCTGTATAATTTGATTTATACATACCTCTTCGTCATGACCGTTTCTCGTTGTTTGTAGCACACGATATGTTGAAAATTATCTAAATTCCTATTTTATGGCCCAAAAACGTCAAAAAATGTGGAACAATCATGAAAAAACCATGTCTATTATTCATTAGGTCGTTTCTGATTGATCCGCAAAATTTAGGCAATTCAAAGTCCATCGCCTGAATTCATGAAGATGGCTTGGACATTAGCACACAAAATGTTAGAAATTAAATTCCTATTTTATGGACCTAAAATGCCAAAAAGTAAGGAATTGGTCATGAAAAAATCATGTCAATTATTTATTAGGTTGTTTCTGATGGGCCCATAATTTTTTAGGCGATTCAGAACCCATCGTCCGAATTCATGAATATAGCGTGGACGTTAGCACACAAAATATCGAAAATCATCCTAACTTCCTATTTTATGACCCTAAAACGCCAAAAAAGAAAGAATTGTTATGGTGAAGCTAAGATTATTATTCATTATATCGTTTTTATGGTCCCACAAAATATTAGGTGATTCGAAGTTCGACGTCCGAATTCATGAAGATGGCGTGGACATTAGCACACAAAATATTGAAAATGGTCCTGAATTCCTATTTTATGGTCCTTAAATGCAAAAGAAGAAAAAAACGAGAAACAATCACGGCGAATCAATTATTATTGTTTACTAGGTCGTTTCTAATGGCCTCCCAAAATTAGGCGATTCAGAGCCCGTTGCCCGAATTCATAAAGATGGCATGGATATTAGCGGATGAAAATCAAAAACCATCCTGAATTCCTGTTTTATGGCCCTAAAACACTAAAAATGAGGAATATTCATGGTGAAGCAATGACTATTATTCATTGGGTAGTTTCTAATGGCCCCACAAAATTTTAGGCGCTTCGGAGCCATTTCAACCAAATTCATGAATATGTTATGGACATATTAGCACATCGAAAATTGAAAATCATCCTAAATTCATGTTTTATGGCCTTAAAACACCAAAAGACGATGAACTAGAATTGTGGCATGGTCGAACGCAGAGTGGGTTCAATTGCTTTTCAGGTCTAAGAAACTAACAACGAATTGATGGTCCACTAATCTTAAGATACGGAGACTGTTCATTCGGTCTCCTGATCGTCCCATCTATAAAACCAAACTTCTTCCTTGCCCAAAAGGCAGCCCTCATGGACCTAGTCCACCCATCATAATTTTCTCCCTTCAATTGTATATGTGGTATCAATATCCCAGGATTGTCACAATGTCACTAGATATTATATCGCATGGAGAGATTGTCTTCCCTTAGCTAGTCCCATCGCCAATATTACTCCTGTCGGCAACGCCGCTTTCTTTATCAATGTCTCCGACCATAAGTATATCAATTAAAGGGCTCTGATATTATGCCAAAATGTGGACTGAGTTTCGAAGAGAGAAAGGGAAAACTTGCCTCTTCTATTGATATCAAAGAGAATATATATACAAGTTTGTCCAACTCTGATTAAGGAATTCATAAAAGCATGGTAAGAAGATCCTAATATAATACAAACTCTATAATACAATATATTTACCATATCTAATACTCCCTCCGCCTCATATTAACAGTTGTGGTTACTAAAAATAGTTATCACAAATTATTTATCATTTTAGAAGTTCAAGACAAAATTAATTATTTTTTTCCTTTTTTTACCCTTAGTAATAATTGTTCTTGAAGATGGAGATAACACATAAATAGAATAAATATTCAATGAAGAGAGATTATATCTTAAGACATAAATAAGGATAAAATAGTTCCAATCCCTTTTCTAATTAATATTTTTTAAGGAACGTGTAAAAAAGAAACATGACACATAATATGAGACCGAGAGAGTAATATTTACATGCCTATTCACATGCCTAATAGTAAACAACAGCCAATTGCATTTGGCTTTCCCTGATTGCATGATGCATGATGATCACTAAAATCTAATACTCCCTCTGGTCCACGATAAGTGATTTTTTGAATTTTTTTTTGGTCCAAAATAAGTAATTTTTTGGGTTGTTTTTGTGGTCCAAAATAAGTAATTTTTCCATATTTCAAGAATGAATTAATTATTTTTTTTCCTACATTGCCCTTGGAGTAAATATTGTTGGAGTATGTGTTAGGAGTGTTTATGTGAAGAGATAATAAAGATTAATATGGTCAATTTCATTGTTAATTAATGTTAAAAGGTGAATTTCTTAATATGTGTGAAAACACCCAAAAATTACTTATTTTGAACCGGAAGGAGTATGATTTGTTTTAGTAATGAATTCTTTTTTACTAGTAATAATATTATAACAGAGGGATATGTTGGACACTTATTATTTTTATGTCCTTTTGTCCTCCAAGTAAGGCTGCTTGGTGGGTCGGGCCTGAACCGGACCGGGCCCGCGGTCCTAACGGACCTGGTGGGCCTGGTGGGCCGGTCCTGGTGGTCCTGAGAAGCCCGTGACGGGCCGGTCTTGTAGTTTTAGTCCACGAGCCCGGGACCGTCAGACGGGCCTGGGCCGGTCCTGGCGGGCCCAACGGCTATTTTTTTTAAAAAAAAATTAAAATTCTCCAACGGCCATATTTAAAATCTAGCCGTTTGGGCTGAAAATATGACCGTTTTTAAGTTTAAAAAATGGCCATTTGGCCCCCAAACTTTATATAATTACACTTTTCCCCATTTCTCAACTATAAATACCCCCTCATTCTTTCATTTTTATTCACCAATTCATCAATATCTCTCAATCTCTCTACTACAATTACTTAATTTATTGTTGAAATTTCGTGAAAAATTGTGAAGTTGTTGAATTGAAGTTTTCAAGTGTTCAACGATTTTCAATTTTCAAGAAGTTGTTCGGCAATCCGGTAAACTCGTTTCAACTCTTACGTTTTTAGAATATATTTTTGTGTGGTTTAGTTTGCATAATTATAATTAATATGGCATTTACTTTGAAAAAAATGTTTGGTAAAGGAAAAGATAAAACCGGTGAAAGTAGTGGCCAACCAACTACCCTTCCCCCGGCTCCCCGACCTAGAAAAGATAAGCAAGTTGAAAGTAGTCGCCAACCTAGACGTCCTCCTCCTTCCGTAATTCTTGATAGTGATCACCCTTGTTTTCAATTTACCGATAGTGAATTTTACCATAATGTTGCACCAGGTGAAAGATTAGATGATGAAATTATGAATGCTCTTTATCCTAATGAAACCATCTTAGAAAATAATGAGGAAAATGAGGATGATGATGAAACCCAAGCACCGGATTTAGATGATACACCTACTAGTCCTCTTAATAACCCAACTGATGCACCGGTCGACCCACCTGTAGAAACTCCTACTTTTAATAGAGAACCTGCTAAACGCCTAGAAACATCATTAGTTTGGAATTTTTTTACTCAAGTAAGAGAACAAAATAAGGCTAAGTGTAAAACTTGTGGGAAATTAATGGTGCATAAATATACTGGAGACCGTAGCGGCACGGGTAGTTTGACTAGGCACATAAAAACACACCCTAGAGATAAGGCTAGATTTTTTCAAATGAAAGCGCAACTAGAGGGGACAAGTGTAGATTCTGCGGTTAACCCTAGTACAGGTTCAAATCTAGTTCAACCAGGAATTAACACTGTCACCGGAGGTATTTTATATTACGATCCAAATAGAGATCGTGAAGAATTAGCAAAGATGATTACTGTTATGTGCTTACCTTATACTTTTGCATCTAATCCTAATTGGGTTCATTATATTAGAAGAGTTTTTAATCCTACTTATAAAGGTTGGCCTCGCGCAACAGTTAAGAGTGATATTTATAAATTCAAACATGAATATGAACAATATTTGCGGTATTTATTTACTCATATACCTAATCGGATTTCTATTACTACTGATATTGGTAGAAGTGGTAATGATTGTGATTATCTAACTGTTACAAGTCATTGGATAGATGAGGAATGGATAATGCAAAAACGCATAATTGCATATAGAATAATTAATTCGCGTCACACAGGTAAGTTTATAGCTAACACTGTTGCAGATATTTGTAGATATTTTTGCTTTAGCGATAAAATAATGGCAATTTCAATGGATAATGCTTCTAGTAACACTAGTGCTATAGGCATGCTTACAACAACACTAAATCCTGCATTTACTAATATTTTCCATGTTAGATGTATTTGTCATATTTATCATTTAATTGTCGGTGATGGTATGCGAATATTAAACATAGAAATTGAAAAGGTTAGAATGACTCTTAATTGGCTTTTTTATTCAAACCGTAGAAGTAGACTTAGAGAGTATTTTAAAAAATGTGATGAATATGGCCTTAGAGAAAGAAAGGTTCCTAAACCTTGCCCGACTAGATGGAATTGTATGTACGAAAGTTTAGTAGTAGCATATGAATATAGAAACCCAATTAATGCAACGTTTAATTCTCGGGTAGGTGGTGAGGATGATGATGAAATGCTTACTACTCAAGATTGGACGAATGTTAAAATTCTTTTAGATTTTTTAGAACATTTTCAAATTGCTACAAATGCATTTTCTGGGCAATATTATCCTACTATTTCAAACTGTTTAGTTTATATTGCAGCACTATCTGATTTGTTTGTTGAATTTGGTGAGGGTGGGGACATTTATGAACTTGCTATAAATGAAATGAAACAAAAGTTTAAAAAATATTTTTTTCCTATCCCTCCTATTTATGGTCTTGCTGCAATGCTAAATCCTACAATGAAATTGGGAGGTCCTCATTTTTGGTATTCAAATATTTATAAGGCTTTAGATCTTTCAAATGAGGAAATTGCTACACTTGCAGATGCAAAAGCTTCAATTAAAATTAATGCTCAAACAGTTTATAATGCTTATCAACTTGCCTTAGAGCATGCTAGGCCAACTATTCCAACCCCTACTTCGTCTAGCTCACAATCGTCTAAAAGAGTTGCGGGCTTAAAAGCTCTTAAATCTTGGACGGAGTTCAGGGGGTCTCAAGGTGAAAATTATGATGAAACTTCACATCTAAATGAGCTTCAAGTTTATTTGTCTCAGGGACTTGAAAAGGAGAATCCAGACGGCTCTTTTGATCTTTTGGAATGGTGGAAGGCAAGGGAAAAACATTTTCCTGTTCTTGCAAGGATGGCTCGGGATATTTTATCAATTCAAGCTTCAACTGTTGCATCAGAGAGCGCTTTCAGTCAAGCAAGACTGCAAATAGGTGATCATAGAGCGTCTATGAGGGATAGCTTGGAAAAATCAGTACTGTTTAGAGATTGGATCCGCTCGGAAAGAAGAAACTTTGGAATTGCAGAAGCACAACCGGCGATAGATGAAGCTTATGAAGAAATGATAGCGGAACTTGCGGAGGATTCGGCTTCGCCTGGAAGTGGTGATGAACAAGCTTCTTTTCCACCACCACCAACGCAACCTCCTCCGAACCTTGAAGGATTTATGATATTTGTTAGAGATAATACATAGACTAATATGTAACTTGTATTTTGGCACATCTTCCTTAGTTTTTTTTCCTTCTAATGGTGGTATTAGTACCTTATTGTGCTCATTCCATTGGGGGAAGGATGACTAAGAAAGATATGTCATTTTTGGTAATAAAATTTATTGCTTCTACCCTTGAATATCTTTTCGCAATATTTCTTTGTCTTTACTTAGAATTATTTATAAGCTACAATATATACATAAGATACAATATATATACTACAAGACAATATATTATGCGAATATATATACATAAGATACAATATATATACTACAAGACAATATATTATGCGAATATATATACATAATATACAATATATATACTACAAGAAAATATATAAGAGAATATATATACATAAGATACAATATATATACTACAAGACAATATATTATGCGAATATATATACATAAGATACAATATATATACTACAAGAAAATATATTAGAGAATATATATACATAAGATACAATATATATACTACAAGACAATATATTATGCGAATATATATACATAAGATACAATATATATACTACAAGAAAATATATTATGCGAATATATATACATAAGATACAATATATATACTACAAGAAAATATATAAGAGAATATATATACATAAGATACAATATAATATACTACAAGAAAATATATTATGCTACAATATATACATAATATACAATATATATACTACAAGAAAATATATAAGAGAATATATATACATAAGATACAATATAATATACTACAAGAAAATATATTATGCGAATATATATACATAAGATACAATATATATACTACAAGAAAATATATAAGAGAATATATATACATAAGATACAATATATATACTACAAGAAAATATATTATGCGAATATATATACATAAGATACAATATATATACTACAAGAAAATATATAAGAGAATATATATACATAAGATACAATATATATACTACAAGACAATATATTATGCGAATATATATACATAAGATACAATATATATACTACAAGAAAATATATAAGAGAATATATATACATAAGATACAATATATATACTACAAGACAATATATTATGCATGACAATTTAGTGTTTTACTATTGTTTTGTTATTTTCTTTTTCGTCAAGCACTTTAATAATTAGATCTACATATATACTATATATATATATTTAATATATACATGATACTACAAGAAATTGCCTTAAAAAAAATAAAAATAAAAAACCCGCTAGGCCCGCGAAGCCCACGAGCTCGGCCCGTTAAGCACAGGACCATGTGGGCTTAGGCCCGTCACGGGCCGGTTCCACCCATTGAGCCCACGAGGCCCGGGACCGCCAGAGCCCAGGCCCACGAAGCCCAGACCCACAAAGCCCGACACGTTTGGCCCACGAAGGCCCGGGCCAGAATACAGCACTACCTCCAAGAGCATAAACCGGTCCAAATGAGCGAAATGGATATTTGTTATTCGTAAAAAGACGAAGCAAACAAATATACAGTGGTTAAGAACTTAAGATATATAACCCACCTCCCCACCCCCCACCCCCACACACACACTGAAATGAATATCCTCAGAAGACTTGCAACAATTCAAGAATCAATTCAAGCTTACTTCCTTGAACTTCTATGACGGACTTAATTTACGCAGTTGAGTGGCGCTTGTTCGCGTTAGGACGACTGGTTCTCGTAGTTGTATTGTCCTAACGCAACAACTCAAACAATGCTCCCAATCCTTTTCGAAGTCAATGCCCCCCCCCCCCCGGGCTCTAAACCAGTCTTTTTGGAGTTCCTTTTAATTTAACAACTTGTTTGGATGGTTGTTACCCATCGTTTTATAACGTATTGTGTTATATTGTATTGTATTGTATCGTTTTTATAAATACAACGTTTGGATAGATCGTATTGTTTGCTGCTGTTAAATAATATTTTACTGTTTGGTTTGACTGAATCATACTGTATTATAAGTCTGTAACAGATAAGTTTACTAAAATACCCTCAATTGTTTAAATATTAAATTTATCAATAATTACGCATAAATATAATTTAAGAAAATCTCTTTCTACTAATTTATCACCAAATATGTCTTATAAATAGATTACGCAGTTAAATTCATACAAATTCTAACAAAATTAGCAATTTTACGTAGGAATTGAAAGCGGCGGAAGTTCTAGAAAAAAAAAAGGGACGAAGACAAAGTAGAACCATGGAGTAATAAGATAGGGCATAATAGGAAAGAAAAATAGGAAACAATCCCACCATACCAAATCGGTTGTTTCAAAAAATAGGACTTTTCATTGTTCCGGAACAATGAATTTAATAATACAATACAACCAATTTTAATTAAACAATCAAAACAAACATTATTTTGAGATAACAATACAATACGATACAATGAGTAACAACCATCCAAACAAGCTGTAAAACTCAGTTCAATGCCAACGTCTATCTATCTTTTGCCACTGCAACTCCCAAGTCTTTATTCTTTTACCCATGTAGTGTGACATTTGTTTATAGCAGGATAAGTATATACTCCAAATATGTCACAAATATACTCAAGTTTATGAAGATATCATTTGAACTCATAGTGTTTTGTTATCACGATACATCACATTTTTTGCCTCCTTAAGAATAAGAATTGCGATGATCAAGTGGATCAGGTTGTAGTAGCCTCGTTCTATCATTGGGAATGAATAGCGTTATAGATATCAAATCCTAACAAAGTACTCCCTCTATTTTATTTATTTATATGACAATACGGAGTTTAAAAAAGAAAGACTTTTGGCACATACCTAAAGTAACCTTAAAACTTGTACTCTTAAACAACGATGATTTTTTAATGACTATAGGCACATTCATTAAGGGAAAAATGAGAAGTTAAAATAAAGGATTTTCAAATATAGTAAAGGTAACGTTTTTCTAAAACAAACTTAAAAGGAAAGAGGGTCATATAAAACCAGGAGTACAAGTCATTTATCAATCTTGATTATAAGACCGTATCTCATGTACAGCTAATCAAAGTAAAGTGATTCACTTTGCAGCTCAGTTGATAGACCTTTTCTTGACAACAACAAACAAAAAAGAGGAAAAAAGAGCGGCAGAAGTTTGTAGACAACAACAGTTCATTCAGTGACTGATCTGTACAGACTGCCTGCACTCGATGTAGTCGATTTGACCTATATAAAGTTGAATAATTTTTAAAAAAATATGTCTAAGCTAGCTTCAAACTGATTGCTAAGTAAAGGGTACAGAATATCGCACCTACTGATACCTTGACCTGCCTCAGAATACATGTTCCTTGAGCATCTACTCTACAGAAATGTGAATGTCCGTGCTGAATGATGGGCATATCATGGGCCAACTGGTTTTCTATCCCAAGCCTCCCTCGCTCCAACCAAATCCGGGCGGTATCTCTTAGCTAGAACTTCTACTTGTACGGCAAATGACTTATTTTCATGTTGACTTAGCTGACGAACCATTTGGTTCCATCTTTTTCGACACAACTCTCCACTTCTGTGGTCAAGAAGATTGTCCCAATCCACGTCCTCTATGCAGCTTGCATCCAGTTCAAAAAGGGCATCAATTAGGCGATAGTCATCAGTATCTGCCCATTCACCTGCAGCCACCATCGGTGATGTTAATTGTCTGTACCATTTGTTGCAGCAATTTAGAGCAATCCTGGTGGACAATTTGTCACTAATTTCACTCCAGCAAATATTATCCCGTAACATCCCATGCTTAGATTTCTTCTCTTCAAAAAGCTTCAGTTGCAGATTAGCGTTTAGCAAATCAAACAAAGTCTGGATCTCCTCCTGAGCCCAATTTCCTTTTTTGAGATTGTCCAGTTTTATCCTATGCCATGCATTTCCCACATGTACCCTATCTTTCTCAAGTTCATCAGCCAAGATCTTCCACTTGGGCCCATGTTCTCCATAGAACTTTCGTACCATCTCATACTTTTCTTCAGTCCATTTACCCTTCTCACCCATTCTAAACAAACGTTGTGCACGTTTATAAACTGCTATATAAGGCCTGTATGGTATAGCCTTCCCTATCTTTTTCCAGCAGCCCCTTAATTCAGGGATAGATTTAGAGTCCAACACTTTTGGCAACCCGTCTCTGCCCAAGTTATGTACCTCGATGTATCTATAAACAGCGTCTTTGACAATTTCATCTTCTTCTTTTGTGAACCATTTGCCGTACAGTAATTTTTCTTTATTAATTTCATGCTTCTCATCACTTGGATAACTGGATGGAGGGAAAACCTGTACCTCACCTGTAAATCTCACTCTTTTATCACTCTTTTCATGTGAAAGATCTTTACAATTGTGTCCTTGTCTTTTTCCTCTTTCTGATGTTAGCATCATCTATTTTGCTATCTTCTATCTCTTCTATGGTTGAAACATCACCTTGATTGACTCCAGTCACAATATCTACCCGTCCATCCTCTTTTTTCCTCTTTTCCTTTTTCCTTTTCTTCCTCTTCTCCTCGGCTATACCATTTCCACCAGAGCCCTCGCTGAGTGTCTCAACCACTTCACTGTCATGTGTATCACTTCCACTTTTATGAGCAATTGTTTTGGTGTCTACAAGTACATCATGCATTGTATCCTGCTCATTCTTTGATATATTTTTCTTCTTCACAATATTTTTGACAGCATCTTCGCTCCTATCTTTACTGAACTTCCCGGGCTGTTTTCTGTCACCTTTTTCTTTCTTTCTCTTGATGTCACGATCTTCACTTTCTCCGGGTGCTTTAGTTCCCATCTTTTCCTTATCCATTTCTTTCCTGGTCCCTGCAGAAGAGAGCTTCTCTTCCTTGAAACATAGATCACGCTCAACAGCTTTAACATCACCTTTTTTCACTTCACAACCATTAGGGGCAGCATTTTTTTTCCTTTTATTGGATTGCTTCTCCAACATCATGTGCACACCAACCTTCTCATCTCCTAGGACCATGCCTCTTTTGGACAATGTCACGTGTGCGTCTTCTTGCAATGCACCAAAATTGGCTTCTCTGCAAAAGGAGAAAGAGATAGAGAAAGAACGGTTAAGAGATTGAGTACACCGCAACCCCCTGATGAGATTACCAGAAGCCATGTAAAAACTATGACCTATCTACTTGTATTTTCTTTACTTTATTTTTATATTACCGACTTATTTCAAGAAATAGCTTTTACAAGATTACCCACATTAACCAACAAGCAGCTGAATGACTGAACTCTGTAGTCTCCAGTTTCTGGATTTCCAATTTTAAAGTTTCAAGTCGCGTAGAAGAGTCAATTAGATTCCGAACATAAAGCAAAGCCTAAAAGAAATGTTTGATCTAACATCTGTATAAATGAAAGACTGTTACAGCTCCCATATTACCATCGCAAATTAAAAGGCTACTCGGTTAAAGCATGGCACTAAAACTCCAAAGATTAAAAAACTATATCCCATCTTGAAGAGCAAAATAAAAATACCTAATCAATTCTAAGGACGAAGGCAAACCCTTCCTGCTCAAAATCAGTCTCTCAAATGAGACCTGCTGTATTTGTGCCTAACTTTCTATGAAACTAGCAAGAGTTAATACTGCTACTCCCTCTGGCTTTCTTCAGACCCATCAAAACAGAAAGAGAGTGAAATATCAAGCTAAGAGGAACAGTGTGAGCTACGACAACTATTACTACTACTATTGTGCCTCAATTTTAAGCTAGTTGAGTCTATTGTGCAAATTCATCAATATCTTAAATGCTTTGTTTGGGTCCATAACATTTCAATACTCCGGACCTGAGGATTATATAACACTAGGGATTCTCTAGTGGTTATATCACTAATATACGAAGAGTCTTCTAGTAAGCACTAATAATTTAGATAGTATCACCTATATGAATTTTCAACTTCCACTGTTTTCCATCTTTTTCTAGATTTGCTTGGACTTCGAGATTTCTAAATCTTTTGAGTCAACTTCTTTTCATGTGATTTTAGGTCTATTTCCTCATTTAGCTTGTTCAATCATCGTGTATTCACTTCTAAGAACTGGTGCATCTAGAAGCCTATGTAACACGTGGCAAGCGCCATTCTATCATGTTATCCTCTACATGTGATTTTAAGTCTATCTCTTCCTCGTTTAACTTCAATCATCATGTTTTCACATCTAGAAGCCGGTGCATCTGGAGGCCAATGTAACACGTGGACCATCTCAGACGACATTCTCTTATTGCACAGGAACGATGTGGCTTTACTTAACCAAAAAATAGGGGGGAGGGGGGGGGGGTTGATGGTATGAGTGCTTATTTCCCATTGACCCTTGAAAACCTCAATTCATATCAATCTGATGTCCAACACAATCAAAATCTTGCTAAAATCCTACAAGCTTAGCTTTCTTAAAGACAGAAAATTTAAAGCAAATAAACTTCACCACCCTATTAACCACCCCACAATTAGATACCCATCAGATCTAACACCTAATATATTTGATTTCTTTTTCCCTTCTAAAGATGGGCATCAAACTTTGTAAACAACATCAGTGGCGAAGCCACATGGTTATAAGAGTGGTCAGCTTGTCATCCTTCGTCGAAAAATTAAACTGTGTATATGTGTAAAATATTACGTTTTAGAGGTATATAATACATATTGAACATCCTTTGTCGGGTTCACTTCTTTCAGATTTGAATACTCTTGGGTAAATTCCTCGCTTCTCCACTGAACAACATAGCATTAGAAAGACCATCTTTTTTCCTTACCAGAACAAGCTGCAACAAACAGCAATATTATGTTACATTTCAAGACTCAAACTCACATTTAAAGAAAGAAAAAATACTCACCTTATATACCCAGAAACAGTAACCAATCAACTTCGTGAAGCCTAAAACTTCACCAAACTTAGGAGGCATTTGTTCAACACCACTTCTTGCAAAGAGCAAATTTCTAGTTGTTTTTTTAAAACTTTGTTTTTTTTTTAAGTTTATGAAATGTTATGCGAAAAATCTATCAATTTTTTGCAAGAACTTCCTCCAAAGGACACCTTAACATTCGGATAATAGCAAGTGAAAAAAAAAACTAAAAATCACCGGCTTCAAAAAAAAAAAAATTCAAAAGCTTAAAATGTTGAAGTCAAATTTGTGAAACCTGAATGTTCAAAGGCAATGGCGGGCAGCAATGAGAAACAGGCCAAGTGCGAGAGCTTGTGGACGGAATTCGAGCCCTAATTCAGTTTTCTCTCTTGATTCCCTTTAGGCCATAAATAATTGTGTTTGATTCATTTTATATTTGAGGTATTTGATTAGCAGGTAGTTTAAGGGAGAAAGAAACATTCTTTATGCATACTGAAAGTATATTCAAATGAAAATATATTACTATTCTTTTGTGATTTTCATATTCCGATACCATACAAGAAATTATATTACTCTCAATGTTTAAGGTTTGATATAATTACATTTAGTATATCTAATTACTAATTCTATACCATAAGTTGTTTTAACTGTACATTAATTGTACCTTATATCACTCCTAAATTAATGGTACCGTATATTCCTCCATATACCCCCACGACACACACACGATTCAAACCATTATTCCCTCTGCTAAAACCAGAAAAACAAATCCGCCTCTCGGGCATAGTATCAATCGCTCAGAACAGTATCAGCCCCTCGGGCTCACTCTCAGTACAGTATCAGCCCCTCGGGCTCACTCTCAATCACTTAGAACAGTATCAGCCCCTTGGGCTCACTCTCAGATCATAATGGGTACCCGCGCTCACTGTGGATGTGCAAACTCCGGAGGGGCCCCTTACGGCCCAAGCGCTATATCAATCCACCTCGTGGCATCATCACTCGGCACTCGGCCTCACATCACTCAAGCCACTTCATGGCATATAAAGTATCTTAGGCTCTCGGCCTCATATCACTCAGCATATCCTCACATATGGTCATCGGCCTCACTCAGTCCAAAAATCATCACAAGCCCCTTGGGCATTAGTAAAATAGTAGTTCTCAGCCCAAAACATGATGTAGAAATATCATTTAAGTTTCAAATCTGAGTAAAAGTGGCTGAGTTTGTAAAACAGTAGATATCAACAAGACTGAGTTCAAATAATAAGCCAAGCAGTGAGGGAAACAGTGATAAAAATCCCCGAAGGGTTCAAATAGTTGGCACGAAGCCCAAATATGGCAATCACCCTAAATCATAATGATAACAAATCAGTTCCAGTCAAATACGCGGTAAAATCACCAATCAGGACGGACCAAGTCACAATCCCCAGTAGTAAAAGACTCCACGCTCATCATCCAGCGCATATCTTGCCTCAATATAGCACTACGATGTGCAAACTGGGGTTTCAAACCCTCAGGACATCATTTACAACTATTACTCACCTCGAACCGGCTAATTCTCTAGCTCGCGATGCCTTTGCCCCTCGAATTGGCCTCCACGCGCGTCGAATCTATCCAAAATCAGAACGAATACGTCACAATATGCCAAGGGAACAAAGCCCAAGCGAAAACATTCAAAAAATATCAGAAATCCCGAAATTAGCAAAACCCGAGCCTCGGGCCCATGTCTCGAAATTGGGTAAAATTTACATTTTCAGAATCCTCATACCCTCACGAGTCTAACCATACCAAAATTATCCAATTCTGATATCATTTGGTCCTTCAAATCATCATTTTACATTTTTGAAAGGTTTCACAATTTTCTTCCTGAATTCCATCCCAAATCACGAAATAAATTGATGAATTTAGCGATAGATTCATGTATTCTAGGCAAATCTAAGTTAAAATCACTTACCCTGATGAATTTCTTGAAAAAACCTTCGAAAAATCGCCAAAAATCGAGCTCTCTAGGTCAAAATATCAAATAAAACCCAAAACCTCGTATTTATAGAGTACCCCTTAGATTTCAACCTCCGCGGTCTGCACAAACCAGTGTGGTCCGTACAAAAATGACCGCGGCCGCACAGCTTTCCTCTGCAGTGACAGGCTTTAGTATTTTGGTTTTGCTACAAATGTCCAAATTACAATATCTTTCCCTTTCTAGAAGCTAGACACGAAGGGCTACAACTTTCGTTTTTGAATCATCTCATAATTCCTTGTAAATCGAAAGATATGAGCTTCTGAAGTTGGACCGACGACCTGCGGATCTTCATGATCGCGGACCGCGGACCATTTTCCGCGCTCAACACTAAAACTTCTGCCCCTATCCATTTTCTAAGTTCAGGAATGTCCGGACTCGCTTAAAACTCACCCGAAACACACTCGAGGCCCTCAAACCTCAACCCAAACATACCAACACCTCCCATAACATCATTAACACCTTGTCGAGCTTTCGAATCACTCAAAAAAGAACATCAAAACACCAAATCAACTTCGAATTCAAGCTTAAGAACTTAGAAATTTCAAATTCCACAAACAATGCCGAAACATATCAAATCAGGTCCGATTGACCCCAAATTTTGCACACAAGTCATAAATGATATAATGGAGCTATTCCAACCTCTTGAGTCGTATTTTGATCTCGGTATCAAAAAGTCAATTCCTCGGTCAAATTTCCAAACTTCGGCTTCTCATTTTCGCCATTTCAAGCCTAATTAAACTACAAACTTCTAAAAAAAATTTCGGGCACGATCCTAAATCCAAAATTACCATACGAAGCTAACCAAATCATAAAAATTCCGATCCAAGATCATATACAAACAAGTCAAATATTGGTCAAACCTTTCAAATTTTAAGCTTTCAACTAAGACTGTTCTTCCAAATTAAATTCTGATTATCCTAAAATCCAACACCAACGATTTACATAAGTCATAATACACCACATGGGGCAAGTCATGCCCGAGAACTGGCGAGTAAAGTGCAAAAGCTCAAAACGACCGATCGGGTCGTTACATCATCCCCCACTTAAACATACGTTCGTCCGCGAACGTGCTCAGAGTTGTTCCAAAAGCTAAACAATCGCTGAATAACCTTACCATGCATATACCCGGGGGTGATCCCACATCACCCTATCTCACATAGGTCCGATAACACACAATAACTGAAATTTCACAACCCAATCTAACCCATAAGCCTTAGAACCATATTTCCACTTCTAAAATCATTCACAATATCAGAATCTCACATCTATGTTCAGAATAAGCCTGAACCAGCTGTAATCACCCATACTTGCAATCTTAGGTGCAATCACTTGATATACCACATGACTCAAACACTCGTAGTGATAACTTCTAATTACAGCAGCTGCACACAATAAACGAATACCGATAGAAAAACTCTTATCAACTAAAGTCTCACCCCAACACTTTCATATACTGCCAATGATCACTAAAACATGTGGTAAGCCATAACCATTTCCCTGAACAACCATTCAAGAAGTCACTCCTCCTTTGGCAAATACCACAGCAAATTTTTGAGCTGAAGCTCGATATTATCCTTTCAACATACTGAAATCAAATCCGTTTGCAGTAATTAAAGACCCCGACAGTGTCATCTAATCCAACACAACTACTCTTGTGACATTGACACCTCAATATAGACTAAAGCCACAATTTGTGCAATCCGTGCACCAATAAGCCACAATCCGAACCTACTCAATTCCTAAAAAATGACTCAAATGAAAGAGTTGTACCGCAAGCTCACTAGTACCACCACACATAATGCCGAGAACTCGTATCACATCATAAAAACAGAACACACAAATCTAACCCACAGGATCATACCTCCTCATAGCTTCGCTCCAACGCGCGACCTCATCCAAACACTGATCCACGGGAAAACACCTTAAGTCACTCTTCTCAAAATCGACAATGGTGCGCAATATGATGGCTAAAACCAAAGCAATCATCATAACCACCGCGAAGCAATTGATATAACGTTACACATACCCGAAGGGACACAACCGATACGCTACCCGCCGAGCAATACCCGATACTCTACCCGCTCGAATTCCACTAAGAGGACCCAATAACGCCGCACCACATGTGCCTATACCCAACAAACCTTAATGCCTCGCAACATGGAAAGATAACTCATAGATCCCCGTGATTACTAATAACTCAATAACAACCGAATCAACACATCTCTCACCATTGGCAACTCGAAGTCAACCAAACTGTCGTGATATAGAACACACACATCCATATAGGTCTACCAATGAACCACACATCAAGTCTAGTCACACACAACAAATAAATAATCCTCTGAAGGTTCACAACGACTGAATCATAGCACATACTACCCTCTGACCAACCTTAGCTATTTTCTCACAGTCCACAATGTCACACCTCCTTTTTCCGCCCCCGCAAGGGGTGAAGGAGTTTTTTCCAATTAAAGGACAATCGAAACGGGATTTGTTTATTTATTTCAGAGTGGCCACTTGGGAGATTTAGGGTGTCCCAAGTCACCAATTTAATCCCGAATCGAGGAGAAGAATGACTCTGTATTACAGTCCGCGAACCAGAAATTCGGATAAGGAATTTTGTTAACCTGGGAGAAGGTGTTAGGCATTCCCGAGTTCCGTGGTTCTAGCACGGTCGCTCAACTGTAATATTCGGCTTGTTTATATGATTTTATACAAATATGAAATTATGTGCAGATTTTAACTCTTTACCGCTTTCATTATTATTACTATTGTTTTACAGGAAATTGCAACGTTGTGAAAATGTATCTCGAACCGCGTCACAATCAGTGTACCCGTGGTCGTCGACATACTTTGACTCCGTTGAGATTTGGATTTGGGTCACATAAATGTGCACCTGAGTTTAAGAAAATTAAATTATTAAAGGCGCGCCTAAAGCGACTAGCGTATCATTTACTTTGGAGAGTCCGTGAAATTTTGCTAAACGGTCCATCCCGAAGTCTAAGCAATTTTAAAGCAAATATTTACTGAGGGCCCCGTAATTTTGTATTTTTTATTCGGCAAGGCTCATCTCATTCTTATTTTTTAAAAGGAATTTGCAACGTCATGGACACGCATCTCGAACCACGTCACAATCAATGTACCCGTGATTAGAGACACATTTCGATTCCGTTGAGATTTGGATTTGGGTCACATAAATGTGCACCCGAGTTTAAGAAAGTAAGATTAATTAAGACGCGTCCTAAAGAAACTAGCGTGTTGTTATTTTGGGTAAGGCCGTGGAGTTCGCTAAGCGGCCTATCCCGAGTTCTAAGTAATTAACACATACATTTTTGTGAGGGCCCCGCAATTTGCATTTTTATTTGGCGAGGCTCGTCTCATTATTTTTTTAAAAAAAGGATAATCTTAGAATGACTACATTTTTTTATTTTTCGTTTTCTCTAAAATAAATGAAGAAAAGGTCCTACTTTATTTACATACTTTCGAGTTATTATAGTTCGAAAGTGAGTCGTTTAAAGAGTTTACATGGGCAGCGCATGGAATGTTCTACATACAGACAGTAAAAGAAAGAAAAGGCTACATTAAACTATAACTTCAAATCTTTCTCATTTTTGCATTCATGCTTCGAGTAGCTTACAAGATGAACCAGTGTATCAGTTTGTGTACCTGGTATTTGGAAAGCAAGGAAAGAAGATGAAGATCAGTAGCAGCAGCAGTAGTGTAAATACACAGCAACAGCAGGTTCAGCAACACAACAAAACCAGTAACGACCAGTAGAATAACCCAGTAACGGATTGAAAAATCAGCAATACCAAAATGCAATCGCAGTCAAAGCAGAAGAGAGACGGATACAAGATGCAGTAGTTTACTGATTTTGAATAACACTCAAGGAAAGGCAAACGGAAATTATTCAAGTAAAAGTTCAAATTGTCTTTCTCTTTTGCTCTCAAATTCTGATTTCTCCAAATTCAGTCAACTCTCTCAACCTTTTTCTCCTTCTAAAAGTCTCTTCCCTTTTTTTCTCTAAGTCGAAGTCCCCATCCCTTTCTATGTCAAAATGACTCTTATTTATAGCAGACTCTTGTCTTGAACCACTAACCCGAAATATTCTTTTAATTGCATGTCTTGCCTCCACTACTTAATATTTTTCTTATTTAATTCCTTTGTCCCCCATGCCTACATGTTTTGTCCCCCCACTATATTAAATAAATGCATTATTTCCAACCCATTATGTCTTGTCCCCATGCTTAACTTAAATAATTACATTATCCCCCCCCCACCCACTACATTATGTCTTGTCCCCCACTATATTAAACAATTATATCATCTCCCCACTAATTTATGTCTTATCCCTCACAATGTACTATTTTAATATTGTTAATGCCTAGTGGACAGAGCACTTAGATTAAATAATTGTTCAAATGTTTAATTCCAAAAATACCCCTCCGACCTTACTGAAATTACTATTTTACCCCTGAACGTACTGCAATTTACCAATCTACCCCCGTCAGCTATAACCAATTCACCTAATCAATCCCAACCAAAATACAGCAAATATAACCAATTTCTAAACAAATTCAAACAACAAATCCCATGAACACAGATTGAACAACATCAAATTAATGGGAATAAGTTAACCATATTGGGAACCAATCCTGGTTAACTTAGACACAAATGAACGAGCAAGGAGACAAAAATATTAACAACAAAAGTAAACTGAAACAACATGAATCACAATTAACGGAAACGAAAATGCAAACTGAAATCATATGATGAACAACAAAAAGCAAGAAACCAAACAATACACAAAACGAAACCATTTGAACCAATACAATAATAAACATTCATGGGAATAGCCACAGTTTAAACCAAACATTTGAACTTCCTAACTTGAAATATGCATGCAACGATATAAAGAAGGAGAAAAATTAGAATAAACCAAACATTTAATTTTACCCGGAACGAGAATTGAACAGAAAATGAACGAAAGCTAACAACAACACAAAAATAGGTCGGAATCCTACCATATTAAAGGGATTGGGTTTGAATGGCAACCTCGACGCACTGCAACTCGACGACCTCGACTATGTATGAACTGTTTCCACAACCCCGACCAAAGCTCGAACAAACGAGATGGTTGAGTCTCGTTTTTGGACTGGAGGCGATGGAAAAAGGGTGAAGCAGTAGCGATGGGGTTTGTTTGGAATCAAATGCTCGACGAAGCAGCAGCAACGTAGCAGAAGCGATGCTGGATGGGGCTAAGGCAGCAACAACGCAGCAGAAGGTTTGTTGGCGGAGCTGGACGTCGACGAAGGTGGAGCTGGAGCAGCAGTCTTGGAGATGTTGCTGCTCGTTGGTTTTCGACGAGAATAGGGTTAGCTGGTCTGTTGAAGACGAAGCAAAAGAAGCAGTAGGTGACGGGGTGGAGAAGAAGATGCAGCAGCAGCAATGGGTGTCGAGCTCAAGCTCAGTGGCTGACGAAAAAAGACGCAGTAGCCATAGTGGACTGTTGGTGGTTGCTTGGCTGCATCGCTGGGATGTCGTGAGGACAATGAAGAAGAAGAAGAAGCAGCAGCCATGGACGGGCTGTTGCGTGTGTGTGTGTGTGTGTGTTTTGTTGTGTATGTGTGTGTGTGTGTTGTGTGTTGCGTGAGTATGTGTGTGTTGCTGTGTGTGTGTGTGTGTTGTCGATGGGGAGGGGGAGGTCATGTGAGGGAGAAGGGCAGCAGCCATGGCTGCTTGCTTGGGGAAGGTGATAGAGAAGAAGAGGGAAACAGAGAAAGAGATGGGGGCGGATGGTTTAGTTTTAGGTTTAGGAAATGAAATGAAGATTAGGAGGGGTGTTGGGTATTTGGGTTATGGACTGGGTCGACCCGGTTTGAAATGGACCGGGTCGTAGGGGAAGGTTGGGTATAAGTGTTTTGGGCCCCGGTTCAAAATTGAAGAAGAGCCCAATTCCGATTTTCTTTATATTTTTGCTCTCTTTTCTTCTTTTATTTTTCTTAAACTGAAACTAAATTCTAAAATACTTAAATTATCATATAGAACTAAATTAATTTATAAAAGCGCAAATTAACTCCCAATAACAATTACACATACAATTAAGTAATAATTAAGCATAAAATTGTACAATTGGACATTAAATGCTAAAAATGCAAAAATATATATTTTTGTGATTTTTTCATTTTGTAAAACAAACTTAACTACTCCTAACTGTAGAATTAAATATTAAATGCAAATGCGACATATTTTTATATTTTTATCATTTTAACAAATAAACATGCACAGACAAATACAAATAATTATCCAAAAATGTCACAAAAAATCTCAAAATTGCACACCAAGGAAAATCGTTTTATTTTGAATTTTTGGGAGTAATTCTTTCATAGAGCAAAAATCACGTGCTTATAGCTGCCCCTCTTTGCCCGAAGACACGAAGGGTTTTCGTGCAAAGATAAAGTGAGCGATTTTTGCCCATCCGAGTACTCCGTGTGAAGCATTTTTTGAGAAGAAGATTTAACCGAACCTTTGCTTCAAAGGTTTCCTACATATCCCTGGCTAAAGGGGAATCAGGTTAATGTAGTTTGGGAAGTGTTGGTAGCTGGGACTACCATGGGACTGCGATTTGCTGTTACTGCTGCTGCATGCTGTTACTATTGCTTACCGATCTCCTTATTACATCGTGCTTTAAAAGAAAAATCAAGAAGCTAGGCTAGACAACGGATTACAAGATCTCATCTATCCTCCATTTGTTCTTGACGCCTTGCTTTCTTGTCGGCTTGCGTCTATTCCAGTGCTTCTTTCTTCCGAGAAACTGACGGGGATGATACTGGCCTTTTGCTTCTCTGAATACCAATTTTCACTGTCTGGTTCTGTCCGCTGGGGATACGGCTTCCTTCATTAAGCTTTTGCTATGCTGGGAATAATTTGATGTTCAAAAACCGCTCTCCTCGAGATTTGTCTTATCTCCCTTTTGGCTCATGCGCTTGAATTTGCGCTGGGATCTCTTGTTGCAACCTTCTGTTTTCTGGTGAGTTGTTGGTTTCAAGGCCTGAAAATGCAAAGACTGAAAAATATTCCTCTTGTTCTACAGGTGGGCGCCTATTTATCTAAGACATGAAAATATTCCTCTCATTATACAGGTGGGCGCCTATTTATCTAAGAGGTAAAAGTATTCCTCTCATTATACAGGTGGGCGCCTATTTATCTAAGACATAAAAATATTCCTCTCATTATACAGGTGGGTGTCTATTTATCTAAGAAATAAAAGTATTCCTCTTATTATACAGGTGGGCGCCTATCTAACTAGATGAACCCAACATATCCTATTTGAGGGCGGATGAACCCAACATATCCTATTTGAGGGCGGATGAACCCAACATATCCTATTTGAGGGCGGATGAACCCAACATATCCTATTTGAGGGCGGATGAACCCAAAATATCCTATTTGAGGGCGGATGAACCCAAAATATCCTATTTGAGGGCGGATGAACCCAAGATATCCTATTTGAGGGCGGATGAACCCAAGATATCCTATTTGAGGGCGGATGAACCCAACATATCCTATTTGAGGGCGGATGACCCAAGATATCCTATTTGAGGGCGGATGAACCCGACATATCCTATTTGAGGGCGGATGAACCCGACATATCCTATTTGAGGGCGGATGAACCCGACATATCCTATTTGAGGGCGGATGAATCCAAAATATCCTATTTGAGGGCGTATGAACCCAAAATATCCTATTTGAGGGCGGATGAACCCGACATATCCTATTTGAGGGCGGATGAACCCAAGATATCCTATTTGAGGGCGGATGACCCAAGATATCCTATTTGAGGGCGGATGAACCCGACATATCCTATTTGAGGGCGGATGAACCCGACATATCCTATTTGAGGGCGGATGAACCCAAAATATCCTATTTGAGGGCGGATGACCCAAGATATCCTATTTGAGGGCGGATGAACCCAACATATCCTATTTGAGGGCGGATGACCCAAGATATCCTATTTGAGGGCGGATGAACCCAACATATCCTATTTGAGGGCGGATGAACCCGACATATCCTATTTGAGGGCGGATGAACCCGACATATCCTATTTGAGGGCGGATGAACCCAAAATATCCTATTTGAGGGCGGATGAACCCAAAATATCCTATTTGAGGGCGGATGAACCCAAAATATCCTATTTGAGGGCGGATGAACCCAAAATATCCTATTTGAGGGCGGATGAACCCAAATTATCCTATTTGAGGGCGGATGACCCAAGATATCCTATTTGCGGGCGGATGAACCCAACATATCCTATTTGAGGGCAGATGACCCAAGATATCCTATTTGAGGGCGGATGAACCCAACATATCCTATTTGAGGGCGGATGAACCCAAAATATCCTATTTGAGGGCGGATGAACCCAAAATATCCTATTTGAGGGCGGATGAACCCAAGATATCCTATTTGAGGGCGGATGAACCCAAGATATCCTATTTGAGGGCGGATGAACCCAACATATCCTATTTGAGGGCGGATGAACCCAACATATCCTATTTGAGGGCGGATGAACCCGACATATCCTATTTGAGGGCGGATGAACCCGACATATCCTATTTGAGGGCGGATGAACCCGACATATCCTATTTGAGGGCGGATGAACCCGACATATCCTATTTGAGGGCGGATGAACCCAAAATATCCTATTTGAGGGCGGACGAACCCAAAATATCCTATTTGAGGGCGGATGAACCCAAAATATCCTATTTGAGGGCGGATGAACCCAAAATATCCTATTTGAGGGCGGATGAACCCAAATTATCCTATTTGAGGGCGGATGACCCAAGATATCCTATTTGCGGGCGGATGAACCCAACATATCCTATTTGAGGGCAGATGACCCAAGATATCCTATTTGAGGGCGGATGAACCCAACATATCCTATTTGAGGGCGGATGAACCCAAAATATCCTATTTTAGGGCGGATGAACCCAAAATATCCTATTTGAGGGCGGATGAACCCAACATATCCTATTTGAGGGCGGATGAATCCAAAATATCCTATTTGAGGGCGTATGAACCCAAAATATCCTATTTGAAGGCGGATGAACCCGACATATCCTATTTGAGGGCGGATGAACCCAAGATATCCTATTTGAGGGCGGATGACCCGAGATATCCTATTTGAGGGCGGATGAACCCGACATATCCTATTTGAGGGCGGATGAACCCGACATATCCTATTTGAGGGCGGATGAACCCAAAATATCCTATTTGAGGGCGGATGACCCAAGATATCCTATTTGAGGGCGGATGAACCCAACATATCCTATTTGAGGGCGGATGACCCAAGATATCCTATTTGAGGGCGGATGAACCCAACATATCCTATTTGAGGGCGGATGAACCCGACATATCCTATTTGAGGGCGGATGAACCCGACATATCCTATTTGAGGGCGGATGAACCCAAAATATCCTATTTGAGGGCGGATGAACCCAAAATATCCTATTTGAGGGCGGATGAACCCAAATTATCCTATTTGAGGGCGGATGACCCAAACATATCCTATTTGAGGGCGGATGACCCAAGATATCCTATTTGAGGGCGGATGAACCCAACATATCCTATTTGAGGGCGGATGAACCCAAAATATCCTATTTGAGGGCGGATGAACCCAAAATATCCTATTTGAGGGCGGATGAACCCAAGATATCCTATTTGAGGGCGGATGAACCCAACATATCCTATTTGAGGGCGGATGAACCCAAAATATCCTATTTGAGGGCGGATGAATCCAAAATATCCTATTTGAGGGCGGATGAACCCAACATATCCTATTTGAGGGCGGATGAACCCAACATATCCTATTTGAGGGCGGATGAACCCAACATATCCTATTTGAGGGCGGATGAACCCAACATATCCTATTTGAGGGCGGATGAACCCAACATATCCTATTTGAGGGCGGATGAACCCGACATATCCTATTTGAGGGCGGATGAACCCGACATATCCTATTTGAGGGCGGATGAACCCAAAATATCCTATTTGAGGGCGGATGAACCCAAATTATCCTATTTGAGGGCGGATGAACCCAACATATCCTATTTGAGGGCGGATGACCCAAGATATCCTATTTGAGGGCGGATGAACCCAACATATCCTATTTGAGGGCGGATGAACCCAAAATATCCTATTTGAGGGCGGATTAACCCAAAATATCCTATTTGAGGGCGGATGAACCCAAGATATCTTATTTGAGGGCGGATAAACCCAAGATATCCTATTTGAGGGCGGATGAACCCAACATATCCTATTTGAGGGCGGATGACCCAAGATATCCTATTTGAGGGCGGATGAACCCGACATATCCTATTTGAGGGCGGATGAACACGACATATCCTATTTGAGGGCGGATGAACCCGACATATCCTATTTGAGGGCGGATGAATCCAAAATATCCTATTTGAGGGCGTATGAACCTAAAATATCCTATTTGAGGGCGGATGAACCCGACATATCCTATTTGAGGGCGGATGAACCCAACATATCCTATTTGAGGGCGGATGACCCAAGATATCCTATTTGAGGGCGGATGAACCCGACATATCCTATTTGAGGGCGGATGAACCCAAAATATCCTATTTGAGGGCGGATGACCCAAGATATCCTATTTGAGGGCGGATGAACCCAACATATCCTATTTGAGGGCGGATGACCCAAGATATCCTATTTGAGGGCGGATAAACCCAACATATCCTATTTGAGGGCGGATGAACCCGACATATCCTATTTGAGGGCGGATGAACCCAAAATATCCTATTTGAGGGCGGATGAACCCAAAATATCTTATTTGAGGGCGGATGAACCCAAAATATCCTATTTGAGGGCGGATGAACCCAAAATATCCTATTTGAGGGCGGATGAACCCAAAATATCCTATTTGAGGGCGGATGAACCCAAATTATCCTATTTGAGGGCGGATGGCCCAACATATCCTATTTGAGGGCGGATGAACCCAACATATCCTATTTGAGGGCGGATGACCCAAGATATCCTATTTGAGGGCGGATGAACCCAACATATCCTATTTGAGGGCGGATGAACCCAACATATCCTATTTGAGGGCGGATGAACCCGACATATCCTATTTGAGGGCGGATGAACCCGACATATCCTATTTGAGGGCGGATGAACCCGACATATCCTATTTGAGGGCGGATGAACCTAAAATATCCTATTTGAAGGCGGATGACCCAAGATATCCTATTTGAGGGCGGATGAACCCAACATATCCTATTTGAGGGCGGATGAACCCAACATACCCTATTTGAGGGCGGATGAACCCAACATACCCTATTTGAGGGCGAATGAACCCAACATATCCTATTTGAGGGCGGATGAATCCAAAATTTCCTATTTGAGGGCAGATGAACCCAAAATATCCTATTTGAGGGCGGATGAACCCAAATATCCTATTTGAGGGCGGATGACCCAAGATATCCTATTTGAGGGCGGATGACCCAACATATCCTATTTGAGGGCGGATGAACCCAAAATATCCTATTTGAGGGCGGATGAACCCAAAATATCCTATTTGAGGGCGGATGAACCCAACATATCCTATTTGAGGGCGGATGAACCCAAAATATCCTATTTGAGGGAGGATGACCCAAGATATCTTATTTGAGGGCGGATGAACCCAACATATCCTATTTGAGGGCGGATGAACCCGACCTATCCTATTTGAGGGCGGATGAACCCAACATATCCTATTTGAGGGCGGATGACCCAACATATCCTATTTGAGAGCGGATGAACCCGACATATCCTATTTGAGGGCGGATGAACCCAACATATCTTATTTGAGGGCGGATGAACCCAACATATCCTATTTAAGGGCGGATGAACCCAAAATATCTTCAAAACTTGAAAATGTCTTACCTCAAAACTTGCTGGGGATTATTTTGCTGGGGATGAATTTTCCTTTTCTTCCTTCCTTACTCTGGGTTGTCCGACCCTCTTGAAACTTGGTCGAAGATCTGTCGAGAATGCTGTATTTTTGCATTTTTAGCATTTAATGTCCAATTATATAATTTTATGCTTAATTATTACTTAATTGTGTGTGTAATTATTATTGGGAGTTAATTTGCGCTTTTATAAATTAATTTAGTTCTATATGATAATTTAACGATTTTAGAATTTAGTTTCAGTTTAAGAAAAATAAAAGAAGAAAAGAGAGCAAAAATATAAACAAAATCGGAATTGGGCTCTTCTCCAATTTTGAACCGGGGCCCAAAATACTTATACCCAACCTTCCCCTACGACCCGATCCATTTCAAACCGGGTCGACCCAGTCCATAATCCAAATACCCAACACCCCTCCTAATCTTCATTTCATTTCCCAAACCTAAAACTAAACCATCCGCCCCCATCTCTTTCTCTCTTTCCCTCTTCTTCTCCATCACCTTCCCCAAGCAAGAAGTCATGGTTGCTGCCCTTCTCCCTCACATGACCTCCCCCCTCCCCATCGACAACACACACAGCAACACAGACACACTCACGCAACACACAGCACACACACACACATACACAACAAAATACATACACACACACACACGTAGCAGCCCGTCCATGGCTGCTGCTTCTTCTTCTTCTTCATTGTCCTCACGACATCCCAGCGACGCAGCCAAGCAACCACCAGCAGTCCACCATGGCTGCTGCGTCTTTTTTCGTCAGCCACTGAGCTTGAGCTCGACACCCATGGCTGCTGTTGCGTCTTCTTCTCCACCCCGTCACCTACTGCTTCTTTTGCTTCGTCTTCAACAGACCAGCTGACCCCATTCTCGTCGAAAACCAATGAGCAGCAACATCTCCAAGACTGCTGCTCCAACTCCACCTTCGTCGACATCCAGCTCCGCCAACAAACCTTCTGTTGCATTGCTGCTGCCATAGCACCGTCCAGCATCACTTCTGCTGCGTTGCTGCTGCTTCGTCGAGCATTTGATTCCAAACAAACCCCATCGCTACTGCTTCACCCTTTTTCCGTCGCCTCCAGTCCAAAAACGAGACTCAACCATCTCGTTTGTTCGAGCTTTGGTCGGGGTTGTGGAAACAGTTCATACACAGTCGAGGTCGTCGAGTTGCAGTGCGTCGAGGTTGCCATTCAAACCCAATCCCTTTAATATGGTAGGATTCCGACCTATTTTTGTGTTGTTGTTAGCTTTCGTTCATTTTCTGTTCAATTCTCGTTCCGGGTAAAATTAAATGTTTGGTTTATTCTGATTTTTCTCCTTCTTTATATCGTTGCATGCATATTTCAAGTTAGAAAGTTCAAATGTTTGGTTTAAACTGTGTCTATTCCCATGAATGTTTAATATTGTATTGGTTCAAATGGTTTCGTTTTGTGTATTGTTTGGTTTCTTGCTTTTTGTTGTTCATCATATGATTTTAGTTTGCATTTTCGTTTCCGTTAATTGTGATTCATGTTGTTTCAGTTTACTTTTGTTGTTAATATTGTTGTCTCCTTGCTCGTTCATTTGTGTCTAAGTTAACCAGGATTGGTTCCCAATATGGTTAACTTATTCCCATTAATTTGATGTTGTTCAATCTGTGTTCATGGGATTTGTTGTTTGAATTTGTTTAGAAATTGGTTATATTTGTTGTATTTTGGTTGGGATTGATTAGGTGAATTGGTTATAGCTGACGGGGGTAGATTGGTAAATTGCAGTACGCTCAGGGGTAAAATGGTAATTTCAGTAAGGTCGGAGGGGTATTTTTGGAATTGAACATTTGAACAATTATTTAATCTAAGTGCTCTATCCACTAGGCATTAACAATATTAAAATAGTACATTGTGGGGGACAAGACATAAATTAGTGGGGAGATGATATAATTGTTTAATATAGTGGGGGACAAGACATAATGTAGTGGGGGGAATAATGTAATTATTTAAGTTAAGCATGGGGGACAAGACATAATGAGCTGGGAATAATGCATTTATTTAATATAGTGGGGGGACAAAACATGTAGGCATGAGGGACAAAGGAATTAAATAAGAAAATATTAAGTAGTGGGGGCAAGGCATGCAATTAAAAAAATATTTTGGGTTAGTGGTTCAAGACAAGAGTCTTGCTATAAATAAGAGTCATTTTGACATAGAAAAATATGGGGACTTGGACTTAGAGAAAAAAGGGAAGAGACTTTTAGAAGGAGAAAAATGTTGAGAGAGTTGACTGAATTTGGAGAAATCAGAATTTGAGAGCAAAAGAGAAAGACAATTTGAACTTGTACTTGAATAATTTCCGTTTGCCTTTCCTTGAGTGTTATTCAAAATCAGTAAACTGCTGCATCTTGTATCCGTCTCTCTTCTGCTTTGACTGCGATTGCATTTTGGTATTGCTGATTTTTCAATCCGTTACTGGGTTATTCTACTGGTCGTTACTGGTTTTGTTGTGTTGCTGAACCTGCTGTTGCTGTGTATTTACACTACTGCTGCTGCTACTGATCTTCATCTTCTTTCCTTGCTTTCCAAATACCAGGTACACAAACTGATACACTGGTTCATCTTGTAAGCTACTCGAAGCATGAATGCAAAAATGAGAAAGATTTGAAGTTATAGTTTAATGTAGCCTTTTCTTTCTTTTACTGTCTGTATGTAGAACATTCCATGCGCTGCCCATGTAAACTCTTTAAACGACTCACTTTCGAAACTTAACTATAATAACTCGAAAGTATGTAAATAAAGTAGGACCTTTTCTTCATTTATTTTAGAGAAAACGAAAAATAAAAAAATGTAGTCATTCTAAGATTATCCTTTTTTTAAAAAAAATAATGAGACGAGCCTCGCCAAATAAAAATGCAAATTGCGGGACCCTCACAAAAATGTATGTGTTAATTACTTAGAACTCGGGATAGGCCGCTTAGCAAACTCCACGGCCTTACCCAAAATAACAACACGCTAGTTTCTTTAGGACGCGTCTTAATTAATCTTACTTTCTTAAACTCGGGTGCACATTTATGTGACCCAAATCCAAATCTCAACGGAATCGAAATGTGTCTCTAATCACGGGTACATTGATTGTGACGTGGTTCGAGATACGTGTCCATGACGTTGCAAATTCCTTTTAAAAAATAAGAATGAGATGAGCCTCGCCGAATAAAAAATACAAAATTACGGGGCCCTCAGTAAATATTTGCTTTAAAATTGCTTAGACTTCGGGATGGACCGTTTAGCAAAATTTCACGGCCCTACCCAAAGTAAATGATACGCTAATCGCTTTAGGCGCGCCTTTAATAATTTAATTTTCTTAAACTCAGGTGCACATTTATGTGACCCAAATCCAAATCTCAACGGAGTCAAAGTGTGTCGACGACCACGGGTACATTGATTGTGACGCGGTTCGAGATACATTTTCACAACGTTGCAATTCCCTGTAAAACAATAGTAATAATAATGAAAGCGGTAAAGAGTTAAAATCTGCACATAAGTTCATATTTGTATAAAATCAGATAAACAAGCCGAATATGACAGTTCAGCGACCGTGCTAGAACCACGGAACTCGGGAATGCCTAATACCTTCTCCCGGGTTAACAGAATTCCTTATTCAGATTTCTGGTTCGCGGACTGTAATACAGAGTCATTCTTCTCCTCGATTCGGGATTAAATTGGTGACTTGGGACACCCTAAATCTCCCAAGTGGCGACTCTAAAATAAATAAACAAATCTCATTTCGATTGTCCTTTAATTGGAAAAACTCCTTCACCCATTGCGGGGCGGAAAAAGGAGGTGTGACAGCTCTGGCGACTCTGCTGGGGATCCGAACCCAGAATCTCTGGTTCAGGGTTCAAGAATTCGAGCTTAGAATAATTGCTATTATTTGGCATTGTCTATTATCTGATTAAATTTTATAAATGGGCTTAAAATGTGCAAAATGATATCTTTTACCGCTTTGATATTATTTGGACTGTATATATAAACTGTGCCGAAACCCCTCTCTTCTCTCTCTTGAGGAGTGCACGCTGGTCGTGACTTCTTTCTGTTAGTGTCATATACCAAAATAGAACGAGGATTTGGAGGAGTTGCAAAACTGGATGGCCTTTTGGTTACCGGTACACAGCTCCCATCCTCGGCTCGAGTCGTCCGCTCGGGTACACAGTCTAGAACAAATACCCAGGTTATGAACCTAGAATAACTCAGATTCATGCCGGATCCCTAGTAGGAACGTTTGTTTGCATCACGTGCATCTGACTTTGGAGGCTCAACACAGGGGTTGGGTCTGTCTAGGACAGGTATACCAAAAAATGAAAATGACCATCCTGATGCATCTTACTTGCTACTACTTGTGCATTTATTTAATTCGGACTTGTGTGTTGACCGACTTTTGAATATCAGGAATATTGTGCAATTGAGAAAAAAAAAATAGCGGTTAGGGAGTTAATTGTTTATTTTGGAAAAACCCAATGCCCAAATACTGTCGAAATTCTGCCGAAAATCTTGGAAAAAAAATGAAGAAAAGAAAAATATTTTATTTTATTTCACTCAAAAAAATAATAATATAAAAAAAGTGTCTTTTATTTTAAGTTTGGAAGAATAGGTTGGTCATTTTGGTGAAACGAAAAAGAAAAAAAATCTTCACTTTGTCTTATTTTCAAAATTAAAAAAAAAATAGTTTGTTTTGCCATGAAAAATGAAAATGAAAAAGAGTCTTGTTTTTAAAATATTTATTTATTTATTTATTTGTTTATGAAAATGCCAAAAATGAAAATAAAAAGAGTCGTGCGTTGAACGTGGTTTTATTATTTGTTGCAATATATATATATCCAAAAAGTATTTTTCTTTATTTCCTTTCTAGAAAAGTTTTTTTTAGACCCCCAATTTTCAAAAAAAAAATCCAAAAATATTTTCCATTATTGATTTCTTTAGAAAGTCTTTCTAATTGTTTTTTTTTAAAAAATAAAATAAAATAAAAATATTTCCTTTTAATTTCTTCCAAAAAAAAATCCGAAAATATTTTCATTCTTCTTTCAAAATTGAAAAGAAAATTCAAAATTCAAAAATACTTTTTAGAAGCATTTCTTTCATTGAAAGTAAAATTCCAAAAATATTTTCTTAGAAATCCTTCTTTGCAAAAATGCTCCATTTCTTCTTTATAAGTCTTTCTTTCAAAAAATAAAATAAAAAAAAAAGTTAGTTTATTGACTTTATTCATGATCCCGAACTACGCGGGTTTGATTCTCACCGGATGTGAGATACGTAGGCAACCCTCATCGGGTCCAACCTCCCCTTTTGCTAAAAAAAATCAAAAACAAATAAATAAACAAAAAACATGTCAAAATTTTAATTTTGTCATAAATAAGTCGGGTGATGTCCAACCTGCCCTTTTGCAAAAAAAATAGCCAAAAAAAAATATATGTCAAATTTTAATTTCATCATAAAGAAGTCGGGCGACGCTGTTTTGTCAAGACATAGCCGAATGTTCCCAAAAGAGACGCCGGAAGGCTGACTTTGCATAAACAGCCACCTTTTGGGTCATGTTTAAGATTCGGTCCAATTGACCCACACAGCCTTAAAAATCTTCGTCCCCGAGGCGCTGAAGGGTCGTGTTTGCAACACCAGGTTTTATTGTAATTTGAAAAAAAAACAAAGAGTCAGCGGTCAGGGGAATACCGTTTTGGCTTTTGGTCAAAATAAGCCGAGCCAGTTTTGGCAGTGTCTTAAACCGTTCTTGCCGAAATAGCCTTAGAGTATCTTTCAGTTGTCGAAAGGCTATTTTTGTAAAAGAACGGACAAGTTTGTAAAGTGTCATAAAATAATCCTCCCCGGCCTCAAAATTCATGTGAAATTTGGAAGGGGCCACATTTGCAAAAATAGCCGTTTGGTTGCATTTGTCAAACGGAAAAAGGAAGCTGGCCGTTTGTTTTTGAGTTTGTAAATCTTTTGATTATAATATGTGGGTTGTTTGATTTTCGAGTTTATAGGTCATCTTTAAACCTTTGAAACCCAGTTTGTTTTAATATGAAAATTGAAAATTCAAAAAAAATGTTTATTATTATTTATCTTTTATTGGTTCGAACTACGCAAGGTCTGATTCATGCGGGGTCATGATACGTAGGCAATCTCCATAAGATTCGACCACAACAAAAAAAATGGAAAAAAAAATGAAAAAAAAAATCGAAAAAAAGAAAAGAAAAATGTTGTCAATAATGAGGACCGACTGAGTCCATTCTAACCTGTTTTGTTTTGAATCACAAAGAAAGTTAAGGTGGTTGGTTTGTGGTAATACTAGATCCAGAAGCACACTTTGCGGGGATCAGGTCTGATGACAGAAGCACTCGAATCCTATTGGGGACTTGTTGACTAAGGTTGATGATATTGAAGTTGGCAATGGTCTGAGCAATACTGATGCGAGGCTCAGTAGCTAAGATGCCAGTTTGGATAAAGTGGGAGGACGCTCCGTTCCTTGGTTAGCAAGAGAGAAGCTTTTGGTGGCTTATTTTGTTGTCATTTCTGTTGTCCGGATTATTCTTAGGGTTGTAATACGGATGTTGTCTTGTGTCAAACTTTCTTATCTTTCCATTTTTGTCATAGCGGTTTGTGTAGTTTTGTCCAGGTTTGTTTTAAGATTTTATTCTGGTTTTTTTTTCTGTTATTCAAACCATTTAACCGGTAGTCTAATGCAAAGTCCGGTCTTTTATTATTTCCAGTCATCTTTTTGTATAGTCCTTTTATCACTTTTATTCAGCGCCGATTCTAGTGACATGACATGTGCACACAGTTTGGGCCTAATCTTAAAAGTTAATCATAAAACCACTGAGAGGTGATCAGAACATTTAAAGGAAATAAGGACGGTGTGAGATTATTCGGAGCTCGAGTCATGTGGAACTAGGGCAAGTAGAACACAAAGAAAATCGTTAAAAGCAAGATTCGCCAAATTGACATGAGGGTCGAGAGTGAGAGTGTTGCCCAGCGGTGCTTTAGAGATGACAAAGGAAAAACCAAATGTGTGAATATAATTGTCATGTCCAACACCATCAGAAGAGGCTACAAATCTTTGTTTAATTGTGTTGTTTGCACTTGACATGTTTTAAAGACTGGAATAAAGAAGGCACTTTGTTCTGCTACCTAAACACTTTATCCTTCGTTACCCCTTTTGAGCCTTATTTATTTTTCTTTTCATACCCCTCATTCGGAATCGGTAACAACAGGTTAGAAACACAAACGTGGAAGAAAAAAAAAAGAAAAAAAGGGGAAAAAACAACAACAAAAGCAAAAAATAAAAAGAAAAAAAACAAAAACAAAAGAAAGTCAGAAGAAAACAAAGGAATTGGGAACTACGTTTGACCTGATTCCTCAAAGAGGATACGTAGGCGCCTCACGGCTCGGTCATAATGGCCATAATGGTCATAGTGTGCATAGTGTAACATAGTATAACAAAAATAAAAATCCCCCAAGCAAGAAACTGGGGCAAGGGTTGCGCGTGTTATAAACAGATATGGTTCCGAAGGTTGTAATTTTGAACCCCAAATTGATTTGTTTTTGAGCCTTTAATACCCTTTCTTTCTAGCCTATCCAAAACCCCACATTACGGTCCAAAGAAAGACCTTTTGACCAGTCTTCGAAAGATGTCAAATCATACAAACGGAAGTCGGGGATAGCACCCCGATTCCCAACAGAGAAGGTTGGGTATAAGTGTTTTGGGCCCCGGTTCAAAATTGGAGAAGAGCCCAATTCCGATTTTCTTTATATTTTTGCTCTCTTTTCTTCTTTTATTTTTCTTAAACTGAAACTAAATTCTAAAATCCTTAAATTATCATATAGAACTAAATTAATTTATAAAAGCGCAAATTAACTCCCAATAACAATTACACACACAATTAAGTAATAATTAAGCATAAAATTGTACAATTGGACATTAAATGTTAAAAATGCAAAAATACATATTTTTGTGATTTTTTCATTTTGTAAAACAAACTTAACTACTCCTAACTGTAGAATTAAATATTAAATGCAAATGTGACATATTTTTATATTTTTATCATTTTAACAAATAAACATGCACAGATAAATACAAATAATTATCCAAAAATGTCGCAAAAATTCTCAAAATTGCACACCAAGGAAAATCGTTTTATTTTGAATTTTTGGGAGTAATTCTTTCATAGGGCAAAAATCACGTGCTTACACACAACCGCAATACCTATGATGTATTATTAACTCAATCACATTTACCTCTTTCTGAAGTGTATACCGTTATCAAGACACACCATTTAGTAATATCATTTACCTAGTCATCTGAAACTACATGTGTTGTCTAAGAATTTATGACCTTCCTTTCAAAACTGAATTGCGACCTTACATATGCAAATCTCTGCCCTACACAACATACCACATATAATATGTCATCCTATGATAAATATGAGAACTTCAAAATCCCTTTCCGAGCCACAATCAACTATATACTTAACTAGCCAAAAAATTTCTATTTGATCCCATCTAGGAGAAAATCACTATACATTCCATGCTCCTTATGCCAGCAGAAATTATACATCTCTATCGTGGTAGAAATTATTAAGAACTCTACAAATCCCTCTTTCCATAAAACCAAACCAGCAATACTGACTTATTTTAACTCAACCAAGATACACAAGCCATCCAAAACCTAAGAGCATTGCCACGAAACACATATGGAAACTCATTACCTTGTAAACACCCAAAGAACTATTCATATCCTTACCATACCGATATGGCCTACTACCAAGCTATCCCATCTATCTGAGCTCCCTTTTGATTTACCTTCACTTGATACTTCTTCTCGCTATAACATCACATTTCCTCAACCTAAACTTACCACACGAGACCCAAGCATAATACCACACAGCCTAAGGCTCATCACCCGCTAAATACTCTTTTTAATGTTTCCCCAAAGCACCATATTCAAGATACCGACTCTGAAAGGACTTACTGCGAATCTAAAGCCATTACCTTCACCTTCCCTATACTGATATATGGAATCCCATAATTAACATAGAAAATACCACAAGTCTTGCCATCCTCCACTGAAAAATTAAGTTTCTATCCATAAGTACAACTTGAAAGCCTCCAATTATTGCATGTAAAATTTTGAACACAATAGGACCATTATCTAGAGGCATCCACTCTACTCAAACCACAGTTAGATTGATTAAACGAACCGAACAACCTGTGCTTCATTTACACTCCGACACTACAGAATGTGACCTCATTCCAATATAACCAAGCAACTTCCTGCCCTATGCACCGAGCATTCCTTACCAACCACAACTCAAGTCATTTCCCGATTCTCGTACACCCATAAAGCATAACATAGCCTTTATTGAAATTTCCTTTACTTAAGCCACAACTGATTTACAAATACGCCTCGAACTGGAACTATTAGAGCACATAACCGTGCAATCAACTATTCAATAGTGGACTCCCCCACTTGGCTCAAAGCCATAGCTCAAAACACGCACCATAACTCATAACGCATACACTTTATTGCTGTCATAGTACCATAGTGAGATTAAACTCAACCCTTCATACGCTCGTGGCACACAGACCATCTAGTACTTCATATCTTTTACAAATCTCGTATTTACTCTCGTAACAATTAAACCCACTCTCTTAAGAGACCCAAATTAAATTTGCACATATATTTCACTTGTAAATGGGATCTTCTAACAGCCAACATAAATATCGCACAACTCCAGAACACTTCGCAGGAGATAACCCACCTGTTTTGCCTTAAACTAAAATTTATGTATACCTTCCACCATCATAACCATCACACACTCACTTAGTCTTCCTGAGTCTAAACTCATACCGCAACATGAAATCTACTCCACTCCTAACTAGGAGACATGAAAAGATTTTTCACACGCCCATAACTCGGGCTATAACTCGAATCAAGACGGAAATCAAGCACTTAATAGTTCTTTTATCCTCCAGCAGACCTTTCTCGTCACTGCAAAATCATACGAATACATCTCGCAGCACTAACATTCTTATTACATAGCCATCCAGCCGACACTTCCACTAACAGGGAAAAATACCGAACATATAAATTCAAAAGCACTTGCTCACACAAAGAGCATCTCGATGCTCAAGATATAGGCAAAAATCTGGCCTCAAGTCCTCCAGACTGGCCCAACATCAACTCACCGAGATCATATCTCACCCCTTGTTCAGGGAATCACAAGCCATTGATGCACATCTGATACTGAGCGCTCATGCGTGCATACGAACGGGTGGAAAGAATTTCAAAAGTTACTTTCCAAGATGAATCAAGGATGCACGATAAGAATTCAAGAGTGTGAAGTTTTTCCTAAAGGTTTTGCAACCTCTCGAGGATAAATACAGACGTCTCCGTACCGATCCGCGAGACTCTACTAAACCTGCTCGTGACTCGTGAGAGCTATGTAACTTAGGCTCTGATACCAACTTGTCATGACCCAATTCCCCAAATCCGATCGTGATGGCGCCTCTCGTGAAGACAAGTCAAGCCAGACCAAAACAGACCACCTCTTTTAAATAGTTAAATACCATAAGTAGTTCTAAAACATGATATAATAACCATAATTTGCGGAATTAATGATAACAGCAGTAGAAACCATCCTGACACAACCCAAACCAGGGTGTCACAAGTCATGAGCAACTAAGAAATCCGGATACAAGTCTACTGAACACTAAATCCGATACAATAGTTCTAAAAACATGAAAATGATAAGGGAGGCAAGGGGCTGCGAACACCAACAGCTACCTCGTAGTCTCCGAATCACTACCTGGACTGGGAGAATCAGAACTCAGGAGTGGACTCTGCGATGCCTGAATCTGCACACATGGTGCAGAGAGTAATGTGAGTACTCCGACTCAGTGAGTAATAATTATAAATAATGGCTGAAAGTATGAAAACACGTAAAGGCACAAAGCAATTCCATATCAAGCAGTAATCAGTGAAGAAATCAAATGATATCCCTTTTTTTAAACAAGTAAAACAGGTAATTTAATAGGTAAATAACAAGTAGAAATCTGCCCCTCGGGCATAGTATCAATCGCTCAGAACAGTATCAGCCCCTCGGGCTCACTCTCAGTATAGTATCAGCCCCTCGGGCTCTGTATCAATCGCTCAGAATAGTATCAGCCCCGCGGGCTCACTCTCAGATCATAATGGGTGCCCGCACTCACTGTGGGTGTGCAGACTTCGGAGGGCCCCCTTACGGCCCAAGCGCTATATCAAGCCACTTCGTGGCATAATCACTCGGCACTCGGCCTCACATCACTCGGCACTCGGCCTCACATCACTCAAGCCACCTTGTGGCATATAAAGTATCTCAGGCCCTCGGCCTTATATCACTCAACATATCCTCACATATGGTCCTCGGCCTCACTCAGTCCAAAAATCATCACAAGCCCCTTGGGCATTACTAAAACAGTAGTTCTCAGCCCAAAACATGATGTAGAAATATCATTTAAGTTTCAAATCTGAGTAAAGGTGGCTGAGTTTGTAAAACAGTAGATAGCAACAGGACTGAGTTCAAATAATAAGTCAAGCAGTGAGGGAAACAGTGATAAAAATCCCCGAAGGGTTCAAATAGTTGGCACGAAGTCCAAATATGGCAATCAGCCCAAATCATGATGATAACAAATGAATTTCAGTCAAATACGCAGTAAAATCACCAATCAGGACGGACCAAGTCATAATTCCCAGTAGTAAAATACCCCCAAACTCATCATCCAGCGCGTATCTTGCCTCAATATAGCACTACAATGTGCAAATCGGGGTTTCAAACCCTCAGGACATTATTTACAACCATTACTCATCTCGAACCGGCTAATTCTCTAGCTTGTGATGCCTTTTCTCCTCGAATTGGTCTCCACGCGCGTCGAATCTATCCAAAATCAGAACGAATACGTCACAATATGCCAAGGGAACAAAGCCCAAGCGAAAACATTCGAAAAATATCAAAAATTCCGAAATTAGCACAACTCGAGCCCCGGGACCACGTCTCGGAATCGGGTAAAATTTATATTTTCAGAATCCTCATACCCTCACGAGTCTAACCATACCAAAATTATCCAATTCCGATATCATTTGGTCCTTCAAATCATCATTTTATATTTTTGAAAGGTTTCACAATTTTCTTTCCAAATTCCATCCCAAATCACGAATTAAATGATGAATTCAGTGATAGACTCATGTATTCTAGCCAAATCTGAGTTAAAATCACTTACCCCAATGAATTTCTTGAAAAACCTTCGAAAAATTGCCAAAATCTGAGATCTTTAGGTCAAAATATCAAATAAAACCCAAAACCTCATATTTATAGAGTACCCCTCAGATTTCAACCTCCGCGGGCCGCACAAAACCGACCGCGGTCCGTACAAAAACAACCGATGTCGCACAGCTTTCCTCTGCAGTGATAGGATTTAGTATTTTGGCCATAACTTTTGTTACAGATGTCTACATTGCAATATCTTTTTCTTTCTAGAAACCAGACACGAAGGGCTACAACTTTTGTTTTTGAATCATCTCAAAATTCCTTGTAGATCAAAAGATATGAGCTTCCGAAGTTGGACCGACGACATGCGGGTCTTCATAACCGCGGACCATTTTCCGCGCCCAGCACCCCATCCATTTTCTAAGTTCAGAAATGTCCGGACTCGCTCAATACTCACCCGAAACACACCCGAGGCCCTCAAACCTCAACCCAAACATACCAACACCTCCCATAACATCATTAACACCTTGTCGAGCTTTCGAATCACTCAAAACAACATCAAAACACCAAATCAACTTCGGATTCAAGCTTAAGAACTTAGAAATTTCAAATTCCACAAACAACGCCGAAACCTATCAAATCAGGTCCGATTGACCCCAAATTTTGCACACAAGTCATAAATGACATAATGGAGCTATTCCAACTTCTTGAGTCGGATTTTGATCTCGATATCAAAAAGTCAATCCCTCGGTCAAATTTCCAAACTTTGGCTTCTCATTTTCGCTATTTCAATTTAAACTACAAACTTCCAAAAAACATTCCGGGCACGATCCTAAATCCAAAATTACCATACGAAGCTAACCAAATCATAAAAATTCCAATCCGAGATCATATACAAACAAGTCAAATATTGGTCAAACCTTTCAAATTTTAAGCTTTCAACTGAGACTGTTCTTCCAAATTAAATTCTGATTAACCTAAAACCCAACACCAATGATTTGCATAAGTCATAATATACCACACGGAGCATGTCATGCCCGAGAACTGGCGAGCAAAGTGCAAAAGCTCAAAATGACCGGTCGGGTCGTTACAATGTGCCTACCAGTAAACCTGGAAAGAAAGCTAAGGTGGCTCCTAGTTCAAAAAATCCTAAAAAGAAGAAAAATTCAAAAAAAGCCCCTAGTGTTAAGACTCCTAAAAATGTTCGAAAATACTCATTGGTGAAGGTAAGAATTTAGTAATTTCTTCACTACTTATTTCGCCTATTTTAGTTGTTAAAAATCTACATAATCTGTGTTTTTTTTTTGCTTTGTAGATTTTTGTAGAAATGTTGTATATAAATTGCAAATGTATATATGTTTTTAAGCAGTGAAATTATGTGAGATTATTTGTCTTAATTTTGAAGATTAATTGTAGATTTGTTGATCTGTTTAACATTGTTTTTATATTGTATACTTTTGAAGTTATTTTGTAGAAAAATACAAATGTATCAGTGCTTTTTAATTACTGTATTAATGTAAGATTACATTTGTTGAATTTTGCAGAATGGACATTTTTTTGCACCCCATAATGTTGATTATGGGGTGCTTAGATTCCAGACATTATGTGACTGTGGCATTCCTAGCCAAATTAAAGCGCTTTTGTCTCCAAATGGTTTGAAGCTGTTCAAGAAGACATGCTTTGGTTATTTACTATCATTTTCCAATTTATGCATACAAAATCAAGCTATTCATCTTCTTATGAAATATGAATTGAAATCACCCAATGCTTCCTATTTTTTAGCTGAGTTAAAAGGTGAGAGGTTAAATTTTGGATTGAGAGAGTTTGCAGTAATAACTTATCTTAGATGTCATACTGAGGTGACAGACTTTGGTTACGCTCCTAGTTATGTCAGTAAGATAATGAGCAGTTACTTTACAAATATAGGTAAAAGTTGAGACGACATACCTAAAACAAATAGTAACTAACAAAAGCTGGGTCAATGATGAGGATGCAGTAAAGTTATTTATTCTATATCTCATAGAATTCTTCATTTGTCCTTCAAAGAGATACCATATTGGGTTGATAGATCATTTTAGATTTTTATTTGGTGGAATCTGGTAAGTACGAGTCATTTTCATGGGGTATTCACTCTTACAAACAGTTGATTGAATCAGTTAGGCACATGCTAAATCCTTTCGTTCATTCTTATATCATTCGAGGATCCCCCCTAGCCATGCAAGTATGGTTGTATGAGTGTTGCTCCTCCGTCAACATTGATATAGCTACAAAGATTTCTAATTCAATCCCTCGCATACTAAACTGGTCAGCTAATAAGGGTCAGATTTGGTTAGCTGCAATTGAAGACAAAATGATCAAGCCTGAATGGATGAAGGTAAATGGTATTTATTTATGATAATACAATTTATCTACAAAATATCTACAATTTGTATGCATACTCTGCCTTAAACAAGCTAATTTACTTTTTTCACCATTTAGTTCACCAACATAAATGAATTACCTGAAGAGCTTTCAATGATGTCTTTGCCTGAATAAAATTGAGTACACAATTGAAGAGGTTGAACATGTTTCTGAGAATCCAAATGTTGATTCTCCTCCATTGGAACCCAAAGAATCAATTGGAAAAGAGGAAAAGGAGTCTATTCGTCGTAAAATAAAAAAGTTAAAAACAGGTGTTGAGAAGGTAACATGTAGTCCTAAAAAGCATTGTGATTTATATATAATAGTGTATCTGTTTTTTAATACATATTTCTGAAGTTAACTATGTATTTTTTTAATTATGTAGGTCGATGAAAAGCTTGAAGATTTTAGGAAAGATGTATTTGAAGAATTAGGTAGCCTTCTAGACCTAATAAAGGATTCAGTCAAGACTGTTTTGCAGGTGATAAACAATCCAAATGATCAAGTTGATGCAAAGGTAACATTTGAATCTTAATCATATTAACAAAACTATTTATGTCACCTCTAAATATATATCCTAACTAATATAAAACTTACAGTTTGCTGGGAGTTCAACAAAAAATACTGACCAACCAAAAGACAAGAACAATCAACAATTTCAGTTCAATAGTGGTGAACCAGTGCAGGTCAGCCCTAGTAAAATAGGTATCTACAATATATCTCCAGTATATCTACAATTAGATACAAAATATCTACAAAATAACTATAAATTATCTACAACATAACTACAATTTGTCTACATTACATAGCTTATTTACACAGTTATACAGATTTATGTAGATATTATGACACACCTTCATATCTTCATAAATTGTCAAGCCAATACTATCCAGTATTATTTAACATTTTAAATGAAAAAAACAGAACATGTTGAAAGTGCACATGGTGAAGAAAATCATCCAACACGTGTTGACTTATATACATATTTTGAAGGGGCTGTTGATGAAGAGAATGCAGGTATGAAATTGTTTTCAGAGATATTTTCTTTTTGTTTCAATATTTTTACCATTACATTAAGTTATATATACATGGTGTTACAGATAGGGAAGATATGCATGCACAATCTCCAATTCACGGAGTGACAGTAGCAGCTCAAAGAGAACAACAGAATGCGGAGATGACAATGTAGGTGAAGAGGCAGAGTATGTGAATGTAGGTGATTCAGAAGAATTCGGAGGTGAGAAGAAGGAGGTTACGCTTGATGATTTCAAGCTGCCTGATAACTTCTCCCAGTTGGTTAAGTTTGGCGAGCCTATACAAGATGAAACAACACTCATGTATCAAGGTAAAACAAGGCAGCCGGGAAAGCATGACCGATCACCATTTCTCCTTTTATACAGTTCTGGTGGCAGCACCTCGGTTGGACCTCAAATATTTTACTTCAAGCACCCGTTTACTATGTTATTGGTCAAAATGTAGACCCTGAGTTGTTGGATCAATTCCATAAGTGGTTATACTACAGTACTGACACAGGTCCAAAAAGGTTAGGTTGCACAATTTGACACTTTTATTCCAGTATTCAACTTTTACACATCCACTTCATTCAACAATTCTATTTTAATTTCTATTTGTTTATATAGGAGGAAGGCTTCGTATTCTATAAAGGACAACCAAATTAAGCCATGGTTGGATCTTGGAGTTGAAAAGGTTGATAAGAAGGAGTGGTTCTTTTCCCTGGCACACCCAAGACAAGTCCTTAATGACTCGCTAAGATTCAATGTATTTGATTTGTAGATTTTATGTAGATAAATTGTAGATATTTTATATTCTGAATGAATAGATGCTTTGTATTCTGATTGTATATGAATTGTAGTTATTTGTAGTTTTTGGGTAGAATATTTTGAGATAACTTGTAGAATAAATGCAATCTGTTTTTGTTGCAGCACATTAATGTTATAATGTATTACTTGAGAAAAAGAGGCAAGTATGGCCCCCACAACAAGACCAGATTTACTACAACACATTGTATGTTCAAGACTAGGATTGACCAGATTTATGAAAAGTTCAAAAATTCTCCTCAAAAAAAGAAGTTTTCTGTTGTCAAACCCCAGGACGTTGTAGCAGAATATATATTGGGATATAGACTACTCGCAAATGTTGCATGGGATGAAGTTGATTATGTCATCATGGCCGTCAACATTGTAGAAAAATTCCACTAGGTGTTGGTTGTTTTTGACATTGCAGAAAGGTGTTATTATGCATATGATTCCATGGTATCTTCACACAATCACCCTATTGTTGAATCTTGTGTCAACAAATTTTCTATTATTATTCCTTTGTATTTGTCATGCACCGAATTTTATGGGAAACGTAAAGACATCAACTTCAAGAATACAAAAGCATACATTGAGAAACCTGTTACCGACCCTCTTAACATTCAGTGGATCGTCAGAGAGATACCACAGCAAAAAGAAAGATCACTATAACAAAAATCTTCTTTCTTTTATACATTTAACCCTTTTTTCTGAAGGTTTGGTAAATATTGACTTTTTTTTATCTTTTGCAGCGATTGTGGTGTATTTGTTGTTGCCTTTGCAGAGTATGTTAGTATTGGAGAATTATCAATTCCGCTAGAAGACCTTTTTGATATTGATCAACACCGTAGACGCTATGGAGCGCTACTTTGGGAATATGCTAGAAAGAAGCAGGAGCTTGGGGCAATTAGTGATAGTGAGGTGACAGGAAAATTGGCAAGGAGGAAAGGTGCACCAGCTTTGAATGAGAAAACACGAGTCCAGAGGAAGAAGAAGTAGTTGTAATATTTTGAATGGAACATGTAGTGCAATTGTGTAGTTGATGCTAGTTTATAGGAAAGACGGTAGATAAGTTTTTGAACAATTTATTATGTTTTAATTGTAGTAGACTTGTGCTACAATTATAGTAGCCTTTGTTTCTTTTTTCTTATCTTGTATTTTAGTTCAAATGGAAACATTCTGTTAGGTTTATATTCACTTGTTGAATCTTTACAGTACTTGATCTTCATTTTTTTTAGCATTTAAATCTTTTCCAAGTGAAATTTTATACAGTTATTCTGATCTACATTAGTTTCACCATAAAACTTCTTTCTTCCTGAACTTTAATCTATATATTATGTCAGCTACAGATATTGTAGTTTTTTTGTAGTTATATTTGTAGATAATTTGTAGATTATTTAAACAGTGTGTTTTTTTCTTTTATATTCATTTATTGAATGTAAACAATACTTCATCTACAATATTTAAATTTGTTAACTACTTTCCTACAAATTTATAATGTATATACTCTGTAAATTCCAGATAATGTATTTTTTTTTGTAGTTTTATTGTAGATAAATTGCAAAAACACATTAACAACTATGTAAAGGATTCCATATATAGTAAAAAAATTCTAGATTATCTATATAGAAAATATTCATAAACAAATAAATCTATGAAAGTATTATTTCAATATGGAAAAATCCTAACTAACTACATTATGATCTTAAAAAACACCAACGAGTACACATCAAAATCTGTTATCCAGAACTAACCAACAAATTTTATGAAATATTCTGTTAACTACATAAAATTTTTATTTCTCATTGGGTGCATTCTTGCAAGATCTTTTGTTATGCCCTTCTCCTCCGCAGTTGCCGCATAAAACCTTGTATTTCTTTGAATTTATTTCATCATATGTTTTGTATCTTTCTTTTTGAGGTCTTCCTGACTGCCTTTTCCCTCCTTTAGGTGGATTTACTACTTCTTCAGTTATATGTTGTGGCACATTCCATTTGCTTTCATCAGGCAGCGGATTTACTGGTATTTCATAAGTACGCAAGAGGTTCGCCCTTGTGTAATAAGGAGAACAATATTCTTCAAAAGACTCATCCCTCTATCTTAAAGCAGCCAAAGCATGTGGACAAGGTAGTTAATCAAGCTGGAATTGCCCACAACTGTAACACTCCTCAAATTTATAAACGTTTCAAGATACGCTAATTATAAAACTGAATTATTATTATTACTATTATTTTTATCTTGCTTATAGTGAAATATATATATATATATATATATATATATATATATATATATATATATATATATATATATATATATATATATATATATATATATATATATATATATGTATGTATGTATGTATGTATGTATATATACACTTAAATAATTGGATATACAATAAGGGAAATATTAATAATTTTAATATTATTAATTATCAAAAGCGGGTATCATTAATTACTAGTTAAGTCAAAAAAAGAAAAAAAATAATAATAAAACAAAAGGCTTAAAGCCTTGGAATGATAATGAGTGTACTTCTCATTCACAAAGGCAAGAAGCCTATTTCGAACAAGCAAAGCAAAAAAGGAGGCGCAGAACACAAAAACACAGACGCACGAGTAGGAACAGAGGCAGCCAGAAATTGCTCGAAAAATTCTAGGGTTCTTCATAACTCACTTATTTTTTTTCTCAGGTATATAAAATTCTCTATTCTCAATTACTCTACAATAGTAATATATAAGAATAGAATAGTTAATTCCCTTCTTCCTCTATATCAATAATAAATTTCATATTTAGGTGTGAAACTTTAAAATTGATTAAAATGCACTGGTTTTGTAGAATCGATTGTTTGACTGGTGTCAATTGGACTGAGGCCTACGTATTGGCTCGAGAAGTTTTGAGGTGAGTTGATATAACTCTTTACTAAAATGGTTTAACTCACAAAAGCATGCATACAAGGTGTTTGATGAATTGCATAAAAGAGTTAATATATACTTAATTGGAGTAGTAAGTACCTATTAGCTTAGAATTATTTTCTAGCTAAAGTTTAGATGCTTATTTTGATATATGTGCATAAATTTCAGATTGTTGAGTTATTCTTATATGCCATTTTCATGTTGAAAATTCATGAAGGACCACGATTCTTTATAAATACTTTTGAATGTTTATTTTATTCTTATGTCATACCTTGCATTTAAGGATTCCAGAATAAGTATATATGAAAGATTTAGACTTGAAAAGTCACAAGAAGAAGTTTTAGAAAGAAAAGATTTTTGGGAGTATCCTCTATTCTGAGAAGGGGTCATCGTCCAGGCCGAGGGTCCTGACGAGGCGTTGACTTCCTGAAACTACTTGTGCCAAAGTAGGGAGCACACGAGTCGAGGGTCTTGTTGCTGAGAATTTACTTAGCCATGCTAAGGTATGATACATGAGCGTTGAGAACCATGAAGCGAGTGACACCTCGTGGATTGGGCCTATTCGATCAGGATGGGATCGAACCCGTGCCGATCACATGGTGACTGAAACAGAATTAAGTCAAGATAGTTGGAACTCCCAAAGTATAAAGTGAAGTTTTTTTTTTTAAGAAAGAAAAGGAAAAAAATTTCTTTTAGAATATTCATAAACTGCTATTATGCAATTATTTTAGAATTATTCTTATAAGCTTTATGTTTTACATGCATTTAGAATATTTGCTCGTAATGTATATGTTATTAAAGTTTCACCCCTATTGTTGAGACTCACTGAGTACAATGGATGGTACTGACGTTCTCTTTTGGAAACTTACGTTGGTTTGCGGTACAACGTAGGAACTGGTTTCGTAGGCGAGCAGGCTACTGGTTAGGACTTCCTTCTCTTCCAGTGCTATTGGTGAGCTCCGCTTTTGTTCGTGGAGTATTCCTTAGAGTCATTTTTATTTAGTTATTTCTTTGTTACTTAGAGAACTGGCCAGAAAATCTCATGTCCTGAGCAGTGCGCCAGTTTATCAGTAGAGGCTTCATAGACATAGTCGTTGGTTTAAGATTCAAATGTTTTTGATAATAACTTAGTAGTATTTCATTGGTTACTATGAATAAAGTTTTGGAGTTGATTTATTTAAATGTTTAAATTAATCAAAAGTAGTTGGTTAGAGTATTGCCTTGATGCATATAAAGTTTGGAGTTATAATAGATTTGATAAGCAGAGATGGTTAGCTCGGTCATGTTTAGTGATCGAGTGCCGATCCCGGCTTGTTCAAGAAATGGATCGTGATAAACTTGGTATCAGAGCCTCAGGTTTATGGAGTCCTAGGGGTCTATGAAGCCGTGTTAGTAGAGTCTTGTTTATGTATATGAAGCGTGTCATTCTTATAAACAGGAGGTTACAAGCATTTAGGAAAAGTCTCTTTTTTTTCATACTTTAGATCTGTCACGCCTCCTTTTTGCGCGCCCGCCCCCGAAGGGTTAAATGCACGGGTGGAGTTTTTCCAATTTAAGTGACAATATTCGAAATGGGATTATTTATTTAATTCAGAGTCGCCACTTGGGAAAGGTTTGGCTTTTGGTGTCCCAAGTCACCGGTTTATCTTGAATCCCAAATCGAGGAAATTTTCGACTTTTCCAAATGAAGTCTGCGAACCAGAAATTCTAAGTAAGGAATTCTGTTGACCCGAGGGAAGGTGTTAGGCACCCTCGAATCCCGTGGTTCTAGCACGGTCGCTTAAATTGTTATAATGGCTAAATATCTGATTTAAATACATGTTGTGACTTATGTGCTTTTATTAAGTTTAAACCGCTTTTATTATTATCATTTATTTTTATAGAATTGCAACGTCGTGAAAATGCATCTCGAACCACGTCACAATCAATGCACCCGTAATAGTTAACACATTTCGACTCCGTTGAGATTTGAATTTGGGTCACATAAATGCGCACCCGAATTTAAGAATGTAATTTAATTAAGTCGCGCCTAAAGAATCTAACGAGTTATTATCTTTGGGGAAGGCAGTGGAATTCACTAAACAGTCCATCCCAAATTCTAGGTATTTATCATGATCAATTATTGAGGGCCCCGTAATTTGCATTTTTATTTGGCGAGGCTCGTCTCATTATTTTAGAAGGGTATCCTACAGTGACTACATTCCTACTACGTTTGCCTTTAAAAAAAAATGATACCGAACTTTACTTGTTTGAACAAATACAGACTGAATCTTTATTATGTTTGCCGAACCTAAATTTGTTTGATTACCTGATTGATTGTTTATGAGGTGAGAGTTACCTCATGCTTTGTCTTCATCGAGTGAATACGCTTATTGATTTGCTAAGTGAGATTGCAAGCAAACTAACAACATACACTGAGTTATATTTAACGACCTCCAAGTTTTATTTTTAAACTCTAACCTATTTGAAATTGATAAACAAAATTGGTTGTTTATTAGGAAAATTACTACTAATTGAACTCAAAACGACTATTAGTTTTCCTCAACAGTCATCGCATTATTTCGAAACAAGGAATCTATACCGAGGCCCGATATCGAACCTATATCGAAACAAATAATCTGACAGGAGAGCTGGCATTCATAGCCAGACTCTTAATGTGACTGCATGAGAGTTTGTTTGGGATACATTTATCCCAGACTTAGTACCACAGATTTGTCAATTCAGTGGTCTAGGCAAAATACATACAAGTGCTTGCCATGACTCTATGTTATACAGTCATAACTAAGTCAAACAGAATGTTATACTGAACTGAAAGTATACTAAATCAAACATAATGTCTATATCATACTGTCATTACTATTGAACAATGCTATCTAATAGTTCATCTCAAACAGAATGTATGTTAGTCTATACAGAATGTTTGCAGTTTGCAGTTAAACAAATACAGGCCCAACTAACATTCAACCTATTTTTAACACCAATGTTATAACATAAACAGATGTTCATTTCTTTATTTCTGCTTCAACTTCAAACTTTCAACAATACATGGTTCAGAGGTTGTGTACCTGGAAATATTTGACAATTGAAGAAGAGGGCAATCAGCAGAGTAACAATGACAACAAGTGCAGCAGCAGTAACAGCAGGTAACAAAATCCCAATGCAAGGTGCAGTTATAGCCAATGGGAAAAGGTAACAAAATGACAGCAACAAGCAGGGGAGTGGCTCAGAACTCAAACGGTCTAACTCCAAAAGAAAACAAACCAGTAAGAACCAAACAGCAGAAACCTGACTGATATTTGAGAGGAAACCAACACTTGTTTGAAACAGTCAAACAAACTGGGAATTGAACAATTAGCAGGGAGAAAAGACAGTTTCTGCTTTCTGTATATCCACCCTCTATCTCCTTTCTTTCCAAAATCTAAAACCAATCTTCAGTTTTGAAATTATACTGAAGTTATTAAAAGAAATCTTTTCCAGTTCCTGTTTTCAGAATTTGAACTCTCAGATGTTCCCTCTCAGTGTCTATCTCCCTCTCTGTATGCTCTGTCTGTGTGTATATATATCTGTATGTATTTCAACTCTCTCCTTCAAAAATTCCTCACAGTGTGTCTTTTTCTTCTCAAATCTTCTCTGTTCTCTCACCTCTAATCCCCTCCTCTTTTATAAACCTTAACACTACCCCTTTTAACAGCCTGTTTAGAATGTCACCATACCCCTCCCATGTGCCTTCCATTTTCAGTTCCACTTTAGCTAATTAAGTATTAAACCCCATCAACATTCCCTGGCAGACTTATCTTTCCCATTTTATTAACTAAAAGCAAGCATGGGCAGCAGGATGTAGTCTGACAGCACATGCTGTCAAACTATTTAATTCAAAAGGGCCTTTATGCCCATGTTGTGCACATGCCCTCCAGTTCAGATTACCATTACAGCCTAAACATTAGGTTTCTGAAATCACATTAACAACTATAAGTAAATGAACTTAGTTCTTAATTGATTCAGGCAATGTTCAACAGAAGCAAATCGATTCATTTTGTTCAGACAGTTGAAACTATTTGACGACACATGTCGACTCGACTATATTAATCATAACACATACAATCGTAGCCAAAAATCAGACATTCAAAAGTATAGGACACATGACTCGACTTATACTGATTAAACAGAACTGTACTTCGAGGAATCAGTTAATCAGTACAAATTTGAAATTCAAACTAATTACACAACAAATACATATGCCTTATCAGAATAGGAGGGGGATTCAGACAAACACAGAGGTTCAGGTAAAGTGGACAAACAAAAGTTGATAAAATTAAAACAAATATGAACAGACTTTTAAACAAATCACACGGACTAAAACAAGTAAAGGAAAGAGAGCAAAATCACCTTAAAACTCGAAAAATCAAAAGTTTGAGCTCGGATTTGGACAGACCTTTCTTAAGGCTGAACGGACTTTAATCGAAGTGTTTCTCAGATGAGAAACACTTCGATTAAGGTCCATTAGACCTTAATCCTTCGGTTTGAACAAAACAACGGACCAGTGACGAGGAACCCTAAGGTTCGAAAACCAGATCCGGGATTCATGCTTCCCTGGTCAGATTCGGACCAAACCAAGTATGGTTTGGTCACGAGGGGGGTCTGGGGAGTGTCTGGTATGAATTTAAGGCAGATCGGTGTAGATTAGGTTCCGACTCGAATCTTCAAATGAAGATTCGAGAAGGTGGGATAGGATTCGAGGTGTGTGGTTGGTAGATTTGGGTTCAGGACGGCATGGGGGTTCTATGGTGTTAGGGGCAAGGTCACCGGCATCCATGCCGCCGGTTTTCATGGTGAAGAGTACAGGGGCGGCTCTAGGGTTTGGGGGTTCTGGTGAAGACGACGAGGCTGGGGTTCGGATAGGGGGGCAGGGTAAGATTATGGGCTTATAGAGTTAGTGGGTAGGCGGATCTCAACCGTTAGATCAATCAAGATCTACGGTCTGGATCTTATGGCTTAAGTGGAACGGTGTCGTTTCAAGGGTAAAGGGTTTGAGTTGGTCCGGGTGGAAACGGGTCGGGTTCTGTTCGTGGGTATGAGAAATGTGATCTTGGCCGTTGATCAATCCGAGATCAACGGCCCAGATCAACCTGTATCAATACGACGTCATTTGGACTCTCTGGGCATCAGCTGGACTGGACCGGGCAGGCTTGGTTTGGGTATTGTTTGTTTGGGCCAATTTTAATAAATTGGCCCAATCCGGAAGAAGAAGGGACCTTTTCTTATTTTTATTTCTTTTCCTTATTTATTTTAAAAAACAAAACTAAGCAAAAATCAAATTAAAATTAAACACACACTCAATACAATTATTTGCACACACACTAAAATATTTCAAAACAGGTAAAATCGAACAAATCAAAATCACGGACGAAGATGCCTATTTATGATTTTCTATTTAACGACCGGATTACGGTTCGAATTATGCATGCCACCCACATTTTGTATTTTGTTTTAAATAAATAAAAAAAGAAAAAAAATAAAAATGGGCAAAAGTCACAAATAAATCAACAAAGTGCCGCACAGAAATCCGAAAATTGTACAGCAGGGCCAATTATTATTATTTTTATTTCTTTTGGAGCGATTTTCGTGCGAAACAAAAATCACGTGCTCACAAGATCGTGTAGTACAGTCTACCTCTAAGAAATTATCTAATTTATTCGTTTCTTCAAAACTCGCAGAAATGACTCATACTCGCAACTCTGACACCGACACTCAGGATGTTGCTCAAGAAATTATCGCTACTATTGTGGCTCAAGGTAGAACTAAGGAGGCTTCGACTCAGAAAAGGAGGGGAAATCTATAAAGGGAGTCCAAGTACCCTGGGTTGAATAAGAAGAAGGGGTGGAGCATGATGATCCAGTACCTCAGGATCCAGTATCGCCCCCAACAGCAGCTCCGGCTCAGGCAACTATATCTCCCGAGGTGGGTTAGATGTTTGATGTTGTCAACAGTGCTATAGAGATGTTTAAAGCCTTCATGGCCAACCAGAACGAGAGAAGAGATGAGATTCCACCTCAATCAAATAGACAGAACAATTCTGAGTCCTCAAGAGTGAATGAATTTTTAAAGTTGAGTCCTCCAGTGTTCCATGGTTCTATAGTTGATGAAGATCCGATGTTGTGGGAGATGAAGATGATGGTCCGCCTACTTGGGAAGAATTTGAAGAGGCCTTCATGGCTAACTTTATCCCAGAGGAGGATAGGGAAGCTAAGGCAACAGAGTTCGAACAGCTCAAGCAAGGGAATAAAAGTGTGCAAGAGTACTACAAGGAATTCATAAGGCTAGCTAAGCATGCTCCTCACATGGTTAAGACAGAAAAAGCAAAGATTCGCAGGTTTGTTGGCGGTTTAGCTTACCACATTAAGGATATGACATCAGCTGCAGTAGTAGGGATAACAGCCTTCTCCTCTATTGTGTGATTTGCCAAGCACTTAGAAAAAGACAAACAATAAAGGAGAGAAGAAAAAGAGCATAACAAGAAAGCCTGAATAGCGGGTAGGTTTAATGGTACATCCAGCGGAGGTGGAAGGGATTCCTCTAATAAGGAGTCATTAGCACCAGCTTAGTCTAGTCATCAGTCAGGTGGTAGGTCTTCCTTTAGACATACTCAGTGTTATGGAAATCAGTCTTGCCAGAATCAGAATTTTAGGACACCATCCTCACATAGCCAGAGTTATACTGAGCAACATTCACACCAACAAGGTCTTTGTGGAACATGTAAGTGGCAACATTCAGGTCAGGGCAAGCTCGGGTTTTATGGTTGCTATCATTGTGGAGACATTTGTCATATAAAGGCCAACTACCCAAAATTGCGACGTAATTTTAGTGGTGGATCAACTCGTCCTTCTAGTTCCACCTCAGGCTGTGGTTCTCATAATCAGATTGGGCAAGGGGCAGGCAAAGGTGCAGATCGAGTTACCCAGGGAGGGGGACAACCCCATTTGTTTGCTACACTTGATCGTCAGAGTGTAGAGGCATCTGCAGAAGTTATTACAGGTATACTTTTAGTCTGCTCACATAATGCTTATGCCATAATGGATCCAGGATCAATGTTTTCATATGTGATTCCATACTTTGCAATTAACCTCGGACTAGAACCTGAACAACTTAGTGAGCCATTCCTAGTATCTACTCCAGTTGGCGAGTCAGTGAGAGTCACCAGAGTCTATAGAGGTTGTATAATTTCAGTCCAAGGTCGCAACACCAAAGCCGATATCATAGAGTTAGAAATGGTGAATTTTGATGTGATCATGGGTATGGATTAGTTGTCTTCCTGCTATGCCATGTTAGATTGTCATGCCAAGATAGTCAGGTTCCAATTTCCAAATGAAGAAGTCTAAGAGTGGAAGGGTAGTTCAGCATCGCTTGTAGGTAAGTTTATTTCTTACCTTAATGCACAACAAATGATCGGTAAGGGGTGTCTCGCCTATTTGGTTCATATCATTAATCCAGAATCAGAACCACCAGCTCTTCAGTCAGTGCCAGTTGTTAGAAAATTTCCAGAAGTTTTCCCAAATGACCTTCTCGGACTTTCTCCCGAAAGAATCATAGACTTCGGCATTGATCTCATGCCAGGCACTAAGCCCATATCTATAACTCCTTATAGGATGGCTCTAGCAGAACTTAATGAGTTGAGAGAACAGTTGAAAGACCTTCTTGACAAGGGCTTCATCAGACCGAGTGTTTTACCGTGGGGTGCCCCGGTCCTGTTTGTCAAGAAGAAAGATGGGTCTCTCAGAATGTGTGTCGACTATCGGTAGTTGAATAAAGTTACCATTAAGAACAAGTACCCACTACCAAGAATCGATGATTTATTTGATCAACTTCAGAGTGTAAAGTACTTTTCAAAAATAGACTTGAGGTCGGGGTACCATCAGTTAAGAATCAGAAAAGAGGATATATCTAAAATAGCCTTTAGAACTCGCTACGGGCACTATGAATTTCTAGTGATGTCCTTCGGGTTGATAAATGCTCCAGCTGCATTCATAGACCTCATGAACAGAGTTTTCAAGCCATTCCTGGATACTTTTATTATTGTGTTTATAGACAATATTTTGGTGTACTCTAAGAGCAAGGAAGATTATACAGAACACCTCAGAATAGCCTTGCAGACCTTGAAGGAGAATGAGTTTTATACCAAGTTTTCAAAATGTGAGTTCTAGTTGTAGTCAGTGGCATTCTTAGGCCACGTGGTATCTAGTGAAGGAATAACAGTAGACCGTCAAAAGACAGAAGCAGTCAAGAACTGGCCTAGGCCGACAACGCCAACCGAAATCAGGAGTTTCTTGGGTTAGCTGGATACTATAGAAGGTTTGTGGAGGGGTTTTCCTCACTTGCAGCTCCATTAACTAAGTTGACTCAGAAAGCAGTTAAGTTCCAATGGTCAGACGCTTGTGAGCAGAGTTTTCAAGAGTTAAAGAAGAGGTTGACCACTGCACCTGTGCTAACCTTGCCAACAGGTTCGGGTGGGTTCACAGTGTATTGTGATGCCTCCAGAGTGGGCCTTGGTTGTGTTCTTATGCAAAATGGAAAAGTTATTGCTTATGCTTCCAGGCAGTTAAAGAATCATGAAAAGAACTACTCCACACACGACTTGGAGCTTGCAGCACTGGTGTTTGCATTAAAAATATGGCGACACTACTTTTATGGCGAGCATTCTGAAGTGTTTACAAATCACAAAAGCCTCCAGTACATTTTCAAGTAAAAAGAACTAAATTTGAGACAGAGAAGGTGGCTCGCGCTGTTGAAAGATTATGACATCAATATCCTTTATCACCCGGGCAAAGCTAATGTGGTAGCAGATGCACTTAGTAGGAAGTTAATGGGTATCTTGGCCCATCTTGCAGTACAAAGGCGATCTTTGGGTCGAGAAATTCAAAAACTAGCAAATGATGGAATTAGATTGGATGGGACCGAAGAATGAGATATAACTGCTTATGCCTTAGCGCAATCCTCTCTTGTTGTGCATGTTAAGGCTAAGCAAGACGAAGATCTGTACTTAGTGAAATTAAAAGAAGGAGTCAAAAGCAAAGAAATCACTACTTTCACTCTAGGAAGTGACGGAGTTTTGAAGTTGAATGATTGGTTATGTGTGCCTGATGTAGATGGTCTTAAGAAGTCCATAATGGAGGAAGCTCATAGTTCGAGATACTCTATCCACCCAGGTGCTACCAAAATGTATCTAGATTTGAAAGAGTTGTATTGGTGGAAAGTCATGAAAAAACAAGTAGCAGATCATGTGGCTAAATGTTTGAATTGCCAGCAAGTCAAAGCAGAGCATCAAAGGCCTGGTGGCCTAGCTCAAGATATAGAGATACCACAATGGAAGTGGGAGATGATTAATATGGATTTCGTAGTAGGTCTGTCACACCTCCTTTTTCCGCCCCGCGAGGGCGTAGGGAGTTTTCTCCAATTAAAGGACAGTCGAAACGGGATTTGTTTGTTTGTTTCAGAGTCGCCACTTGGGAATTTTAAGGCGTCCCAAGTCACCAATTTTAATTCCTGAATCGAGGAGAATATGACTCTGTTTATTTTTCTGCGAACCAGAAATCCTGAGTAAGGAATTCTGTTAATCCGGAAGAAGGTGTTAGGCATTTCCGAATTCTGTGGTTCTAGCACGGTCGCTTAACTGTTTTTATTCTTGGCTTAATTATCTCGATTTTACATTTTTTATTGCATGATTTTGTTATCGCTTCTGTTTAGATTGTTTACAATTAAAGACCCTTCTTCGAATCGAATCACGCATACGTGTATTCGTTTTATATATTATATATTTTTTAACGTGAAAAATCGTGTCACGCGTACGTGTACACAATGATATTGATAATATATTTATTATAAAATAATTATTTTTTCGAAATTGTATTTTTAAATAAAATCAAGAACATTCGCACTTTTTGTATGATTAAGTAGTGAACCGCACATCTCGGGTTTTATGAAATTAATTTAAGATCCTCCGACGAATCTCTTTTTAATAAAAATTTGCTCGAAGTTGCGCGAACGCATAATCCGAATTGCCTTTAGAAGTATAATCAAGTCACGCGAACGCATCCTTAATTATGCAAATATTCTTGACAGTAATATAAATTCTCTACAAATGTTTATTGCATCCATCTATTTTTAAATGTAAGAGTCATGGAGAATCACCGATTGGGATGCCACCAAATTTCTTGACAAAGAATTCAAAATTTATTAGGCGTTGCTACAAGTCTTATTTTACGCGTATGAATTATATACCTCAAAACTATTCAAATTTTAAAGAATTAATGATATGAAAAAGAAACAAACAACATGTAACTAAAAATACTACCATTTTTATCGTGGATACAACATTAATATATCAAAAAATCGAATCGCATTTAAAACTGAAAAAAGAATTAATTTGATAAACAAATTAATAGTTTCTGAAGAATTTTTATTGTTATATTTAATGCGAACTCTATTTCTACATATCCTTGACATAAAATGTTGCAATTTGTGCTTATAAATCTCATATCCTTCTCATATACTTGTTTTTAGTCCAAAGTTATAATTGTTTGGTTAATTTGTTTACAATGGTAGATAAGAATCAAGTTGATAAGAAAGAGAACTATTATACAAATTGATTCAATAAAATTGCATCACATGCAATATAGTTGTACGTTTGAACCATTCCTAATATTCTAAACTCGTAACGAATTATATCAACTCACCTTTCACTTATGGTTATACATGTAACTGTTATCACGCCATGTACGAACAACATACAAATTTCATCAATTTAGCTTTAAATAAAATCGGACTTTTGTGACAAAATATGCTAGTAATGTAGTTTCTTGATACTTCCATACTCTTCCATATTTAGCCAACAATATCATAAGATTTAATTAATGGCTAGCTTTCTGCCATGTTCCCTATCTTATAATTTGAATATAGCTATACTTAATGAAATTCTGAAATAAATAACATTATTACAAAGCTTATGCGAATTTCAAAGGATGATTAACTAACAGTTCTCACATCAAATGTAAGCTACTATATTAACCAGCTGAAACAAAACTGAAATTTAAACTAATAGATTTAAACGAGTAAAAGACATAATTATAATTCCGAACTTCATTTATTTGGCAATGTTGAAGCTTTCCACAACATGAGTCTAAAATATATACCTGATATTGGAAGCAAAAGAAAATGAAGATGAGAATCAGCAGCAGTAATAACAGTACAACAGCAACAACTGCCCAGCAACAGTAACAACCCAGTAACCGACCGGTGGAGTAGTAATCCCAAAAACAAAAGCTTTAAGCTTTAAATGAAACAACAACCATTAATACTAATTTCAAACAAAGAAAGAAAGCAGAAGATTTTTTAGTTTTTATTTTGAAAGCTTAAATATTTTTCGGAATTTTTCTTTCTCTTAAATGTTCAGCCCTTTTTTTTTTCTCTCTTCTATTCTCTGTCCGTTTTTTCTCTCTATCTGTGTGTGTTTTTCTCTTATCTCTTCTCTTTGATTTCAAGACTTCTTATAACCCATCCCATAAATCTTTCCATTAATTAAAATCAATACTTTTTTCTCTACCCAACCCATTATCTTCCCACTCATTCCCATTACATTAAATAAACATATCACACCACCCCATTATATTTTGTCCTCCATGCCTAACATAAAATAATACAAGATTCCCCCCACAAAATTTTGTCTTGTCCCCCCTTTATATTAAACAACTCTATCACAACTCACCCCATTTCATTTTGTCCCCCATGCTTCATATAAACAATTACAAAATGTACAATTCCTAAACTACCCCTCCGACCCTATTGCAAATTACTATTTTACCCCCGAAAGTACTATAAATTACCAAACTACCCATCAGCTATAACACATCAATTAATCAAACTTAACCAAAATATAGACAATATGATTAATTTCTAACAATGTTCAAACAACAAATTTCATGAACATGATTTCTTCAACATTTCAACAACAAATCACATGAACACAAATTGAACAACAAAGAACAACTAAAATTTGATTGAACAATATTCTAGCAACAAACAATCCTATTTTCGGATTCAACAACAACAACAAACAAGTATATTTAGATTTCTAAATTCAATAATATTTGAACTTAAAATCAACTACTCTAACAACATTACAACAAACAATTCCTATATTAAACTTAAACAAGATTATGAGACAAATTCAAGAAATAATCATAAATGATAAACAAGAAATCAAACTATACAAAATTCGGATTCAAGATCATCCAAACAAAGTATGAACATGAATGAATCTATTTTAACACAACAAACATGACGGATTAAAACGATTAAATCAATATATTTCCTTTAACACAACTAAATTCTTTTTAGACAAATAACAAGATCGACGAATAAACAATTATGAACTTAAGCTTGAACTTAACAATATTAACAATTTCTAACAATACATAAACACATGAAACAAATTGAAGAAATAGTTAATTAAATTTCAATTTGAATCTAACAAACATCAAACTAACAACTATTCACTTAAACAATAATACAAACATGAAATGAATATGAAAACAACTAATTAAACTTCTATTTTGAAATCTGAAAATTAATTTAACAAAGCACATGAACAAACTAAAAAAAATTAATTCAAACGACATATATGAACAAAATAAACATTTGCCGATTTTAGATTCGAAAATATCAAAACAAAATACGGACAAAAATAAAACTCAAAAACAACTAACCGGAGGTGAATCAACGACGAACTCGATTGTAAACAAATCTGTCCGGGCTTCGACTCAACGGAAGACCTTCGACAAAACGAAGAAGACGGAGGGAAAGGAGGCAGCAGCCCGCAGCTGGCCATGGCAGCATCAAAGCTTGCTCGTCCATGGCGGAAACGTGAGCAGCCAGCAGCGACGACGTAGCAGTGGCGACGGGCGGAGGAACTGGAAGGTAAAAGCTCGGGCAGCAGTTGTTGGGATGACGCAGCAGTAGGGGAAAGCAGCTGGAGCTTCGACATGAAGATGGAGGGGAAGAAGCAGCGTCGCGACAGCTGGAAGGAGGAAGGGAAGCCGCAGCGATGGGGTTCCTCCTTCGTTGGTCGAGGGTTTTTCCGGCGTGACTAGGGTTGAGGGTTGGAGTGGCTACGCTGGTCGACGACGAGGAACCCAGTCATGGCTGCTAGGGAAGCAGTGGTCGTCCATGGATGTCGAGCTCAAGCTTGAGCTCGACGAAGAAGATGAAAGCAAACGTGGGCAACCATGGTGCAAAAAAAACGACAATGGTGAAGCTTGAGGGCAGCCATAGTTATGTGGTGAAGGGGTGATTGTGGTGGAGATGGTGAAGTAGCCATTGATGGAGCTTGTCTTTCTTGAGGAAGAAGAAGAAGAAAGATAGAAAGGGGGGGTAGTTTAGTGTTTAGGTTAGGGTTTTCTTGATTTTGTTTTTGTTTTGTTTTTGTTTTTTTTGTAAAAAATGAAAGACAAAGGATGTTGGGTTATGGACTGGGTCGACCCAGTTCGAAATGGACTGGGTCGTAGGGAAGATTGGGCCATTTTTTGGGCCTGTGGCTTGAAATCGAAGAAGAGGCCCAATTCCGACTTTCTTTATATTTTTGCTCTCTTTTCTTCTTTTATTTTTCTAAAACTAAATTATAAAAATACTTCAACTATTATTCAAGAACTAAATTAAGTTATAAAAGCGCATATTAACTCCCAATAACAATTAACGCGCAATTAAGTAATAATTAAGCATAAAATTGTATATTTGGATATTAAATGCTAAAAATGCAAATGATGCCTATTTTTGTAATTATATTTTTTGTAAAACATATTCAATTACTAAAAATAGTAGAATTAAATCTTACATGCAAAATGCAACATTTTTTTGTATTTTTATTAATTTAACAAATAAACATGCACAGACAAATACAAATAATTATTCAAAATATCATAAAATCACAAAATTGCACACCAAGAAAAAATTACTTTATTTTTGAATTTTTTGGAGTAATTCTCATACAGGGCAAAAATCACGTGCTTACAAGGTCTACCTCGCACATACCGTAAGCATGACTCAATTTGGGTTATTGTAGACTGATTGACAAAGTCCGCGCATTCCTACCAGTAAAGATGACAGATTCCGCAGAGCAGTACACATAGTTGTACATCAAAGAAATAGTCCGATTGCATGGTAATCCAGTTTCAATCATATCTAACAGAGGCCCTCAGTTCACAGCGCATTTTTGGCGGGCATTTCAGAAAAGATTAGGTACCAAGGTCAATTTGAGCACCGTTTTCCATCCACAAACCGAAGGCCATGCAGAAAGGACCATTCAGACACTCAAAGATATGTTGCGTGCATGTGTTATAGATTTTGGAGGTAATTGGGATGATCACTTGCCACTTATAGAATTTGTTTACAATAACATCTATCAGGCTAGCATCGGTATGGCTCCTTATGAATTGTTGTATGGGAGAATATGTAGGTCTCCAGTGGGTTGGTTTGAACCAGCAGAGGTGTCGTTAATTGGTCCAGAGTTCGTTTGTGAGCCCTTAGAGAAAGTTCAGTTAATCAAGGAAAAACTGAAAGTGATCTAGAGTCGTCAAAAGTCTTATTCTGACAAGAGGCATCGTGAGTTAGATTTCATGGTTGGTGATAAGGTGTTTTTGAAAGTTTCACCAATGAAAGGAGTTATTAGGTTTGGTAAAAAAGGGAAACTTAGCCCTAGATTTATCGGATCTTATGAAATTCTAGAAAAGAAGGGAAACATAGTTTATGAGCTAGCGCTGCCCGTTGAATTGTCCTCTGTTCATCCTGTCTTTCATATGCCTATGCTTAGAAAGTACATCTATGATGAGTCGCATATAATACCTGTTGATACCATAGAAATTAAGGAAGGTATGACTTATGAAGAGGTACCTATAGAAATTCTTGATAGGCAAGTAAGAAAGTTGAGAACAAAAGATATAGCATCGATAAAGGTTTTGTGGACTAATCATGATTCAAAAGAGGCTACGTGGAAGGTCGAGGAAGATATGAGGAAGAAATATCCATATTTATTTGAGGAAAAAGGTATGCGAACCTAGGTTTGGATTGGCATTTATATTTTATTTATTAAATACAAGTTAGCATGTGTTTGTGTCCTTGCTAGATTATACTTAGTTGTTGAAATAATTTAGTTTTGTCAGAGTATATTTAGTTATTTAATAATTTAGTGTCATGCCATAGTACATTTAACTCCTTAAAGTGATTTACTTTTGTTAAAGTGTTGTGCTTTAGATTCTTGTTGGTTATTGTGGTACCTCTTTGCTGGAGTATGAGTAATTAATTTATGAGTTGTATATGGTGCCTAAAAATGGTCTGTTATGGTATATTGGTTATTGTTGGTGTGGTTGTGGTATTTGTGACAAGGATATTTTTTTGGATAGTCCAATTTACAAGGGAAACCCTGCTAAATTTTTTGAAAATTTAGGGAGTTAGCCAAAATTTTGAGTCCCTTGGAAAAGTGAGTAGTGCTAAGAAAACTTAAGAGGTTCAAAGACCTAAGGAATGATTGTTAGCTTAAGAATAAGGCTCTAGCAACATTCGAGGACGAATACTTTTAAGGAGGGAAGATTGTAACACTCCTTAAATTTATAAAAGTTTCAAGATACGCTAATTATATAACTAAATTATTATTATTACTATTATTTTGTCTTGCTTATAGTGAAATATATATATGTGTGTGTGTGTGTGTGCGCGCGCGCGCGCATACACTTAAATAATTGGATATACAATTAGAAAAATATTAATAATTTTAATATTATTAATTATCAAAAGTGGGTATCATTAATTACTAGTTAAGTCAAAAAAAGAAAAAAAAGGAAAGAAAATAATAATAAAACAAAAGGCTTAAAGCCTTGGAATAAGAATGAGCTTACTTCTCATTTAGAAAGTCAAGAAGCCTATTTCGAACAAGCAAAGCAAAAAAGGAGGCGCAGAACACAGAAACACAAACGCACGGGTAGGACCAGAGGCAGCCAGAATTGTTCGAACAATTCTAGGGTTCTTCGTAACTCACTTATTTTTTTTCTCAGGTATATAAAATTCCCTATTCTCAATTACTCTACAATAGTAATAGGTAAGAATAGAATAGTTAATTCCCTTCTTCCTCTATATCAACAATAAATTTCATGTTTAGGTGTAAAACTTTAAAATTGATTAAAATGCACTGGTTGTTGTAGAATCGATTATTTGACTGGTGTCAATTGGACTGGGGATTGCGTATTGGCTCGAGTGATATAACCCTTTACTAAAGTGATTTAACTCACAAAAACACGCATACAAGGTGTTTGATGAATTGCATAAAAGAGTTAATATATACTTAATTGGAGTAGTAAGTACCTATTAGCTTAGAATTATTTTCTAGCTAAAGTTTAGATGCTTATTTTGATATATGTGCATAAATTTCAGATTGTTGAGTTATTCTTATATGTCATTTTCATGTTGAAAATTCATGAAGGACCAAGATTCTCTATAAATACTTTTGAATGTTTATTTTATTCTTATGTCATACCTTGCATTTAAGGATTCCAGAATAAGTATATATGAAAGATTTAGACTTGAAAAGTCACAAGAAGAAGTTTTAGAAAGAAAAGATTTTTGGGAGTATCCTCTATTTTGAGAAGGGGTCATCGTCCAGGCCGAGGGTCCTGACAAGGCGTTGACTTCCTGAAACTACTTCTACCAAAGTAGGGAGCACACGAGCCGAGGGTCTCATTGCTGAGAATTTAATTAGCCATGGTAAGGTATGATACATGAGCGCTGAGAACCATGAAGCGAGTGGCACCTCGTGGATTGGGCCTATTCGATCAGGTTGGGATCGAACCCGTGCCGATCACACGGTGACTGAAACAGAATTAAGTCAGGGTAGTTGGAACTCCCAAAGTATAAAGTGAAGTTTTTTTATAAGAAAGAAAAAGAAAAGAATTTCTTTTAGAATATTCATAAACTGCTATTATGCAATTATTTTAGAATTATTCTTATAAGCTTTATGTTTTACATGCATTTAGAACATTTGTTCGTAATGTATATGTTATTAATGTTTCGACCCCTGTTGTTGAGACTCACTGAGTACAATGGATGGTACTGACGTTCTCTTTTGGGAACCTACGTTGGTCTGCGGTACAACATAGGAACTGGTTTTGCAGGCGAGCAGGCTACTGGTTAGGACTTCCTTCTCTTCCAGTGCTATTGGTGAGCTCCGCTTTTGTTCGTAGAGTATTCCTTAGAGTCATCTTTATTTAGTTATTTCTTTGTTACTTAGAGAACTGGCCAGGAAATCTCATGTCCTGAGCAGTGCATCAGTTTATTAGTAGAGGCTTCATAGACATTGTTGTTGGGTTAAGATTCAGATGTTTTTTATAATAACTTAGCAGTATTTCATTGGTTACTATGAATAAAGTTTTGGAGTTGATTTATTTAAATGTTTAAATTAATCAAAAGTAGTTGGTTAGAGTATTGCCTTAATGCATATAAAGTTTGGAGTTATAATAGATTTGATATGTAGAGATGGTTTGCTCGGTCATGTTTAGTGATCGAGTGCCAGTCCCGGCTTGTTCAGGAAACGGGTCGTGACAACAACTACATTTCTTGTTTTCAAGACACACAATACAGCGCCTCACACCATCTATTACTGTATGGATATAGTCTGTTGAAGCCCTCACCTACGAGTACATTACAAACAAAAAATAATTCATATACGGTTAAAATCAAGATATATACAAAATATCTATATTGTGTTGTTTATGAATTTGATCCAATAAATAATCAGATCTTACTCTAAGCTTGTGCGGCAATGTTCTGTTGTCATCCAACTCTTTGTTGAATTTGTATCCAAGGTGTGTGAATGTACTCTTTGCTTTCAATAACTTTTCTTTCGTCCTACGTTCAAGAAGGGTGCTCATATACTCTAATAGTTCTACTATCGGCAGCTCTCTTGCATATTTTGTTACAACATTCAATGACCCTGTAATGTTTGATATCATAGTCCAAGTTCTGTTCACCGTAGCATGTACTCGAGACCATCTATGATATCCAATATCGTATAAGTATGCTTTAACACGGGGGTCAATCTCCTCAATTTTTGACATCCTTTCATTAAATTCATCAAGTGTGTATGACCACGTCGTGGCAAAGTATAATTCACTTAGCTTAAGATGTCCCTTCTTGAACTTTGCCAGTATATTTGTCCAAATATGCCACATGCAAGAATAATGTGGCATGCCGGGATAAACAATAGATGTTGCCTTCAAGATACTCTCATTCCGATCCGAAAGAACACACATATTTGGTCTTTCACCATACGTGAGCTTGAATTGCTCAAAAAACCACTTCCATAATGCGTCATTCTCTGAATCAACAACAGCATATGCCAATGGTAATATGGTATCTACATTATGTGGCAAGAAGCAATTAATTAGTTGTAGTAAAAATGCAGAAGAAGACATATATATACAAACTACAATTATTCTATAATATATCTATAATTAATCTGAAAGTACTACAAAAACATACAAGTTAGAATATTTCTACAAATAAAACTTCAGTACCTGCTGCATCCATTGTACTGGCTGTTAGCATTATTCCCATGTATGCTAACTTTAAAAAGGTCACACCAACTACTACAACTGGTCTACAATATTCCCAGCCACTGATTGACGTACAAATCGCAACAAATACATACAAGAAGCAGTCATCGTCTGTCTTCTTCAATTTTACTACAGACCCCGGATAAGTCTTCTCTAGAATATACAATTAACTAGGCAATTTGCTGTAGGAGTCAGCAGGATGACATCTCAAAAACTGTAAGGCCTTTTCTTTACTCTCCAAGCTTTCATGTAGGTTAGATTCACGTCATGTTCAGACATGTCAAATTGAATGTCTTTTGGGGTGTAAATTGTCTTAGGATCAGAATATTTTGGAATAACCATGCTACCAACTACCATGGCAGTAGGTTTGCATTGTATGAACGTATTGTCCATTAAAGAGCATGTGTGTTGGCTGTCGAAATTTCTGACCTTGAACATTGCAGAATCATTTATGCTAGTTGCCTTAATGTTCCATGTACAGTTTTTACCAACACATATCAGCCAGTAGCTACAAAATAAATACATTTTTAACAATGGGTTAAAATTTAAATTTAAAAAAATTGTCTTAGCTTAAACGATCACATTATACAATCTATATACAACATAACTACAATTCAACTACAATTCTTTTAAACATTATCACAAGGAAAATTGAAAAAGTAAAAAATTACAAATAAATTACAAAATTAAAAAAATAATAATCTTTGACTATTCACTAGATCTTTTAACCCTGAATTAGAACTTGTGCATGACAGAATAGTGTTTCATTGAAGTTGCAATTATTTCCTTGTCTTGGTATACTTGTCCTACTTCAATAGAACTTGGTGTATTGTCTGTTATTATTATACTTTCATATTCCTCTATAACGGGAGATGTTGGCTTATCAAGTAACTATAGTATTCCAGACGAACCTGCATGAAAATAAATATAAATATTGTTATCACCAGTTTGTAGATAATTTGTAGAAAGGTTGAAATTTAGTATTTCATATTAATTTTTCAAATTTTTTGTAGTTTTATTGTAGAATAAATGTAGAAATTTTGTAGATATTACAGAAATCCATATTGATATGTATATGTAGTGTATTTGTAGATAAAATGTAGTTCATAGAAAAAAATGTAGTTACACACCTGCAGCTGTGTTCTCATTGGTGATACTCAATTCCATATTGAAATCGCGAAAAGTTATACATAGCGGATATGATCCTAAGTTGTTATTTTCTTTTTCGTCTCCATGTATACACGAACACCCATATCGTTCCTAACTTCCATTGGAGGACAATGCTCGTTAAAAATGTATTTGATTTCTATAATTTTTTTGGATGTATCAATCATTAATTGTTGTGCTATTGTAGAAATCAATAGACTATAATTCACATCATCATCGACTACAATGCCATCGACCTCGAATTCTCTAAATCTCCCAAAGCTATCCCAATTCCCATTCAGTTGTAGCATAATTGGTATTTTTGCCATAATTGCTTTTGTTGTAGAAGAATTGTAGAAGATTTTGTCGATTTTGATTTATGAAATCAAAGAAAATGTTGAAACATAGTTTATCGCAAAAATGGAGTACGGAAATTTTGTAACAAAGTAGACGATAGTTATTACTGTGCGTGATTTGCGTTGTGGAAGATCTGAAAAATATTTAATTTCCCTTTTTAGCGCGCCTAAATAAGGGATCTTACAGCTACAATGATTCCTTATTTAATGCATTGTATATATTATGTAGAAATACTATTAACATGAAGGGTAATATGCAAACTGTGAACATATTTGGTAATATAGTTTCCTATATGGTATAGGAACGAAAATTTCCCTATTCTTTTTTAGAACAAACTAAAAAGTAAAAATAGCAAGGTATAGCCAGTTTTCGGACTGGTCATTCAAAAATAGCCAACGTTTACTAAGTCAATGAAAAATAGCCACTATTTTGCTGCAACAGAGACTGGTCCAACATAATATACTGGAGTTCGGTGCACCTGTGTATGAACCCCAGCATATTATGCTGGACCGGTATACTTTGATGGCTCCAGTATAATATACTGGAGACTGGAGCATCGGTGCTCCAAACTCCAGTATATTATGTTGGACCGGTATACTTGTTGGAACTCCAGTATATTACGCTGGAGTTCTAGTGTACTTATGCTGGAACTCCATCATATTATGCTGGAGAGTTCCAGCATACTTATCCTGGAACTCTAGTATAATATGCTGGAGTTCAAGTATACTTATTTTAGAACTCCAGCATAATATAATGGCGTATTTTTCGGGTTTGAACAGTGTTTTCACTCAGATTTATCTTTACATAAAAAGTGGCTAAATTTCGATTACTTTTGAAACTGGGCTATTTTTGAACGACCTGTTGTAAATCTGGCTATTTTTGAATTTCTCCCACTAAAAATGCCAAATATATAGATAGGCCATTAAACCAATTTTTCATTTTGGCACTTTTAACTCAGTCTTGTTCCATTTTGGCCCTCCAACCCCATTTCTTTTGTTCCACTTTAACACAAACACTGACTAGATTCCATGTGTGATTTGACTCACCCTTGTAGGCGCATGAGAGTCATTTTTTAAGCCAAATTTCATACTCTCAATGCAGAGGCGGATCCAGGATTTAAATCCTATGGATTCAATTTAATGTTTTTAACATTGAACTCATTATATTTTTAAAATTATGGGTTCATATCTATTATTTTTGCAATTTTAATGAATTTTTACATACAAATTTTTACTCTGTGTCGAAAGTTATGGGTTTAGTTGAACCCATAGTTATTACTGAAAATATATTAAAAACAATATTTTGTCCCCAGGAGGGGGCAGAAAAACGAAAAAATAATAATTTGAAATTACAAAAAAAAAAGTAAAAAAAATTTTTTTTTGGGGGGAGGGGGGCAGTGGGGTGGGGGTGGGGATAGCAGCTGGGTATTTGCACGCGCTGTATTTTTACCTGGGATAAAAAAATTTGTGTTAAAGTGGAACAAAAAAAATAAGGTTTAAGGGCCAAAATGGAACAAGACTAAGTTAAAGTGTCAAAATGAAAAATTGGGCCAAATTTAATGGTCTGTTTATGTATTTGGCCAACTAAAAAGATAGTAACATAAACTAGACATTAGTGGCGGAGCTAAGTGGTCGTTTGGACATAAGAATTGTAAACTTCCGGAAAAAGTTAAAAAAAAAATCAAGTAAAAATGGTATTTATGAATTAGAATTGTATTTGGACATGAATATAATTTAGTTTGTTTTTGAATTTTTGTGAGTGCTTTGAAATAAAAATTTTAAAAAATAATTTTCTGAAGCTTTTCAAATTTTCGAAAAATTCTAAAATTTATCAATTTCGTAGCCAACCACCAATTTCGGAAAAAAGTGATTTTTTTTTTTTAAAAAAGTGTTTTTTATGCACACGGCACCTAAGTGTGTGAAGGGGTGTTCAATTCAGTCTCAAAAATAAAATAAAATAATTCTATATATATGTTGAATTTCCTATATAGTTAGTACTTAGTTGTATTCAGTCACTATCTAAGTTTTTTTCTATTTTTTTTTTTTTTTGAATACCCTTATTATAGAATGCAAACCTTAACTTGTGTTCCATTACTTTTTTCTACCTCATTTGATTGTAAAATAATTGTAAATATTGGTTTGGTTATCAATAGAACGGACTTTACTATTCGCAGTACTGGTAAAAAATTAAAAAAAAATAATTTTGAAAAGTATTTCAAGTGAACGATGGTCTTCAATCACAAATTTTCAACTTTTTTCTTCAACTATACTTCATGTTACACAACTTCATCTTTTAAATATTCCTATTCACCTCAACTGCAAATATTACGAGTATTTTTTCAACTTCAACCAAATATATCCAAATGCTTAAATAGACGTTGGAATGAAGGGATGAAAACATACCGAATGCAACAACATTATTTAAAATGTGACCTATCATCAGGGACGGAGCTAGCCCTTCGGATACAGGTTCGATTAAACCCAGTAACTTTTGTCCAAACTCTATATTTGTCTTAAAATTATTGAATTATGCACAACTTATTAATTTAGAACGAGTAACTTAAAAGAATTAGAATAATGAACCCAAAAGTTACAAATCCTGACTCTGCCTCTGACTATCATGACATCCTATATAATCGCTTAGACAACAAAAGCCAAAGTTTCATGCCTTGCTTGGTTTTCCCATAAGGGAAGATCTAGTATACAATTTACTTCTTGATCGAAGCTTTATCTCTCATTAAGCCCTTCACGAGCTTTGAACTTATCTTTATAGCTTCTCGGGCTCTAGACTCGACAATGTTCACACTTCCATCTTCAACTAGTTTATTCTGCATTCTCCTAGTAGTATTCATCCACCTAGAACATTGGAACAAAAAAAAAAAAAGAGCAATCCAGTGCACTAAGCTCCCGCTATGCATGGGGTCAGAGAAGGGTCGGACCACAAGGGTCTATTATACGCAACCTTACCCTACACATTTATGCAAGAGGCTGTTTCCGCGGCTTGAACCCTTGACCTCCTTGTCATGTGGCAACAACTTTACCAGTTACGCCAAGGCTCCCTTCATCCGAACATTGGAACAGTAACGAGAAAATGCCCTACTCCACGTTCATAACAGTTAGCGTTGGCAGACACACTATATCAGGGCAAGTTTAACTGGCCTCTTTAACATACAGGAGAAAACCTAGTAATTAAAACTACAGTTCCTACCATAACTAGAATTACGAGATTGAATATTTTACTTGATGGATTTATCAACATTGCGTTTCATCACCAACTTTACGTACAGGGAATGAAATGGTTTTCAGGCTTTTGGATTGACATTGTGAGATCAGCGTTTGGTAGCGATACGATCCTGCCCCTTCCTTCCACTTAGCAACATTATGATTCTTTGCATCATGCCATGGCAAATAACCAGATATATTTCCTGTATTAAAAATGAAACAAACAAAGGCAGTTATTACGATATTTCCTGGACACACATATATAGCCCCCTTTTGCACTAGATGAGTCTTTTGGAGTCTTCTTATCTAAAACTCAGTCTAAAGCAACAGCTACTTATTTTTCCCCACCAGACTCCTAAGTCTTAAAATAAGATAAGTATATATTCCAAATATGCCATAAGTAACACTCAAGTTGATGAAGATGCATTCGAATATAGGAGTAGGATGTATTTAGTACATCCAGTGACGTATTTAGTGTACGTATTGTCTGCACTCAATGCCTTCGATTTGACCTATATACAGTTGAATAATTTTTAAAATTATATAGTGACGCTATGTTCAAACTAACTGGAAAATAAAGGGTACAGGATACCCACCAACCGATTTAAAAACCTGGATCCGCCTCAGAATACATGTTCCTTGAGCATCTCTCTCTATAGAAACGTCTGTGCTGACACTTCATGGAACAAGTGGTTTTCTATCCCAGGCCTCTCTTGCTCCAACCAAATCAGGACGGTATCTCTTAGCTAACACTTCTACCTGTGCAGCAAATGACTTGTTTTCATGTTGACTTATTTGACGAACCATCTGTTTCCATCTCTTTCGACATAACTCTCCATCCCTGTGGTCAAGAAGATTGTCCCAATCCACATCCTCTATGCAGCTCGGATCCAGTTCAAAAAGGGCATCAATTAGGCGATAGTCATCAGTGTCTGCCCATTCACATGCGGCCACCATCGATGATGTTAATTGTCTGTACCATTTATTGCAGCAACGTACACCACTCCTGGTGGACAATTTGTCACTAATTTTACTCCAGCTAATATTATCCCGTAACATCCCACGCTTAGATTTCTTCTCTTCACAGAGCTTCAGTAGCAGATCAGCATTTACCAAATCAAACAAAGTCTGGATTTCCTCCTGAGCCCAATTTCCTTTCTTCTGATTGGCCAGTTTTATCCTATTCCATGCATTTCCCACATGAATCCAATGTTTCCCAAGTTCATCGGCCAAGACCTTCCACTTGGTTCCATGTTCTCCATGGTACTTTCGCATCATCTCATACTCTTCTTCAGTATATTTACGCTTCTCACCACTTCGAAATAAACGTTGTGCACGCTGATAAACTGCACCATAAGGCCTGTACGGTATAGCACTCCCTATTTTTTTCCAGCAGCCCCTTACTTCAGGATGAGATATAGAGTTCAAAACCTTTTGCAATCCTTCTTTGCCCAAGTTATGTACCTCGATGTATTTATAAACAGTGTCTTTGACAATTTCATCTTCTTCTTTTGTGAACCATTTGCCGTACAGTAATTTTTCTTCGTTAATTTCATGCTTCTCATCACTTGGATCAACGGATGGAGGGAAAACCCGAACATCGCCTGAAAATCTCACTCTTTTTTCACTCCTTTCATGTGAAAGATCTTTAAAATTGTTTCCTAATTTTTTCTTTTTCCTCTTTCTGATATTAGCATCATCTGTTTTGTTATCTTCTATCTCTACTATGGTTGAAACAATGATTGACTCCAGTCACAATATCTACCTGTCCATCCTCTTTTTTCCTCTTTTCCTTCCTTCTCTTCCTCTTCACCTCACTATGCTGTGTCTCACTATCACTTTTATGAGCAATTGTTTTGGTATCTACAAGTGCATCATGCATTTTCTCCCGCTCATTCTTGAATGTATTTTTCTTCTTCACAATATTTTCAACAGCATCCTCGCACCTGTCTATACTGGACTTCCCAGGCTGTTTTCCACCACCTCTTTCTTTCTTTCTCTTGATGTCACGATCTTTGCTTTCTCCGGGTGCTTTAGTTCCCATCTTTTCCTTATCCCTTTCTCTCCTGGTCCCTACAAAAGAGAGCTTCTCTTCGTCGAAAATTAAATCACGCTCAACAGCTGTAACATCACCCTTTGTCACCCCTAACCAGTGGTGCTAGCACTCTTTTTTCATTTCTTGGATTTCTTCTCCAACTTCATGAGCATACGCTTCTTGCAATGCACCAAAACCGATTTCTCTGCAGAAGGAGAAAGAGAGAAAAAGCATGGTTAGGAAACCGAGCATACTGCTACCCCCTGATGAGATTACCATAACCCACTTAAAATACTTAAATTTTGGTTTAGTTTTGTTTCGTACTATCCAATTCACTTGAAAGTAAAAGCAACACTCAATAAACTACTTACTTCAAGACCAAAGTCCTCAATTTCAGAGTTTCTGATTTTAAGTATCAAGTTGCACAGAAGAGTCAATTTTATTTCAGACACTAACACCAAAACAAAATATTAAATCTAACATCTGTAAAAACGAAAAACTGTTTCGGCTCCCATATTACCATCACAATAAGAATGTCTATTCAATTAAAGCATGGCGCTAAAACTCCAAAGAACAAGGAAATATATCCCACCTTTAAGTGCAAATAGAATTATCTAATCAATTTTAAGCACCAAACTAAAACCCTTCATGCTAGAAATTAGTCTCTAATATGAAACCTATATTTGTGACTAAATTTTTATCAAACTACCAAAACCTATAACTGCTATTCTCTCTGGCTGTCTCAAAAAAACCTTTAAAACAGAAAGAGTTCCAAAAAACAATTCAAGAGGAACAGTCTGACTGTACTTATCACCAAAAAGAAAAGGAACAGTATGAGTGCATAATTCCATAGACCCTTGAAACCTCAATATATGTGGTAGAAAGAACATGTCCATCTATTTTTTTCTGGTGACAGTGGCGTCCGGCCAACTTGCTCACACCTCGACTATTCCATCGGGTAACTTTGCCGGCCAACGTTTAGGCAGATGGGAAGAAGTCACCTGTGTCTCAAAGAATATCTATCTGATAAACCAGAACAATCAAAATCTTGCTAAATTTCTATAAGTTTAGCTTCCTTAAAGGCAGATAAAGTCCAAACAAATAGACTTCAGCATTCTATTATTTATACTTATATAGTGAATTTTTTTTAATACATATAAAGAGCCTGAGCAAAAGTTATTGGCTTCGGATGAACCTGTAACTAAAGCACTACATCCGCCTCTGTATTGATCACTCCCCAAGACGATATCCATCAGATCTAACAACTAAGATAACTGATTTTTCTTCCTTTCACGATGGGAATCAAACTTTGTAACTTATATAGCATTAAAAAGTCTATCTTTTTTCCTCACCAGAAGAATATGCTACAATTTCAAAACTCAAACTCTCTTTCTAAACCCAAGAAAAAGTAACCAGTCAACTTCAAGAAGCCTAAAATCCTATATCTTTGAACATTTTGTGGACACAAACTCAAGAAAAGGGGTTGGGAGCTATGTTGTGCGGACTCTTCAAAATCCCTGGCACACCCGTGTCGACACGACATATTTGTGGGTGTGAGATCCACACTGGATTTGGTCTTGCACTGACTACATCAATGACTGAGAAGTATAGATTGATTGGGCATTTAGTTTGAATTTTAGGTTTATGTCATATAAGTTTAGTTATATAAAGTATGAGAATGCTTAGCTATTACACGAGATATCTTATGGATAACATATTACTAGGTGTTTATAAGGAATTAAATTTTATTAGTTTTAGTGTAGTAGCTTTAATTAATCAAAATATATACTTTATATGTTATAATATACATTTATTTGCTGCATCCCAGTATCCGCATCGGCACTCGGGTCCATACCTCCGGATCCTAAAATTTATGTGACGAAGAATCCGACCTCCTAGATCCGCACCCCTATTGGATACCCACACCAGAGTCCGAGCAACATAGGTGGGGAGTTAGCTAACGGTAAGACCATCTTAAATTCACCAAGCTTAGGTGCGTTAGTTTGACACAATCCTGGCAAAGAATGATTTTTTATTTTTTTGAAAAACCTAGTTCGTTTCAAAGTTTATGAAATCTTTGCAAAAAAAATGTAAGATTGAAGAGAAATTGGTACGCATAAGACCTCCAACATTTGCATAATAGGAAAAGAAACAATACCCAAAAATCAACATTTCGACAAAAAAAACTTGGACAGCTAAATGTTGTAGTCAAATTTGTCAAACCTGAAGGTTCAAATCAATGGCGATCAGGGATGTATAGGGCAAGTGCGAGAGCTCCAACAGGGTAGCCACTGCCTTGTGGACGGAATTCGAGCCCTAATCAGCTTCTCACTTAAACCCTAATCAGCTTCTCACTTAAACCTTAACTCTAAAATTTCTCATTTAAACCTTAATTACATGCTCTAAATAGTCATAAAAATGTCGATGTATTTCTTAAACTGAAATTGAGAGAGTACTAGCATTATTATTTCATATGAAAATGTAACATCATTTCAATATTTATTACTACCTCCGAACAATAATTGATTATTTTACCTTGGACACACTCGTTTAAGGTTGTATTATGGTCCGGGCCCGGGCCTAAATAGGCCAAACCGGCCGGGCCAAATGGGCCTGGGCTTAGGCGGGTCGGGCTTAGGCTGTCCCAGGCCTAACGGGGCAAATGAGTGGAACCGGCCTACTGCGGTCCTAAGCCCACATGGTTTCGGGCTAAATGGGCCGGGCCCGCGGGCCTAAAAGGGCTTTTTTCCGGACTATTTTTAAAAAAAAAAAAATATCTAAGGCAATTTCTTGTAAACTATATATGTATATACTAATATAAATTGCTTATATATAGCTATATAAATATATATAGTATGTATATATAATTAGATATATAGAGAGAGAGAGTCTATCTAATACATATATATATAGTCTATATGTAAGTTATATATAATATTTTTAAAAAATATTTTATATATATATATATATATACACATATATATAAATATATATACATATATAATACTATTATATATACTAAGTGTATTATATATACTAATTAAGTGTATAGTATAGTCTATTATATATACTAAGTGCATAGTATATATATATATATATATATATATATATATATATATATATTGCCTTATATATAGCTTATATGTATATATATATATATATATATATATATATATAGTGCCTTGTATATAGCTTATATGTATTAGATATATAATATATATATATACTATATCAAATTTAAACACAAAATAAATTGCAAAGAAATATTCAAGGAAATGTCTTATAATTTTTATTATTACGACATTAACAAAAAATGGCAATATCTTTCTTAGTCTTCCTCCCCCTAATGAAATGAGCACAACAAGGTACTAATACCACCATTAAAAGGAGAAAAAAACTAAGGAAGATGTGCCAAAATACAAGTTACATATTAGTCTATGTATTATCTCTAACAAATCTCATAAATCCTTCAAGGTCCGGAGGAATTTTCGTTGGTGGTGGTGGAAAAGAAGCTTGTTCATCACCACTTCCGGGCGAAGCAGCATCCTGCGCAAGTTCCACTAACATTTCTTCATAAGCTTCGTCTATCTCCGGTTGTGATTCTGCAAGTCCAAAATTTCTTCTTTCCGAACGGATCCAATCTTTGAAGAGTACTAATTTTCCAAGCTCTCTCTCATAGACGCTCTATGATCACCGATTTGAAGTCTCGCTTGACTGAAAGCGCTCTCCTATGCCACTGTTGAAGCTTGAACACTTAAAATATCTCGAGTCATCCTTGAAAGAACCAGATAGTGTTTTTGTTTGTCCTTCCACCATTCTAAAACATCGAAGGAACCGTCGGGATTCTCTTATTCAAGTCCCTGCGACAAATAAACTTGAAGCTCATTTAGTTGTGAACTATCACCAATATTATCACCTTGAGAACCCCGGAACTCCGTCCAAGAACTAAGGGCTTTTAGGCCCGCAGTTCTTTTAGATGATTATGAACTAGACGAAGTAGGAGTTGGAACATTTGGTCTAGCATGATCTAAGGCAAGTTAATAAGCATTATAAATTGTTTGAGCATTTATTTTAATTGAGGCTTTTGTATCTCCAAGTGTAGCAAATTCCTCAGCTGAAAGTGATAAAGCGTTATAAATTTTTGAGTACCAAAAGTGAGGACCTCCTAATTTCATTGTAGGATTTAACACTGCAGCAACACCAAAAATAGGGGGATAGGGAATTTTTTTTTTTTAAACTTAGCTTTCATAGAAATAATAGCTTGTTGATAAATTACCCCACCCTCTGAAAATTGAGTAAATAAATCTGCAAGTGCTGCAATATAAACTAAACAGTTAAAAATAGTAGAATAATATTGCCCAGATAATTCATTTGTAGCAACATGAAATTGTTCTAAAAAGTCTACAAGCATTTTAACATTAGTCCAATCTTGAATTGTAAGGTGCTCATCATCATCACCATCATCATCACCTACACGAGCATTATATGTTGCGCTTATTGGGTTTCTATATTCATATGCAACAACTAAACTTTCATACATGTAATTCCATCTAGTCGGACAAGGTTTAGGAACCTTTTTTTCTCTAAGGCCAAATTCATCATATTTTTTAAAATAGTCTTTAAGTCTACTTCTACGGTTTGAATAAAAAAGCCAATTAAGAGTCATTTTAACTTTTTCAATTTATACATTTAAAACTTTCATACCAGCACCGACGATTAAATAGTAAATATGACAAATACATTTAACATGAAAAATATTACTAAATGCAGGATTTAGTGTAGTTGTAAGCAAGCCTATAGCGTTAGTGTTACTAGAAGCATTATCCATTAAAACCGACATAATTTTATCTCTAATGCAAAAATATCTACAAATATCTGCAACTGTGTTAGCAATAAACTTACCTGTGTGGCGTGAATTAATTATTCTATAAGCAATAATGCGCTTTTGCATTATCCACTCCTCATCTATCCAATGACTTGTAACAGTTAGATAATCACAGTCATTACCACTTCTACCAATATCAGTAGTAATAGCAATGCGACAATCTATATGAGTAAATAAATAGCGCAAATATTGTTCATATTCATGTTTATATTTATAAATATCGCTCTTTACGGTTGCGCGAGGTCATCCTTTATAAGTAGGATTAAAACTTCTTCTAATATAATGCACAAAATGAGAGTTAGAAGGAAAACTATAGGGTAAGCACATAACAGTAACCATTTTTGCCAATTCTTCACGATCTTTATTTGGATCATAATATAAAATGTCACCGGTAACAGTGTTAATTCCCGGTTGAACTAGATTTGAACCTGTACTAGGGTTAACCGTAGTATCTACACTGTCCCCTCTTGCGCAACTTTCATTTGTAAATATCTAGCTTTATCTTTAGGGTGTTTCAATATATATCTAGTCAAACTACTTGTACCGCTACGGTCTCCAATATATTTATGAGTCATCAAAGACCCACAAGTTTTACACTTAGCCTTACTTTTGTTCTCTTAGTTGAGTAAAAAAGTGCCAAACAAGAGATGTTTCGGGCCGTTTAGAAGGTTTTCTATTAAAAGTAGGGGTAGGGGTGGCAATTTGAGCCCAAACCCATCTAACCCGCCCAACTAACCCAGAGAATAATGGGTTGGGCTACAAACATTTTAGCTCATGGGTCAGTTGAGCCCAAATTAACCCATAATTTTTTATAGCTCATTCTGACCCATTTAACAGCCCAAATACAACCCATGAAACTAACCCAAAATAAAGGATTTCAACCCAACTTATCTAGAAATTTACTTAGTTGCCCCATTTTGTTTTTTGTTTTGTTTTTTTTGTTCTTTTGTTTTTCTACACCACCCCCATCCACCCACCCCCCCCCCCCTACCCCGCAAAACCCCTAAAAAAAAAATTTACTTTTTTTTTGTATTTTTAATTTTCTGATTTTTGTTTTTCTGCGCCACCCCCCCCCCCCCCCGCAAACCCTCTCAAAAAAATTTCCTTTTTTTTTGTATTTTCAATTTTTCATTTTTTTTATTTTTCTGCACCATCCACCCCACCCCACCCCCGCCTCACGCAAAACCCTTTTTTTTATTTTTTTACTTTTTTTTATAACTTCAATGTTCTGTTTTCTGTTTTATATTTTTTCGTTTTTCTGCACCATCTCTAAGTACGTGATTTTTGCCCTATGAAAGAATTACTCCCAAAAATTCAAAATAAAACGATTTTCCTTGGTGTGCAATTTTTGAATTTTCGTGGCATTTTTGGATAATTAATGGTATTTTTGTCCACGCATGTTTATTTGTTAAAATTAATAAAAAAATACAAAACAATATGTCACATTTTGCATTTCGGATTTAATTCTACAATTAGGAGTAATTAAGTTTGTTTTATCAGAATGAAAATTACAAAAAATATGCATCGTTTGCATTTTTAGCATTCAATGTCAAATTGTGCAATTTTGCTTTAATGGGTGATTAATTGTGTATGATAAATGTTGCTAGGAATTAGTTAGTATTGTTGATAAGTTAATTTAGTTTATAACTTAATTTAGAATTTTAGTTTTATTAATTAGAAAGTATAAGAAAATAGAGCAAAAAATATAAAGAAAATCGGAATTGGGCCTCTTCTCCAAATTTCAAACCACAGGCCCAAAAAATACCCAACCTTCCCCATGATCCGGTCCATTTCAACACGGGTCGACCCGGTCCGCCCCATAACTAAACTATCCGCCCAACCCCTTTCTTCATTTTCTCATTTTTCATTTCCCTAGCCTAAAAACCCTAACCATCCGCGCCCCCCCCCCCCTCTCTTCATCTTCTTCTTCTCCAAAAAACACCCCAAGCTCCCCTCCCATGGCTTCCCATGGCTGCTGCCCTTCCCCCTCATCCCCACGACCACCCCCTCACAACCACCCCCTCACACACACACACATCAACACACACACACTCACGCAACACACAGCACATACACACTCATACACAACAAAACACACACACACACGCAGCAGCCCGTCCATGGCTGCTGCTTCTTCTTCTTCATTGTCCTCAAAGCTCACTCCAAACAGCCCTCACCACTGACTACTCCTGCTACGTCCAGCCATGGACGAGATCCTCGCTGCCATGGCTGCGTCTTCAAGCTCGTCGAGCAGCTGCTCCGCGTCCAGCCCCCCCCGTCGCACGCTGCTGCTTCTCCTCCGTCGCTGCTGCTTCTTCTGCTTCTTCCTTCTTCACTGGAATCTGATGTTGTTGCTTTTCTTCCTTCTGCCATGGCTGCTGGCGAGTTGCTGCTGCTCGATGATTCTGCTTCGTCCAGCTTCGACGGATACCAAACGACCATCTTCTTCGATGGTCCGTTCGTGGTCGTCTTCGGCGTCGAATTGTTTTGGTGCGGTAATCGCTTCCGGACAGATTTATTTTCATTCAAGTTCTTCGTCGTTCCGATCCGGTTAGTTGGTTTAAGTTTCATTTCTGTCCGTAATTTGTTTGATATTTTTCGGATTTGAAATCAAATATGTTTGATATTAATTTCATGTTCATCGTTTTTTTTAAATCTTTCTTCAGTTTGTTTCATTCATTTTTCCTGTTTATTTTTAGGAAGAAATTGATTAGTTTAATTATAATGTTGTTAGATTTAAGTTGAAGATTCAATTAATTATTTTTCAGTTTATTTTATTAATTTAAGAGGATTGAGTTTTAATATAGAAGAGTGTTTGTTTAAATCACTTGAATCCGTTCTTTGTTGTTTAGTTTAGATTTAATTCGTGTTCATTTTTTTATTTTGAAGTTCGTTTTAATCCAGTGATTTAATGTGAGTTTATGTTTTGGTTTTTAATTTAGTTTAAATCATGTATCTTTGTTGTAATTTTGTTGGATTTAATTTGAAGATCAATTGATTATTTGAGTTTAGTGATTTGAATCTGTTTATTTTTGTTTAAGTTTAATTTGAATTTGAGCTCATGCTTTGAATATATTTTGTTTGTTATTGTTGGTGAATCTGAAAATAGATTTGTTGTTTAAAAAGATTGTTCAATCAAAATAATTCCAGTTGTTTCTTTGTTGTTCATCATATAGTTTGAGTTTGTTCATAAAATCTGATTAGGAATTGGTTATAGGTGCTATATTTTGGTTAGAATTGATTAGTTGAACTTGTTATAGCTCACGGGGTAGATTGGTAAATTACAATATTTTCAGGGTCAAAATGGTAATTTCAGTAAGGTCAGAGGGGTATTTTTGGAATTAAAATTCTGAACAATTATTTATTTTGAGTGCTCTATCCATTAAGATTAAAATAATATTAAAATAATCAATAATGGGGGGACAAGACATAATGGTGGGGAATAATGTACTTGTTTAATCAAAAATGGGAAACAAGACATAGTGGGATTGCGGGGCTCAAGAAAAATTATTTAAATAAATAATAATTGTATTTTTTATGTAGTAGTGGGTTTGGTAAGAGAAAGTGGTTGTTTTATTATTTGATTAATTGATTAAAGGGTTTGGGGTGAGAGATAAATAGAGAGACTTGATTAGATTCTGGGAAAAGGGACAGAGAAGGGGGAACAGAAAAAAGAATAGAGAGAGAAAAAAAAGGGAGCTGAATTTTAAGAGAGAGAAAAAAAAGGGAGCTGAATTTTAAGAGAGAGAAAATTCCGAAAATATTAAGACTTCCAAAAATACCAATAAAAATATTCTGGAAATTAAAAGAGTGAGTAGTATACACCTGATATACCATTTAATATATTCTAATATACGGATTCAGAAATTAAGGGTTGAACATTAATTAGTCTTTCAAATCTAAAAAGATTCCCTTGGCTTCTGTCCATTGATTGTTGTCAGTGTTTCTGGATTTTTATCTTGATTTTAAAATCTGTCACTGGTTTTTCGTTGCTGGGTGTTGCTGTTGTTGCATGCTACTGAATTTCTACTGATCTCCCTTTTCTTTTGCTTCCAATATCAGGTACACAACTAACACGTTGGTTACTGTAAACTGAAACATGAAGCATGAATACGAAATGAAGAGTTGAAAATTCTGAATTTATTTTAATTATATTCTGAATTTTATTTGTATATATAAATTATTTAGCTTACTCTAATCAGAATCATGTAGTTGTTTAATATATAAACATCTGACGATAGCTTAACGGACGAACTATCTATATATTGCCTAAAAGTAAATAAATGGTGTAGTAACTTCGTCTAGTTAATTCGTTATTGTTAGATAATTACCATGTCTCAAAAAGTACGTCAGTTCATCAAGCGAATAGACCATTTTGGAACTTGTAGGAATGTTGTTTAGTTAAATACTATTGGTTAATTTCAGCATGTAAATGGTTTAGAATTAAAATTAGATTGCTAAGTTTTTTTTTAATTTGACAAACTGTGAACATGCCTAGTATAATGTAATTAGGTAGTAACATGTGAGTAAGATGGCCCAGGTCTAGTGTATGCCATACACGTTGGGCCTGGGCCCGCATTGACAACGGACTGTCCTGTTTGCATCATTTTCAGATTTTATGAATCATATTCGAAACCCAACTATAATAACTCAAGCATGTAAATAAATTAAGACATTTTCTCTTTTATTTTGTAGAGACAAATTTAATAGAGAAAAATGTAGGCATTTTAGGATTGTCCTTTAAAAATAAATGAGATGAGCCTCGTCCAATAAAACGCATCAATTGCGGGGCCCTCAATAAATGTTTAATTGAATATTTAGAATTCGGGATGGACTGTTTAGTGAATTTCACTACCTTCCCCAAAGATAATAACGCGTTAGACTCTTTAGGCGCATTTTAATAATCTCACCTTCTTAAACTCGGGTGTGCATTTCATGCGACCCAAATCCAAATCTCAAAACATTGCGGGTGCATTTCATGTGACGCAATCCAAAGACATGTTTTTAAACGATGTTCACATTCCTTTTAAAATATAATAAAAACGGTAAAGAGTTAAAATTTGCACATGAGCTCATAATTGTATAAAATCAGATAAACAAGCCTAATATGACAGTTGAGCGACCGTGCTAGAACCACGTAACTTGGGAATGCCTAACACCTTTTCCCGGGTTAACAGAATTCCTTATCCAGATTTCTGGTTCGCGGACTGTAATATGGAGTCATTCTTTTCCTCGATTCGGGATTAAATTAGTGACTTGGGACACCCTAAATCTCCCAAGTGGCGACTCTGAAATAAACAAACAAATCCCGTTTCGATTGTCCTTTAATTGGAAAAAACTCATTCACCCCTTGCGGGGACGGAAAAAGGAGGTGTGACAGCTCTGGCGACTCTGCTGGGGACAAAATTTTCACCCAGAACCACCGGTTCAGTGTTAGAAATTCAAGCTTGATAAATTGTTGTATTTTGGCTTTATTATCTGATATTCTCATATGATATGTGCTTAATATGCAAAATGATGTTTTTTACTACTTTGATATTATTTGAACTGTACATATAAACTGTGCCGAAACCTTCTCTTCTTACCTCCGGGGATGTGCTTACTGGTTGAGACTCCCTATTCTGTTAGTGTCATACCCTGAAATAAAAGAGGCTCGGAAAGTTTCTAAGCCGGCTGGCCTTTTGGTTCCCGGAAAGGAGCTCCTTCCTCAACTCGAGTTGTCCGCTCGGGTACACTGTCTAGAACACCGACCCAGGTTTTGAACATAGAATAACGTGATTTCATGCCGGATCCCTAGTAGGAACGCTTATTTGCATCACGTTGCATTTGACTTAGGGGACTCAACACAAGGGTTGGGTCCGTCTAGGACTAGCAACCTGATATGAAAAGACCATCCTGATGCATCCTATTTGTTTTCCGTGCATTTATTTGTCTCGTGCCCGCATGCTGACCGGTTTTTGAATATTAAGAATATTGTGAAATTGAAAAGAAAAAAAAATAGCGGTTAGGGAGTTAATTGTTTATTTTCGAAAAACACAATGCCCAAATACCGTCGAACTCTGCCGAAATTTTGAGAAAATAAAAAAAAAATGTTGTATTAATTTGTTTTACTAAAAGCAAAGGAAAAATAGAAAAAAAAAAGGAGTCGTTGTTCTGTCTTGTTTTCAAAAAATAGAAAAGGAAAATAGTTTGTCTTGCCATGAAAAATGAATGATTTTTTTTTTAAAATAGTTCAGTTAATTGGGCGAACTACGCTGGTTTGATTCTCACCGGATGTGAGATACATAGGCAGCCCTAATCGGGTCCAACCTCCCCTTTTGCTAAAATAGCCAAAAAAATGTCAAATTTTAATTTCATCATAAAGAAGTCAGGTGACGCTGTTTTGTCAAAACATAGCCGAATGTTCCCGAAAGGAACGTCGGAAGGCTAACTTTGCATAAACAACCACCTTTGGGTCATTTTTTTTTAGATTTGGTCCAGTTGACCCACACAGCCTTAAAAATCTTCGTCCTAGAAGCGCTGAAAGGTCGTGTTTGCAATACCGGGTCTTTTATTCTAATTTAAAAAAAAAACAAGAAAAAAGTCATAAAAAATTTGGGTCACGCTGTTTTGTCAAAAATAGCCGAATGTTCTCGAAAGGGACGCCGGAAGGTTGATTTTGCATAAACGACCATCTTTGGTCATTCTTTTGGGTTGCGACCAGTTATCCCGCACAACCTTAAAATCTTCGTCTCCGAAGTGATGAAAGGTCGTGTTTGCAAAACCAGGTCTTTTATTATTTGAAAAACAAGAAAAAATAAGCCAGTGGTCAAGTGAATACCGTTTAGTTTTTAATTAAAATAAGCCGGCCCGGTTTCGGTGATGTCTTAAACCGTTCTTGCCGAGATAGCCTTAGAGTATCTTTCGATTGTCGAAGGGCTATTTTCGTAAAAGAACGAACAAGTTTGTGAAAGGTTGTAAAATAATCCTTCCCGGCCTCAAAATTCATATGAAATCGGGAAGGAGCCACATTTGCAAAAATAACCGTTTGGTTGCATTTGTCAAACGGGGAAAGGAACTGGCCGTTTGTCTTTGAGTTTGTAATTCTTTGATTAGAGTATGCAGGCTATTTGATTTTTCGAGGCCGTTTGTTGTCTTTTGTCAAAGTCTGTTAGTATGGTCAGTTTTTAAACTTTGTAATCAAGTTTGTTTTAATATGAAAATTGAAAATTCCAAAAAAATGTTTTATTATTATTTATCTTTTATTGGTCCGAACTACGCAAGGTCTGATTCATGCGGGGTCATGATACGTAGGCAATCTCCATAAGATTCGACCACCATTGAAAGAAAAAAAACGAAAAAAAATAAAAAAATAAGTAAATAAAGGAAAGTATGGGAGATTTTCAAAGGGGCACAATTACAAGAAGCCGGAACGATGCACGTAACTGAAGTGAATGCGTGATAGAACGGTCTAACTGCTTAGGGGCATTGTATCTCTAATATATGATTACCTGTCAAATGCCCTAACACTAACGTGATGGCTTCACTTTGCTGTGTTCATATATAGAAAAGTGGTTGGTTGTGGTGACTCCTCCCTCCAAAGCAAAGTCAAAGGACAGTGACACAGAACCGCAAAACCAAGTGGGTCGGTACTGATGACCGACAACAACTGGTCGAACGGAACAACGGGTTGGTAGAAGAAGTGAAAATGCTGAGACAGCATGTGGCAGACATATATTAGGCATGGATGACTGGGAAAGCACCACCCCCGCCACCGCCAAGCTTCTTGAACTCTGTCCTTACCCAAGCACCCAACACCATAACGGATGATCCCCCATACTCTCCCTCCCAACCCACTTATAGTAGCTTTCCCAGCTACCCGAGTAGCTCCATCACTCGTCAACGCTACTCCCCTCCTCAACACTACTTCTCTCCACGAGACTCCCAAAGACATGCTTCACTTTCCAAATACCCAGCTCCACAAAAGGCCTATCCACCCTCACAAGCCTACCGGAAGCCCCCTGGATCAGGTTTCCGGCCCAATCAAGCATTTAGGAACGAGAGGTTGCTGAAACGAGGAAAGGCTCTCACCCCTATCGGAGTATCTTATGCAAGTCTGTTTGAAAGGCTAAGGCATGCTGGCTTGATTGAGCCGCTCCCCGCATATACTCCAGATTCACGTGCAAAAAGATCTGATCCTGCTGCACGATGCGCATACCACTCCAATGTCAGAGGGCACAACATTGAGAGCTGTCGTAATTTGAAAAAGGAAGTAGAAAGAATGATCCAAAAGGGGAGGATTGTGATCGATGACAGTGACATGGAGCACTCGAATCCTATTGGGAACTTGTTGACTGAGATTGATGATATTGAAGTTGGTAATGGTCTTGGCAATATTGATGCGAAGCTCAGTGGCTAAGATGCCATGTTCGATAATTGGTAGGACGCTCTGTTCCTTGGTTAGCAAGAGAGAAGCTTTTGGTGGCTTATTTTGTTGGCATTTCTGTTCTCCAGATTATTCTTAGGGTTGTAATTCGGATATTGCCTTGTGTCAAACCTTCCTATCTTTCCATTTTTTATCATAGCGGTTTGTTTAGTTTTGTCCAGATTTGTTTCGAGATTGTATTCTGGTTTGTTTTGTTTGTCTTGTTATTCAAGCCATTTTACCGTTAGTCTAATGCAAAATCCGGTCTTTTATTATTTCCAGTCGTCTTTTGTTTAGTTCTTTTGTCATTTTGTTCAGCGCTGATTCTGGTGACATGACGTGCGCACACAGTTTGGGCCTGATCTTAAAAGATAACCATAAAACCATTGGGAGGTGATCGGAACATTTAAAAGGAATAAATACGGTTTGAGATTATTCGGAGCTCGAGTCATGTGGAATTGGGGCAAATAAAACATAAAGAAAAATCATAAAATCAAGTGAGAGTATTGCCCAACGGTGCTTTAAAAATGACAAAAGAAAAAAGCAAATGTATGCATATGGTTATCAAGTCCGGCACAATCAGAAGATGTGGCGAATATTTAATGGTGTTGTTTGTGCTTGGTGTGTTTTGAAGACTGGAATGACGAAGGCGTTTTGTTCTGCTACCTAAACACTTTATCATTCGTTACCAATTTTGAGCCTTATTTATTTCCTTTCATACCCCTCGTTCGGAATCAGTAGCAAAGAGTAGAAACACAAACGTAAAAAGATAAGAAGAGAAAAAGAGAAAGAAAAAACAAAAACAACAACAAAAAAAAGAGAAGAAAAAAAAATGATAACAAAAAAAAAGTCAGAAGAAAACGGAGGAATTGTGAACTACGTTCGACCTGATTCCTCAAAGAGGATACGTAGGCGCCTCACGGCTCGGTCATAGTGTAATAAAAATTAAAAAAATCCCCAAGCAAGAAACTGGGGCAAGGGTTGCGCTTGTTGTAAACAAATATGGTTCTGAAGGTTGTAATTTTGAACCTCAAATTGATTTGTTTTTGAGCCTTTAATACACTTTCTTTCTAGCCTATCCAAAAACCCACATTACGGTCCAAAGAAAGACCTTCTGATCAGTCTTCAAAAGATGCCAAGTCAGACAAATGAGAGTCTTACCGGTGAACATAACACTCTAATCCACAGCAGAAAGGACTCTAATCCCCAGCAGAGAGAGTCGTATCGGCAACACTACAAATCCCCAGCTGGAAAGTGATACAAATGAGAGAGTCTTATCGGTGAAATCTTCACGGACACCATAAGGCGATGAAAGCTGAGAGAAAAATTGAAATGAGAGAGGCTTGAAAGTGAAAACCCTTCGGGCACTACAAGTCGAATAAGATTGAGAATCAGATGGAGAATCGCCAAATGAAGATCTTGAAAGATGATTGACGGCGGATGATAGACCACATGTGCATGTCATGACCATTAGAGTCGGTATCTGCGTTTGATATGTTTTTATTTACAGTTTCTCTTGTTAAAGAGTCATCTTTTTCCTTTGTCTTTTATTCTGTTCCTTTTTATCTTTCTCCTTTCATAGAAAATTCCCCAATAGAGTCTGTTTGGTCAGAACAAGTGAGAAATGACTTCAAAATATGCCACCAGCTTTCCAATTATGCAAGATGAGATCTGACTAGTACATCCAAGTGGTATAGTCAGCAAGGAACAAGCGCGAGGCCAGTGTCAAGAAAGATATCCCCAGCAAAAGGGAATTGACAGAAGGATTGACGAGTGTCAAGAGGGATATCCTTGCCGAAATCAAAGGTTATAAACCTCAAGGCCAAGGCCCGTGGATAAATCAAGAAGAGCAATAGGCATGATTTGGAAAATTCATACGAGACTAAAGGTCGGGGAAATGACAGTTTCCGAACTATGCCACAAAAGAAGAGGGATATCCCCAGCAGAAAGGGATCATTCCCAGCAAATAATATCATCCCCAACAAGTTTTTGGAATGCAGAGCAGGGAAGGAGAAAGGGAAAAGCCATCCCCAGTAGGAGTATCACAACCAACCACTACAGTCGAATCTTAAAAGGAAATGGCATTGATGGCGGAAAGGCATGCCATAAGGGAGATTGTCAAACTAGGGCAGAAAATTTTCTGGAAGTCAGATACCCATTCGGGGAAGAATAAAGATAGCACCAGTCTCAAGGGAAGTGGTCTTTGAACTAGTTTTACCCCCAGCATAACAAGTTTTAATAAAGGAAGTTGTTCCCCAGCGGACAGAACAAAAGGATGAAACTTGTGCTCGGAAAAAGCAAAAGGCCAGTATCATTCCCAGCAGCCTTCAGAAGAATGAAGCACTAGTTTTGAAGGAATCAAAATCTCCCAGCAGTGTTATCCTCAACAGCGTTATCCCCGGCTGATAACATTTTATCCCCAGCAATGTTGAAGAGAAAAGTTTTGAAGGAAATAGCTTTGGAGAAAAGGGGGAAGAAAGGAGACTCCCCAGTAATATTATTCCCCAACAGGCAAGAAAATAATTCCCCAGCAGTGCTATCCCCAGCAATCTCGGGGAAAGACAACACGAGCTTTTAAAGGAGAAAATCATCCCCAGCAAGGCCACAAATCGGCCACCATTTTTTTTTAAAAAAAAAACTGATAAAATTTTCTTTGCTTGAGAGTTGAAACTGGAACAAAGCAGCGCAAAGGAAAAAGAAAAGAAAAGAAGAAATTACCAAGGTAAGTTTCTCAAACCTTTGATCTTTACATTTTCCTCCTAGGATAAAAGTCCTAGTCCGATGAAATTTTCTCCTGAGATATCAAATCTTAGTCTGATGAATCTTTCTCTAAAGCTCGAAAGGAGCTTGATTTATTTTAAAGTATTAGAGTTGAAGTCAGGAGCCCGCCTGGAGAATGGAGGTGTTAAAATTTAAGAAATTGTTAAAGTCAGGAGCCCGCCTGGAGAATGGAGATGTTAATATTTAAGAAAGTTGTTGAGGTCAGGATCCCCCCTGAAGAACAGAATGGCGATTTAAATTTCAAGTTTTGAAGTTGGGAGCCCGCCCATATAACAGAGGAATATATTTCAGTCTTTTCATTTAAGTTGAAGAAAGGTTCGTCCGCCCTCAAATATGATATTTTGGGTTCGTCTGGCCTCAAATAGGATATTTTGGGTTCGTCCGCCCTCAAATAGGATATTGAATTTAATCCTTTCTCCAAAGGACGTTTTGATTTATTTTGACCCGAGTGGTCCTGCTTGTAAGAACATTGCCAAAATATATGTTTCATAAATCATTGCCAAAGGCATTTTATTTTCAAAGTTGTTGTTGAAGTCAGGAGCCCGCCTGGAGAATGGAGGTTTTAAAATTTAAGAAATTGTTGTTGAAGTCAGGAGCCCGCCTGAAGAAAGGAATGACATTTTATTTTCAAAGTTGTTGTTGAAGTCAGGAGCCCACCTGTACAATGGCATTTTATTTTCAAAGTTGTTGAAATCTCGTCAGCCTAAAGAAAGGAATGACATTTTATTTTCAAAGTTGTTGAAGTCAGGAGCCCGCCTGGAGAATGGAGGTTTTAAAATTTAAGAAATTGTTGTTGAAGTCAGGAGCCCGCCTGAAGAAAGGAATGACATTTTATTTTCAAAGTTGTTGTTGAGGTCAGGAGCCCACCTGTACAATGGCATTTTATTTTCAAAGTTGTTGAAATCTCGTCATCCTAAATAAAGCAATGACATTTTATTTTCAAAGTTGTTGAAGTCAGGAGCCCGCCTGAAGAGTGGAATGGCATTTTATTTTCGAAGTTGTTGTTGAGGTCAGGAGCCCGCTTGAAGAAAGGAAAGACGTTTTATTTTTAAAAGTTGTTGAAATCTCGCCAGCCTAAAGAAAGGAATGGCATTTTATTTTCAAAGTTGTTGTTGAAGTCAGGAGCCCGCCTGAAGAGAGGAAAGACGTTTTATTTTTGAAATCTCGCCAGCCTAAAGAAAGGAATGACATTTTATTTTCAAAGTTGTTGTTGAAGTCAGGAGCCCGCCTGAAGAGAGGAATGACATTTTATTTTCGAAGTTGTTGTTGAGGTCAGGTGCCCACCTGAAGAAAGGAAAGGCGTTTTATTTTTAAAAGTTGTTGAAATCTCGCCAGCCTAAAGAAAGGAATGGCATTTTATTTTCAAAAGTTGTTGTTGAAGTCAGGAGCCCGTCTGAAGAGAGGAAAGGCGTTTTATTTTAGAAATCTCGCCAGCCTAAAGAAAGGAATGACATTTTATTTTCAAAGTTGTTGTTGAAGTCAGGAGCCCGCCTGAAGAAAGGAAAGGCGCTTTATTTTTCAAAGTTGTTGTTGAGGTCAGGAGCCCGCCTGAAGAAAGGAAAGGCGTTTTATTTTTCAAAGTTGTTGATGAAGTCAGGAGCCCGCCTGAAAAGAAGAATGGCGAATTTATTTGCAAAGTTGTTGGTTGAAGTTGGGAGCCCACACATATAATAGAGGAATACATTGCAAGTCAGTAAAGCAGAAGAATCCAACAGGAATCCCCAGCGGGAAACAATAAAAATCCCCAGCACCGGAAAGTGGAAGGTTGCAACAAGAAATCCCAACGCAAACTCAAGCGCATGAGTCAAAAGGAAGAAAAGACGCATCTTGAAAGAAGCGGCCTGTGAACATTGAATTATGCCCAGCATAACAAAGCTTAATGAAGAAAGCCATATCCCCAGCGGACCGAACCAGACAGTGAGAATTGGTATTCAAAGTAGCTAAAGGTCAGTGTCATCCCCGTCAGTTCTTGGAAGAAAGAAGCACCGCAATCGACGCAAGCCGACAAGAAAGCAAGGCATCAAGAACAAATGGAAGATAGATGAGATCTTGTAATCCGTAGTCTAGCCTAACTTCTTGATTTTTCTTTTAAGCATGGTGTAATAAGGAGGTCAGCAAACAAGTAAAAGTAGCATGCAACAGCAGTAACATTGCAGTCCCATGGTAGTCCCAGCTACCAAAACTTCCCGAACTACATTAACCTGATTCCCTTCTAGCCAGGGATATGTAGGAAACCTTTTAAGCAAAGGTTCGGTTAAATCTTTTTCAAAAAATGCTTTATACGGAGTACTCGGATGGGCAAAAATCGCTCACTTTGTCTTTGCACGAAAACCCTTCGTGTCTTCGGGCAAAGAGGGGCAGCTGTAAGCACGTGATTTTTGCCCTATGAAAGAATTACTCCCAAAAATTCAAAATAAAACGATTTTCCTTGGTGTGCAATTTTCGAATTTTCGTGGCATTTTTGGATAATTATTGGTATTTTTGTCCACGCATGTTTATTTGTTAAAATTAATAAAAAACACAAAAAAAATATATCACATTTTACATTTAGGATTTAATCCTACAATTAGGAATAATTAAGTTTGTTTTACCAGAATGAAAATTACAAAAATATGCATCGATTGCATTTTTAGCATTCAATGTCAAATTGTGCAATTTTGTTTTAATAGGTGTTTAATTATGTATGATAAATGTTGCTAGGAATTAGTTAGTATTGTTGATAAGTTAATTTAGTTTATAACTTAATTTAGAATTTTAGTTTTATTAATTAGAAAGTATAAGAAAATAGAGCAAAAAATATAAAGAAAATCGGAATTGGGCCTCTTCTCCAAATTTCAAACCACAGGCCCAAAAAATACCCAACCTTTCCCATGACCCGGTCCATTTCAACATGGGTCGACCCGGTCCACCCCATAACTAAACTATCCGCCCAACCCCTTTTCTTCATTTTCTCATTTTTCATTTCCCTAGCCTAAAAACCCTAACCATCCCCCCCTCATCATCTTCTTCTTCTCCAAAAAACACCCCAAGTTCCCCTCCCATGGCTTCCCATGGCTGCTGCCCTTCCCCCTCATCCCCACGACCACCCCCTCACAACCACCCCCTCACACACACACACATCAACACACACACACTCACGCAACACACACAACACACACACACACACATACACAACAAAACACACACACACACACGCAGCAGCCCGTCCATGGCTGCTACTTCTTCTTCTTCATTGTCCTCAAAGCTCACTCCAAATAGCCCTCACCACTGACTGCTCCTGCTACGTCCAGCCATGGACGAGAACCTCGCTGCCATGGATGCGTCTTCAAGCTCGTCGAGCAGCTGCTCCGCGTCCAGCCCCCCCGTCGCACGCTGTTACTTCTCCTTCGTCGCTGCTGCTTCTTCTGCTTCTTCCTTCTTCACTGGAATCCGATGCTGCTGCTTCTTTTCCTTCTGCCATGGCTGCTGGCGAGTTGCTGCTACTCGATGATTCTGCTTCGTCCAGCTTCGACAGATACCAAACGACCATCTTCTTCGATGGTCTGTTCGTGGTCGTCTTCGGCGTCGAATTGTTTTGGTGCGATAATCGCTTTCGGACAGATTTGTTTTCATTCAAGTTCTTCGTCGTTCCGATACAGTTAGTTGGTTTAAGTTTCGTTTCTGTACGTAATTTGTTTGATATTTTTCGGATTTGAAATCAAATATGTTTGATATTAATTTCATGTTCATCGTTTTTTTTAAATCTTTCTTCAGTTTGTTTCATTCATTTTTTTTGTTTATTTTTAGGAAGAAATTGATTAGTTTAATTATAATGTTGTTAGATTTAAGTTGAAGATTCAATTAATTATTTTTCAGTTTGTTTTATTAATTTAAGAGGATTTAGTTTTAATATAGAAGAGTGTTAGTTTAAATCGCTTGAATCCGTTCTTTGTTGTTTAATTTAGATTTAATTCGTGTTCATTTTTTTATTTTGAAGTTCGTTTTAATCCAGTGATTTAATGTGAGTTTATGTTTTGGTTTTTAATTTAGTTTGAATCATGTATCTTTGTTGTAATTTTGTTGGATTTAATTTGAAGATCAATTGATTATTTGAGTTTAGTGATTTGAATCTGTTTATTTTTGTTTAAGTTTAATTTGAATTTGAGCTCATGCTTTGAATATATTTGTTAGTTATTGTTGGTGAATCTGAAAATAGATTTGTTATTTAAAAAGATTGTTCAATCAAAACAATTTCAGTTGTTTCTTTGTTGTTCATCATATAGTTTGAGTTTGTTCATAAAATCTGATTAGGAATTGGTTATAGCTGCTATATTTTGGTTAGAATTGATTAGTTGAACTTGTTATAGCTGACTGGGTAGATTGGTAAATTACAATATTTTCAGGGTCAAAATGGTAATTTCAGTAAGGTCAGAGGGGTATTTTTGAAATTAAAATTCTGAACAATTATTTATTTTGAGTGCTCTGTCCATTAAGATTAAAATAATATTAAAATAATCAATAATGGGGGACAAGACATAATGGTGGGGAATAATGTACTTGTTTAATAAAAAATGGGGAACAAGACATAGTGGGATTGCGAGGCTCAACAAAAGTTGTTTAAATAAATAATAATTGTATTTGTTATGTAGTAGTGGGTTTGGTAAGAGAAAGTGGTAGTTTTATTATTTGATTAATTGATTAAAGGGTTTGGAATGAGAGATAAATAGAGAGACTTGATCAGATTTTGGGAAAAGGGACAGAGAAGGGGGAACAGAAAAAAGAATAAAGAGAGAAAAAAGGGAGCTGAATTTTAAGAGAGAGAAAATTCCGAAAATATTAAGACTTCCAAAAATACCAATAAAAACATTCTGGAAAAATTAAAAGAGTGAGTAGTATACACCTGATATACCATTTAAATATTCTGATATACGGATTCAGAAATTAAAGGTTGAACATTAATTAGTCTTTCAAATCTGAAAAGATTTCCTTGGCTTCTGTCCGTTGATTGTTGTCAGTGTTTCTGGATTTTTATCTTGATTTTAAAATCTGTCACTGGTTTCTCGTTGCTGGGTGTTGGCATTGTTGCATGCTACTGAATTTCTGCCGATCTCCCTTTTCTTTTGCTTCCAATATCAGGTAGACAACTGACACGTTGGTTAGTGTAAACTGAAACATGAAGCATGAATACGAAATGAAGAGTTGAAAGTTCTGAATTTATTTTAATTATATTCTGAATTTTATTTGTATATATAAATTATTTAGCTTACTCTAATCAGAATCATGTAGTTGTTTAATATATAAGCATCTAACGATAGCTTAACGGACGAACTATCTATATATTGCCTAAAAGTAAATAAATGGTGTAGTAACTTCGTCTAGTTAATTCGTTATTGTTGGATGATTACCATGTCTCAAAAAGTACGTCAGTTCATCAAGCGAATAGACCATTTTGGAACTTGTAGGAATGTTGTTTAGTTAAATACTATTGGTTAATTTCAGCATGTAAATGGTTTAGAATTAAAATAATATTGTTAAGTTTTTTTTTTAAATTTGACAAACTGTGAACATGCCTAGTATAATGTAATTAGGTAGTAACATGTGAATAAGATGACCCACGTCTAGTTTATGCCATACACGTTGGGCCTGGGCTCGCATGGGCAACGGACTGTCCTGTTTGCATCATTTTCAGATTTTATGAATCATATTCGAAACCCAACTATTATAACTCAAGCATGTAAATAAATTAAGACATTTTCTCTTTCATTTTGTAGAGACAAATTTAATAGAGAAAAATGTAGGCATTTTAGGATTGTCCTTTAAAAATAAATGAGATGAGCCTCGCCCAATAAAACGCACCAATTGCGGGGCCCTCAATAAATGTTTAATTGAATATTTAGAATTCGGGATGGACTGTTTAGTGAATTTCACTGCCTTCCCCAAAGATAATAACGCGTTAGACTCTTTAGGCGCATTTTAATAATCTTACCTTCTTAAACTCGGGTGTGCATTTCATGCGACCCAAATCCAAATCCCAAAACATTGAATAAAATATGTTCCGGATTGCGGGTGCATTTCATGTGACGCAATCCAAAGACATGTTTTTTAAACGATGTTCACATTCCTTTAAAAATATAATAAAAGCGGTAAAGAGTTAAAATTTGCACATGAGCTCATAATTGTATAAAATCAGATAAACAAGCCTAATATGACAGTTGAGCGACCGTGCTAGAACCACGGAACTCGGGAATGCCTAACACCTTCTCCCGGGTTAACAGAATTCCTTATCCGGATTTCTGGTTCGCGGACTGTAATATGGAGTCATTCTTTTCCTCGATTCGGGATTAAATTGGTGACTTGGGACACCCTAAATCTCCCAAGTGGCGACTCTGAAATAAACAAATAAATCTCGTTTCGATTGTCCTTTAATTGGAAAAAACTCCTTCACCCCTTGCGGGGACGAAAAAAGGAGGTGTGACACCATCCACCCACCCCAACCCCCCTCCCTCACCCATAAAATATTTGTCAACTCACATATTTTAGGGTAAAAGTTTTTTTTTTATTCAAGATGATCATGGTTCTAAAACATGGGTCAAGTTGGGCGGATTGGGTTATGACCCATTGTTTAGCCCATCTTGACCCAGCTCATCTTAATCCAAATACACTTTGGGCTAGGTTGGGCAATGCCCCATTTATTGACCTAACCCATCTTGACCCGCCCAAATTCAGCCCAACCCGCCCATTTGCCACCCCTAAGTAGGGGTTACTACATGAGGGTCAGGCGGGGCATCAGTTGGATTATTAACAGGGCTAGTAGGTGTATCATCTAAAGCCGGTTGCGTTTCATCTAAATCATCATTTTCCTCATCATTTTCAAAGATCGTTTGATTAGGATAAATAACATTCATAACTTATTCATTTAACTGTTGACCTGGTGCAACATCATGGCAAAATTGACTATCGAAAAATTGAAAACAAGGGTTATCACTATCAAGAATAATAGGTGGAGGAGGACGGGTAACAGGTTTGGGTCGGAGAGCCGGGGGAAGAATAGTAGCTTGGCGACTAGATTCACCAATTTTAGATTTTCCCTTACCACCAAATATTTTTTTCAAAGAAATGTCCATATTAATTATAATTATACTGAATAAAACAAACAAAACTATAATGTTAAAACTTAAGAGTTGGAACGAGTTTACCGAATTGACGAACAACTTCTTGAAAATTGAATATCGTTGAAGACTTGAAGACTTGAATACTTCAATTCACCAACTTCACAATTTTTCACGAAATTGCAATAATAAAGCAAGCAATTATAGAAGAAAATTAGAGAGAGATTGAGAGAGATTGATGAATTTGTGAGTAAAAATGAAAGAATGAAGGGGTTTTTTATAGTTGAGAATAGGGAAAAAATGTAATTATAAAAAGTTTGGGATTAAAATAAAGTTTGGGGGCCAAATGACTATTTTTTAAAGTTCCAAACGACTGAAAATTGAAGGCCAACGGCTAGATTTTAAAAATCAAATCGTTGGCCCTTTTTTTTTAAAAAAATTTTTTAAAAAAAATAGTCGTTGGGGCCCGTTTGGCCCGGTTGAACCGACCTAGGCCCGCTTATCGATCCCGGGCTCACGGGCTATTTGGTCAGGACCGACCCGCTATGGGGTTTTGCACCACTAGAGACCAGCCCGTTTGAACCGGCCCATTTGGCCCATTTGGCACGCGGGCCCGGGCTAGGCCCAGCCCACAATACACCCTTACACTCGTTAAGGAAATACAAACTTCTAGAAAAAAAAAGTATTTACTAAATTAATCTTAATTAATTGTTACCTTGACACATTAGAACATGCAAATAAAGGCAAATCTTGAAAAATAAAATTAATTCCTTCTTAATTATGTAAATTGACATTTATTTTGGACCAAAATAAAAAGATAATTATTGTGGACCAGAGGGAGTAATAGTTAATTAAAGTTTAGTATGTAGTCGAGCGTTTTTATTTTTCTTTTTCAGACAGGTAGCATTTATTATTAGTATGGTATTTTTTTACCCTTAGATTGCTATTACTACCTATTGTTTGTTTTTTAATTTCAGTAACATCTATCAAGAAACATGTGTCTACTTGAGTTACTAGTTTTGTCTTAACTTTACAATTGGTTACACATAAAACTATCATGCTTTTGGTCGAGGAATGCCATGTGATATGTATAATGTCATTGATGGAGATAATACATAAATTAAGAAAATATTTAATAAGAATAAAATAATCAAAAAACTATTCTTTTTTAAGGGGCTTGCACAAGAGAATCACGACACATATTATGAGAGGGAGGGAGTATTAAAGTACCAAAGTTTGATGATCGACTAGTACTCCTCGGTCCTCCCGATCCACTTTAAGTGATTTTTTTAGCTCTTTTCACACATGTTAAAAAATTTACCTTTTAATATTAATTAACAATGAAACTGATCATACTAACCTTAATTTGCTCATTAAAAATATAACAAACTACTTCTAAACTCTTTACTTCAAGGGCAATTTTGGAAAGAAGAAAATAATTCCTTCTATCCGAAAAACTCAAATATTATGAATCATTAAAAAATAAAAATAAAAAGAATCAAAAAGTCACTTGAAATGGACAAAAGGGAGTAGCAATTTGGTCAAATCCCAAATTAAGACGAGACAAGTGACTGAGGTTGTGTTCAATATAGCTCGTGCTATATGATCTTAAAAAATGAAAAAGACCGTGCTGTTTGTGGTCCCTTTATAATTAACAATGATTGTGAGTGATTGTAAGGATGAGAGTAGTAGAGATGAGGATGTTGAGGTGGATGTGCGGGCATACAAGGATGGATAAGATTAGGAATGAAGATATTCGAGAGAAGGTGGGCGTGACCCCCATAGAGGACAAGATGCGGGAAGCAAGACTCAGATGGTTCAGGCACATCCAGAGGAGGAGCACTGATGCACCGGTGAGAAGGTGTGAGCGACTGACTGTGGTGGGCACGAGGAGAGGTAGAGGGAGACCTAAGAAGTATTGGGGAGAGGTGATCAGGCAGGACATGACACGTCTTAGGATTACTGAGGACATGGCCCTTAACAAGGAATTGTGGAGGTCGACCATTAAACTTGTAAGATAGGGGAAGTTGCGGATATTCCTACAGTGTACTAGAGCGAGACTAGCCAGTTAGGAGTTAATCTTAGGATGCTACTGATCAGATACAAATGCAGGGATTTATCCGTTGGATATTAGTATACCTTCCATCTTTTCCGTATTTCCTATATTTCTTATATTGTTGTTATTTTGTTATTTTATGTTATTTTATGTATTTATGTTATTTTATGTTATTGTAGTATGAGTTTATTTATTGTACTAGTGTATCGTCTCTTGTTGTTTTCTTGAGCCGAAGGTCTCCTGGAAACAGCCTCCCTGCCCCTCGGGGTAGGGGTAAGGTCTGCGTACATATTACCCTCCCCAGACCCCACCTGTGGGATTATACTGGGTTGTTGTTGTTGTTGTTGTTGTGAGTGATTGCAACACCATGATATTCTATGTTATGGATCCGTGTGGTATGCAAACTAAATTATAATTTCATGACTAATTTTTGTGACCGACTTATAGCCGTTTGGCCAAGCTGCAAAAATTAGCTTATTTTGAGAAGTGTTTTTTTTCAAAAGTGCTTTTCTCAAAAGTACTTTTGGTGAGAAGCAGTTTGTGTTTGGTTAATTAGTTTGAAAAGCACTTCTGAGCAGCAATTAGTGTTTGGTCAAACTTTAAAAAATTGCTTTTAAGTGTATTTTTCTCAAAAGTGCTTCTCAAAAAAGTGCTTTTGGAGAGAGCTACTTTTTTCTGCTTTTCCAAAACTGATTCTGCTTCTCCTCAAAAGCACTTTTTTCCTTTTAGAAACTTGGCCAAACACCTCAATTTTTGGCCAAAAATATTTTTGGCCCAAAAAATCACTTTTTTCGTGGAAGTTTCTCTAGGAACATACGTTGTGCACCAAATATGTTGGTGATAAACTTTTTTTTTTTTTTTTATGGAATTATCCTTAACTTTGACTCTCTTTTGTGGGACCAGTCCCAAGAGAAATTGGTACGCATAAGACCTCCAAAACTAGAAGAATTTTTAAAAGTGAAACGTATCTCCAAACATAATTTCAAATTCTAAATATTATTTTTTAATTAAATTTCAAATAGTACTCGCCTATTTAAATTGTTATTACTACCTATTATTTGACTGCTATCTTTCGTTTTGTTTTTTCTTAATACCTTGTTGTTACTATTTGTTTCTGGTGATTCTTTTCATCTTTTCTTCGGCCGAGAATCTATTAGAAACAATCTCTTATGGACAGAATGCAATGCCAAGCTTACTCTATGTTCTATCCCTTATCTTTTTCTACCCCAATTGGTCATGAATGATATTTCAATTTTTGTAGCTTTCAAACATTGGCAGCCTATTTACAATGTGGAGTCATAGGAATATGCATTGCTCTTTTAGAATTGAAGAAATCTAGTTTTTTACTTTGTACAAGAGCATTTGTTTTTCAATTTCAGTAACATCAAGAAACATGTACTGAAGTTACTAATGTTGACTTAAACTTTATAATTGGTTATCTGAAAATTTTGCACATCAAATTGAAGACCTTAAAAGTAGGGGTGGGCGTTCGGGCAGTTCGGATTGGATATGAAAATTTCGGTTTGGATTTTCGATTTTCGGATTGAAAAAATAACAATAAAATCCAATCCAAATAAGTTCAAATTGGATCATTTTTTATGTTCGGATTCGGATTAATCGATTTGGATATTATGGATTTTTGGTTTTGAACGTATAAGTTGAAATGTTTCTACTTTTTACAAAAATGAATATCCAAATGAAGTACTCATGTTAAATTGCCTGAAAAGTTCCTCATTCTTTCCGCAATCATCCAAATAAAGTATTCAAATAATGAATTTATTTATATAAAAAAAACAACAGAGACATCAATATGACCAATAAGAAATAGCAATAGTAAAATCATGTCCAAATAGAAAATACTATGACAGTAACTTAGGAATTAATATTGAATATATGAGATAATATCTAATGTGTAGGGTATTTAACTTATTACTATTGGCATATGGATAATGGACTAAATATAAAGTATAAAAATTTCGGACTTCCGATATCCAAAAATCCGAAGTACCAAATCCAATATCCAATCCGAAATCCAAAAATTTTAAAAATTAAATCCAAAATCCAATTCGTAATCTGAAAATCCAAACAAAAATTCCAAAAAATTCGAATGTCGGTTTGGATTTCGGATTTGGGCAAGCTATGCCCACCCCTACTTCAAAGCACAAGATAAAGAACCAAAAACAATTACAAACATATGGTACTCTATGACAATTATAAACCTCCTATAGAATCTACTATTAGACAACTAAAGCCATCCCATTCTTGGTTCTCCCATGAGGATAGGTCTAGTACACAATTTTCTTCTTCTTGATCGAAGCTCTCATTCAGCCTGTCGCAAGCTTTGAATTTATCTTTAAAGCTTCTCCGGCTCTAAGTCAATCTTCAGTTGGTTTATTAAGCACTCTACTAGCAACATTCGTCCATCTGAACATTGAAACAGTAACGAGAAAATGTTCCACTCCTCCACATTCAAAAAAGTTAGCTTTCTGTGTGAACCCGAACAGAAGCAAATACACACTAAATCAGAGCAAGTTTAGCTGGACTCTTTAGCATAGAGGAGAAAACCTAGTAACATAAGACTAGAGCATAGCAAGTTTAGCTGGCCACCTTAACATACAGGAGAAAACCTAGTAATTAAGAGACTACAGTTCGACTCCTACAAATGACTAGCATTACAAGAATGAATCTTATAATTGATTGATTTGTCAACATTACGTTTCATCACCAACGTTATGTACAGGGAATGAAATGGTCTTCGGGCTTTTGAGTTGACATTCTAAGATCAGTGTTTGATAGCTATACGAGCTAGCTCCTTCGCTCCAATTAGCAACGCTATAATCTTTGCATCATGCCATGTGAAATGACCAGATACATTTCCTGTATAAAAATGAAACAAACAAATGCAGTTATTACGATATTTCCTGGACATACAAGCCCCCTTTGCACTAGATCAATCTTTTTGGAGTTCTTTTTATCTAAAACTCAGCCCAAAGCAACGCATCATTACTTTTCCCCACACTACTCCCAAGTCTTAAAATAAGATAAGTACTTATTCCAAATATGTCAAACTAATACTCAAGTTGATGACGATGCATTAGAATATAGGAATAGGACGTATTTAGTACATCCAGTGACGCATTTAGTGTAGGTACCGCCTGCACTCAATGCCTTCGATTTGACCTATTTACAATTGGATAATCTTTAAAAAATTATATATTGACGCTATGTCCAAACTGACTGGAAAATAAAGGGTACAGGATACCTACCTACCAATTTAAAAACCTGGATCCGCCTTAGAATACATGTTCCTTGAGCATCTCTCTCTATAGAATCGTCCGTGCTGACACTTCATGGAACAAGTGGTTTTCTATCCCAGGCCTCCCTTGCTCCAACCAAATCAGGACGGTATCTCTTAGCTAACACTTCTACTTGTGCAGCAAATGACTTGTTTTCATGTTGACTTATTTGACGAACCATCTGTTTCCATCTTTTTCGACACAACTCTCCATCCCTGTGGTCAAGAAGATTGTCCCAATCCACGTCCTCTATGCAACTTGCATCCAGTTCAAAAAGGGCATCAATTAGGCGATAGTCATCAGTGTCTGCCCATTCACCTGTGGCCACCATCGATGAAGTTAATTGTCTGTACCATTTATTGCAGCAATGTTGAGAAATCCTGGTGGACAGATTGTCACTAATTGCATTCCAGCAAATATTATCCCGTAACATCCCATGCTTAGATTTCTTCTCTTCACAGAGCTTCAGTTGCAGATCCGCGTTTACCAAATCAAACAAAGTCTGAATTTCCTCCTGATCCCAATTTCCTTTCTTCCGATTGGCTAGTTTTATCCTATGCCATGCATTCCCCACATGAACCGGATGTTTCCCAAGTTCATCGGCCAAGACGGTCCACTTGTGCCCATGTTTTCCATGGAACTTCCGTACCATCTCATACTCCTCTTCAGTCCATTTACGTTTCTCACCCCTTCGAAACAAACGCTGTGCACGAGAATAAACTGCTCTATAAGGTCTGTACGGTATAGCCTTCCCTATTTCTTTCCAGCAGCCCCTTACTTCAGGATTAGATATACAGTTTATAACCTTTTGCAACCCTTCTTCGCCCAAGTTATGTACCTCTATGTATCTATAAACAGCGTCTTTGACAATTTCATCTTCTTCTTGTGTGAATTGTTTGCCAAACAGTAATTTTTCGTCCTTATCTTCATGCTTCTCATCACTTGGATCACTGTTAGGAGGGAAAAACTGTACATGATCAGAAAATCTCACTCTTTTTTTACTCTTTTCATGTGTAAGATCTTTAGAATTGGGTCCTAACTTTGTCTTTTTCCTCTTTCTGATATTAGCTTCATCTATTTTGCTATCTGTTACCCCTTCTGTAGCTGTAATATCATCTTGACTGACACCAGCCAAGACATCTATCTGTCCTTCCTTTTTTTTCCTCTTTTCCTTTTTCCTTTTCTTACTCTTCACCTCGTCTATAACATTTACATCAGAGCCCTCGTTGAGCGTCTCAACCGCCATGGTTTCCTGTGTTTCGCTCGCACTTTCATGAGCAATTGCTTTGGTGTCAAAACTCGCATCATGCATTGTCAATGTCTCTCGCTCATTCTTCCACTTATTTTTTTTTTTCACAACATTTTTAACAGCATCCTTGCAACTGTCTTTACTGGATTTCCCGCAGCCTCTTTCTTTCTTTCTCTTGACGTCGCGATCTTCACTTTCTACGGGTGCTTTAGTTTCCATCTTTGCCTTATCCTTTTCTTTCCTGGTCCCTATAAAAGAGAGATTCTCTTCCTTGAAACTTAAATCACACGCAACAGCTTCGACATCACCCTTTGTCACTCCTAAACCATTGGAACAAGCACTTTTTTTCCTTTTCTTGGATTTCTTTTCCAACTTCATGAGCATACCAACCTTCTCATCTCCTTCGACCATGCCTCTTTCGGATAAGGATACCTGTGTGTCTTCTTGCAATGCACCAAAAGTGGTTTCTCTGCAAAAGGACAAATAGAGAGACAAAAAGAATGGCTAAGAGACTGAGTATTTTTACCATACCAATAAGTACATGATGTTTATGTTTTTAAAGAGTTTAAGTCATATACATCGTTAGCGTAACCAGTCTTATTTTGAAAATAGTAATAATATTAAAAGTCCTCAGTTTTGGAATTTCTGATTTTAAGTTGAGAGTCAAATGCATCTCAAATATAAAGCAAACCCCAAAAGAAAAATTAAATCGAACATCTATATAAGGAAAAAATGGTGCAGTTCCTATATTACCATCGCAAACTAAAATGGCTACACGATTAAAGCAAGACATTAAAACTTTAAACTAAATTTAACATCAATAAAAAGGAAGAAGTAGCTGCCATTTTGAAGAGAAAATAGAATTACACTAATTAATTTTAAGCACCAAAGTAAACCCCTGCAGCTAGAAACTATTCTCTAATATATGGGACCTGTATTTGTGGGTAATCTTTGTAAAACTAGCATGGCTTAGAAGCCGTTTGATTTGTGCATATTTTTTGCAACAAGTGAATAATTCCAAGCAAATAAACTTCACCATTCTTTTGATTAAGCCACAATAAAGTTGATGCCGTGTAACTAGAAGGTCACGGGCTCGAGTTGTGGAAACAGCCTCTTGCAGAAATACAGGATAAGGCTGCGTACAATAGACCCTTGTCCTTGTCCGGCCCTTCCCCGAACCCCGCACATAGTGGGAGCTTAGTGCACCGGGCTGCCCTTTTACAATAAGATATCCACCAGATCTAACACCTAAAAGTATTTGGCTTTTTCCTATCTAAGAGGGGAATCAAATTTTGCAACTAATATAGCATCAAAGAACCATTGTTTTACCTCTCCAGAGGCAGCTGCAACAGAGCAATATGTAACATTTCATTTCAAAACGCAAACTCTCTTTTGAAACCCAGAGACATAATCAACTTGAGAGCACCAACTCAAGAAAAGGGAGTTGGCAGTATGCTAAGGGGTCTTTTGGTTCACATACCAATTATGCGGAGATTATAATGTAGTGTTTGTTATACAAGAATTACTTATCTACCAAATCATGAGGTAAAACCCCTTATACTTAATGCAGATTTATTTAATACCGCCAACCAAATTCTGCATTCAAAATGCAGTTATTATTTATTCTTATGCAACCAACCGAAGGCTGCATTTGTTATGCATCAATTATTTTTTCTTCTGTAACCAACCAAATACTGCATTATCTTTTGTGGGATTTTTCGCGGAGATTAATTATGTCAATACTATTAACCAAACGACCACTACCTATCAAATTAACAAACTTAAATTTACAACAAATACCATAAGAGCACCAAGCAGGGGTGGAGGCACAAACCAAGCTATGGATTCGGCCGAATCCAGTAGCTTTTGCTCAAATAGTGTATTTGGTGTTTAGAATTCATTAAATATGTACGAATATAAAATTTAGAACCCAGTCATTAACACTTGAAGTTATCATTCTAAAATTCAAAATTCATAAGATTGAAATCGTGGTTCCGCCTCTGGCACCAAGTGTGTGACTAACATCATAAAAGTTTACTATAAATACCATAAGAAACAAGATTCAAATCGCAGAAAAGACAAAAAATTTAAGTGATTTCTTTTCATCCATCTAAGCTAGGAGTAGAATTCTCTACTACCCAATGCAGTTTTCCAGATTAACAACTAAATAAATAAAACCCGACCCAATATTTGCCTAATAGCCAGTGAAACAATTCCTAAAATCACAAGATATAACAAAATATCAAAAAGCTTAATGGTTTTTCCCAATTTGTCAAACCTGAAATTCAAATCACTGGCGGGCAGCAAGAAGACGGACACTGCTTTGTGACAAAATGCAAAAATCCTTTGAGATTCGAACGTAATTTGATTTGTGAGATTCTCAGTTTAATTTCGGGTTTCAAGTATGGGCTCAATTCTACAGTGGGTAGAATTACCAGGCCTTCCTATCCAATATATTGGGCCAAATACAAAAAGACATATAAATTTCGGCCCATATAATTAAAAAAAGTAACTCGGTGCACTAACTCCTGTTATGCGCGGAGACCAGGGAAGGGCCGGACCACACGGGCCTATTGTACGTAACCTTACCCAAAATAGCACGATATAACAAGTTTTCGGACTGGTCATTCAAAAATAGCCAGCATTTACCAAGTCAATGAAAAATAGCCACTATTTTGCTGCAACGGAGACCGGTCCAGCATAATATACTGGAGTTCGGTGCACCTGTGGATGAACTCTAGCATATTATGTTGGACCGGTATACATTGCTAGCTCCAGTATAATATACTGGAGACTGGAGCACATGTGTTCCAAACTCCAGTATATTATGCTGGACCTGTATACTTGCTAGAACTCCAGTATATTATGTTGGAGTTCTAGTGTACTTATGCTGGAACTCCATTATATTATGCTGGAGTTCCAACATACTTATCCTGGAACTCTAGTATAATATGTTGGAGTTCAAGTATACTTATGCTGGAACTCCAGCATAATATACTGGCGTATTTTCCGGGTTTTGAACAGTGTTTTCGCTCAGATTTATCTTTACATGAAAAGTGGCTAAATTTCGATTACTTTTGAAATTGGGCTATTTTTGAACGACCAGTTGTAAATCTGACTATTTTTGAATTTCACCCTGTATTTTTCCGAGAGATTATTTCCACGACCCGAACCCGTGACCTCCTGGTCAGGCTCCCCTTCATATAATTTAGTGAGCTAAATTAATCTACAAAAAGAAAAATTAGTTTTTTTTCCTGAAAGAAGAAGAAGAATTAACCTAAATAGTTGTCTCGCATAGTCGCTAAACTAAAAATAGTCAACTTATGTATAATATATAAATAATTCTATATAATATGTATAATTAAGTATAATCAGTATAATATATATAGAGAGAGAAAAAGTAAATAGTTAATCCAGCCGGACATTTTTAAGTCAAAAAAAAAATTGAAAACGAAAATTAGTTCTCTGGGTAAACTTTTCAATATGAAAAATTGAAACATAATTTAGAAAAGGGCCTCAAAAAAGGCTGTCATCCAAATTTTCCATAAAATTTCTTCTTTTTTTAAAAGACAAAGGGATTAAGAAAGTCGTCAGGAAAACAAGACAATATTTTCGGTTAAAGCAAATAATTTTTCCAATGAAATTTTTTTTAAGGAGAGAATTTAGAAATTAAAAATACTCTTAATATCGATAGTAGCTTCTTCTGAAGCAATTGTATGCTCCAATTAATTTTGAATCTTTTCGCGTCCACTTTTGAATTGATTAGATTTTGGAGATATTATTCGAGATTTTTTTATATATATATTTCGATTTCGAAAACTTCTTCGTAGTGCCAAGAAATAAAATCCTTTGAAATTATTAGAAATTGCATAACTAAATTCAGCCTTATTTAGACGAGGCATTTTTTTTGTCTTGATCAAATAAGTAGAAAATGACAAATCAATCTCTCATCAACCAATTCCATTGTCCATACTTCTAAGAGTTGTCACAATCAAAATTATAAAATGGCCATTTAAAGTCAAGCATTATTATGTGTAACATCATAACTAACATAATTGGCCCTATTCTAAAGTAACCAACTAGTGGCTATAGATGCAAAACAGATAAAAACATCAAAGTACAGTGTTCAAATGGACATTAATTGAAGATCCTAGTATAGTCTTTTATGGTTTCAAGTATCAACTTTTATCAACTTGTTAAATGACATGATGTGCTCCTAACTGGATTTTTTTCTTTCTTTTTTATTGGCTAATTTGGACATAGAAGGATTGATATTCTTACATGAAAGCCCCTTTATCCTATTTTGCCAAACATAGGGTGTAAAAATGGCGTGGGGTAGCCACTTTTTAATGTGGTATTTAGTTTTTATCTAACATTTTTAATGTTGAACAATAATAGTCATTGCTTTATTAAAATTAATACGAAAAGACGAGTTTATCCTTTTTCATGAGTGTTGTATAAATATTAAGGACATTTTGTCCTTAATATTTACACAACACTCGTGAAGTTAAGAACATGTTGTCTTAAAGTTTAACAACAGAAGGTGCAAAAATAGGACACTTTGTCCTTAATATTTACACAATATTCATGAAGTTAAGGACACCATGTCCTTAATATTTACACAACACTCATGAAATTAAGGACATTATGTCCTTAATATTTACATTGTACACATGAAGTTAAAAACACCGTGTCCTTAACATTTACACTGCACATATGAAGTTAAGAACATGATATCCTAAAGTTTAACGGAAGGTACTAATTCAGGACACTTTGTCCTTAATATTTACACAACACTCATGAAGTTAAGGACATCATATCTAGCACAGGGGTATTTCGTCCGAGCGAGTAAAAACTTATTAAAACACTAGCTAAAAAGTGAATACATTTTAAACAATGACTTAAGAGTAAATACAGCTCTAATTAGTGGCTAACTATGCCCTTCTCCCACATAAGGTAAGGTTTGCAATCTTGATGTCATTGATAGTTTGTAGGAATGGCAAACGGGTGGGTCGGATCGAATATGGTTCGGGTCGAAAATAGATAATGAAAAAATGGGTAAACTATCCGACCCGACTCATATTTAATACGGATAAAAAATGGGTTAACCGGCGGATAATATGGGTAACCATATCATCCATGACTTCTTGCATATGATTACATTTTGGAGAATTCTTAGTCTCCCTAACTTGAGGAACCCCCAATTTGAGGCTTTACAAATATAAAAGTTACACTCATTGGTTATCCATTGGTTACCCATTGGTTATCCATTTTCTAAATGAATAATATGGTTCTTATCCATATTTTACCCGTTTTTAAATAGTTCATTATCCAACCCATTTTTTAATGGATAATATGGGTGGATAACTATTTTTTTTAAACCATTTTGCCACCCCTAATAGTTTGTAAAGAAGATGAAACTTGAACCTAAATTATTAATTCCTTCAACTAACGTGAGACCCTTAACATTTTTCCTCCTTTTTGCACGTCCAAGATTAAAAATCTAAAGCGTGAATAACATAATATAGGATGTCAACATCGAATAAAAAAAATAGGGATATGTTTGATGTTGATACCATATTAAAAATGTATCTTGCTCAATAATTAGTATTATGGGTACTAATTTTAGCGATCTTTTAACATGGAATGTAGTTAAAGATATATCGGTTCATATGAACTCAATAATGTTAACTCGAACCTTATATATTTAAAAGATTCATTAAATTTCAAAAATAAACTTCGAACCTAATAAATAAAAGATGTTATGGTATATAACTCCGAACTCGAAACCATTATATTCAGATCCGGAATCCACCTAGACTTTCAACCACTGCGATCCAATTGTATTTTTTCACTTTCCATATAACAATTTAAAAAGAAAAAAGGTAGTAGTAAACGTTGATTGATTTGATTTGTCAATATCACATTTCAACACCAAATTTATATTACTGGGAATTGAATGGTCTTCAGGCTTTTGAGTTGAATTGTCAGATTTGAAAGTAGAAAAGGACGGAGAAAATGACACTGTATGATCTTTTTTAAAATAATAATTAAAAAAATGTGTGTATTATATATATATATATATACGGCTACCAAATATAAATAGTTTCAGCCACGAGCTACAAATAGTATGTTAGTATGTTATGTGTGTATTTCAGCCACAACAAATGTTGAGCCTTTAAGTGAATGGAAGATGTCGTATTTTGCTGTATAAAGATTTGTGACATAAACGATAAAAAGTGGTCAAATTTTTGTTTCCCCTTTCTTTATTTTCTCTTCTTTTCTAACTATTTAAAGTTGTGATTTTAGGATGAGCCACAAGCTTGAAATCTTGTGACATTTTATATTTTAAATTCATTTTTTTTTCTTTTTTTTTCCTTTTAAGCATCTTTTTTTGTGGATCCGGTGTGAATAGAATGAAGGGACGAAGAAGAAAAAATGAGTGACATTGAGGAAAGACGCCATAAAATTTAAACCTAATTTTAGTATTATTTGATCAAGAATCCTCTATGTTATTGAAAGTTGCACGCAAAATACTCCTTTCGTTTCAATTATGCGAATATTTTTTTTATTCCGTATCAAAAAGAATGATCCATTTTCATATTTGAAAATAATTTTCGTTTATGCAATAATTTATAGCCATACAATATATATATATATATATATATATATATATATATATATATGTCTCATTTTACATCACAAGTTAAAAAGTCATCTCTTTTTTTTTTAAAACTTCGTGCCCAATTAAATAGGTTCTCATGATTTGAAACGGAGGGAGTAACATTTTTCGTTGTTGAAAGGGAGCCTTGGAGCACGATAAAATTGTCTTCGTATCACCTATTGTAAGATAGTTTGTTATTGGCAAGTTGGAAGTGAGATTCTTCCCACATCGGAAGAAAGAAGTTTCGTTCCTGTCATGTGAAACACTCCCGGGACCGACCTTACTCGTACCGTGCATGTTAGTCTCGGAACTGATCATTATGAAATAGCACATAACATGCACGAGTTTGTCTCAACAGGTACGAGACTGACTCAACAGGTACGAGACTGACTCAACAGGCACGAGACTGACTCAACAGGCACGAGATTGTCTCAACAGGCATGAGACTAACTCAACAGGCACGAGATTGTCTCAACAGGCACGGGACTGACTCAACAGGCACGAGATTAACTCAACAGACACGAGATCCTAGAGTTAAATATTTATTTGAATTTTAAATTCAAAATTCGAATAAATAGTCGTGTCTGTTTGTGAAACAAGACATCTTTCTGAAAGGGTCTATTGGTTGCCTATAAATACACAAAAATTCCAATGAAGTGGATATAGAAAATCACAAATGTTACTGCAGGCTTTGTTGTATCCTGAAGAAAATCTTTTTGTATTTTCCCTAAATTAGAATACAGACGATAACTCTTTAAGGACAGTCGATTTTCACGCCTCAAAGCCAATTTTGTTTATTATTATTTTCTAACAATCTTAAAGAGTTATTCTGCTATGGAGAAATTGATGTCTGTTGTTGAGAATCCGAAGGAGTTCATCAAACTTGATCGCTTTGATGGAACGAACTTTACCCGTTGGAGAGACAAGATGATATTCTTGTTGTCCGCTCTCAATATCTACTATGTTCTTGATTCTGCCTTGCCTCCGATGCCTGAGCCCACAACAGAAGATTCTGACGTAGTCAAGGAAGAAAGGAAGAAACGAGAACATGATGAACTGTTGTGTCGCGGCCATATTCTGAATACTTTGACAGATCGACTCTATGATCTTTACTGCAATCTGAAGTCGCCAAGAGAGATTTGGACTGCTCTACAAACTGCATACCAGAATGAAAAATGAGGTATTGACAAATTCCTGGCTCTGCAGTACTTTGAATTTAAAATATTTGATACTAGGCCTATAATGGATCAGATTCATGAACTGCAAATCTTAGTATCAAAACTAAGTGATCTTGAAGTTAAAATTCCTGATGCACTTCAAATAGGTGCTATTCTTTCGAAATTGCCTTCCTCTTGGAATGACTATAGAAAGAAAATCCTACATTCTATGGATAAAATGACTGTGGAACAATTTCGTACTCACATTCAAATTGAAAGTGAGACTCGTGCTCGTGATGTTATTAGTCAGCCTTCGAGTTCCGCAGTCAATTTTGTCAGTCAGAATGGTTTAGGAAGTGGGAACAAACATCTGAAAGTTTCCAAAAGTCTTCTTTTAAAAAGAGAAAGAACTTTAGTTATCATCATTGTGGAAAGAAAGGCCATATGATTCGGGACTGTAGATATAGAAAGGCAGGAATAAATTTCAATGCAGGCAATACCGAAAAGTCTAGAAAGATTGAAAAATCTGGAAATTCTGAAAAGGCAAACGTAGTGGAAAATTCTGCCCAAGGACTGGTTGTCATGGTTTCCGCAATGCAAATTGGTATGGTCACAGAGTTGAATGTGGCTACCGGTGCTACAAATACTCAAGACTGGTGGCTAGATTCGGGTGCTACTATTCATGTCTGTTATGACAAGAAGATGTTCAAGACATATGCAGAAGTGCAGGATTCTGAACAAGTCTTGATGGGAAACCATGTTGCGGCAGATGTTGCTGGAAAAGGAAGTATTGAGATTAACTTCACATCTGGCCAGAAGTTGACATTACTGAATGTGTATCATGTTCCTGATATGAAGAAAAACTTAATGTCCGCTGCTTTGCTGTCAAAGAAAGGCTTCAAGATAGTTATTGAGTCTGATCATGTAATAGTGTCTAAGAATGGTGTTTTTGTTGGAAAAGGCTATAACTGTAACGGCATGTTCAAATTGAGTATTAATGAAATAAATTATGTTTCTGCTTACATCGTTGAGTCTGATTCTTGTTTATGGCATGCTAGACTAGGACATTTAAATTTTGGCTCCTTGAATTATATGTCCAAAAATGGTTATATCTCATGTAAAACTCAACATATAAAATGTGAAATTTGCATACAAGCAAAGATGACAAAGAAACCATTTCGTAAAGTTGAAAGATCCACAGAACTATTAGATTTAATACATTCAGACTTGTGTGAATTAAATGGAGAATTAACTAGAGGAGGCAAAAGATATTTTATTACTTTTATAGACGACTTCTCTAGATTTACATATGTTTACCTACTTAGAACTAAGGACGAAGCTTTTCAAAAGTTTAAAGAATACAAGTCTGTTGTGGAAAATCAAAGGAGTAGGAAAATTAAAATTATTCGAAGTGATAGAGGCGGAGAATATTTTCCTAACGAATTTAATAAGTTCTGTGAAGAGCATGGCCTAATACATCAAATGAGTGCCCCTTATACTCCTCAACAAAATGGGTTAGCGGAAAGAAAAAATAGAACTTTGGTGGATATGGTTAATGCTATGTTACTTAATGCACATTTGCCACATAATTTATGGGGTGAAGCATTACTAACTGCATGTTATATTTTAAATAGAGTGTCTTCAAAGAGTATGCATATTTCGCTTTATGAGCTTTGGAATGGTAGAAAACCAAATTTAAATTATTTTAAAGTGTGGGGGTGTATATCCTATTATAGAGTACCTGACCATCAAAGAACAAAATTGGGTCCTAGAGGAATTAAAAGTATTTTTGTAGGATATGCACAACACTCCAAAGCTTATAGACTGCTAGATCTAGAATCTAATGTCATTATAGAATCTATACATGTTGAATTTATTGAAAATAGATTTATAAATGACAATGTTGATGAAATGACTGAAATAAATGGAAAACGTATCGATGCTAATAAATTGTCGCTTTCTGAAATTATTAAAACTAAGGAAAGAAGTGATGATATGCAGATAGAACCAAGGAAAAGCCAAAGAATAAGAAAAGAAAAATATCTTGGTTCTGATTTTATTTCTTCACAATCTATAGTATTTTTTGTTGAAGGAGATAGGACAAACGTTTGTAATCAAATTCCTATTGTATTAAATGTTGAAGAAGACCCAAAGACGTTTCAAGAAGCAATGTCTTCTAGAGAAGCTGCCTTTTGGAAAGAGGCCATTAATGATGAAATGGACTTAATTATATCCAACAACACTTGGGTTTTGGTTGATCTTCCTCTTGGATCAAAACCTATAGGTTGTAAGTGGGTCTTTAGGAGAAAGTACAATACAGATGGTTCTGTCCAAACCTTCAAAGCAAGATTAGTTGCAAAAGGTTTCACTCAAAAGGAAGGCATAGACTATTTTGATACATATGCTCCTGTTGCAAGAATAACATCCATTAGAGTCCTTTTATCCTTGGCCTCTATCTATGATCTTTACGTACATCAAATGGATGTTAAAACAGCCTTTTTAAATGGGAACCTTAGTGAAGAAATATATATGCAACAACCTGAAGGTTTTGTTCTTCCGGGAAACGAGAAGAAAGTTTGCAAATTGATAAAGTCTCTGTATGGTCTTAAACAAGTGCCTAAACAGTGGCATGAAAGATTTGATAGTGTAATACTATCAACCGGATTCGTACATAATAATGCAGACAAGTGCATTTACTCTAAATTTACAAAAGAATATGGAGTAATAATTTGTTTATATGTCGATGACATGCTGATTTTTGGTACGAATCTACAAGGAATTACCGAGACCAAGAAGTATCTAACCTCAGTTTTTAAAATGAAGGATTTAAATGAAGTTGATACTATTTTGGGAATCAAGGTCAAAAGAGATAACAAGCAAGTGACTTTGTCACAAGCACATTATATAGATAAAATCCTTACTAAATTCAGTCATTTAGGAATAAAGGGGTATAATACTCCTTATGATTCTAGTGTTAAGCTAACTGCAAATACTGGAAGAGCAGTAGCACAGTTGGAGTATGCAAGTGCGATAGGTAGTATGATGTATGCAATGCATTGCACTAGACCCGACATTGCATTTGCTGTTTGTAAACTTTCAAGGTTTACCAGTAATCCAGGTAATGATCATTGGAAAGCAATAAGTAGAGTACTTGGATATTTAAAATATACAAAGCACTTAGGCATTTGCTATAATGGTTTTCCTAATGTATTAGAGGGATATTCTGATGCAAGTTGGATTACAAGTGTTAATGATAATAAATCCACATCAGGATGGATATTTACTCTAGGCGGTGGAGCCATTAGTTGGGCATCAAAGAAACAAACATGTATTTCCCATTCAACTATGGAATCTGAATTTATTGCATTAGCAGCTGCTGGAAAAGAAGCAGAATGGCTGAGGAATATGTTACTTGATATAAAGTTGTGGCCACAACCTATGCCAGCCATTTCCATATTCTGTGATAGTGAGACTACAATGTGTGTTGCTCACAATAAAATATATAATGGGAAATCGAGACATATAAGCTTGAGACATGCTTATATAAGAGAATTAATTACAAATGGAGCTATAGCTATAATATATGTGAGATCAAATAAGAATTTGACTGATCCACTTACGAAGCCATTAGGTAGAGATGTAGTACAACAAACTTGTGGAGGGATGGGGCTGAGACCCTTAAATTAAATACAAGGAATGGGAACCCCACTTTGAGTTAGTATACACTCTAACAATATAAGTTCAATGGGTAATAACAAGTTACTTGTATTGTTTAAGCACTGATCTCCTCTTTAGGAGCCCTAATTCTATTGTACTACTTACTGTTATATGAGGAGTTAAGGAGTTGTTAAATGCTTGTTATAACAGGGGCATAAAGACAAACTCCAAAGTGCATACTGTTACATGAAGAGGTTGATTAATCTTAATGGAATTATTAATGTCTGGAGTAACAGGGACATAGTAACTAATTCCACCTATATGAATATTGAAGTGGTGCCGCTTCTAGCAAGATTTAAAGGGTTGATCTTGTAAATATTCATGAATTCAGGATGAGCACATGGCCGTAAACGTGCTAAAGCGAATACTGGATTTTCTAAGTTACTAGATAACGCTGTGTGTGTGGTACTTTCGGTTTTGGCACAAGGAGTTGTGGTTCAAATCTTAAAATACCATTAACTTCGTCAAAACTTTAATATACTTACACTAAAGGAAAGTTCAAATCTGTAAAAGATACTTTCAATTATTCACAAGTGTTATGAAGCGAAATAACAAACTAGTGGGGGATTGTAAGATAGTTTCTTATTGGCAAGTTGGAAGTGGGATTCTTCCCACATCGGAAGAAAGAAGTTTCGTTCCTGTCATGTGAAACACTCCCGGGACCGACCTTACTCGTACCGTGCCTGTTAGCCTCGGAACTGATCATTATGAAATACCACATAACATGCACGAGTTTGTCTCAACAGGTACGAGACTGACTCAACAGGTACGAGACTGACTCAACAGGCACGAGACTGACTCAACAGGCACGAGATTGTCTCAACAGGCACGAGACTGACTCAACAGGCACGAGATTGTCTCAATAGGCACGAGACTGACTCAACAGGCACGAGATTAACTCAACAGGCACGAGATCCTAGAGTTAATTATTTATTTGAATTTTAAATTCAAAATTCGAATAAATAGTCGTGTTTGTTTGTGAAACAAGACATCTTTTCTGAAAGGGTCTATTGGTTGCCTATAAATACACAAGAATTCAAACGAAGTGGATATAGAAAATCACAAGTGTTACTGCAGGCTTTGTTGTATCCTGAAGAGAATCGTTTTGTATTTTCCCTAAATTAGTATACAGACGATAACTCTTTAAGGACAGTCGATTTTCACGCCTCAAAGCCAATTTTGTTTATTATTATTTTCTAACACCTATATAGGTCACAAATCCAAGTCTTGGAAGCAGTCACTAATGCTAGCATTAAGGTAGAATGTCTATATTACACCCCTTAAGATGCGGCCCTTCCTCAAACCCTGAATACACAATATTTTGTGCATCAAACTACCTTTATAGTAGTAACATGAAAGGAATTTAAGCTATTTATGACTAAGTAAAAAAATAGATTTATTTCTTGTCATATTCTTTGTTGAATAGCAAAAGTTTAACAAAAGTTTAATAGCATCTTATTAAAGAATAATACCAATCTTAAATCATTCAGATTTTCCTCACTTTACATGAAAATTCCATAAAATATGGAGAAGAATGAAGATCTTAAGATCGCAATTTGTTGCGTTAGCTTCTCACTATTTGAAGCAATAATATGATTAGGTAAAATCATTTCAGCCCAAGAATCTTCTGTTAATAAGTCGCATCAAATGATGAAGTTATGAACTATAATGTTATTTTAATAATGATTAAATATTTTAATTATTTTTTACCATTAATACTTTCATGAATTTAAATTATATACACTAATAATATAATTTAACTGATTACAACAAATTTTAACTTTATTTCCAATATCACATCAGACTTGTTTTGAAAAATTATAATACGTAGCGTAACAACAACAACAACAACAATATACCCAGTAAAATTTTACTAGTGGGGTCTGGGGAGGGTAAGATGTACGCAGACCTTACCCCTACTCCGGAAGGATAGAGAGGCTGTTTCCGGGAGACCCTCGGCTCAACAGGAGATATAATAATTTCAAAAGGACACGAAAGGAGAGATAGATAACAACAAAAAAAGCAAGAGAAGCGATAATAATATCTTAAAATAAACCAAATAAGTGAAGGGAGTGCAATAATAAAATTATATGCAAAATAACAAAATAGTGTGAACATAACATATAGGCGTAAATTTTTTATATATTGTCAGCTCACATAAGGTCGCAATCAAAGTACATATTAATACAAAAATTCATCCTTTTCATCACACGTGCAACCCCCTCAAGTTGGGGTATTGAATAATTAAGGGAATCAGTATTATTAACGAGATTCTCTTAGTTTTAGGGATTTGTTTGATTAATGGTTAATCACATGTTTACCAGCTAAGCTAATCACATGGGCCAGATATGTAGGGCCCACTAATCCATGCAAAAGCTGGCCCACGACAAACTCCATTGTTCACTTTCTTGGTAACTGTTGCACATGCAGGATTGCACGTGTGGGAATCCCTTGATCAAATAATAAGACCACAAATAATGAAGAATTTTTTCTTTTAAAAGTCGCATTGTTTATGAAAAATCATGTCAAAGCCAAGTTATTGTAGTATTTTTTTTATTATAAAGTTTTAAGTTATCGAGGGTCTAGGAAATAGTCTTCTCTATCTCAGTAAAGTAAGGATAAAGGCTCTATACCCACTACACTCTTCACATTTATTATGTGAGATTATACTGAATGTATTATTATTGTTGTTGTATATCGTTAGTAAAAAAAGTTTTTATACTATCATATCATTTTTACTTATTATATTTGTGAGCACGTGATTTTTGCCCTATGTGAGAATTACTCCCAAAAATTCAAAATAAAACAATTTTCCTTTTGTGTGCAATTTTGAGAATTTTCGTGGCATTTTTGGATAATTATTTGTATTTGTCCGTGCATGTTTATTTGTTAAATTAATAAAAAAATACAAAAATATGTCGCATTTGCATTTAAGATTTAATTCTACAATTAGGAGCAATTAAGTTTGTTTTACAAGAACAAAAAATCATAAAAATAATGTACATTGCATTTTTAGCATTTAATGTCCAAATTGTGTGATTTTATCGTAATTGCTATTTAATTGTGTATTAATTATTATTAAGAGTTAATTTGCACTTTTATAAATTAATTTAGTTCTATAGGATAATTTAGGATTTTTAGAATTTAGTTTTAGTTTAAGAAAAAATAAAAGAAGAAAAAAGAAGAAATAAAAGAAGAAGAAAATCGGATTGGGCTTTTTCTTCAATTTTAAACCACAAGCCCAAAACCAGATAACCCCTTAACCAAACCCCTACCGGGTCAACCCGATCCGGTCCGCCCCATAACCAAACGAGTTACCCCCCCCCCATTTTTCACTCTTCATTTCCCCAAACCCTAAAACATCCCCCCTTCTTCTTCTTCTCCAAACAAACCTCCCATGGCTGCCCGCCCCCTCTCCTCTCCTTCTCCAAATGAACCACCTTACCCAAGCGACCCCTCCAGCTCTAAGTCCTCACCTTCATGGCAGCCGCTGCTTCTTCTTCTTTGTCAGCTCTCCAGCTCCCATGGCTGCCCTTCTACAACTGCTTCACCTTACGTCCCGTCGACCAACTCCAGCCATGGACGAACCACCATGAACGACCACGTCGACCTCCAGTCCAAAACGAGCTCCATCTCCAACAACCATGGTTGTTGTTTCTTCTTCTTCGTCTTCAACATCGTCACGACAACCTGGAGCAGCCCCACGACCACCATGGCCGCTGCTTCGTCTTCAACTGCCATCGCCGCCACCAGCAACTCGTCGTCAACCAGCAACTCGTCCAAACAACCAACTTCATCTCCTTCGTCATTTCCTTCAGTCGCCGAAAAAACCAGCAACGACCACTCTACATGAGCGACCACTATCGCTTCTGCTACGTCCAGCTTCATCCGCGAACGACCACAAACCAGTGAACTCGATCGTCACTGCATCAAAAACGAAAATGGGTTGAAAACAGTGATGTTTGTTCAGGCGTGTCGAGGTTGCCATTCGAACCCGGGTTTTAAACCAGTAGGTTTCCGTTCTCTTTTCTTTTAGTTTTCGTTCAGTGAATTCATCTTTCGCTCTTTTTCTTCTTTCTATGATTATGTTCGTGTTCCGATAGGTTGGTTTGAATTCGAACCCAGGTCTTTGTTTGTATTAGAGATAATTCGTGTTCATTTTTGTTTGAAGTTTTTTAGTTTTTCATCAAGTGATTTAATGTCGAGTGTTTATGTGTTGGTCTTTAGTTTTTGATTTAGTTTGAATCATTCAACTTTGTTATGATGTTGTTTGATTTAGTTTGAGTTCAACTGATGTTAAGTTTAGTGATTTAAATCTACTTGTTTGTCCTGTTAAGTTTGTTGATATGAATCTGACTCTATTGTTAATTCATGAATGTTGTCGATTAGGAGTTTGTTTGGCGAGTTTGTTTATTCAGAGTTTGTTTGTTAATTGGATCGTTGATTAGGTGAATTGGTTATAGCTGATATGGTTTTGGTACAGATTGAAAGGGATGAGGGTAGAATGGTAAATTGCAGTATTTTCAGGGGCATTTTCGGGATTTTGAGTCTTAAAAAATGATTAATTTGAGTGCTCCATCCACTTGGCACTAATAATATTAAAATAATACGTAGTGGGGGACAAGACATATGGTAGTGGACAATAATGCTTTGTTTAATACATGGTGGGGGACAAGACAAGTGGTAGTGGGAATTAATACATTGTTTAATATAGTGGGGGACAAAGCATGTAGTAGTGAGGAATAAGGGAATTAAATAAAGAAAAGACATGTGGTGGTGGAAACTAATATATTTATTTAATATAGTGGGGACAAAACATTAAGTAGTGGGATTCAAAAGGGGGATGGGGAGAAGATGGTGGGATTAATTTAAGTGCTTCAAGTTTGGCTATAAATAAGAAGGGGTTGACACAAGTTTAAAGGAGGAGATTCTAGGACGGATTTTTGAAGAGAATTTCGGGGCTGATTTTTGACCTCAAGAATTCAGAGTTTAATAGTGAAATACAAGCTGAGTTTTTTTTACAAAAGAGGAGTTCAATAGGTTGAGAGTCAAATACTAAAAAGTGAGGTCTTCTTTACTACTGAAAATCAGAATCAGTTTGTTTCCGTTTAATTGAGGTTTTTTAAGTGGTTTCTTGGTTTGTTATTTCTGGTCTGCGTTAATTTGTGTTGGTGCTATTTCATTAAGTGTGCTGGAACCCTGTTGGTTTCCAAATCTGTCACTGGGGGTACTGTTTACTGGTCGTTGCTGGTTATTGTTGCTGCTGATTTCTTCTTCTTCTTCTTTTGTTTCTTATATTTCAAACATCCAGGTACATATCTTGTAACCTTCGAGCTTGTGGACATGAAATGAAATGCTTCTTGAGATGATTTCTGACTTCTCATGTTTTGTTTTAGTTCAAAAATGTAGTGCAATTATGTTTATTCGAATTTCATACCATGTGTATAATGGGACTGTTTGAGGTCGCGTAGGATTCTTAACTCATTTAATTTGTGTGAAGAATTGAAACACCATTTTTAATATGGCTTACTCCTTAATTCGTGTTGTAGTTAAATCTGATATTTGGCCTATGATAGTTTAGCATGAAAGATTTGTGATAGTTAGTAGTAAAAATCTGATTCTCGAATTGTTAATGATACGGCTTGTAGTTAGTTTTGAAATAAGGGTAGACATGTAAGATTTGAACATTCTAGGCCATTTCAGTATATTAATCATGAGGACTGAATGAAAGTAATACCATTTGCCATGGTTATATGGAGTTGAACTGCTTACTTTGTAAAAAATCAATTAATTGTTGATAGTTGCTATTAGGTTGGCGAATAGCCATGCCCGTCTGCGTACTTAGGTTTCAATTTTAAACGGGTGGTGTTCATGACCCAATTATAATAGCTCTTAAATCATATAATTAACTAGGACTCCTCCTTTTATTTTAGAACCGAACTAAGTAGAACACTATAGATTACTTTAGGTTTGCCCTTTAAAGATAGTAAAAATGAGATGAGCCTTGCTGGATAAACACATAAATGGCGGGGCCCTCGTTAAATGTATGTATTAAATACTTAGATTCCGGGACGGACCGTTTAGCAAATTTCACGTCCCTACCCAAAATAATGATACGCTAGTCGCTTTAGGCGCGTATTTAATAATGTTATCTTCTTAAACTCGGGTGCACATCTATGTGACCCAAATCCAAATCTCAACGGAGTCGAAATGTGTCGCTGATCACGGGTACATTGATTGTGATGTGGTTCGAGATGCATGTCCATGACGTTGCAAATTCCTTTAAAAAATAATGAATGAGACGAGCCTCGACAAACAAGAATACACAAATTGCGGGGCCCTCAACGGATAGTTATTTCGAATGCTTAGATTTCGAGACAGGCCGCATAGCGAACTTTACGGCTTTTCTCAAAATAACGACGCGTTAGTCTTTAGGCGCGTATTTAATAATGTTATTTTTCTAAACTTGGGTGCACATTTATGTGACCCAAATCCAAATCTCAAATAAGTTGGAACGTATCAAAAATTGTGGGTACATTTATGTGGCGCAATTCGAGATGCATTCTCACGACGTTGCAATTCTTTGAATAAATAATAATAAAACGGTAAACAGTTAAATTTGCACGTAGGTTCATAATTGTATAAAATCAGATAATCAAGCCGAATATGACAGTTGAGCGACCGTGCTAGAACCACGGAACTCGGGAATGCCTAACACCTTCTCCCGAGTTAACAGAATTCCTTATCCGGATTTCTGGTGCGCAGACTGTTAAACAGAGTCATTCTTTTCCTCGATTCGGGATTCAACCGGTGTCTTGGGATACCATAGATCTCTCAAGTGGCGACTCTGAAATAAATAAATAAATCCCGTTTCGATTGTCCCTTAATTGGAAAAACTCCCTTCCGCGCTCCCTCTGCGGGGGCGCGGGTGAAAGAGGAGGCGTGACAGCTCTGGCGACTCTGCTGGGGAGATAACTTCTAACCCAGAACCACTGGTTCAGGGTTAGAAATTCGAGCTTAGAATAATTGTTGTATTTGGCTTTATCGTATGATTGAGCTTAAATGTGCAAAATGATGCTTTTTTACCGCTTTGATATTATTTGAACTGTACATATAAACTGTGTTGAAACCTTCTCTTCTCACCTCCGTAGATGTGCTTACTGGTTGAGACTCCCTATTCTGTTAGTGTCATACCCTGAAATAAAAGAGGCTCAGAAAGTTTCTAAGCCGGCTGGCCTTTTGGTTCCCGGAAAGGAGCTCATTCCTCAACTCGATTTGTCCGCTCGGGTACACTGTCTAGAACGTATACCCAAGTTGAACCTAGAATAACTTGACTTCATGCCGGATCCCTAGTAGGAACGTTTATTTGCATCATGTTGCATTTGACTTAGGGGACTCAACACAGGGGTTGGGTCCGTCTAGGACAAGCAACTTGAAATGAAAAAAGACCATCCTGCTGCATCTTGTTTGTTTTGCACATTTATTTGCTTCAGATCTGCATGCTGACCGACTTCTGAAATCGGGAATTTTTGAAAAAAATTGTGAAAAAGAGAAAAAGAAAAATAGCAGTGTAGGGAGATAACTACTTATTTTTAGAAAAATAAAACCAATGTCCAAATAGTGTCGAAACTTTGCTGATTTTTTTTAAAGAAAAAAAAGGGAAAAAGAAAAAGATATATATAGTTTTATTTTGCCAATGAAAAGAGTCTCTTTTTCAAAAAAAAAAAAAGAGTTTGTTTTATCGGCCCGAACTACGCCGGTTTGATTCTCACAGGATGTGAGATACGTAGGCAGCCCTCATCAGGTCCAACCTCCCCTTTTGCAAAAATAGCCAAAAAATGTCAAAAATTTTAATTTTTCATAGAGTTGGGTGATGTTGTTTTGTCATAAATAGCCGAATGTTCCCAAAAAGGACGCCGGAAGGTTGACTTTGCATAAACGGTCACCTTTGGTCATGTTTTCAGGATTTTGGTCGGTTAGCTAACGCAGCCTTAAAATCTTCATTCTCGAGGTGCTGAAAGGCCGCGTTGGCAAAACCCGGTCTTTTATTTTAATTTGAAAAATAATAAGAAAAAGAGTTAGTGGTCTAGAATACCGTTTAGATTTTTGGTCAAAATAAGCCGAGCCAGCTTCGGCGGTGTCTTAAACCGTTCTTACCGAGATAGCCTTAGAGTATCTTTCAGTTGTCAAAAGACTATTTTCATAAAAGAACGGACAAGTTTGTGAAGTGTCATAAAATAATCTTCCCGGCCTCAAAATTCATGTGAAATTGGGAAGGGGCCACGTTTGCCAAAACAGCCGTTTGGTTAAAATCGGCATATAGGGGAAGGAATCTGTCATTTTATTTTTCTTGAGTTTGTATTTCTTTTGATTAGAGTATGTGGGCCGTTTGACTTTCGAGTCTGTTGTTCGTCTTTAAGTGATTCCAAAAATGTTTTATTGTTGTTTACCTTTTATGTGGCAGAACTACGCCCGGTCTGATTCATGCAGGGACATGATACGTAAGCAATCCACATAAGATTCGACCACCATTAAAAAAAAGAAAAAAAAAGAGGAAGGCATTCAAAAGGAGCACAATTATAAGTAGCCGGAATGACACACATAACCGAAGCAAATGCATGATAGAAAGGGTTAATTGCCTAGTTGCATTGCGTCCTTAAATGTGTGTTTTCTTATCTGTTGAAAACCCTAACGCTAACAGGTTGCTTCCATTTTGTTCCTTTTCAATCTTTAGAAAGGTGGTTGGTTGTGGTCCTGAAAGTAACGCTTCCCTGCAACACAAAGGTAAAAGACAATGGCAGAGAACAACAGAGCTGAGTGGGCTGGTATCGATGCCCGAAAGCGGTTGGTTGAACAGGACTACGAGTTGGTAGAAGAGGTAAAAATGTTGAGACAGCATGTGGCAGACATGTATCAGGCATGGATGACTGGTAAAGCACCACCCCCGCCACCGCTTAGCTTCTTGAACTCTGTCCTTACCCAAGCACCTAACACAATAACGGATGATCCCCCATACTCTCCATATCTACCCACTTATAACAGCTTTCCCTGCCACCCGAGTAGCTCCAGCACTCGTCGTCCAGCTATATCCTCCCAACACTACTCCCCTTCTCAACGCTACTTCTCTCCACGGGACTCCCAAAAACATGCTTCACTTTCCTAGTACCCAGCTCCACAAAATGCCTATCCACCCTCACAAGCCTACCGAAAGCCCTCTGGATCAGGTTTCCAGCCCAATCAAGCATTTAAGAATGAGTGGTTGCTGAAAAAAGAAAAGGCTTTCACCCCTGTTGGAGGATCATATGCCGGTTTGTTCCAAAAGTTGAAACAATTGGACATGTTGAAGCCGATTCAGATAAAAATGCCAAACCCTCTGTCAAAGAAGCTTGATTTTTCTCGAAGGTGCGCATATTACTCAGATTCCCCGGGGCATGACACAGAGAAGTGTTCGAAGCTAAAGAAAGCAATTCAAAAGCTTATTGATGCAGGTGACATTGTCATGCAAAATCAAGATGCAACAGACACTAGCCAAAGTCCGTCGCCTATGGGTAATGAGATGCATATGTCGAATATGACTTGTTATGAAAAGGAATATGAGAAGTCTTCTGAGATCCTCGGAGTTCCGCGCGTTGCAGAGTTCTCAATGCTATCAGAGGTGGCTCTTAAGAACGAGACCGCAAAGGGAACCCAAAAGCAATTTGTTAAGAACAATGAGATGGAAGCTGGTGGAGGTCCCAGTAATGTTGATGCCGAATTCAGTGGCTAAGATGCCGAGCTTGGCAATTGGAAAGATGCTCCTTTCTTGGTTGGTCAGGGAGGAGTTTTGATGGTTCATTTTGTTATCATTTCTATTGTCTGGGTTATTGGCGGGGTTGTAATCCAGACATTGTCTTGTGTCAAACCCTCTTATACTTCCATTTTTGTCATAGTGGTTTGTTTAGTGTTGTCTAGGTTCGTTTTAGGTTTGTTCCTAGGTTGTACCCCAGTTGTTTTGCTTGTTTTGTTATACGAACCGTTTCACCGCTTGTCTAATGCAAATTCCGATTTTTTGTTACCTCCAGTCATCTTCTTTGTTTAATTCTTTTATCCTTTTTGTCTTTGTTCAATGCTGATTCTAGTGACATGACATGCGTGCACAGTTTAGGCCTAATCTTAAAAGTTAATCATAAAGCCATTGGGAGATGTTCGGGACACTTAAGGGAAATAGGAATAGCTTGAGATCATTTGAAGTAGGGGTGGGCATAAAATCCAAAAAATCGAATTCCGAACCGAACCAAATTAATTTGGTATTTCGGTCTAATTCAGTACTGCATTTTCGGTATTTCGGTATTTCGGTTCGGTTTTCGGTATTATAATTTTACAATTTCAGTACACCGAAATACCGAAAATTTGGTGAACCTATATAATATATATGACTATATCTAAGTTCTAAACCCAATTACGTATTTAATAGCCCATTCCCCATAGTTCCATACCGTCTCCCGGCGTCCCACCCACCTAGGCCCAACTCCCCCAACTCCCAAGCCCAATCCCAATCAATTACCCAAGACCCAAGTCAGTTAATAGTATACCCAAGACCCAAGTCGAGAAGACTATTCTGATTATGGATAGCCCTAATGTGTTTCTTAGATCTAATGTTCTCATCCAGGCCATTAGGGCTTACTGCTTAGGAAGGATATCATCGAGAAGAAGAAGACGAGAATTGACTGTGAGTCTAGGATATTAGTCTGCGAGTGCCGAGTCTAGACGAGAATCGACTGCTTAGGATATCAGTCTACGAGTTACGACTTACGAGTTACGACCAGTCGACAGTCGAGCTCGAGTCTCATCTCATCTTCACCGGTTAACTTCACTACTTTTGTAAGTTTTGTAAGTCTCATCTCATCTTATTCTCATCCTAGCTCGATTTTCTGCATCAAACTAATTTAGGGTTATAGGCGGCGATTTCCAGCTCGATTCGATTCCTCACTCCTCACAAATTCCGGGCAAATGAAGTGTCGAAGACGCTGCTGTCCTGTTCTAGTGTTCCGAGCTCGATTCAATTTCAATTTCAAAGGTATGTTTCGCTTTCTTTTGGTTGTACTGCTGATTGAATGAACTGTTGTTCTGAGCTTTTCCCTTTAGTAGGAAAATATCATCTGTATCACGTTCATGCTGTTTAATTCATTTGCTTGTATAATAACAGTTGTGAGTACACGACTATGTGTTAGGCTTACCATATGATTACTTTGTTTAGGTCTGATTTTTAGAACTTTCCTTGCATTTTTCTTGTGATAGACACTTTAGGATGATGACAGTTGAGTGAATTCACTGTTAGTCTTCTTTGTTGTGACATTCTTATGGTTGCTGGTTTGGAAAGATTTAAATAATTGTGGAGTGTGGACTTGTCACTTGAGTAGTAATGGCCATGGTTTTTTATTTATTTATAGATGGCTAGAAAAGGATATTGTTAAATGTTAATGGCTTGTTTAGCCTTTTTAGCTTTTGCTTAGCTGCAGACTGCAGTTACATTAGAGTATTAGACTGTTGCTGCATTTGTTGGAAAAATATTGTTAATTCGTTATAGCCTTTCAAGAAGTATTGGGGTGAGCCTGAAAAGATGAATAAAATGATTTTTATTGCTTTCGTCTTGGATCCACGTAACAAATTTGAATATGTTGAAGGAGCACTTGAAGAACTTTTTGGGGAGGAAAAAGGGAAGAAAATAAATGATGAGGTGTATGCTTATATGAATTCTTTGTTTGGAGAGTATCTAAAAAAGTATTCAACCGAATGCGCATTTTAAATGGTGAAAATTCTCGGACTGTAATCTAATCATTTTTCACTTACTCTTTCTTTCTGTTGGATGTTGGATTAATATAATAGTACCTTTATTTTTTTTTAGGTAAATGCTAGTGATAGTCGTGGAAAGGCTGATTCAAAAATTGAGAAAGGAATTGGTGGTAGTACTGCAAATTCCATAAAAGAACTTGTTAGCAATGAATCCCTAGGTGCTAATATTGGCAGGTAAACCTCTGCTTTCTTGAATGTTTGTATCAGAAGTATGATATGCCATAATCCATGTTGATGATTGTAGATTGCACCATCAGAAGACTGTTCTGATTATGGATGAGGTTGATGGCATGACTGTTCCTAGATTTCCTATTCTTTCGGAGTTGGCTCGTGATGTGTTGGCAATTCCAATTTCTAGTGTGGCGTTGGAATGCGCGTTTAGCACTGGTGGTCGTATTCTTGATTCATTTAGGAGTTCATTGACTCCTAAATATGTGCAAGCTCTTATTTGTGTTGCACTATGTTTAAGTGTTAATACTTAAGACTGTTTTTGTTGGATTGTGTTTAACTGTGTTTAAGTTGTTGGACTTGTTGGACTGTGTTAAGTGTTTAACTGTGTTTAAGTTGTTTAATATAGTTGTGTAATGTGCATTGTGCAGTTGGCCAGCTTTTGCCAACTACAGTATACGCCAGATTCATTGTGCATTGTGCAGATTGTAATATTGTATAATATGACATACAATATTGAGTATACTGGCGTGCAAGCTTGCAACTGCAGATTGCCAGGTTGTAAAGAAGTTGTTGTCTTGTTCAGCTTTTGCTTTTCAATTATTCTTAAGCCATGTGAAATTGTGAATTGGTTATCACAGATTCACATCACAGGGGTTTCAGGTTTCAGCCACAATTAAGAAAATATAATATGTTAATCTTGTTTCAGCCATGTACCCATTGTGCAGTTGTGCACTGTTATATATCGGAAAACATATTCTTTTAGAGTGAAAATTTCAATTGTGCATGTGCACTGTTAGCACTTAGCATTGATTATTCATTGCTTGTTAAACTGAAACCGTACTGAACTAAAATAAGAAATACCGAACCGTACTGAAATATTTTGGTATGGTATTTGGTATACTCAATTGATAAACTGAATACCGAAATACCGAACCGAAATTCTTACATACCGAACCGAAATACCGAACGCTCACCCCTAATTTGAAGCCCGAGCCACGTGAAACAGGGGCAAGTAAAACATAAAGAAAAACCATAAAAGCAAGTTAGCCATATTGACAAGGGGGCCGTTCACGGTAATGAAAGTGAGAGTATTGCCCAGCGGTGCTTTAAAAATGACAAATAAAAGGCAAGTATGTGGGTATGGTTATCAAGTCCGACACAATCAAAAGATGTGGCGAATATTTAATTGTGTTGTTTGTGCTTGGCATGTTTTGAAGATTGGAATGACGAAGACATTTTATTCTGCTATCTAAACACTTTATCCTTCGTTAACCCTTTTAAGCCTTATTGGTTTTCTTTCGTACCCCTCGTTCGGAATCAGTAGCAAAGATTAGAAAACACAAGCATGAAAGATAAAGAAAAAGAAAAAGAAAAGAAAAGAAAACAACAGAAACAACAAAATGACAAAGGAGAAAGGAGAAAGGAGAAAGGAGAAATGAGAAAGAGAAAGAAAAGAAAAGAAAATAATAAAGGGAAAAAAAATAAAGAATGGAATTGGGAACTACGTTTGACCTAATTCCTCAAAAAGGATACGTAGGCGCTTCACGGCTCGGTCATAGTGTAAAAAATAAAAAAATAAAAAATCCCCAAGCAAGAAACTGGGGCAGAAGTTGTGTTTGATGTAAAAAAATCTGGTTCCGAAGGTTGTAAATTTTGAACCCAAATTGATTCGTTTTGAGCCGCTAGTACCCTTTCTTTCTAGCCCTATCCAAAACCCCACGTTACGGTCCAAAGAAAGACCTTTTGACCAATCTTCGAAAAATGCCGAGTCATGCAAATGGAAGTCGAGAATAACACTCTGATCCCCGACAGAAAAACCAAAATGAGAGAGTCTTATCGGTGGAAACCTTCACAGGCACCTTGAGGCGGCTATAAGTTGAGAGAGAAAATCAAAATAAGAGAGGCTTGATGGTGAAAACCCTTTGGGCACTACAAGTCGAATAAAGATTGAGAATCATACAGGAAAGCACCGGACGAAGATTGTGAAAGGCGATTAACGATAGAGGATAGGCCACGTGTGCATGTCATGACTAATAGAGTTGGTATCCACATCTGATAGGTTTTACTTCGTAGTTTTCTTGTTAGGAGTCATCTCTTTCTTTTGCCTTTTACTCTGTTCCTTTTACCTTTGTCATTTCCTCTTCTTGAGTCTCTTTGGTCAGAACAAGCGAGAAATGATTTCAAAATTTGCCATTAGCTTTCCGATTATGCCAGACGAGATCTGACTAGTACATCAAAGTGGTATAAGTCAGGAAAGAACAAGCGCAAGGAGCTGATAATAGTCAACGTGTTTTGAGATTCGCACAAAATACCCAAGATTGGTCCATATCAATTCAGGGACATTGCAACAAAAAGAGGGCCAGAGGGTTTAACCAAGGGTATATTCTATGATGAGATTGACAAAAGGATGGACCAGTGTCAAGAAGGATATCCCCAGCAGAAATCGAGGGTTATAAAGCCAAGGCCAGCGAAAAATCAAGAAAGAACAACGCGGAAAGCAATGGACATAATTGGGAAATTCATAGGAGACTCAAAGGTTGGGGAAATGCCAAGTTCACGGACAGTACCGCAAAAGAAGATATTGGGTCTGCACCGGGAAAAGGTATTTTAGTAACACAGATGAGGGAAGGAGTAGTTAATCAATGAACGAACATGCAAGATCTTCAAGTGAAATCAGCTGGCATGAAAATACATGAGGTCAGATAAGGAGACTGGAAAATGGTTAAGAGGTTTGTGAATAAGGAATCGTCAAGAAAGTCGGAAGGTATCAGCCCAATTCAAGATGGTCAGACAATGCATAGATGGGAAAATGGTTGATAGCATCCCCAGCAGGAGTATCGCAACCAACCACCATGTTTAAACTCACAAGTTTTCTTTGTTTGAAACAGGGATGGAAGCTATGTTCATATCAAAGCTTGGAAGGTTGAAATTTTCAGGTGCAATGCCCCAATTCTGCTTACGCAAAGGCTATTGAGAAGATCGCACATCACCACTAGGAAAAGCATTTCCTAGTCTAGGGTTTCAAGTTATATTTTGTTGTAGGAGATGCACTTCCTAAATTGAGATTTTACCCTTAGGAGACACACTTCCTAGTTTGAATCATATGAGTTTTAGTCACTGAAGTTCTCACTTCTAGGAGACGCACTTCCTAGTCTCGTCATTTAAATTCATTCCTAGGAGACGCACTTCCTAGTTTGAGTCATTGAAGTTACACCTGTAGGAGACGCACTTCCTAAATTGAGAGTTCATTCATAGGAGACACACTTCCTAGTTTGAATCATTGAAGTTTCACCCCTAGGAGACGCACTTCCTAGTCTGGGTCTTTCAGGTTATATTTTTGCTTTAGGAGATACACTTCCTAAATTGAGATTTTACCACTAGGATACACACTTCCTATTTGATTCATTTAAGTTCATTCATAGGAGATGCACTTCCTAGTTCGAATCATTGAAGTTTCACCCCTAGGAGACGCACTTCCTAGTCTGGTTCATTTAAAGTTCATTCATAGGAGACGCACTTCCTAGTTCGAATCATTTAAGTTCACCCCTAGGAGACGCACTTCCTAGTCTGGGTCTTTCGGGTTATATTTTTGCTTTAGGAGACGCACTTCCTAAATTGAGATTTTCTCCTAGGAGACGCACTTCCTAGTCTGGTTCATTTAAGTTCATTCGTAGGAGACGCACTTCCTAGTTTGAATCATTGAAGTTTCACCCCTAGGAGACGCACTTCCTAGTCTGGGTCTTTCGGGTTATATTTTTGCTTTAGGAGACGCACTTCCTAAATTGAGATTTTCTCCTAGGAGACACACTTCCTAGTCTGGTTCATTTAAGTTCATTCGTAGGAGACGCACTTCCTAGTCTGGGTCTTTCGGGTTATATTTTTGCTTTAGGAGACGCACTTCCTAAATTGAGATGTTCTCCTAGGAGACGCACTTCCTAGTCTGGTTCATTTAAGTTCATTCATAGGAGATGCACTTCCTAGTTTGAATCATTGAAGTTTCACCCTTAGGAAACACACTTCCTAGTCTGGGTCTTTCGGGTTATATTTTTGCTTTAGGAGGCACTTCATAAATTGAGATTTTCTCCTAGGAGACGCACTTCCTAGTCTGGTTCATACAAGTTTTATTCGTAGGAGACGCACTTCCTAGTTTGGTTCATGCAGGTTTTATTTTTAGCGAACACATTTGCTCGTTAGAGTTTTGGGTTTTACTCATAGGAGACGCACATACTGGCCTAGTCATTAGTTTACTCTCACCATTGCATCAATAGTATAAGTGGTTTACAATATTGCTAACAGTTCACAAATCTTCTTAGTGCAAACTGGGGCAGAAAATTTCCTTTGTTTTGTCTATTTTGTAGCAGTCAGGAGCCCCGCCTGAAGAACGGAATGACGATTTATTTTTCGAAAGTTGTTGTTGAGGTTAGGAGCCCCGCCTGAAGAACAGAATGACGATTTATTTTTGAAAGTTGTTGTTGAGGTCAGGAGCCCCGCCTGAAGAACGGAAAGACGATTTATTTTTCAAAGTTGTTGTTGAGGTCAGGAGCCCCGCCTGAAGAACGGAATGACGATTTATTTTTCGAAGTTGTTGTTGAGGTCAGGAGCCCCGCCTGAAGAATGGAATGACGATTTATTTTTCGAAGTTGTTGGTTGAGGTTGGGAGCTCGCCCATATAACAGAGGAATACATTTCAGTCTTTAAATTTCAAGTCCGGAAGTTGGGAGCCCGCCCATATAATAGAGGAATACATGGTGTTGAAGTCAATAAAGCAAAGGAATACAACCGAAATCCCCAGCGGGAAACAACAAAAATCCCCAGCAGAGGAAGGAAGTTCAAGATTCGATGGAAAAATGATGCGAAGCTCCCGAGAAGGTTATAAGCAATTCGAGATCGACAGTCAAGGGAGAATACAAGACAAAGCAGAAGTAAAGAAATACCAAAGGAGTCACCAAGACATCAAAGCAACAAGAGACACAAGAGCACGACTGAAGATCTAGATAAGATTTTGTAATTCATAGACTATAGTTTAGTCTAGCTTCTTGTTTTCTTTCAGCATGGTGTAATAAGGAGGTCGGCAAGCAGTAATAACAGCATGCAACAGCAGTAACGTTGCAGTCCCATGGTAGGCCCAGCTACCAAAACTTCCCGAACTACATTAACCCGATTCCCTTTTAGCCAGGGATATGTAGGAAACCTTTGAAGCAAAGGTTCGGTTAAATCTTTCAAAAATTGCTTCATACGGAGTACTCGGACGGGCAAAAATCACTCGTATCTGCTCACTTTATCTTTGCACAAAAACTTTTCGTGTTTTCGGACAAAGAGGGCAGCTGTGAGCACGTGATTTTTGCCCTATGTGAGAATTACTCCCAAAAATTCAAAATAAAATAATTTTCCTTTTGTGTGCAATTTTGAGAATTTTCGTGACATTTTTGGATAATTATTTGTATTTGTCTGTGCATGTTTATTTGTTAAATTAATAAAAAATATAAAAATATGTCGCATTTGCATTTAGGATTTAATTCTACAATTAGGAGCAATTAAGTTTATTTTACAAGAATAAAAAATCATAAAAATAATGTACGTTGCATTTTTAGCATTTAATGTCCAAATTGTGTGATTTTATCATAATTGTTATTTAATTGTGTGTTAATTGTTATTAAGAGTTAATTTGCACTTTTATAAATTAATTTAGTTCTATAGGATAATTTAGGATTTTTATAATTTAGTTTTAGTTTAAGAAAAAATAAAAGAAGAAAAAAGAAGAAATAAAAGAAGAAGAAAATCGGATTGAGCCTTTTCTTCAATTTTAAACCACAAGCCCAAAACGAGATAACCCCTTAACCAAACCCCTACCGGGTCTACCCGACCCGGTCCGCCCCATAACCAAACGATTTACCCCCCCCCCATTTTTCACTCTTTATTTCCCCAAACCCTAAAACACCCGCCCCCTTCTTCTCCTTCTCCAAACAAACCTCCCATGGCTGCCCACCCCTCTCCTCTCCTTCTCCAAACGAACCACCTTACCCAAGCAACCCCTCCAGCTCCAAGCCCTCACTTTCATGGCAGCCGCTGCTTCTTCTTCTTCGTTAGCTCTCCAGCTCCCATGGCTGCCCTTCTGCATCTACTTCACCTCACGTCTCGTCGACCAACTCCAACCATGGACGAACCACCATGAACGACCACGTCGACCTCCAGTCCAAAACGAGCTCCATCTCCAGCAACCATGGTTGTTGTTTATTCTTCTTCGTCTTCAACATCGTCACGACAACCTGGAGCATCCCCACGACCACTATGGACGTTGCTTCGTCTTCAACTGCCATCGCCGCCACTAGCAGCTCGTCGTCGACCAGCAGCTCGTCCAAACAACCAACTTCATCTCCTTCGTCATTTCCTCCAGTTGCCGGAAAAACCAGCAACGACCACTCCACATGAGCAACCACCATCGCTTCTGCTACATCCAGCTTCATCCGCGAACGAACACAAACCAGTGAACTCGATTGTCACTGCATCAAAAACGAAAATGGGTTGAAAACAGTGATTTCTTGGTTTGTTATTTCTGGTTTGCGTTGGTTTGTGTTGCTGATGTTTCATTGAGTGTGCTGGAACCCTGTTGGTTTTCAAATCTGTCACTGGGTGTATTGTTTACTGGTCGTTGCTGGTTATTGCTGCTGTTGATTTCTTTTGCTTCTTATATTTCAAACATTCAGGTACATATCTTGTAACCTTCGAGCTTGTGGACATGAAATGAAATGATGCTTGAGATGATTTCTGACTTCTCATGTTTTGTTTTAGTTCAAAAGTGTTGTGCAATTATGTTTATTCGAATTTTATACCATGTGTATAGTGGGACTATTTGAGGCCGTGTAGGATTCTTAACTCATTTAATTTGTGTGAAGAATTGAAACACCATTTTTAATATGGCTTACTCCTTAATTCGTGTTGTAGTTAAATCTGATATTTGGCCTATGATAGTTTAGCATGAAAGGTTTGTGATAGTTAGTAGTAAAAATCTGATTCTCGAATTGTTAATGATATGGCTTGTAGTTAGTTTTGAAATAAGGGTAGACATGTAAGATTTGAACATTCTAGGCCATTTCAGTATATTAATCATGAGGACTGCATGAAAGTAATATCATTTGCCATGGTTATATGGAGTTGAACTGCTTACTTTGTAAAAAATCAATTAATTGTTGATAGTTGCTATTAGGTTGGTGAATAGCCATGCCCGTCTACGCACTTAGGTTTCAATTTTAAATGGGTGGTGTTCATGACCCAATTATAATAGCTCTTAAATCATATAATTAACTAGGACTCCTCCTTTTATTTTAGAAACGAACTAAGTAGAACACTATAGATTACTTTAGGTTTGCCCTTTAAAGATAGTAAAAATGAGATGCGCCTCGCTGGATAAACACATAAATGGTGGGGCCCTCGTTAAATGTATGTATTAAATACATAGATTCCGGGACGGGCCGTTTAACAAATTTCACGGCCCTACCCAAAATAATGATACGCTAGTCGCTTTAGGTGCGTATTGAATAATGTTATCTTCTTAAACTCGGGTGCACATTTATGTGACCCAAATCCAAATCTCAACGGAGTCGAAATGTGTCGCTAATCACGGGTACATTAATTGTGACGTGGTTCGAGATGCATGTCCATGACGTTGCAAATTCCTTTAAAAAATAATGAATGAGACGAGCCTCGACAAACAAGAATACACAATGTGCACATTTCGACTCCGTTGAGATTTGGATTTGGGTCACATAAATGTGCACCCGAGTTAGGGAGAATAAATTATTAAAGATGCGCCTAAAGCGACTAGCGCATTATTATTTTTGGGTAGGGCCGTGAAATTTGCTAAACGGCCCGTCCCGGAATCTAAGTATTTAATACATATATTTTGTGAGGGCTCCGCAATCTGTACATCTTTTATGTGGCGAAGCTCGCCTCGTTTTTTATTTATTTATTTTTCAAAAGAAAAAGGATAAGGCTAAAATAACTACATTTTTGCTACTTTGCGAGGTCATGGGTTGTAAATTGAACTTATTTAATGGAACGAGTATTTTTCCGCGGAATTAAGATTGCTACTTTTATTTTAACATTACTACTACATGTATAAACAACTATTAAGACAAACTAAAATAATTAACACCTTTCGGAATGTGTATAAACACCCATTGCAACAAATATTTGGATAACAATAATCTGAGCATGAAGAAACAAAATGCCGAATAACTACTTAAAATAACGAAACAAAGGAAAAGACTTTCACGGTCAAATTTCAATGCATACGGAGTTAATTAACAAGAAATATCAATTCACACAACATCATATGTATATATCTCGCTTACTTGCATATTATCCACATGAACTAAGACTGTATTTCAACAAAATACATATACATATTACTAACAGCAAATATGAAGGACACGGGCAGAGATGACCTACTTGAGATTAACGTCTGGCGTGTTGGACCTGCGACGAAACCTCGGACAACAACCTTGACGTACCATACCTCGACGAACCAAAGACGACCTCAACGTACTGAAACAGAAAGCTCGGACCAAGACTGTCAACGACCCGAGGTGTTGGCTGACTACTAGTTTTATTCTTTTCGACGCAACGGATTGATACGAGAAGTTAAAGCAGAATGGGTCGTTTGGATGTGAGGAAGAAGCAGGTATGGAGGTGATGAAACGAACAGTTGCAACAACGGCTGCTCGGCAATGCAGCCAATACGACTACAGCTGTTGCCCGATCAACGAAGCGACAGTAGGGTCGACGGGGCTGAACAGAGTTTACTGTGCGCTGGACGATGCAGCAGCAATAGCTGCTGCTTAACGGGGACTGAAGGGTCGTTTGGGCAAGGTGATGAGGCTGCAATGGTGTATTTCAGTGGGAAGGTGCTAGCGAGGTTTATGGCGTTTGGACGCGAGGGAGTGGGGTTGATTCTGTGACTGGTCGCGATGGAGATTGGAGGAGAAGGAGTGGTCGTGGGCTTTGTTGGTTCTGCAGGTGGTCGACGGAGTGATGGTTGAGGATCAATGACGACGAGGGGGAAGCTGGTGATTTGACGGTGTGAGACGATGAGGGAGTCGGGCTGGTATGCTGGTAGCGGGCAGTAGGTCGACGGGCCTGTTTGGTGGTGGTTCCGGCGTTGGGGGAGTGGGGTCGAGTCTTTGGGCGATGGCGTTTGGAAGGGTGCAGTAGGGTTTTTGGTTTTTCAAAAGGAGGAGAAAGATGAACAGTGCTCCTCCTCCAAAATTTTCCAAAATCCCCTCCAAAAATCTCCTCCTCCTTTCCTGTGTTTGCCTGTGCATTTGTAGCACTTGCCAAGGAAAATGAGCCCCACGCGTGGTGGGGTTCAAGGCTTGTGTCCCCTACGCGTGGTGGGGTTCCCCGTGTGTCGTGTTCCGTCCGTGTTCCCCACGCGTGTCCCCCATGTGTGGTGGACTCGGATTATCATGGGCTAGGTCCGAAAATTAGGCCTAAAACCGGGTAGTTTGAACCCGAATATTATTCTTTTGCCCGGATCCGAGAATAAGAACACGACGTTGCTTAACTAATCCTATGTAAGCAAAATAACTACCAAAAATAAGACTAATATTTAAAACAAAACTATATCTTTTTTAATATTTTTTCAAGATTAAAAATAGCTACAAAATATTAATAAAACTATTTTTTATGTAATTTTCGTTTTTATATAAAGATAAAATATAAATTAATATTTTTTGTATTTTTTCAAAAAATTAAAATGACTACAAAACATTAATAGAACTATATGTTTTGGTAATTTTCGAAATTATATAAAGTACAAAATAAGGTACTATTTTTTTGTATTTTTCAAGTTTATGAGAAATACATAAACTAAAATTTATATATATATTTTTGTAATTTTTTCCTTTTGCGACGAAATAAAGTAAAGTAGTCCAAATAGCTATATTAGACCCAATTTCAAATATTTACGCTAAAGATAAGAAAATTTTCGGGGAGGGTCAAAAATCAGGTGTCTACAACTGCCCCTCTTTGACTGGAAACACGAAGAGTTTTCCGACAAAGAACGACTAGACATGTTTTTGACCCGACCATTATTTGGAGGGACTACACTAAGGAAAGGAAAGGGATGTGACCGAGCCCTGGTATCTGAGCTGCCTACATATCCTTGGTTATACAGGAATCATGCCACGTGTAGTTCGGAAATGAGAGAGATGGTAGAGTGTACCGATGTGAAGAGCCGATCGAGGTGCCGTTCCGTTGAGGTTCCGGTCCGCGGTCCTGTCATTACATCAAAAATGAAAACTGAAAAAGACTAACTAAGCCTATCAGCTACTAGTTACAAGGATTCCTATCTTTAAGTCTTCTGAAACTTGGTCTTGAGTCTTGAATGGTGCTTCATACAGACTTTGGATTTGAACCTTGATACTTGCTAGTTGTAGGTGCTAGTTCTTGAGCAGACCACATATGTTCTCCACTTCCGTACTTTGGATTCATTTTTTCTCTTTTTTTCTTTTCTTGTGTTGTTTTTTTTTGTGACCGGCTTTTGTTGACCATCTCAGACTGTTGACTCGCATTCTTGAGGCGAGCTTCTACTATTTATAACTTGGTCGAATGCTGGGGATTTTTGTTGTAACCTTATGCCGTCCAGTGGGTCACTGCTTGGTCTTGAAAAATGTTCCTCTGTTCTACAGGCGGACTCCTGACTTCTTCGATCTTCGACATACAACAACCTCCATTCTACAGGCGGGTCCCTGACAACCAAAACAAACAAAATTTCCTAACCGAGTTTGTACTGGGAAGATTTGTGAGTCGTTAGCAAAATTGTAACTCACTTACCCTACTGATGCAATGATGAGAGTAAACTAAAGACTAGGCTAGGATGTGCATCTCCTACGAGTAAAACCAAAACTCTTGCTAGCAAATGTGTCTGCTAAAATAAAAACCTCAATGACTCAAACTAGAAAGTGCTTCTTCTATGGTTGAATCGGAATGAGCTAAACTAGGAAGTGCGTCTCCTAAGGGTGAAAACTTCAGTGACTAGAACTAGGAAGTGCGTCTCCTATGAATAAAATCTCGATTTAGGAAGTGCGTCTCCTAAAAAACTTGAAAGACCTTGATTAGGAAGTGCGTCTCCTACGGGTAAACTTCAATAAACTAGACTAGGAAGTGTGTCTCCTATGGTCGAACTTAAAATGAATCAAACTAGGAAGTGCATCTCCTAAGGGTGAAATCTCAATTCCGGAAGTGCGTCTCCTGAAATAAAATATAACCAGAAAAAGCCAAACTAGGAAGTGCATCTCCTATAAATGAACTATCAATATTAGGAAGTGTGCCTCTTATGGGTAAAATCTCAATGACTCAAACCAGGAAATGTGTCTCCTACAAATGAAATCTTAAATGAACCAGACTAGGAAGTGCGTCTCCTAAAGCAAAAATATAACCTGAGCGAACCAGACTAGGAAGTGTGTCTCCTAATAATGAAAACTTAATTCAGGAAGTGCATTTCCTATGTATGAAATTAAACTTAGGAAGTGCGTCTCCTAGGGGTAAAATAATCTTAGGAAGTGCGTCTCCTATGGGTGAAACCTTAATGATTTTGAATCTAGGAAGTGCGTCTCCTATGAGTAAAAATAATTTAGGAAGTGCGTCTCCTATGCGTGAAATCTTAATTTAGGAAGTGTGTCTCCTATGGGGTAAAAGTAAACTTAGGAAGTGCGTCTCCTATGGGGTAAAACTAAACTTAAGGAAGTGCGTCTCCTATTGGTAAAATAAACTTAGGAAGTGTGTCTCTTGTGGGTACAATAAACTTAGGAAGTGCGTCTCCTATTGGGAAAAACTAAACTTAGGAAGTGCGTCTCCTATTGGTAAAACTTACTTAGGAAGTGCGTCTCCTATTGGTGAAACTTAACTTAGGACGTGCGTCTCCTATTTATGAAACTAACTTAGGAAGTGCGTCTCCTATTGGTGAAACTATTCTTAGGACGTGCGTCTCTTCTTGGTGAAACTTATCTTAGGAAGTGCGTCTCCTATCGGTGAAACTATTCTTAGGAAGTGCGTCTCCTTAGGACGTGCGTCTCCTATTGGTGAAACTTAACTTAGGAAGTGCGTCTCCTATTGGTGAAACTATTCTTAGGAAGTGCGTCTCCTACTGGTGAAACTTAACTTAGGACGTGCGTCTCCTCTTGGTGAAACTTAATTTAGGAAGTGTGTCTCCTATTGGTGAAACTATTCTTAGGAAGTGCGTCTCCTTAGGACGTGCGTCTCCTATTGGTGAAACTTAACTTAGGATGTGCGTCTCCTGTAGGTGAAACTAACTTAGGAAGTGCGTCTCCTATTGGTGAAACTAACTTAGGATGTGTGTCTCCTGTTGGTGAAACTAACTTAGGAAGTGCGTCTCCTATTGGTGAAACTATTCTTAGGAAGTGCATCTCCTATTGGTGAAACTATTCTTATGAAGTGCGTCTCCTATTGGTGAAACTTGCTTAGGAAGTGCGTCTCCTACTGGTGAAATTATTCTTAGGAAGTGCGTCTCCTACTGGTGAAACTTATCTTAGGAAGTGCGTCTCCTATTGGTGAAACTTACTTAGGATGTGCGTCTCCTCTTGGTGAAACTTACTTAGGAAGTGCATCTCCTATTGGTGAAATTAACTTAGGAAGTGCGTCTCCTGTTGGTGAACTAACTTAGGAGGTGCGTCTCCTATTGGTGAAACTATTCTTAGGAAGTGCGTCTCCTACTGGTGAAACTTAACTTAGGACGTGCGTCTCCTCTTGGTGAAACTTAATTTAGGAAGTGCGTCTCCTATTGGTGAAACTATTCTTAGGAAGTGCGTCTCCTTAGGACGTGCGTCTCCTATTGGTGAAACTTAACTTAGGATGTGCGTCTCCTGTAGGTGAAACTAACTTAGGAAGTGCGTCTCCTATTGGTTAAACTAACTTAGGATGTGCGTCTCCTGTTGGTGAAACTAACTTAGGAAGTGCGTTTCCTATTGGTGAAACTATTCTTAGGAAGTGCGTCTCCTATTGGTGAAACTTACTTAGGATGTGCGTCTCCTGTTGGTGAAACTAACTTAGGATGTGCGTCTCCTATTGGTAAAAATAAACTTTAGGAGGAAATACATCTCCTATGGGTGAAATAACTTAGGAGGAAATGCCTCTCCTATGGGTGAAACTAAACTTAGGAGGAAATGCATCTCCTATGGGTAAAAATAAACTTTAGGAGGAAATACATCTCCTATGGGTAAAAAACAAACTTAGGAGGAAATGCATCTCCTATGGGTAAAACTAAACTTAGGAGGAAATGCCTCTCCTATGGGTAAAAATAACTTAGGAGGAAATACATCTCCTATGGGTAAAAAACAAACTTAGGAGGAAATACATCTCCTATGGGTAAAAATAAACTTTAGGAGGAAATACATCTCCTATGGGTAAAAAACAAACTTAGGAGGAAATGCATCTCCTATGGGTGAAACTAAAACAAACTTAGGAGGAAATGCATCTCCTATGGGTAAAGACGTGGAATGTATTCCCTTGTTATACAGGTGGGCGCCTAAAATATGAAATGGACAGACAAAAAGTATTCCTCTCGTTATTCAGGTGGGCGCCTGTCTAAACTAAGACATAAAAGTATTCCTCTCGTTATTCAGGTGGGCGCCTGGTATGAGATTTAAAGACTGAAATGTATTCCTCTCGTTATACAGGTGGGCGCCTGGTAAAGACATGAAAAATGATAGGCCCGCATTATACTGGTGGGTGACCTAGAATATGAAATGAACAGACAAAAATGTATTCCCGCATTATACTGGCGGGTGACCTAGAACAGAAATGAAAAGACAAAAATGTATTCCTCTCGTTATTCAGGTGGGCGCCTGTCTAAACTAAGACATAAAAGTATTCCTCTCGTTATTCAGGTGGGCGCCTAGTATGAGATTTAAAGACTGAAATGTATTCCTCTCGTTATACAGGTGGGCGCCTGGTAAAGACATGAAAAATGATAGGCCCGCATTATACTGGTGGGTGACCTAGAATATGAAATGAACAGACAAAAATGTATTCCCGCATTATACTGGCGGGTGACCTAGAACAGAAATGAAAAGACAGAAATGTATTCCTCTCGTTATTCAGGTGGGCGTCTGTCAAGAAATTTAAAGACTGAAATGTATTCCTCTCGTTATATAGGTGGGCGCCTGGCTTCAACAATAACTTTGAAAATAAGATCCTATTTGAGGGCGGATGAACCCGACTTATCCTATTCGAGGGCGGATGAACCCGACATATCCTATTTGAGGGCGGATGAACCCGACATATCCTATTCGAGGGCGGATGAACCCAAAATATCCTTAAAACTTGAAAATGTCTTACCTCAACACTTGCTGGGGATTATTTACTTACCTGCTGGGGGATAAGTGTTATGAGCTAGGGATAACGCTGTTGAGGATAACACTGCTAGGGGATTTGCATTCCTTCAAAATTGGTGATCCCCTCTTCTGAAACCTGCTGGGAGCGACACTGGCCCTTTGCCTTTCCAAACACAAGTTCCAATCTTTTTGTTCGGTCCGCTGGGGGTTCAGCTTCCTTTATTAAAACTTAGGGATAACACTGGTTCAAAGATCAGCTCCCTTGAGACTGGTGTTACCTTTCTTTTTCCCCAAATGGGCACTTGCCTTCAAGAAAATTTTCACAATGAGAAAATTTTCTGCCCCGGTTTGATGATTTTCTTTGTGGCCTGTCTTTCCGCCATCAATAATGTTCGTTTTCCCTGTTTCTAAATCAAAGAAAATTTTGTTAGTTTAAAAACATGGTAAGCGGTCATGCCACTCTTGTTGGGGATGGTTTCCTCTTTCTCCTTTCCCAGCTTTGTGTTCCATTATGCTATCAAAACTTGCTGGGGATGATATTAATTGTTGACACTGCCCATCCCTTTTATCAATCTCATCTTGAGGGGGACACCTTTCTTGACACGGGTTTTGCGCCTGTTCCTTCCTGACTTGTACCACTTGGGTGTACTAGTCAGATCCCGTCTTGCATAATCGGAAAGCTGATGGCCAATTTTGAAGTCATTTCCCACTGGTTCTGATCAAACAGACTCTAAGGGGAATGTTTCTTATGAAAGGAGGAAGATAGACAAAAGGGGAACTGAATAAAAGACAAAGGAAAAAGATGACTCTTTGACAAAAGAAACTATAAATAAAAAGCCTATCAAACGCCGATACTGACTCTAATAATCATGACATGCACATGTGGCCTATCCTCTGCCGTCAATCATCTTTCAAGATCTTCAATTGGCAATTCCCCATCTGATTCTCAATCTTATTCGACTTGTAGTGCCCGAAGGGTTTTCACTATCAAGCCTCTCTCATTTTGGTTTCTTTCTTTCAGCTTTCATCGCCTTATGGCGCTTGTGAAGGTTTTCACCGATAAGACTCTCTCATTTGTATCACTTTCCAGTTGGGGATTCGGAGTGTTGCCGGTATGACTCTTTCTGCTGGAGATTAGAGTCCTTTCTGCTGTGGAACAGAATGTTATGTTTGCCGGTAAGACTCTCATTTGTCTGACTTGGCATCTTTTGAAGACTGATCAGAAGGTCTTCCTTTGGACCGTAATGGGGTTTTTGGATAGGGCTAGAAAGAAAGGGTATTAAAGGCTCAAAAATGAATCGATTTTGGGTTATTAATTACAACTTTCAGAACTAGATTTATTTACAACAAATGCAACATTTGCCCCAGTTTCTTGCTTGGGGATTATTTTAATTGATTTTTTTTTTCATTTTTCAAAACTATGACCGAGCCGTGAAGCGCCTACGTATCCTCTTTGAGGAATCAGGTCAAACGTAGTTCCCAATTCCTCTTTTTCATTCTGACTTTCTTTTGTTTTTGTTTTTTTTTTTTGCGTTTTTTTTTATCATTTCTTTTCTTTTCTCTTTTTTTTTTCATTTTTCTTTTGTCGTTTTGCTATTCTTTTTTTTTTATCTTCCATGTTCGTATCTTCTAGTCGTTGCTATTGATTCCGAATGAGGGGTATGAAAGAAAAGTAAACAAGGCTCAAAAGGGGTAACGAAAGTAAACAAGGCTCAAAAGGGGTAACGAAGGATAAAGTGTTTAGGTAGCAGAACAAAATGCCTTCGTCATTCCAGTCTTCAAAACATGCCAAGTGCAAACAACACAATTAAACAATAGATTTATAGTCTCTTCCGATGGTGCTGGACTTGACAATTATGTTAAACATTTGCTTTTTCCTTTGTCATTTCTAAAGCATCGTTGGGCGACACTCTCATTATCATGAATGACCCTCATGCCAATTTGGCGAATCTTGCTTTTAACGGTTTTATTTGTGTTTTACTTGCCCTAGTTCCACATGACTCGAGCTCCAAATAATCTCAAACCGTCCTTATTTCCTTTAAATGTTCTGATCACCTTTTCGAGGTTTTATGATTAACTTTTAAGATTAGGCCCAAACTGTGTGCGCATGTCATGTCACTAGAATCGGCGTTGAATAAAAATGATAAAAGGACTAAACAAAAGAAAACTGGAAATAATAAAAGACCGGATTTTGCATTAGATTACCGGTGAGATGGTTTGAGAAAACAAAACAAACCGGAGTAAAATCCTAAACAACCTGGACAAAACTTAAACAGGCCGCTACGATAAAACGGAAAGATAAGCGGAAAGATATTGACACAAAACAATATCCGCATTACAATCCTAATAATCCGAACAACAGAAATGACAACAAAATAAGCCACCACAAGCTTCTCTCTTGTTAATCAAGGAACAGAGCGTCCTTCCACTTTATCAAGACTGGCATCTTAGCCACTGAGCTTCGCATCAATACTGCCAAGACCATTACGAGCTTCAATATCATCAACCTCCGTCACCAAGTTCCCACTAGGATTCGTGTGCTTCTGTTATAAAGCCTGATCCCCGCAGCGTGTGTATCATAGGATTCTGGGTGTCATTGTCCGGCTTACCACAAACCAACCACCTTAACTTTATTTGCGAAACAAACAGGTTAGAATGGACTCCGTCGGTCCTCATTAACAACATCTTTTTTTCTTTTTTCTTTTTCTTCTTTTTCGATTTTTTCGATTCTTTTTTTCTTTTTTTTTTCATTTTTCATTTTTCCTTTTTTCGATTTTTTCATTTTTTTTTCTTTTTTCATTTTTCCTTTTTTTCGATTTTTTCAATTTTTTTTCTTCTCTTTTTTTTGTTGTGGTCGAATCTTATGGAGATTGCCTACGTATCATGACCCCGCATGAATCAGACCTTGCGTAGTTCGGACCAATAAAAGATAAACAATAATAAACATTTTTTTTCAATTTTCATATTAAAACAAACTGGGTTTCAAAGGTTTGAAGATGACCTACAAACTCGAAAATCAAACGACCCACGTATTCTAATCAAAAGATTTGCAAACTTCAAAAACAAATGGCCAACTTCCTTCCTCCATTTGCTAAGACCCACGGTTATTTTTTGCAAATGTGGCCCCTTCCAAATTTCACATAAATTTTGAGGCCGAGGAGGATTATTTTATGACACTTTACAAACCTGTCCGTTCTTTTACGAAAATAACCTTTCGACAACTGAAAGATACTCTAAGGCTATTTTGGCAAGAACGGTTTAAGACACTGCCGAAGCTGTCTCGGCTTATTTTGACTAAAAATCCAAACGGTATTCACTGACCACTGACTCTTTTTTTTTCAAATTACAATGAAAACGTGGTGTTGCAAACACGGCCCTTCAGCACCTCGGGGACGAAGATTTTTAAGGCTGTGTGGGTCAACTGGACCAAATCTTAAAAAATGACCCAAAGGTGGTTGTTTATGCAAAGTCAGCCTTCCGGCGTCCCTTTCGGGAACATTCGGCTATTTATGACAAAACAGCATCACCCGACTTCTTTATGACAAAATTAAAATTTTGACATGTTTTTTATTATTATTATTATTTATTTGTTTTTGGCTATTTTTAGCAAAAGGTGGGGTTGGACCCGATGAGGGTTGCCTACGTATCTCACATCCGATGAGAATCAAACCCGAGTAGTTCGGGCAAATAAACTATTTTTGAGAAGACCCTTTTACAACAAACAAACAAACTATTATTTTTCATTCATAACAAACAAACAAACTAACACAAAACATTCCTTCTTTTCTTCTTTTTTTTCAAAATTTTGGCAGAGTTTCGACACTACTTGGACATTGTTTTTTTTCTAAAAAAATAAGTAGTTATATCTCTACACTGTTATTTTCTTCTCTTTTCACGATTTTCTAATTTATGGGAAATGATGACAACATACAAAATCTTTTTGAGTTTTCAATGCTCCCTTTTTATTTATTATTATTTTTTGTTATTATTTTCAAAAATGTGGTATGGGAGACATAGAGATATCCAAGATTTCTTGGATTCCACAAATGTTCCCCATGTGCTTTTCCCAAAATATGAAGCATGGGGTACATGTGGAATACCAAGGCTTCTTGAATTCCACAATGTTCCCCATGTGCTTAATTAACATAATACAACTTTCTTATTTAACGTGATCAACATGATAAGGAGTGCCATTTGTCCTCAACTTTCATTGGTCCGCCAAATGACCCATTCACCCTTGAATAAATACAACATGTAGCACATAGGATGCCAAAAGATGGTCCATTATTTTCAGGTTGCTTGTCCTAGACGGACCCAACCCCTGTGTTGAGTCCCCTAAGTCAAATGCAACGTAATGCAAATAAGCGTTCCTACTAGGGATCCGGCATGAAGTCACGTTATTCTATGTTCAAAAACCTGGGTATATGTTCTAGACTGTGTACCCGAGCGGACAACTCGAGTCGAGGAGGGGGCTACGTACCGGGGACCCGCGAGATCGTCCGGCTTTGTAACTTGTCCGGCCTCTTTCTTATTTCAGGTATTGACACTAACAGAATAGGGAGTCTCGACCAGCGAGCTTCTCCCCGGAGGTAAGAAGAGAAGGGTTTCGGCACAGTTTATATGTACAGTTCAAATAATATCAAAGCGGTAAAAGCAGCATTTAGCACATTAGGCTCAAACATGTAAAAATCAGATAAAACCAAATATAACAATTTATCTAAGCTCGAATTTCTAACCCTGAACCAGTGGTTCTGGGTTTTAGTCTCCGGTGGAGTCGCCAGAGCTGTCACACCTCCTTTTTCCGCACCCGAGAGGGCACAAGGGAGTTTTTTCCAATTAAAGGACAATCGAAACGGGATTGGTTTATTTATTTCAGAGTCGCCACTTGGGAGATTTAGGGTGTCCCAAGTCACCAATTTTAATCCCGAATCGAGGAAAAGAATGACTCCATATTACAGTCTGCGTACCAGAAATCCGGATAAGGAATTCTGTTAACCCGGGAGAAGGTGTTAGGCATTCCCGAGTTCCGTGGTTCTAGCACGGTCGCTCAACTGTTATATTCGGCTTGATTATCTGATTTTATACAAATATGAACTTATGTGCCAATTTTATCTTTTAACCGCTTTTATCATTTAATGTTATTTTTATCAAGAATTGCAACATCGTGGAAAACACACCTCGAACCACGTTACAATCAATGTACCCGTGGTTAGAGCTACGTTTCAACTCTGTTGAGATTGGGATTTGGGTCACATAAATGTGCACCCGAGTTTAGGAAGAATAAATTATTAAAGGCGTGCCTAACGCAACTAGCGTATTGTTATTTTGGGGAAGGCCGTAAAATTCGCTAAACGGCCTGTCTCGAATTCTAAGTTTTTTAATATATATACATTTCGAGGGCCCCGCAGCTTGTGCATTTTTGTTCGTCGAGGCTCGTCTCATTCCCTATTTTAAAAAAAAAATGCAACGTCATGGAAATGCATCTCAAACCACGTCACAATCAATGTACCCGTGATTAAAGACACATTTCGACTCCGTTGAGATTTGGATTTGGGTCACATAAATGTGCACCCGAGTTAGGGAGAATAAATTATTAAAGGTGCGTCTAAAGCGACTAGCGCATTATTATTTTTGGGTAGGGCCGTGAAATTTGCTAAACGGCCCGTCCCGGAATCTAAGTATTTAATACATATATTTTGTGAGGGCTCCGCAATCTGCACATCTTTTATGTGGCGAAGCTCGCCTCGTTTTTTATTTATTTATTTTTCAAAAGAAAAAGGATAAGGCTAAAATAACTACATTTTTGCTACTTTGCGAGGTCATGGGTTGTAAATTGAACTTATTTAATGGAACAAGTATTTTTCCGCGGAATTAAGATTGCTACTATAATTTTAACATTATTACTACATGCATAAACAACTATTAAGACAAACTAAAATAATTAACACCTTTCGGAATGTGTATAAACACCCATTGCAACAAATATTTGGATAACAATAATCTGAGCATGAAGAAACAAAATGCCGAATAACTACTTAAAATAACGAAACAGAGGAAAAGACTTTCACGGTCAAATTTCAATGCATACGGAGTTAATTAACAAGAAATATCAATTCACACAACATCATATGTATATATCCCGCTTACTTGCATACTATCCACATGAACTAAGACTGTATTTCAACAAAATACATATACATATTACTAACAGCAAATATGAAGGACACGGGCAGAGATGACCTACTTGAGATTAACGTCTGGCGCGTTGGACATGCGACGAAACCTCGGACAACAACCTTGACGTACCGGACCTCGACGAACCAAAGACGACCTCAACGGACTGAAACAGAAAGCTCAGACCAAGACTGTCAACGACCCGAGGTGTTGGCTGACTGCTAGTTTTATTCTTTTCGACGCAACGGATTGATACGAGAAGTTAAAGCAGAAGGGGTCGTTTGGATGTGAGGAAGAAGCAGGTATGGAGGTGATGAAACGAACAACTGCAACAACGGCTGCTCGGCAACGCAGCCAATGCGACTACAGCTGCTGCCCAATCAACGAAGCGACAGTAGGGTCGACGGGGCTGAACGGAGTTTACTGTGCGTTGGACGATGCAGCAGCAATAGCTGCTGCTTGACGGGGACTAAAGGGTTGTTTGGGCAAGGTGATGAGGCTGCAATGGTGGAGTTCAGTGGGAAGATGCTGGCGAGGGTTATGGCGTTTGGACGCGAGGGAGTGGGGTTGATTCTGCTACTGGTCGCGATGGAGATTGGAGGAGAAGGAGTGGTCGTGGGCTTTGTTGGTTCTGCAGGTGGTCGACGGAGTGATGGTTGAGGATCAATGACGACGAGGGGGAAGCTGGTGGTTTGACGGTGTGAGACGATGAGGGAGTCGGGCTGGTATGCTGGTAGCGGGCAGTAGGTCGACGGGCCTGTTTGGTGGTAGTTCCGGCGTTGGGGGAGTGGGGTCGAGTCTTTGGGCGATGGCGTTTGGAAGGGTGCAGTAGGGTTTTTGGTTTTTCAAAAGGAGGAGGAAGATGAACAGTGCTCCTCCTCCAAAATTTTCCAAAATCCCCTCCAAAAATCTCCTCCTCCTTTCCTGTGTTTGCCCGTGCATTTGTAGCACTTGCCAAGGAAAATGAGCCCCACGCGTGGTGGGGTTCAAGACTTGTGTCCCCCACGCGTGGTGGGGTTCCCCGTGTGTCGTGTTCCGTCCGTGTTTCCCACGCGTGTCCCCCATGTGTGGTGGACTCGGATTATCATGGGCTAGGTCCGAAAATTAGGCCTAAAACCGGGTAGTTTGAACCCGAATATTATTCTTTTGCCCGGATCCGAGAATAAGAATACGACGTTGCTTAACTAATCCTATGTAAGCAAAATAACTACAAAAAATAAGACTAATATTTAAAACAAAACTATATCTTTTTTAATATTTTTTCAAGATTAAAAATAGCTACAAAATATTAATAAAACTATTTTTTTGTAATTTTCGTTTTTATATAAAGATAAAATATAAAGTAATATTTTTTGTATTTTTTCAAAAAATTAAAATGACTACAAAACATTAATAGAACTATATTTTTGGTAATTTTCGAAATTATATAAAGTACAAAATAATGTACTATTTTTTTGTATTTTTCAAGTTTCTGAGAAATATATAAACTAAAATTTATATATATATATATTTGTAATTTTTTCCTTTTGCGACGAAATAAAGTAAAGTAGTCCAAATAGCTATATTAGACCCAATTTCAAATATTTACGCTAAAGATATGAAAATTCTTGGGGAGGGTCAAAAATCAGGTGTCTACACCTAACACCTTCTCCCGGGTTAACAAAATTCCTTATCCGGATTTCTGGTGCGCAGACTGTTAAACAGAGTCATTCTTTTCCTCGATTCGGGATTCAACCAGTGACTTGGGACACCATAAATCTCCCAAGTGGCGACTCTGAAATAAATAAATAAATCTCGTTTCGATTGTCCCTTAATTGGAAAAACTCCCTTCCGCGCTCCCTCTGCGGGGGCGCGGGTGAAAAAGAAGGTGTGACAATATTAGATAGGTAACATGTCTTATTTTTATAGGACCAATTTCATATTTTAAGCAGACGTAGAGCTATAATTTGAAGTTTGTAAGTTTAGAATTTTAGTTCTTCTAAGCTACCGAGTTAGTTCTAAAGTAATAATTTGTACATGTTCAATGAGGTTCTAAGACAAATACGATTTACACCAAAACTCTCAGATTTGACCGAATTCATTGTCGAAAGCCTAGCTCCGTCATTGATTTTGAAAGTTACGTGTAATATCCTCCGGGTATCGTGCTAGTGTAAAAAATTCTTTATACTAACGATGTATATAACCTAGCTCATTTTTATAACAATGGTATTTTAATCGGCACGAGTGGTTTAGCCACATAGAGTGAAGGGTGTCCAGGAACACCTTTCATCGAAAAATTATGTTATTTTATAAAAAATTAATTAAATTATGTATATAGGTCAAAATAATTTTTTATAAATAAATATTGACCGTTGAATACATTTTACAAAATTTTTGGATTCGCCACTGGTCAACTCCTCATGTTTTTGTCACAACTGAAATTTGCATAATCTAAAAAAATTACACCTGCTATAATTTCTCTTAGTACAATTATATTGCTCGTTAGATTTATATAAAAAAAAAAAAATATTAAAAGAGAAGATTTCACATGTAAAAACAATTGCCAATATGAGTTAAAGGTTAGACTTGTAATTCTTGGTTCCGTAGTAGTAACACTTTAAACTCGATCATTAAATTAAGATCATATCGTAGACGGAAAATGAGACCGATGTTATGTTTTTGTCTAATTGATAGAAAAGAGTTTATGTTCCCATAAAAACAATTATGATCATATTTTCTAAGATTAACGGCAGAGGCAAAATCAAAATTTGAGGGTTATAAGTTTTGAACATGCCTTTAAACTCATCACTTGTCTTAGTTAATGGGTTAATATATACATAAATTTAACGAAATTTTTAATACAAATATAGAATTTAAGTAAAGCTATTGTGTGCGTTCGAAGCTGTACCTAATACTCTAACTCTACCACTGATTCAGAGGGATAGGTATGATTAGTGGTGGCAAAATGGTTAAAAGAAAACAATTATTCACCCATATTATTCATTAAAAATGGATTAACTAATATTTTTTTTTAAAACGTGTCAAATATGAATAAAAATCATATTACCCATAATGAGTTTAACTTTTACATTTGTATGACCTCAAATTAGGGGTTTCTCAAGTTTAGCAGACTAGAAATTCTCATATTCAAGAAACCATGGATAATATGAATATCTATATTATCTGCCGGTTAACCCATTTTTTATTCGTATTAAATATGGATCGGATCACATAATTTATCCGTTCTTGCATTACTCATTTTGACCCGACCATATTCGATCCGACCCTCCACTTTCCATCCCTAGATATGATAATGCATGAATAATAATGAGAATTTTTTAGTTTGACCGTTGAACGGATCTAAGCATGAACAAAGTCACTTTGACTGGGGTGCACGTGTGGGTGCACGTATGCGAATCTCATTACATGTGTCTTTGCTGTACTTAGGCTGTTAAAAGAATGACGGTGTGCCACGTAAGAAGCACATGATGTTGGTCATGACATAGTTTGCAACTTGATTAAAAATAATAAATAAGCTTGTTTAATGTTTTTTTTTTTAATATAACATGACATTTTTGGTTATTTAAAGAAAAATTATCATACATAAGGGCGCGGAAGGAAATTGGATAGGAAATTACAAAGTAGGGAATTAAACTTTTACTAACATGTGAAAATTCAGACACCCAACCAATTAAACTGCTAAGATTTTCGATTTATTTTGTTTCTTTTCTCGTGCTTTTTCTTATTTTTTGAGGGAATCTAATTATGCTCATTTTGTGGTTAATTTAAGGGTTCTTGTACATGTTTATGAAATTGAATATTTTTGTTTTGTTTTTAGATATTCTGAAGCTTGCTCGAAATAAAGTAGGCGTTTGGACATAAAAACTATAATTTTTGAAGAAAAAATAATATTTAGAGATAGTTAATTTGAAAAATAGTATTTAAAATTTGAAATTATGTTTGAACATGCGTTTCACTTGAAAAAATGTTGCACTTTTGTGAGTGGGAAAAAAACTTAAAAATTTTGGATTTTTCGAACATTTCAAAAACTTGTAAAATTTAATGGACAAATATACTTTTGCAAAAAAAGAAAAAGAAAGAAAAAAAAGAGAAAAAAGAAGAAGGGAAAAACGGGTCCATTAATGTTAATGATGATTGCTTTCCTTTTCCGAACATAGTTAGTCCCTAAAATGATCAGTGCTTGGAAAAGGTTAGCCAAGTTGAAGAATTAATTATGGAGTTGTAGCCAACTAACATAAATACAATGATTAGACACAAGTGATTAGTTGAATAATTAAGAAATTAAAGCTAGCTAGCTAATGTGTGATATACACATGAAATTCGGAATAAAAATGAGTTATCAATAATTGTCTGTCAAATCATGTCGTTGTCGGAAACCAAATCCTTAATAAGTGGTCTTGAGCCTCATCATTTGTTGATTAACATCATTAGGATTTACGTCTCTATTGTTATTTTTATTAACATAAAATAATGTTAATTATTTATTACATATTTAATTAGTTACTAAATCTCTTGGAGTGCTAGAATAGTCACTCAAAACCAGGGCCGTATGCACCTTATTGCATGTGGTGTCACAAATACCACTTCATCAATTGTTTTATCAGATATATATAAAGAAAATAAAAATATTAAGGATAATTATAAAAATAATACCGCATGTTATTATAATAATTTATTCATTAATTTGCTTCTTTAAATTATGATACCGTTGTAAATTATTTTGCATAGAAGAGAGAGCTGAGGGGCACGTTCTTGAGGAATTTATAAACATGCATGCGATACTTTAGCTAGAAAAGAGTAGACAAAAGTTGAAGAAAGGATTAATTTGTAATTTTCTCTTTTCTCGAACATTGTTTACTTCTCCTTTTTTACTCGCATGTATACTTTGATTAATTCAAATTTGCAGCGCGTAAAGCCTCTTAAAGAGAAAAATCAATATTTATTATTAGAATTTTTTTCATTCTCAAAACTCCATGTCTACCTCTTCCATTTTTTCTTTCTCAATTTGTTTGTACAATACTCCCTTCGATCTACTTTAAATGCTTATCGCTTCACTTTTAAAAAATCAAGAAAACATTATTTTGTGTTCAAATACACTCTTGCTAAAGTAAATAATTTATATAATTTTTTCAAATGTCTCTCAAAACTTATCTTGAGGAGAGATAAATAATAATGTAATCAAATAATTTTTATGATTAATTTTATGATAAATAATTTTGTTAACGTGTGTGTCAAATTTATAAACCATAATTAAGAAAAAATTGAAAGAGTGTAAAAAAAAATAGGGGATCTTTTGCAAATACCCACCCACCATAAACTATTTACCTATTCCTACTCATAAAGTTTTTTCTCTATCCATTTTTTTAGTCAAGCCAAGCCAAACCGAGCCGAACCAAGCCAAGTCGAGTCAAGTCAAGCTAAGCTAGGTTAGGTAATTAGTTTTAATTGAGTAGATATATATTGTAAATAATTTTCAAATGGAAGGAGAATGGTAGTTATTTTAAGTTCAACGGGTATTTTGCATAAATTGCTCAAAAGAATTTATAAACAATTATTGGAGGTATTGGGCGACACGTGGGACAGCTATCACGCCACCTGTGGGGACACTTTTTCCCACAATCCTCCGACATCTTGTCCCTAAGCCATTTATTAATCATGATTTGTGGATATTTTAATATTGAGCTTAGACCACTTTTTGGTTATTTGTAGACTCATTAGTGCAGCCGGACCTAAATTAGTTTCTTAATTACGATATCCTTACAGACGAAAAAACTAATATAAAAAATTAAGAATCTAAAGCTAGTGTATTTGCACCAATCATTTTGGTTTTTCTTTTTTTTCCACACGCCAATCATTTTTGTTATTATTCCATATCTGTTTCCTATTATGGGAATGATTTGGCAGGATACTTGTTTGAATTGTTTTTTTCTTGGCCCACGTCTCCACTTGCTTATTAGGGTTTGCTACAAATGCAAAAATTAATGTAAAAATAGTACAGTATAGCCAGTTTTCGGATTGATCATTCAAAAATAGGCAGCATTTACGAAGTCAATGAAAATAGCCACTATTTTGCTTCAATAGAGACCGGTCCAACATAATATACTGAAGTTCGGTGCACCTATGTATGAACTCCAGCATATTATGCTGGACTGATATACTTTGCTGACTCCAGTATAATATACTGGAGACTGGAGCACCGGTGCTCCAAACTTCAGTATATTATACTGGACAATTATACTTGCTGGAACTCCAGTATATTATGCTGGAGTTCTATTGTACTTATGCTGGAGTTCCAGCATACTTATCCTGGACTCCAGTATAATATGCTGGAGTTCAAGCATACTTATGTTGGAACTCCAGTATAATATACTGGCGTACTTTCCGGGTTTTGAACAGTGTTTTCGCTCAGATTTATCTTTACATGAAAAGTGGCTAAATTTCGATTACTTTTGAAACTGAGCTATTTTTGAACGACCAGTTGTAAATCTGGCTATTTTTGAATTTCTCCCAAAATTAATTCTTATTCATTACTCTTCTGGCCCATTTAAGTGATTTTTTTATTTTTTTTATTTGTAGTCCACAATATTTGATTTTTTCAGATATCAAGAAGTACTTAACTTCTTCTTTCCAAAGTTGTCCTTTGAGTAAAGAACATAGGAATAGTTTGTTATATTTTCAATGAGCAAATTAAGGTTAATATGGTCAATTTCTTCGTTAATTAATGCTAAAATGTGAATTCTTTAATATGTGTGTGAAAAGAGCCAAAAATCACTTAAAGTGGATCGGAGAGAGTAGTAGTTAGGGGCGGAGCTACAAGATTAACTATGTGATCGGTTGAATCCTGTAATTTTTGTTTCGGAATTAGTTACTAATACTTTATGTTCTTATCATAAAATTTGGAACCCAACAAGTTTAAATTTTGGCTCCGTCTTTGGTTGTAGCAGTTATTATATTTAACTTATATTTTATTAAATTTTAATGTTATAACATGAATGTGCTTAATTAATGACGAGTTTGAAGTGCTTGATTTTAAAATGATTCCAAGTTCAGTTTTATGTGAAGATATTACTATTGAAAATCAGGCTAATGATTAGGTAATATGTTTATAGTCATCATTATTAAATATATAATTATATGGAACTTAAAATAAAATAAAATAAAAAAGGCTTAATGATTAGGTCATGTTCATCGGCTCCCTGTTGAACTTCCTGTGGACAGCCCTACGACATTCATAAATAAATTTCCTAAGGAAAAGGAAAGAAGAAGGAAGCATCAATGGCTGAGGTATCTTCTTAATTTATACATGCACGCTTGCCTGTAGAGGCAGATCCAGGATTTGAAGGTTGCGGGTGCCACTACACATTATCCACTAGCCACAAAAATCGAATAGGAAAAATGGATCGATTAAGTTAGTTTTTAATTAATCCAATTAAGTTTTTTATTCACGAATGACCAAATAAGTTCACTTTTAGTTCAACTTTTTAACACTTGATTTAATTATATTCTAGAATAAAATATAGAAAATTAATATGTGATGAAAGCCGCCTCCAATTAAAAAGAAATTCTTAAGGAGTATCTTAGTTATTATATATTCTTGTGTTTGATTGGGTTAATTTTTTTTTATTTAACTGTCGAGTTATATGACAATTATTTTCAAAGGAAAATTTTTAAATTTTCAGTCTGAGAATCAATTCAAAACCTATATTAGTAAGGATTTTTTTTTTCAAAAGTCAATAAATAATACAACTCAAATGATACTCCAATACATAAATTAATGTTGTATCATTAAAAAGATATAAGCTACATGTTATCGAGAATCATTTAAAATTATGCATCAAACGAAATTGCTCATAAAATAAGGTATAATTTTAGGTAGCAAAATGAAGGCTAATGTAAGAAAATTTAAAAAAGATAAAAGATAGAGAGAGTTAGTACCAAATAACAGAAGAGGATCTTAAAAATAAAAATGAAAAAAAAGAAAAAAAAACGTGCCACCTCGACCCTCTAAAGTAGATCCGCCCCTGCTTACCTGGATTATTATTGAAAGAAATCATTTCAACGAATTTTTATAATTGGTATTTAAATTTTTAATTTTTTTATAAATTATTATATTGATAAACGATGTTACTTATATTTATACCTAATAATGTTATTTTACTTATTATTTATATATAAATATTTAATAAAAAAAAATTCAACAAAGCAGAATCTCATTTGAGGCATGGTATATTAGACAATAGTTCTTTACTTTTATAACTATGTGAAAAATAATATTCCAAAGCACTAAGAATGGCGGGGATAATATTGCTTTTGTTACTTATTTGACATCATCATAATCGAAACAGCCTCTCTGCTCTATCAGAGTAATGGTAAGATCTGCGTACATATATTACACTCTCCAGATCCCACTTTGTAAGATTTTACTAGGTAGTTATTGTTGTTGTTGGCATCATCATAATATTTATACAATTCTTTTAGAATTTAAATTCATTGAACTCTTTTAATTTTTGCTATGCTATTTTTCTATCAATTCATTTCATTATTTTCCGTTTGTAACTAAAATAATATAATGTTTTAATCACAGAATCAAGATTTAAAGTTTATGAGTATATTTGCCATAATATTTATAGTTTATTTTAGTTACTGTATTCGTAATTAAATATTTATAAATATTTAATAAAATGTTTGATGTAAATACTGTGTTCAAGCAAAAAATATTCAGCTCGATCGAGCACATACGTATAATATGTCAGTTCTGTCCCTGGTTCTATTCCAATGATATGATGAAATGATATTACTCCTCTATTTTTAATACTCTAAGGAGTGGTTTGATATGAGGTATAAGTAAAAATAGTGATGAGATAAAAATTTAATATCATATTAATATTTTGTTTGGTTAACAAATTTGGAATTAGTTATTTCGGGACTAAAATTAGTATCGGGATAACTTATACTTTGTAGGGGATGAAATAATTAGTGTCGGGATAACTTATAAATTCTTCTTAGAAATTATGCAATTGTCATTTTTAATATAACATACCAAAAAGTAAATAAAAAAATACCAGGATAACTAATTCCAACAAAACTAATCCTAACATAACTTATTCCAGTATAAGCCATATTCAAACTAACCCCTAAGGAGTGATTTAGTATGAGGTATAAGTAGAAATAGTGTTGGGATGAAAATTTAATATCACCTTAATACTTTGTTTGGTTAATAAATCTGGGATAAGTTATCCCGGGATTAAAATTAATACATACTCCCTCCGGTCCAAAATAAGTGATTTTTTGGCCTTTTTCTTGTGGTCCAAAATAAGTGATTTTTCAGATTTCAAGAATGAATTAATTATTTTTTTCCTATATTGTCCCTGGAGTAAATAGTGTTGGAATATGTGTTAGGAGTATTTATGTGAGATAATAAAGGTTAATATGGTCAATTCCATTGGTAATTAATGCTAAAAGGTGAATTTCTTAATCTGTGTGAAAACATCCAAAAAATCACTTATTTTGGAGCGGAAGGAGTAACTTATACCTTGTAGGGGTGGGATAATTAGTACCGGAATAAATTATACCTTCTTAGAAATTATGCAAATATTATTTTTAATATAACATACCAAACAGTGGATAAAAAACAATCCCAGCATAACCTATATTCAAATCAAACAACCACCTTGAATATGAGGAATTAAAAAGAAAATAAAAAGGTGAAAAGAAAAAGGAAAGTGCTGATGAATTCACACGCGCGAGAAAAACGTGGAAAGGCTATGTGGGGCCAGAAAGAAAGGCAAGTAAAGAGGACGTTATAGTGGGGGAAAGGAAGAAGAGTTCAAATGATTGTATAGAGATGTCATGTCGGGTAATAAAGCGACAATAGGACATAACACGCACGAGCTCCGTATGTTTCCTGGGACCCACACACGCACAAACACAGTAGGGATTGTCTGTTTGAACAGTCATCTCATTTGTCACAATAATTAATGAATCAGGGCAACTTTAGATACATAGCTGCAATAGAGTTTATAAGGGCCCGTTTGGATATATGAAATTTTTCATATTTTTTTGAAGAAAATATTTTTTAAAAAAATTAATTTTCACTTAAACATAAATTTCGGAAGTTTTAAAAATTTGATAAAAAATTATTTTTCAAATTTTTTATTCAAATCACTCGCAAAAATTCAAAACAACTCAAAATTATATTAATGTCCAAACAAACTCTAATTGTCAAATACCATTTTTACTTGAAATTGATTTTCACTTTTTTTTTTTTTTTGAAATTTTACAATTTTTATGTCCAAATGTGCACTAAGTTTCATTGAATTTAATAATTTTAGTTCAAAGTTTATTTTGATTTTAAATAAATTTATTGTATGGTATATTAATTTAAAATTTTATAACTTGAAATAATTAAAAGCTTAAATTCATTTAAATTTTAAATTAATGATTCTGAATTTGATCTCTATGAATAAAAAATTAATAAAAAATATTTTTCCTTTTATTGGGTCGTATACACTGTAAATATAAATTAATTGATAATCTTAAGATAAATATCGAAGATCAAATAAAAAATTAAACAATGAAATCTTAGATATGTTAGAGAGATCAGAGGCAAAATTAAAATTAATGTTTATGAGTTATAAATATTAAGATTGAGATATTATTTAGAATTAATTTTTTTATACTTAGGGCAGACCCAGTGCACTAAACTTTTGCTATGCACAGAGCTTGATGAAAGGCCGAACCATAAAAATCTATTGTATGCAACCTTAACCTAAGTTTCTACAAAATTTTGTTTTTATGGCTAGTGGCAGAGCCACATTCAACCAAGGGGTGTCAACTAACACTTCTTCGGCGGAAAATTATATTATAGTGCTAGATAATTTTTCTTATTATATATATATTTATTATAAATTGACTCCTCTTGATTTTATAGTATATTTAATTTCTTATATTTTGATATCCCTTAATGAAAATTTTGACTTCTAGCTCGTTTGGCCAAACTGCAAAAATTAACTTATTTTGAGAAGTGTTTTTTTTCAAAAGTACTTTTGGTGAGAAACAATTTGTGTTTGGCTAATTAGTTTGAAAAACACTTCTGAGCAACAATTAGTGTTTGGCCAAGCTTTTAAGTGTATTTTTCTCAAAAGTGCTTTTGGAGATGAACTATTTTTTTCTCGTTTCCTAAAAGTACTTCTGCTTTTCCTCAAAAATACCTTTTTTCTTTCCAAAAATTTAGCCAAATACCTTAATTTTTTTCTAAAAATACTTTTGACCAAAAAAGTACTTTTGGCCAAATAAGTTATTCGTTAGTATTTACGGTTCGAACCGATAACCTTTCGTAAAACTAAATTCAGCCGAACTCAGAGTTTTAACTTCCAACTCCAACCTTAACCTTAAAGGAAAACTACGTGTAAACCAAGATGTTTGGTCCACGTGAGTTCTGGGACAAAGTAAACTTAAGATAAAGGGAAAAAACAAAGGACGATGATGATAATAGAGAAGAAGGGTTTTTTTCTTTTTAGTTTTTACTTCCACGCTTCTCTCATTTCTCTTCACGTGAATTCCACTCTCTTCTGTTTCCTTGTCTCTTCACTCCTTGGCCCCACATTTATCTACCTCTTTCCTTAGCCGTATCTCTACTCATATTTGATTTTGGCTTCGGCTTTAACATAACAATTAGGGTGGACGTTCGGGCAATTCGAATGACATATAAAAATTTTAGTTTAGATTTTTGATTTTCGAACTGAAAAAATGACAATTTAAATCTAATTCAAATAAGCATAGATTTGATTAAATTTTTTAAGTTTGATTTCAAATTAATTGGTTTGGATATTTTGATTTTTTAGTTTTAAGTTTATAAGTTAAGTTTTTTTTTTTTTTACAAAAATAAATATTCAAATGAAGTACTCATGTAAAATTGCCTGAAAAATTCCTCATTCTCACCGCAATCATCCAAATTAAGTATTCAAATAATGAAATTATTATCAAAAAAATATAATAGAGACATTAATATGGCCGATAAGAAGTAAAAATAGTAAAATCAAGTCCAAATAAAAAATATTCTCACAATAATATAGTAATTAATATTGAGTATATGAGATAATATCTAATGGGTAGGGTAGACATATGGATAATGAACGAAATATAAAGTATAAGAATTTCAGACTTTCAGATATCCAAAAATTCGAAGTACCAAATCCAATATCCAATCCAAAATTCAAAAAATTTAAAAATTAAATCCAAAACCTAATCCGTAATCCAAAAATTCAGACTAATTCGAATTTAGATTTGGATTTCGGATTTGCCCAAACTATGCCCACTCCTAATAACAACTCTATTTTTGCTCATCTCATAAGTATATACGCAATGACAATGGTTATATTAATAACAGATTCAATATAATTTCATAAGTGGAAATTATGAAGAATGGTACATATATAACTTTAGTTTTATCTTGCGAAGGCAAAGAGAGTGTTTACAATAGACCCTCGGCTCAAACAAAGTATAGTCACAACAGTAAAAAAGGAAGGAAACAGCCCTAGCATTTGTCCGACCAATCATTCCGCTGGCATCTCGCATTCACGCCCCCGTTTGACTGTTGATAATAGGCTATAATTATGTAGTTTAGCTACAATTTACGCCCCAACTTTGCTATACTTTATTGTTATATGAATGTTAAATGACAACAAATAGCTCTAATTATGAACTTTGTGCTTTGTAGGAGCAATTCCTCACTATGAGGACATTAAAGAGTGTTTGGAGTTAATTTAGGGCAAAGAAGGCCAATCGTAGGTGAGTGTGCACAAAAGAAAAAGGAAAAATGGAAGACAGATTGCACTCCAAGAGCGCGGGCCAACCGCGACCGCGCTCGTCAGGCAGAAGAGATGGCGGTATGCGCGGTCCAACCGCGGCCATGCTCGTTCCTCTGAGGAACTTTATTTCAGGGGTAAATTCGTAAAGTTCAGGGGTGACTCTCTTTGACCTATAAGAAGCCCAACTCGCCCAAAAAGGAGGTATCAAGGTTTTTGAGGCAAGAATAAGCAAAAAAGCAAGGCGAAAGATTCGACATAGAGTTTTTACCCTTCTTCTTCTTGTTTTTATCATTGATGATGAATTCTATCATTATGATTGTGAATACGATTATGCATAGCTAAACTCCTAATCTAGGATTGTGATGGAACCTCTTGGAGGATGAATTTCTCGTTATGTTAATATTGATTTGCCATAATATTTTCTCTGTTTGTTCAACTATATTGTTTCCTGCCCTTTATTTGTGATCTGGAATGAATCTGCTTGTATCTGAAGGACTATAATGGCAGTTGCTAAGTTATCAGCGGTGGGTTGTTCCCAATCATATAGTGTTGATTCTGGCACAAGGGGTACCACACCCTGATCGTTTCGGTCATCCAGGTTGTTTCTATTGTTTGGGTCATTCATATTGTCTCTGTTGTTTAGATTATCGTCTTCCATGTCTGGTCAATTTTTTCAGGATCTGATAATGCTTCGAACAATTCACCAGTTCTTGAGGAGTTTCTAGGCATGCACCTATAACAACCATGACTACAAGCGTTAGAATTTCAATGGTCAGTTTAAATTGAAGAACCAGAGAAAATATTATGGCAAATCCATATTAACAAAACAAGAAATTCATCCTCCAAGAGGTTCCATCAAAACTTTAGATTAGGAGTTTAGCTATGCATAATCATATTCACAAGCATAACGATGGAATTCATCATCAATGATAAAAACAAGAAGAAGAAGAAGGGTAAAAACTCTATGCCGAATCTTCCGCCTTGCTTCTTGCTTGTTCTTGCCTTCAAAAACCTTGATACCTTCTTTTCGGGCGAGCTGGGCTTCTTATAGGTCAAAGAGAGTCGCCCCTGAACTTACGAATTTACCCCTGAAATAAAGTTCCTCGTAGGAATGAGCGCGGGAGTATTTCTCATATAGGGCAAAAATCACGTGCTTACAGCGGTTGGACCGCGCATATCGTCATCTCTTCTGCCCGACGAGCGCGGCCGTGGTTGGCCCCCGCTCCTGGAGTGCAATCTGTCTTCCATTTTTTTCCTTCTTCTTTTGCGCACACTCACCTCCGATTGGCCTTCTTTGCCCCAAATTAACTCCAAACACTCTTTAATGTCCTCATAGACAGGAATTGCTCCTACAAAGCACAAAGTTCATAATTAGAGCTATTTGTTTTCATTTAACATTTATATAACAATAAAGTATAGCAAAGTTGGGGCGTAAATAGTAGCTAAACTACATAATTATAGCCTATTATCAATACCACACACTTAAATCATTGCTCGTCCCCGAGCAATCAAACCATACTCTACAGAGGTCTCCTTCACTAAGCAACTTCTCTAACTCATCTCACCAAGAACATATTACATGGATTGAGCCCAGTAGTGTAACATCTTCGCCTCAAGAGTTGACTCTCACATGCCACGTAATATTCCTAACTTACTCACTTACTCTAACACAGAAGTCAAGATTTACCTTTCCTTCATGAATCAAATGCCCTCACATTGCAAATGAGAGTAGTTCCACAAGCAATAAAAGTTAAGAACAATTAGGAACTCAAATAGAAAAAATTCACTAACTCTCAAAAAGTACATTCATATGCCACAAAAGATGCACCATAGGCTTGACCGTAGTGTACTACTCTACTAATCGAGCTCATTCAGTCTAGGATCAAGTAAGACTTTATTTGGTTGTAATGTAGGCTAAGAGACGGGTAGGATACATTTAGATATAATAGTGACTATACCTCCCTAAGCACTTTAATACATATACTTCAACATTTAGAACCCCACACTTATGTCGAACCATGACTCCACCCTCACATTAATATATATTAACTCCCTACTTCTTTAGGTAAACTTACATCAAGAGCCACCACATATCGAAGAATATTTTTCACAACAATACAACTTTTTTTTTCTTTCTTTTTCAATTCAAGTGGATCTTATTTATTCAAAACCGTGCACCTTTCTCCTTATTTCATTAGTTCCACTCAAAAGCCAAAACAACCGCCTCGCACTTTAACTTTTACCAAGATCATCACAATTTAAATGCTCACGAGAGGTGAAAAAGTTCAAATAGATGGTAAATTCAAACAAATGGGTAAGACTTGTAATGTGGTTGCCAAAGAAACAGGATTACAAGCTCAAAGGGGTTAACTACGATACATAACATTTAGGCAGGTAAAATATACATATTTGGCTCAACAAAGAAACGCCTATATCACTTTCAAGACTGAACAAAACTACGATTTCGCTTTGCAAACACACATGACAAGTTCTAGGCATCAAATGCAGTACACATAATACAACAAATCTCACACACACATGGCACACGACTCACTTCATATTGGATCATCGAAACACTCTAGTCAGAGTACTTAAGTCAAGTTAAGAACATGCAATTTAAGACACTCTAACAAGAATCAACAACTGATCCTAAGCGTTACACTAAAGTATCTACTGTATTCAAGGCGTAACAACATTAAGAGATCCTCTTTCCATCTCAGCCCATAGCCCATAAGTACCTAAAACATTAAAACTAACTACACCTGGTTCAAACAAAACCCTTAGAAAAGAATCGTGGTCCAAAGAAAAATCAAGGGGGAATTGATACACTACCTACAAAAGAAAATCTTTTCTTCTCTTTTTTTTAGATCGACTTAGACCCGCAAGAAACTCGTCGTTCGGGGATGTAGTTATATATAGGTTAGTCTTAGTGGGTCATTGGCTCCACCTATTATCTCCTTCTACGACATAGGGCAACTCAGTGCACTAAGCTCCCGCTATGCGCGGGGTCCGGAGAGGTCAGATCACAAGGGTCTATCGTACGCAACCTTACCCTGCATTTCTGCAAGAAGTTGTTTTCATGGCTCGAACCCGTGACCTCCTGGTCACATAACAAAAACTTTACCAGTTACGCTAAAACTCTCCTTTTATAATCACAACAATATTTAAAAAAATAGTAGTAAAAAAATTATTAAAAAAAAAGACAATAACAACAGACATAATAAAATATAGTATATATTTAACTAAGCAAAGCCAGTAAGCCAGGCCCCATGTTATCGTTCCATCATCTCCGTACTTATTTCATCAAACCATTAATTTTGATATTATTTGTGCATTACAATGATTAAAAGATATAATTTAATATTATTTATTTCAGATCAAGTAGGTATCATTTTTCTTGAAAAGTTTCGCACCACTAAAAATGTCATAATACCTTATATGAAAATTTATTTTCTCTCAAAACTTATAATGTGTGACTTTATTCGAAGCTATGTTCATACAAACAAAAGTAAAAGTATATATCCACTAATTTGACTATAGCTTGAAGCATTCATTGAAGAAAAAGTTAGTCTGCATCTTGGGTGGACATTTTGTTCCAAGTTCATTGGCTTAGAGTGGTCGTTTTGTCACAATTGGTCCTACAAACACATTGAGAATGTAATTATTTGAAACAGACTTTGGGAACATAGAGGTAGATGGTTCCATAACCTTGGATGTAGACATCTTATTTTTTATACCCGTGGTGTTCGGACTAATTTACGTGCACTTTAATTAATTTTATTAGAGTATTTATTACTTTTTCATCGGTATAAAATATCGAACACATAAGGTTGAAATCTTGGCTCAATCACTAACACTAGGGCTGTTCATTCGGATCGGATATCCGAAATCCGAACCGATCCATTCAATTTCGGATTTTGGATTTCGGATTGGATCGGATTTCGGATTGTGTTTATTAAAATTTCGGATTTCGGATCGGATTCGGATTGGTATATTTTAATCCGATCCGAAATTCGAAATTATTAGGGCATATATAAATACTACACTTTAATTTCGGATAGTCAGTACTTCATTTACATCAACCTCCAAGTTATTACCTTTACAATTGCTAGATTTAGCTATATTGGCACTATATTACTCTCATAATTGCATAAACATGAATTTTTCTTAATGTATTGCCTCTTTTACAAAGAAAATATACATATTAGTTTAACTTTGAGGCATAATAATACTATCCGAAATCCGATCCGATCCAAACTTTAAAATCCGATCCAATCTGATATAATTCGGATCGGATTCGGATTGCTTTTTTTAGAATCCGAAATCCGAAATTCGAATCCGAAATGTGCTAAATCCGATCCGATCCGATCCGTGCACAGCCCTAACTAACACTTGAAGTCATTGTTCTAAACACATAAGTTTGAAATCTTAGCTTCGCCTTTGTGTTCGTTAAGACTTAGACAAGAAGAAATTAATTTTCTTACTTTCGCTGAAATCTGAATTTAAAATCTAATATTTTAAACTCATTTTATTGATCGCTAGGCCGATTGTGATACTTTTTTTTTTCATTTACCGACTTCTTTTTCAAATCTTATAGACAATTATTGGTGACTCAATCACAGTGCCCTGTCCCTATTAGTAACTTTCTTGATCCACTCGTCAATTTCAACGAATAATTGATTTTTATTCCATATGAATAATGATGGAAAAAAAATAATGATTTCATTGACATACTTTCTGATAAGAATTGTCAACAAAGTATGTTATGAAAACACATCATTTATAAATAATGCAAATTTTAATGTTCTATGTAACACTCTCTCCACTCTATGTCAAGTATACGAGAACCTAATTTTGTGTAAATTTTGACCTAAATTCCTAAAGATTTTGAAATAACTTTATATATTTAAATATTCACATAATTAATAATTTAAGTTATTAAAAAAGAGTTTGAAAAAATCATAGTAGTAACTAAAATTTAGTAGTGTTAGACTCTTTTATTAGTAGTGTCACGTAAAATATAATAGGAGTAACTAGAATTACATGCGACTTAATAAAAAAATTGGTTAGTTTTATATTAACGAATAACTATAACAATATATTCAATGTACTTTTATAAATGTGATATGAGGAGGATAATGTGTACATACTTTATCTTTTATATACAGAGAGACTATTTTCGACTAGTTTTACAAAAATTAGGATCCGGATTTTTTTCATAGAAATGCAAAAATGTTACCTACAACAAACTAATCCAAACACATACTAATTTTTTTTTATACTAGAAACAATAAAGTCCATGAATATGACTTCATGTCTAATCCTTTTTGAATCTTGTGGAGGTAAATGGAAATTGGGTCTTTGCACAAATATAAGAGGGGCCAATATTTCAAGTGGGCAATGAATTTGGGATGTTGTGACAAACAATTCAAGTGTCTATTGCAATCATATATAATGAGCATTGATCATCTCCATTCATGATTTGATGTGAAGGTTGCCTAATATATGTCTCAAGGACTTATAACCTTTGGCCAATCTTCTTTTTAGGTAAAAATGTTTTTTTCCCAAAGTTAATATATGTGGTTAAATTTTTAGAAGAAAAAAATATTTCTGAGTAGAAGCAAAAATAATTTTTGAGAAGCAGAAAAAAGTAACTTATTTTTAAAAAAATACTTTTGAGAAAAATCACTTAGAAACAATTTTTAAAAGCTTAGTCAAATACTAATTACTGCTCAGAAGTGATTTTCAAATTAATTAGTCAAACATAAACTGCTTCTCACCAAAAGTACTTTTTTGAAAAGCACTTTTGAGAAAAATCACTTGAATCACTTTTAAAAGCTTGGCCAAACACTAATTATTGCTCAAAAATATTTTTAAAATTAATTAGTCAAATACAAATTATTTCTCATTAAAAATATTTTTTTTAAAAACATTTTAGAAAAAAATATTTTTCATAGTAAGCTTATTTTAGAAACTTTAGCAAAACAAGCTATAAGCCACTAAGCTACATCCCAAAGCCAAGCCATTTAGTGTTACTTTAGCCATATATTCAGCTTTCACATTAATAATTCATGTACTTTCCTTTACCAGGACAATAAATAAGTAATGCTCCCTTCGCTCCACAATAAGTTATTTTTTGTTTTTTTTTGGTCCAAAATAAATGATTTTTTTAGATTTCAAGAATGAATGAATTATTTTTTTTCTATATTGCCCTTGGAATAAATAATGTTCGAGTATGTGTTAGGAGTATTTATGTGAAGAGATAATAAAGGTTAAAATGGTATATTTTATTACTAGTTAATGTTAAAAAATGATTTTTTTAATACAAGTGAAAACATCCAAAAAATCACTTATTTTGGCCGGAGGGAGTAGTGAGTAAGAAAGGTAATGAGTTCTTGTTATAATATGGGATAGAACAACAATAACAAACCAATAAAATTCCACCAATGAGATGTAAAAGTGATAGAATATACGCAAATCTTACTTGTACACCATCCTTCTCAAATACATAATATGGGATAGAGATAATATTAAATGAGGAAATGTGGGACCAAAACAAAAAGGACCATTAAAAATGGTGGTAATATTTTTGGGGGAGCCAAAAGCTATACATCACAATAATTAGTACACCTGACTCTCCTTGTCATAATTGACCCACTCTTTTTTTTTTTCTCAATAAAAAAGAAAAAATAAATAAAGAAAAAAAGTCCTTATATTTTTCTATATAACTCCTTTCATTGCACCTCAACTCATCACTCTTCAAAGTTCTCTCTTTTTTCTCTCCTCTTTGAAAAAGTTGAAATCTTTTTAAGTTTATTTTCAAGAATATTATTGAAGATACAAGATGTTGGAAAATCAAGATTTGGGATTGAGTTTGAGTCTTAGTTTTCCAGAAAACAAAACAACAAATTCATTGCAGCTGAATTTGTTCTCTTCTTTGGCTTCTTCAACTTCTCCTTCTCCTTCTCCTTCACCTTTTAATCTACTTCAGAAAACTTGTTGGACTGACTCCTTTCCTTCTTCAGGTTTGTGATATTTTCTTCTTGATTTATCATTTCTTTCTGTATAAACTACAGATCCTTCGGGACGGCCCAGTTAGTTTGGAGGGGTTATCCATAGTGATGACGTGAGATCGATCACCCTCAATGCTTTACGGGTCTGAGCCTGTCACACCGGATTTGTCTAGTGCGCCTGTGTGATTTGCAGGCTATTACACAATAGGAATTTACCCGATGCCCACAAAATGCTCACGCAGAGGCTGTGGTAGAGGCGTAGCGGCTGCAAATTTTACTCGGTTACAAAATACAATCTCATTATATTTTGCTCAGTTTCTACTTTTTTCCTTGACCCTTTTGGATATTCCAAAAAAACTAAAGCATTTATCTTTCTCCCCTCTTCAATATACCCAAAAGTTGAAGGAAAAAGTGGCATTTTTTGGTATAGATTTTCATTGTTGATCTGAAAACAGAGGCTTGATCTGGAACTTTATTTTTCTCTTAAAGTTTTTAATATGTAGTTTTATACTTTAACTTTGCTATCTGATCACTTATTACAAAACTACAGTAATTATCTCTAAAAAAAAGAATAATTGGTAATAAAATTTTTGAATAAACCAGATTATCTGGTACAGATTAAAAAAATGCAGAGCCTGTAAAACATTTTAAACTGTCAACCGTGGTGCCACACAGAGGCGGACCCAAAATTCAAATGTGCCTGAGGACATAAGCAGACCACTCAACTAGCCCTATTAAACTTTTGATATTAAGAGTTCCAGGCTAAATATATAAATATTTTCAATATATATGCGCATATATATATTCAGAATTTTTGCCGAAGTTAACTGTGTCAACTTCTCCGTACATAGGTCCACCTCTAGTGGAGTATATATATATATATATATATTAAACTACAATGAGTTTAGTGGTAAAGACATAGAAGACCTAAACTTATCAAATTTAAATTATGAATCTGCCGGACTTTTATTTATAAATTGAATTTTTAACATAAATATTTTTTTTCAGATCGGAACTTGGAGACATGCAGAACTTTTTTAAAGGGAATAGATGTGAACAGAATTCCAACAATTACAGATACAGAAGAAGAAGAAGCTGGAGTTTCTTCTCCAAATAGTACTATTTCAAGTTTGAGTGGAAATAAGAGAAATGAAAGAGAAATAAATTGTGAGGAAGAATTGGATTGTTGTAGAGGTATTAGTGATGAAGAAGATGGAGAAACTTGTAGAAAAAAACTAAGACTTACTAAAGATCAATCTGCTGTTCTTGAAGAGAGTTTTAAAGAACACAACACTCTCAACCCTGTAAGTTTTCTTCTACCAAGTTCACAATTTATGTAGGATTTACTATGTGTTTGGCTATGTTGCTCGGACTCTCCTAAGATGTTGCCGGAATTTTGTTGGATCCTCTAAAAATAGTGTATTTTATTGGAGGATCTGACATGGGTGTAGCGGTATTTTGGAGAGTTCGTGCAACTTAAGTATTTGGTACGACGAAAGTTATTTTTCTGAAAATATTTTCCGGTGAGAAATTTTTAGCTTCCCATATTTGGTTGGAGAGTGAAATTTTTTTTCTATAAAAAATATTTACTAAATTATTGATAATAATATTAGCAAATAGAATAGAGGTTTGATAAAATAAAATTTGGGTGTTAAAGATCGATAATAGTATCGAAAATTGACCCTATTACATTGATGTTGCTATTGCTTGTTACTTTATTTTTACTACTGCTTGAACCGAGGTTTATTAGAAACAAGTTCTCTACCTTTATAAGGTAGGAGTAAGGTCTCTCTATACACTACCCTCCCACACCCTGCCTATGAGATTAAACTGGGGTTTTTGTTGTTGTTATTGTTGTAATATTATCGAAAATTTGTTAAAATAGTAATATGAAGTTAATAGTCAATGATATTAGTGAGACTTCAGGTCTGCATACACACTATGTACCCTCCTCAAACCCCACTTACAGGATTAAACTAGGTTTACTCTTATTATTGTAATAATATCGAAAATTGGTTAAAATAGTAATATGAAGTTAATAGTCATTGATAATAGTGAAGAAAATAATTTTCGACCAAGACTAAAGGAAAAAACAAATTATTTTTTAGAAAAATATTTTTTCGAAAAAGTATTTTGTATCATATCAAACATTCCTTTAGAGTTAATTAGTTAAGATTTTATGTATACATTTAAAATTTATTTTCATATGTATATGAATTCGATTTTAACAATAAATTCAGTTGAACCCACAAAATTCGCTTGCGCTATTATTACATTAGGTAAATAATTAGGTGTTAGTGTGTGTTTTGGTCTATTAGGAGATTTTTGCTTAAACAGATTAGCTTATTATTTTTGTGATATTTTTTTTTTACAGAAGCAAAAGCAAGCTTTGGCAAAGAGACTAGGATTAAGGCCTAGGCAAGTGGAAGTTTGGTTTCAAAACAGAAGGGCAAGGTGAGATTTTTGTTTACTTTTATGGTTTTTTTTGGGATTTTACTGCACATCTTTAAGAATAGTGAATATAATGCTGTTGAAAATGATATGTAATAATAATTACCAAAAATTGAAAAGTATATCATATGTCAAAATCAAATCATATTGACATTTTGGGATATACTGCATTTCTTTCTCTTGAAATAATAATTGATGATATTGACAATGATATATCAATAATAATACCAAAAAATTCAACAGTATATCATATGTGAAAGAATTTAACTTATATACTTTGATATTTTAAAGAAATTTTAGGGTTTTTCTATTTTTAGCTCATGTCAGAAACTATTTACATTTGGTAGCCGACAAAGTGTATAAAATTTGTATAATTTTTATATATAACATACAAAAGTGTATATATATACACAGAGGCGGATCCAAAATTTGAAGGTCGGGGGTGCACTTTTGGATGCAACCAAAATCTGCTTTGTATATAGGGTGCCCACTATTAATATATCACTATTTTCTAAATACATATACATGTATACATGGAGTTTATGCCGAATAACGGTGCCGATGACCCCTCTCGATATAGCATAGGTATGCCTCTTGTATATACAAAAAGTATACAAAAAATATATATTATTTTGGTTATTATTTTGAGAGCAACTATACAATGTAATTTTCCTGATTTTTTTATACCAATTAACTAGTGCTATTTAATCCATTGTAGCAAGTTATTTAACCTTTTCTGTTTCCTACTTCCATTTATAACGGAGAACTTTTAGACGATCTGATAATGTAAAGATTTTTTACGTTATTACGTACTTATTTATTCAATGAATATTTTGGGATTTTAACTAATGGGTCAAGCATTTTTTTTTTTTGTGAACAGGACAAAATTGAAGCAAACAGAAGTAGACTGTGAGTTCTTGAAGAGGTGTTGTGAAAATCTAACTGAAGAAAATCGGAGATTACAAAAGGAAGTTCAAGAGTTAAGGACACTAAAGCTATCACCTCAATTCTACATGCAAATGACCCCTCCCACTACCCTCACCATGTGCCCTTCATGTGAGCAAGTCGCGGGCCCACCAACTCCATCCCCGCCAGGGCCCACAAATGTCGACCCTCGAGCCCACCAAATGGGCCTGGCCCAACAACAACGGCCCATGCCGTTTAATCTTTGGGCCACCTCTCCCGTCCCGCATAGGCCCATCAGCGCCCTAAACCCTAGATCGTGATTTTGCCATCGACAGAAGGGTAATTTGGTCATTTGAGTTGGTATACTAATCTTGGAAAATTCAACAACATGATGTGTATGTATGAAAATAGGTCTAAGATATGGTTGTTTTGATATGGAGGATTTGGTGGGTCTCAAAATTTCTTGGTTTTATTTTGGACCAATCTTTTTCTTCGTATTAACCAGCTAGTGTAGTCATTTTACTCTTTTAGTAATAGTAGTTTCTTCTTACCCATTATAAGTTTCAAATGGTGGGGACTAAAGACTAGAGAAGAGGACTTTAGATGTAGAGCAATCAAGTGACACCCAATCTATTAGCCCTAAATTAACCAAGTTCAATGTATGTCTTACAATCAAAATTTTGAAAAAGAGTTTGTTCATGCATTTTCTTTGAAATGATTTTCATAAAAGTCTAGGTTGAAAAGCTATGAAACTTCCCTCTAGCGATTAGAGGCGAACCTATGTATAATGTTAGAAAGGTTATCGAACCCAGTAATATTCAGCAAATTTTTTGTATATGCAAGTATGTATACCTTGAAAATGATTGTATAACTAACTTAGTACGCCTAACACTAAAAGTATTTAGGGGCATCAATTGAGCCGAATAGTGGTACCTTTGTTGCGTTAAAATCCTGTTCTGTATCTGCATGCAATGCAACCGTGTCCACAACGTTTGATTTGGTAAAACTTATCTGCATTTCTCACCAAATCAAATAATTTGACCTTAGTGGATAGAAACTTATCTGCATTTCAAAAAGATTGTCTTAGTTTGACTTGGCATAAACTTTAATGAAGAATGGAAGACTTTTGAGATATGTGATCTAAAATAAGCCATATCATTTGTGTCAGTGTAAAACTTTTGAAATTTGTGATTTGAAACTAGTCATAGCATCTGTGTGGCTATAAATGTTTCCTATTAAGAAAATATTGAAAGGTGTTAAGCTTTTTGGAACAGAATAAATAAGGATATAGTGTCAATCTTTTTGAAACAGAAGGAATATCTAATTGGAACTACGGAAAAAATTGGTGGCTTTAAGGACAGATGCAGCTGTAGTAGCAGAAAAAGGATGTTACAACATAAGCAACAACTATGCACGCCTCCGTTATAAAGAAGTTGGGAGCCGGCAATATGAATTCTCACTGACCACGTTTCTCCATTCAAATTTATCAAAAGATGTTAAGAAAAAGAATCTAACAAATATGAGGTAATTTGGAAGTTTACCAATCATATATAAATACTTATTCTATTCAACTAATTGAAACAATCAGGATAACAAAATTTTCAGAATGCAAATTCTACAAAACACTCCTTTGCACTTGACCAATATTTACAGTTAGGCATGGTAATAGTAATGGAGTGGAATTTCAATGACTAGTTTGACCTCAAGTTTGATTAAATTGACTGCAGTTCTATAAATGTGGAGTTGCTTCTAATGTAACGAGGGAGCTTTTAATAACTGAAGAGATATAGTTCCGGGGGATTACAGGGATACCGAATAGATTAAGTACGAAACTAACAAAAACATGATAGTCTAGGGGGATTTTAGGGTATTAACTCAAATCATTAACAACAACAATAACAATAACCCAGTGTAATCCCACAAGTGGGGTCTGTGGAGGATAATATGTACGCAGACCTTACCTCTACCCCGAGGGGTAGAGAGGCTGTTTACAGGAGTTAAAACTATAAATGCACATTAATACCTCTTAATTCTGTCGAAAACACATTTTTTTTTATAGATTTATGCAACTATTTTGACTTTCTATAAAAAACTAAAATGAATATTACCGACATTGTGTCTCTTTGTTTTTCCTCTTAGATTTATACATTCTTTCATTCTATTTTATGAAAATATGAAATTTTTGTTAAATAATTGAAAGGAGAATAATTATAAGTCACAAAAAATACACTTTATTAATAAAGGCAAAGTCACTGAAATAATATATACTTGAGGAATTATTTTTTTTGTCGAGTCTTTTCAGGGTTCAAGTTTTCAAAAATGAATCTTTTTCATTCTATTAAATAAATCATTACAAACTGCAGAGTAATTAGTTCATCCATATTTTGGGTTTCTTTATTTCGTTTCTTAGGATTTTTAATTTTTATGTTGTCTTCCGAGTATAACGTTTTTTTCTAGGGCTCTTGCTTCTTTATCTCTTTTTTTAATAAGGTAAAATTTTTAACCGACAACTCTTACATATTTCAAATAAGAAAAGATCTAATAACTAAAATTTGAGTTGATTACAACGTCCTAATTAAACGATTATCTTTAAATATAATTAAATGACTATTCCAAAATACTAGGGACTTAATTAAATGACTATTCCTAAATAGTTGGAAAATAATAAAATGACTATTTTGTTTAGTGTGAAATTTATTTTTAGAGGGACAAAAGAGGCGAACGATATTTCGCTAAGGACCTTCGTGCTTTTAATATAGGATAGATATAGATATAGATATAGATTATTTTGAGAGCGGCTATACAATGTCATTTTTTTCGAATTTTTTTAATACTAATTAACTAGTGCAATTTAATATATTGTAGCAAGTTAACTAACCTTTTCTTTTTTTTCCTACTTCCATTTATTATGGAGAACTTTAGACGATCTGATAATGTAAAGATTCTTTACATTATTGAATGAATATTTTGGGGTTTTAACTAATGGGTCAAGCAAATTTTTGTTAACAGGACAAAGTTGAAGCAAACTGAAGTAGACTGTGAATTCTTGAAAAGATGTTGTGAGAATCTAACCGAAGAAAACAGGAGATTACAAAAGGAAGTTCAAGAGTTAAGGGCACTAAAACTATCACCTTAATTCTACGTGCAAATGACCCCTCCCACCACCCTCACCATAGAGCGTGTCGCGGGCCCACCCATTCCATCCTCGTCAGGTCCCACGAATGTCGACCCTTGAGCCCACCAAATGGGCCTGGCCCAACAACAACGGCCCATGCCATTTAATCTCTAGGCCACCTCTCCCGTCCCGCACATGCCCATCAATGCCCTAAAACCTAGATCGTGATTTTGCCATCGATGGAAGGGTAATTTAGTCAATAGGGTCGATATACTAATCTTGGAAAATTCAACAACATGATGCGTATGTATGAAAATAGGAGGATGTTTGGATTGACTCAAATCAACTTTTAAGCTCTTTTTAATTTTTTTTAGTGTTTAACAAAGTTAAATAATGCTTAAAACAAGTCAAAAAGTAATAAGCTGGACAACTCTAATTTACTGCCTTTTGACTTAAAAGCTGTTTTGTTGAAAAACTATTTTTTTTAAGCCAATCCAAACGGGCAGGGTCGATATGGTTGTTTTGATATGGAGGATACGGTGGGTCTCAAAATTTCTTGGTTTTATTTTGGACCAATCTTTTTCTTTGTATTGATCAGTTAGTGTAGTCATTTTACTCTTTTAGTAATAGTAGTTTCTTCTTCCCCATTATAAGTTTCAAATGGTGGGGACTAAAGACTAGAGAAGAGGACTTTAGATGTAAAGCAATCAAGTGACACACAATCTATTAGTCCTAAATTAATCAAATTCAATGTATGTCTTACAATCAACATTTTGGAAAAGAGTCGTACATATTCTTTGAAATGATTTTCATAGAAGTCTAGGTTGAAAAGAAATGAACGCCCCTAGTGCGATTAGAGGTGGACCTATGTATAATATTGAAAGATTATCGGATCCAGTAGTTTCCATTAAAATTTTTGTATATACCTTGAAAATCATCATATCATATATCATATCATCATATCATATTATACTAAAAGTAGGAAGCTCCTAACTTCAAAGTTGAATTACGATAATATCCTTTAAAATTTGAGTTACAATTTTCTCCTTGAAAAAAAACAAACAAATTAGATTAGAAGTTAGCTGATGATGTTGTAATACTTTAATGCTTCATCAAATCAATTCAATGAGGTTTAGGCCATTCATATTTTCCTTCCACAAACGTTCTCATTTAATTACTTCATCATAATTACCAATGGAAACGTTTCTCCCCCTTCTCCATTTCTCTTGAATTCTTAATTTCCAAGAGCTTTAACAATACAAATTTGGATCATTAGGGAAAATCAGAAGGTAAAATAAAAAAGGATATCTGATAAGCAAGTAAGCAGCGTATGGAGAATTTGTTGAGTTTCACTCTTTGTTTGTTTCATCTTCCATGGCAACCTCCTTTTTGCATTCTTTATTTATCTCAATGTAAATTACCTTAGTTAATTGTTGTTTCTATTTTTCATATTCAACATTAGTAACTTCTTTTCACAATCTTTTCACATTCTTCACCACATACTATATAAGTGCACAATAAGATATTTTTGTCCCATTATCCTTTTTGTATTCTTTTTGCAAGATTTGTTTTTTGGCAAAAGAGTGTCTTTATATGTTTCAATTATTTTATGGTGTAAATATTGACTTCTTTTCAGTCCTTTTCGGATCATAGTTAGCAACCTATTATTCTTGATTATGCGATTTTCTTGAAACGTTCTAAAGTTAAACAGAGTAATAATGTGAAAAATACTCTAGAAAATGTGGAGCATGATGAGTTAATATGGAGAATCTTTAAGACTGTAGAAGACCTTTATACTGTCATGTTATGTTCAAATAGCTTATGATGCAATTGTAGACTTCGCTTAGGTCCTTTTTGGATCAGAGCTAATTGACTACTGGTAATGTTTGTTGAGAATTGTTTAGTATTATTATTATTATTATTATTATTATTATTATTATTATTATTATTATTATTATTATTATTATTATTATTGTTATTGTTATGTTATATTTAATTATCTTCTGCTACAATTGTAGCCTTCACTTAAGAGCTTTTGGATCATAGCTAATTAACCACTGTAGTACTTAGTGCAGAATATGTTTGTTGCAAATTATTTGGTATTGTCACGACAAAATTTTTATTATGTTCCATAAATAATTATTCCCAAAGCTTGCCATTTTTGGAGAATAATTTATTTCATTCTCATATTTACATCAAAATATAGCTAACATAATTTTCTGCATATTTTTACAAATTCGTTTGGTATTTTTAAAACTAAATCGCATATAATTGCAATACTAACCTCTTTGAGATTTTATAGCATCTTATAATTATAAAAATAACCCTAATATTTTTAAATTAATATTTTATATAATGTTTGTTTACCCATCACTTTTAATTTATTTTAAAATTGTTATTGTTATTTTTTTAAAAGACAAAATGGGAAAAAGTGGCTATTTACAATCTAGCCTCAATTGCTTTCAATTTCAGCCAATTTGGCACCCCTAATTAACCCAAATTCGAGCTCAAATTACCCAGCCCAATTGCCTTTAACCCGACCCAGCAACTGACCCAGCCCATAACCCCTTTCAATCTCGGTCGTTGATCATTTAGATCAACGACCCCCGTTGATCCTTTCCTTTTTAATTCCCAAACGACCCCAAACCCTACCCCGTTTCTCTTAGACATGTCGCCTCTAATTCCTCTCTTCTCAAACGCTCTCAAAACCCTAATTGCCTTATACCTCTCTTCGACCTTAAACCCACCAGAATCCATGGTTGCTCTAGCCATGGACGACCTATGCGCACCTCCTACCGCTCCCACATGCCTGATGCCTAAAGATTCGAGGCCAGTCTTCGAAGATCTTCACCCAGACCTTCATCGATTTAAGGTTTTCAGCCATCTCCGGCCGTGCTCCGGCATATCCTAGCCTCTTGAGCCTGGTTCCGACCTTATCGACTCAGATCTGATCTTGTATTTTCCAAGCCTCTCTCGTCCTTTAGGGTTCTCAGAAACCCTAGCCTATTCAAGGTTCTTTTTTGTTTAATCGTTTAGATATGTGCTAGATCTATGCTATATGTGATGTTTAAAGCATTTTCCCCAAATTTCCTTTTCAAAACCTTTTGATTTTATATTAGGGTTTCTGAGTCTGTCAGTTAATGCTTTGTTCGATTCATCTGCTTAGCATCTCTAGGTCTAGTTGGTATTGAAAACCCTATTTTTCAAGATTTGCTTGAGTTTCTGAGTCTACATGTTAGTGTTCGTTTGATTTACTGCTTAAGTGGTGAAAACCCTAATTTTAGGGTTTATGTGAGATTCTGAGACTGTTGGTGTGTTTATTTGCTTATCTCCTCTAAACTCGACTGATTTCGAAAACCCTAGTTCTTTGGGGCCTATTCAAGTCCTTTGAGTTTGTTTGTGCAAATCATCTATTTAAAAATTGCTAAATTTGATTCTTTTGCTTCAACATCTCTTTTCCTTTATGTGACTTCTTTTGTTCCGAGCTCTTCCTACCTGTCAAACTCGACTACGGTTTTCACTCGGCTCTTTGCACGCTCCTGACTCTTTTCTCTATTACTAAACCACTGATACATAACTAGCATGTTTCGAATGTTTGCTTTATGATATTGCTGTATGCTGTTTCTTTTGCCATAGCTTGGCCTCGCATGTCTGCTACTTGTGCATTCATTATATACTGAGTCCCTTATGCGGTTGATTTTCAAACTTGCAATTGATTTCAAAACTTTTCCTTCCGTGAGATTCTGATTTTTTTACTAGCCTGTCAAGGGTTAATTGATTCCCTTTCCTTGTTTGGCCTTACTGAATCTTTCCAAAAATAATTACAATCTTGTACTTAGACTTATTTGCCTATTGTATGACTTTACTGTTTCTTTTATGGAAACAAGCCATTCGGCTTACAAGATTGATTCTTCTTTCCTTATTTGGATCCTGTTAGTATCCGTTTGAATTAGAATCCCCTGATTAAAGGGAAAACTTATACTAATTGATTCTGATTTGCGATTATGCCCATATTTGTGCTTTTACTCTATTCTTTACTCGTTTTTCAAAGGCTATAAATACCTCTCCTCTTTCAACACACAAGTTCTAACAAACATACACACATTATACTCACTACTTCTCCTTCTCAAATACTTCTAAGTTTTCTGCAAAGCTTTTCGAGTTTCCTGCTAAAATCTTGAGTCAGTGTTCCCTATTTGTGGCTGCAAGTGTTCTATTCCTCTTCATGTTTACTTTTTGCAACTGGTATGTCCCTTTAGTTTAATACTGCCTCTTCCCTATGTGTTTAAACTTCAGTTCTTTTTGTGTGTCTACTTTACTGCTTTTTTCTGCAAATTTGCTCTTACATGAATCCCCTCTTCCTAAATCCCTTTGTATGTGAGCCATGGTTCAGGAAAGCATGACAATACTTAAACATTATTGTTCATGTGTCTGGACTGGATTCCTTGAATCCCAAACTCAATCAACTCCCACTCCCTTTCCCCTTATGTGTTCTTTGAGCCTAAGACATTGGTCTGGCAGTGTCCTAATCACTGTCCAGACCTTGGTCTGACCTTCAATAGGCCTGCTCTCATTTGTTTGGCTAAATAGGTTGGTCAGGGGGTGTGCCAGCCTGCCTTATGGCTGGGTATGACCACCAATCTATTATGGCTTCCCAATCCCTCTTACACTTTGCACTTACTCCTAACTATAAGTTCTGCCCCATCTTGCAAGCCATGCCTTGGGACCCTTGAGCTCCCTCTGAACTTGGATGCCTGAGGGCTGGCTCTTCCACACTGCACTATTCTTTTAATGGCATCCTGAGTGTAAGCAATGCCGGGAATCCTTGAGATTCTTTGGAGCTTTGAAACACTTTGGATAAAGAGGAGGCTTTGTAAATGTGGATTCGGAATTGGTTAATCACATATTATTAAACATTAAGATTGAATTAGGCTGCTCGGATCTACCTGTTGGTCTTTGATGTGCTATTTATCTTTTCTGGTCTGTAATAACTTGTATGAACTCGGGGAGTATAGTAAAAGGGTGTGGGAGGGGCTTCACTTTCTTACATCAGTAAGGGTAGAGACCATGCTTTAGGATTTTAATGTTTCTGATCCAATCCCATAGAAATCATGCCTATAGGAGACAACATTTAACTTTCTGCAATTTGCATATAGAAATTATGCCTATAGGAATGTGCATATTCACGATATTAGGCAAACTTTTAGGATTAATCAAATCAGCATCTATTTATAGGAGGGTTTAAAACAAAGGCCTCGTAGAGACCATGTATATAGGAGTTTTTTAAATCAAACTCGCCTCGCCCGTCTAAAAATAGTAACAATTGATTGGAACAACCGTTTTCTTCACGCTTAGATGAGTATATCTTTTTCTGACAACTTATTCCTTTTGATAAACCTTCTCGAATCGATGTACACTCTTTCTGAAATCTACCGCCTTTCTAATAATTTGACAAATGTTTTCCAACTCAGTTCCATTTTTGAACTTGTCGTTTTAAAAACAGTTCTGTAATTCACTTATTTTCTTCAAATAATCTGTCTTTTCTGAAACTTTTAAATTACTCTTTCTGTGTTTAACTACAACTCGGTAGTCTGTTTGTCTTCTGAATTCATTTCTAAACATTTTTTTTAAGTCTGCAGCATACCTTTTCTTCAAAACCCCTCTATACTAGTGTATTTTCTAAAGTCAGTAATCTCACCTAATTCGCATTAATCATGTGCTTTAATCTCTGACAATTGTATTCGAGTTGCCTAATGCAGACTTTCTGTCTAAAGATATGTGTTGAACCAGTCTGCTTGTCACTTAATTTTTAACTTAAGACCAAATCAGTATATGCTAAGACATGCTAAACTAAGTGTTGTCTGATTTAAGGGGTTTATTTGAGCTTATTTGCCTGTTTACTCATCTCTTCATATGATATTTGTTTTGATTGTCGAATTAGAATTTTATCCTTTAAAACCCCATAAAGGCCCCATCCCTTTCTTCCCTCTTAGGATTAAAAGTCCTAATGCCCCGGGACTGATAGGTTGGGACGGGTATTAGCATGCAATAAGTAAATGAGACTAAGCGCGCTTAAATACCTTAATGGGGTGGGAAGGGTAGAATATGGATATGATGACTGGTGCGCTAATATCACGTGTGACCCCTCTTTTGAGGAGTGATTGCTGGATATTGCATTGATGTGATCCATATTATCAATAAACCTAGGACCCCCTTTCCTTTTACTTGTTAACTTTTTAGGTTTCTTTAAAGACTAATTTTCTAAACTTTCTACTTCCTTAACTCTTAAACTTGTTTGCAAAGCTATGTGAAGCCCTTTACTTGTTCTCTTACTTGTTGTTTTTCTTAAAGTCACAATTGTTGCATGGCCGGGAACCACACTAGTGGATCTTGAGGGGTGCCTAACACCTTCCCCTCGAGATAATTTCTAGCCCTTACCCTAATCTCTGGTCTCTTCATCTCAAACCTTCCTTAAAGTGTCCTAATGCACTATAATCATTAGGTGGCAACTCTTCAAAATTCCAAAACCCAATTCTCGAAAGGGAATAGAGTTGTCCTCCCAATGTCGTATACCCAATCTCGACTCCAAAAAGGGGGAAAGAAAAAGGGGGCGTCGATAGCATGACGACTATGATGGGGAGATTTCTTTAGGCTTTTACCATTGCATGTTGCTTGTGACTTTACTAATTGCTTTATTTACTGTCTTTTATTCTTTCACTACAAAACTGACTTGGCTCTTCATGTCTTTTCTTTCCTTTTAACTGCTTTCTTTTACTGCTTTGTTTCAATACTGTTGTAATTACTGCAATTATTGTTTCATTTATCTTTTGAACGTGGAAATACATGTCAACTTGTTTCATTCTTGTAAACTGCATCTTCAACATCATACTTCACTCGTGCCAAACAAATACCATAGCAACGCTTGTAATGAGTGGTTGCACTCTTCCAATATTATCACCCTTTAAATTCGGCAAAGGCTTATTTGCGATAAAACCAGTCGATCAGCGGTGCAGTCAACGGTTCCGTGCCTTTCCCTCTTGAGTTGTCCGCTCAAGGGTACCTGTCTAATACCCCAATATGAACCTTACTCTGTTTAAATTGTGCATGCATCATGGTCAAACCTAGCCGAGTTAGTTATGTTGTCCACATAATGACTCATTAAGATAGCCTTGTCCAAAGTCCACTGGGTTTCCTTGAAACCCAAACGGACACCACCATATTCTGTGCATTTATTTGGAGAACTAAATGCCTGCTATGCTAATTATTGGTTTAAATAGTCGAGTCTGGTGGGGTAAGGGTCTAACACTCTGTTTTGCAGAAAAATGAGGCACGAGGTCCCCAGATTTGGCATGGTAACTAACATTCATCCAAGGTTGCCAAATTGGTGGAAAGACCTCCACCCCAGTGATCAGACACTCATCCGCAAATACTTAGGGAATCTACCCTCTCTTCTAGAAATCCAGCCTGACAATAAAATCATAGAGGCTGCAACACTATTCTGGGATAGTGACAGGTCCGTGTTCCACTTCGAGGACCTTTAAATGACTCCTTTGCTAGAAGAAATAGGAGGTTTAGCTGATATTCCTTGGGAGACTCCGGGTCTGCTTATGCCAGAAAATCGCAAAGGTAAGGGTTTCCTTAAGATGATGGGACTGAAGAAGAACCCAGACTTGACATGTTTGAAAGACTCATACATCCCATTCGACTATCTGTACTAAAGATATGGCCATAGCAAGTCATATCACACTTATTCCGACGAATTTGCCCTCACCTCACTGGGGCATATTCACAGGATAGTCTTCGTATTCATGTTCTGCTTCTTGGGGATGATAGTGTTCCCTATGAAGAAGGCTAGGATTCACACCAGACTAGCCATGGTAACTAAGATTTTGATGGAAGGGATTGGCGGGCAGCCTTTCAACATAGTGCCTATGATTATTGCGGAGATATACCGAGCCCTGGACAACTGTCAGCGAAGGGCCAGTCATTTCGAGGGATGCAATTTACTACTTCAACTCTGGCTCATGGAGCACCTCCAGAAGGGAGAATACCGGCAGGAGATCCTGCACAGAGACTAGGATGATCACATTGCCTTCCACCAACCAATGCGTATGAACTATATGCCTAACATGTTCGCTCAGCCAGAGGACACCGGAGGATGGGTAGAGCTATTTGAGAATCTGAAGGAGGACCAGGTACTGTGGATGGCTGAGTGTTTCCCTACGGAAGAGTTCATTGTTCGATCCCGAGATGCAACATTTTTCATGCTCATCGGTCTAAGGGGTACTTATCCCTATGTTCCCCTCCAGGCCATGAGGCAAGCTGGAAGAAAGCAAATCATACCAAGGGTCGACAAAATGAGTCACTTTAGGGCTGATTTCCAGGACGATGATAGCCCTCACAAGTGCCAAGCTCAGCACCTGTGGCATTGCAAGATCGTTTTGGGGAAAGAATCTATTGAGCCAGACAGGTATTTACGCCAGTTGCGTGCCTCACTATTCGAGTTGGTTGGAAGATAATCACAATGGTATGGGCCAGCCCGGGTTCATTCACGGACACAAAATCATCGACGAGAAAGCCGAAGCATGGGTTAAGTACAATCAACTACGCAAGAGAATTCGAGAGTGTGAAAATGAGCACCGGGAAATACAGGAAGCCCACCAGAAGCTGATCGACGAATGGAAGGATATGGCTGTCAACGCCAACAAGCGGTTAGGGTATCTGGAGCGGGGTTTAGTAGAATTGGAAGGAAAGTTCTTGAAGAGGATCGAAAACTGCATGAATGCCGAGGCAAATACGGGCGGGCATTTGGCCTGAGCCTACTTATTGCTAGGATTGCGCGAGTTGGTGCAGCTGTACGAGAGAGGCAAGAATACCAAATCTGGGGAAGGTCCTTTTGGGACCAAGTAGCCGGATTTTTATTTTTCTGCTTTCATAATGTAATAAGGCCAATGGCCATTGATGATATTTTATTATTCAGTTGTTTTAAGACTCGTCTTGTTTTTATCAATAAGATGAGACATTTAGCATTATAAGTTCTCCAAATTTAATTTGTCGCTAGGCCTACCTCGGGCACAACGAGGCACCCAAATTAGGAAACGACTTATATTCCTGCACGACATGTTTAAATATTGCCATATTTTCTTTCTTAGAATCCGCACTAACTTTTTACCTTTTTTTGTTTTTTCTTTTATTTTTATTCCCCTCCCCAAAGGTTAGTTTGTGCATTCTGGAACCATCATCATACAGTACGAGATCCAAGGGCCCTCCACCTCCTCCTCCTCCAAGTCCTATCAGAAACAGGAACAAAAGCAAAATGGGAGATGCAAATGCTAGGAAGGAAATTGAGGAGACTTCTCAGAATACTCCGATTACCAAGGGAACTGTTGCTCATCTTGAGCAAACATTGCTGAAATTTCGGGAGGAATTGGACCAAGTTCGGAACTTGGCAAGCCTATCAATCACTCTTGCCACTCCTGATGTTAACGCCCAGAACCCCGCACCTCTACAGAACACCCCACAACCACCAGTACCACTCGCTCACACCCAAGCCTACAACACATGCAATAACACTCCACTGCTCATTGCTGAACCGGAAAACACCACAAACAACCACCTCCACAACACTCCTGTCTTTGTGGACACTATACCCCACTACACCCAGCCAATCTCAGGTACATCTGACTCAGATGATAAAGACTCCCTTATCAGGAATTTGGCCATTGAACTCAAAAAGTTAACTAGCCGGGTCCAGGATGTCGAAGGTAGCAAAGGCGTTGAGGGGTTGAACTACGAAGATCTTTGTGTTCAGCCAGATGTTGAACTCCCGGAGGGGTACAAACCTCCCAAGTTCGAGATGTTCAACGGTACAGGTGATCCCAGGGTCCATCTAAGAATGTATTGTGATAAACTGGTAGGAGTTGGAAGGGACGAGAAGATCCGCATGAAGCTGTTTATGAGGATCCTGAAAGGCGATGCCTTATCTTGGTACATTAGCCAGGATTCGAAGAAATGGACAAGTTGGGTGAGCATGACATCCAATTTTATGGACCGATTCAGGTTCAACACAGAGAACGCACCAGGTGTGTTCTACATTCAGAATCTGAAGAAGAAACCCACAAAAACCTTTCGCGAGTATGCTACTCGTTGGAGGTCAGAAACTACTAAGGTCAGGCCAGCCTTAGAGGAAGAGAAAATGAACAAATATTTTGTCCGGGCTCAGGATCCGCAATACTATGAAAGGCTGATGCTGATAGAGGGTCAGAAATTCTCCGACATCATTAAGTTGGGGGAGAGGATCGAAGAAGGTATCAAAAATGGTATGGTCACTAATCTCGAAGCATTACAGGCCACCAACAAAGCCTTACAGTCTGGTGGCACGGCAAAGGAAAGGGACGTGAATTCCGTAATGGCTGCACAAAGAACCAAATCCCCTGTGAAATACCAAACATATCCCTCAACTCCACTCACATATCAATCTCCCCCAAATTACCAAGCACCCTCACCCACATACCAAATTCCATCACTCGCCTACCAATCACCTCCACCACCCATATATCAACCCACTTCACCAAGATATTCCCAGCCCGCACCTGTGTACCAAGCATATAACTCCAACCTTCTCATTACCCATCACCACCTACTCGCCAAAACTTTCCTCGACCCAGACCAAATTTCGACCGCGGACCTCCCAGACGATATACCGCCATTGTTGAACCAATTGACCAGCTATATGAAAAACTCAAAGCAGCCGGTTATGTCACCTCTATCCCGGCCATAACTCCAGAAAATCCCTCCTAATGGGTCAACCCGAACAAAACCTGCACATACCATTCCGGAATGAAAGCCATACCATTGACGAGTGTCGCTCGTTGAAAGACAAGATTCAGACCTTGATTGACAATAAGGTCATTATAGCAAAGGAACCTGCTCCCAATGTCCGCAACAACCCTCTGCCCGACCACAAGGGTGGAGGCATCCATATGATCGAGATTGAGGATGATTGGGACCCCAAAGGGTCAATCAGGTTGATTGCTGAAGGAGATGAGCCTAAGAAGCCGACGGTCACCCTCAACCCCATTTTTGTTCAGATCCAACCTTCTGAGGGCGATGAGGTAAATGTGTCTATACCAGTCGAGTTCGAAGCGCCTCCTACAAAGGTGCCAAGGCCAATTGAGGTTGAGTTCGGGATCCCAAAAGCACCTGCACCATTTGAAGTTGCTATGTTATCCCCGAGGATGACTATTCTGGCTTTCATGATAGAAGTAATGCTATTCAATTCAAACGCCATACCTTGGGATTACACAGCGGAAGCTAGGAGAAAAGGGAAGACACATACCAGAGAAGCAATCGCCACGCAGGGAATGACCAGAACCGGCAGGATATACACTCTGGAACATCTAGCTGAGTCCAGTAAACAAGCCTCTGGGCAGACTATTGAAATTGGGCCCGATGACCTTTGGAGAAAGATACAGGCCAAAGAATACTCGGTCGTTGAGCAACTGAACAAAACACCAGCGCAGATTTCCATCCTAGCCCTTTTGTAAAACTCTGAGGCACATAAAAATGCCTTGATGAAAATATTGAATGAAGCTTATGTTCCCAGCGATATAACGGGAGGCGAAATGGCGAATATGGTAGGACAAGTGCTGGAAAGCCACAAGATCACCTTCCATGAAGACGAGTTACCACCAGAAGGACTGAGCCACAACAAGGCGTTATCACCGTGCAATGTGAAGAATATTTCATCACCAGAATCTTGGTTGACGGGGGATCCAGCCTTAACATTTGTCCGCTAATAACTCTCAGGACATTGGGGAAAGGTTTGCACGAGATCAAAGATGGAGCAATCAATGTTAAAGCTTTTGATGAGTCCCAAAGATCCACCATTGGAGAAATTAGCCTGTGCTTGCAGATGGGACCTACCTAGTTCGATGTGGACTTTCAAGTTATAAACATCCCGGGGTCCTACAATTTATTGCTGGGATGACCCTGGATCCACGCTGCTGGGGCTATGGCATCAACCTTGCACCAAGCTGTAAAATTTGAGTGGAATCATCAAGAAGTGATAATTCACGGCGACGGTAGCAACCCTATATACAGTCGCCAAACCATACCGATGGTCGGAGGTAGGAGAAGAATAGGCAGAGAAACATACCACCATATCGAGCGAGTCAACGCTATAGACAAGGATAAATGGTGGGATAACAAGATTGAAAGTATCCTGAATTGGTGTGGGTACGAACCTGGAAAGGGACTCGGCAAAAACCTCTAGGGAATCCCCAAACCCATCAAACTGAAGAAACATGGTACTACATTTGGTTTAGGGTATGAGTACACTTGGGAGAAGTTCAACCACTGGTCGCCACCATGGCGCGACCCCTACTATCCACTAGAGCATCTGATACCTCGCTTGGGGCAGACTTTCCAGCCGACAGATACTATATATGGGTCAGAGGAAGATGAAGCATTGGCAGCCATGAAGAATCTGTTTCTGGAAGACAATGATATGGACTGCTGTGTTATTTTCGAGGAGGAAGGCCCTTCCATACAAGCCGTGAACCGAGAAGAACACCTCAACAATTGGTCAATCAGAACCATCACGGCCCGGAAAGTCTCGGGGTAGAAAGGCTAAAAAAAAGCACCATGCATCATATTTTACTTTTACTAGCTGATTTTATTTCCGCATTAATTTTGATTTTGAAAAGAGCTCTGACATTCAAAACAATTATGAAGCATTTCAGTTTATTATATATCCCACTCTTATTATTACTTTTCTATCATTCACTTTATTTTACACAACATTACTATTACTTGCCTTGACGATGAAACAACGATTGTGACTTGTGACGAGACAACGCAACAAACGGATATGGATTCAGAAGAGGATGATGTACCAGAAGAGGTCGTCAGAGAGGTTGAGAATTTTGAGAATAGGCCCAAGTATAATTTGGACGAAACTGAGGTCGTTAATCTGGGGGATACAGAGAATGTCAAAGAAATGTGCATCAGTGTTCACCTGTCACCATCAGAAAAGGAAGAGTACACGGAGTTCCTAAAGGAATATGAAGACATATTCGCCTGGTCATATGATGATATGACTGTCTCAGTACATACATTGTAGCTCACAAACTGCCAACCGATCCAACATGTCCGCTGGTAAAGTAGAAGCTCAGGAAATTCAAGCCCGACATGAGTTTGAAAATCAAAGAAGAGGTCACCAAGCAGGTCAAAGCCAAGGTTCTCAGAGTAGTAGAGTATCCGACGTAGTTAGCCAACATCGTGCCAGTGCCAAAAAAGGATGGAAGAGTTAGAGTCTGTGTCGACTACCGGTATCTCAACCGGGCCAGTCCCAAAGACGACTTCCCCTTGCCAAACATACACATTCTAATTGACAACTGCGCCAAGCATGAGTTGCAGTCTTTCGTTGATTGTTTCGCTGGGTATCATCAGATATGGATGGATGAGGAAGATGCAGAGAAAACGGCTTTCATCACGCCATGGGGAATGTACTGTTACAAAATGATGCCATTCGGTTTGAAGAAGGCTGGTGCCACCTATATGAGAGCCATGACTACTATCTTTCATGAAATGATACACAAGGAGATCGAGGTATATGTGTATGATGTCATCATCAAATCCAAGAAAGCCTAGGATCACATGGAAGACCTAAGAAAGTTCTTCAACAGACTAAGAAGGTACAATCTGAAACTGAACCCCGCCAAGTGTGCATTCGGGGTTCCTGCTAGAAAGTTATTGGGATTCCTCGTAAGTTGTAGAGGAATAGAACTAGATCCATCAAAGTTTAAAGCTATCCAAGAATTGCCACCGCCAAAGAACAAGAAGGACGTGATGAGTTTCCTGGGGAGGCTCAACTATATCAGCCGGTTCATAGCTCAGTCCACGGTCATTTGTGAACCTATCTTCAAAATGTTGAAAAAGGACGCTGCTACCAAGTGGACTGATGATTGTTAGAAAGCTTTTGACAGAATTAAGGAAGTAACATCACAGTCCCACGGTAGTCCCAGCTACCCAAAATTCCCGAACTACATTGACCTGATTCCTTTATAGCCAAGGATATGTAGGAAACCTTTGAAGCAGAGGTTCGGTCAAATCTTTCTAAAAATGCTTCCCACGGAGTATTCGAACGGGCAAAAATCGCTCGTATCCGCTCACTTTATCTTTGCACGAAAACTCTTCGAGTTTCCGCACAAAGAGGGGCAGCTGTGAGCACGTGATTTTTGCCTTACGAAAACTACTCCAAAATAAATCAAAAAATAAAATAAATTTCTTTTACTGTGTAATTCTTGAATTTGCGTGGTGTTAAATATTTGTGTTATGTCCGTAAATGTTTACTTTGTCATAATAAAATGAAAATTAAAATAAAATACATGTTGCATGCATATAGGATTTAATTATGTATTTGAAAGATAATTTAAATAAAATCACCAAAATATGCATTTCGTTCTATTTTTTATATTCCACTGTGTGATTAATGTTTTATCTGTATGTTGAATAGTTGTTATGAAGTGATTAATATTTTTGTGTAAGGTTAAAAATTGTTTTATAATTTTTGTTAGCATTTTTTTAATGATAAATAATAAAATAGAATAAAAAAAAAAGTTGTAAAATAAAAATTGGACCTGGATTAAAATCCAGGCCCAAATCAAATTACCCCCCCACAGCCCAATCCAACATCCCCCTGTCCGGTCCAATTCGAACAAGCCTAAACGACGCCGCATGAGATACCTCAAATCTGAGCCGTTGATTCATTGCAATCAAACGGTCCAGTTCAGCTTCTGCATAAATGAAACGACGACGTTTAAGGGCAACTAGATCTGAACCGTTCATCCATCTTGATCCCACGGTCTTAAAAACTCACCCAAACCTGATCCATTTCAACCCCGGGTTGACCCCTTTCCCCAACTTAAATCAAACGATGTCGTTTGGATAAGTGGATTGAACTCAATCGTGCATCTTTAATTGATCCAACGGATGAGATCAATCCACCCCACCCCTATATAAGGCCCAAGCCCCTACCCCGGCCCCTAACTGAACACCCCCTCCTCTCACTGTTCATCATCGTCCCCAAACCCCACCCCTAACCCTAGCCGCCCTAGAATCCCACCGCCTGAAACCCGGCGGCATCAACGCCACCGGTCACCAAAATAACACCCTAGAACCCCCTGAACATACTCTACACAAATCTGACCTTAGTTTCCTTCGAATCAGACCCCAACTCTTCGAATACTAAATCGAAGGTGGGTCTGAAAACTCAAACCTTTCCAATGGCTTCCAAAATAACACCATAGTACCCCCTAGCATGCCTCGTTATGGATCTGAAGTTTGTTTGGCTCGAATCATTTCCGAGCTTCTCGAATCTTCTTTTGAAGATTCGGACCAAACAAGAACAAACTCAGATTCCTCCCAAATTAACACCAAATGACCTTTAGGCTTCCCTCACCCTTGTGCCATCTTTGGTTTCCCTCGAATCCACCCAGAAGTGTTCGGATTTAAAAGCTAAGGTCTGAAACCCTAAATTTTCCAGCCTTGGCATCTTTTTCACTTCAAACGAAAGATTGAGGCTTAATCGACCTTAGTCAAAGTATTTTCAGTAGAAAATACTTCGACTAAGGTCTGTTTGATTTCAAACAAAATCCAAATCCAAGTTGAGTTGAGTCCGGTTGAATTTGAAGGTTTAGAGGTAATTTTCTGTTTCTTGTGTGTATTCTACGTATATTCTATGTTCGTTTCATTAGTTTGTCTAAATTTTCATAATTTTCTAGTCAATTTTGTTATACTGTCCCCTACCCGTCTACTTGATTCTAAATGTGAATTGTTTCTGTTGATTGTGATTATGTACAATGTGTGTAATCGACTCGATTAAGTTCGTCGATTAGTTGTATTGTGAATCTTGCTTCTGAAAATGTTGTTTGTAATACCCTGTTTATCTGTTTGGAGTTGATTATTATCATTGAAATTAATCAATTAGTTCTTCCCAATTAATTGATTCTTGTTTAATAAATCAGAAAGTTTGTCAATGGTGTGTATATGTTGATTTCTGAACATTGAGTTTCAGGGCATTGTCAGTATATTGACAATGCTCCTGTGTTTGTTTGATTTTGTTCAAAGTTAAAGTTCGTTTGAATCATTATACTGAACTCAGTGTAATATTGTTGTGATGTTAAGTTTGAATTCAAGTTTACAAAAGTTGGTCAAATACAATTGTGTTAGGAGGTTCATAGGATTGGTTATAACTGTAAATCAGAAGAATAATCAAGTTTATACAGATTATAGAATCAGTTTTGCAGTAGGTTCTGATTTTTTCAGTAATAACAGTAGGAGTCAGGGGGCATTTCTGGGATAAAACAGTAAGGGTAATGTGACATAATAGTGGGCTGAAAGTGGTTTGTTAATGGTTTTTAATTTAATAGGATAGTGGGAAACAAAGGGTAATGGGTTGCTGAAAAACAGGATAATAGCACTCAATAGGATTTAAAGTATTCAAAAGTAGTTTTAATGGAAAACTTTCTGATTTTAAAAGGAGAAAAGGGTCCAGGCAGCACTAGAAGGGTACAGGACAGCCCTGTATAAATAGAGGGGGATTGGGACTGATTTAGGGGCATATTTTGAAAGAGAAAAATCTGATAAGAGAGATTTTTTTTTGAAAGAGAAAAATCTGATAAGAGAGATTTTTTTTTGAAAGAGAAAAAAAAATCAGATTTGAGGGCAGATTTTAAGAGAGAAAAACAGAAAGAAAGAGATATAAATAGAATCAGAAACAAAAATTTGAAAACAGAAACAGAAAAAATCTAATTGAGGAGATTTTTTAGAGTTCAAGAAGAAGAAACAAAACAAAAAAAAAATCAGAAACAGAAAAGTCAGAAACAGGAATTTGAAACAGAAGAGAAACTAAAATCTGAAATAATGTCCCTTGGTTAAATCTGTCCGGATTTATTTGAATCCATAGTTCAGTTAAAATCTGAAGTTTTCTTTTAAAATACTGTTACTGTGCATCTGGGTTTCTCGGGTCTCATTATTGCTCAAATCTGTGGAAAGACTGTTATTCTGCTGATTTTGTTACTGCTGCTACTGCTGAAATTTACTTCTTCTACCTTCATTTCCAGGTACTTATCTTTTAAATTCTATGTTGGAAAGAGATTCAGCATGACAAATCAATGAAGCCTGAATTGCAATTCTGTTTTCCATTTGTCCAAGTTCATTAGTTTAAATTTCATTTTTTGTTTCAGGTTAGTTAACTAGTAGTGAATTCAATTTGATAGCTGTGAGTTAATTGTCTTATTTTGAAATTCGTATAAAGCTTTGTAATAATGTTAGCCATTCCGAAATCTCATTAGTTTAGTCATGTTTGAACTGTCAAGGTAGGAAACATGACGTAAAGTTGGCCATTATTTAAATTTTATGGCGTTGTTAGCTAAGTAAAGAATAATGTAGAAATATCAAGAAACTACATTACTAACTCCTGTTGTTAGATAAGGTTAAGATGGTATTGGTGGCATTTTTATATAGGATAATAGATGTGTGTATGACCATTGGCGAAAGGTGATATAATATAGTTTGTTACGATGTTTACAACATATAGTTAGGTTGCATGTAAGACAATATTATTGAATTGATTTGCATAATAATTCCCTTTCTTATCAACTTGATGCTTATCTACCATCGTAAATAAATTAATTAAAATAATTTCGCCTATTAGATTAAAATAAGTATATGAAAATAAGATGAGATGTACAAACACAAATTGCAACACTTTATATCAATGGTAATTAGAAATAGAATTTTGCACTAAATAAATAATGTTCAAAAATACTTTTCCCTTCATAAATCAGTTTTGTTAGTTTCATATACAATTCATTCTTTGGCATATATATATGTTGTACTTGTTAAGAATAGTATTAATCATATTTTTATTCTTTTCTTTGAATTTGAATAGTTGGAATGAATATAATTTTTACGCGGGAATTATAATCGACGGGCAACATTTAATAAATTGTGAATTCTTTTCAAGAGTTCAAGGGTATCTTAAATGGATATTTCTCATGATATAATAAACAATTTGGGGAAAGTCCATAATATTATTAACAAAGATTTTGCGCAATCAGGGATGCGTTCGCGCAACCTGATTATATTTTTAAAAGCAAAAATTCGGATTATGCGTACGCGCAATTTCGAGCGAATATTTAATAATAAAAAAAAAACGAATTTCTTTGGAAAATATTAAATTTATTTCATAAAACCCGAGATATGCGGTTCACTATTTAAGAAAGACGAATATTCTTGATTCGACACAATTTCGAAAAATCATTGTTTTTTTAATAAATATATTATCAAGATTATCGTGTACACGTGCGCGTGACACAATTCCGCATTTTTTTTATTTATAACACGAATATACGTACGCGTGATTCGATTCAAAGAAGGGCCCTTAATCACAAGCAGTATAAATAAAAGCGGTAGTAAAAATCATGCAATAAGGACGCATTTAGTAAAAGTCAAGATAATTAAGCCAATAGTAAAAACAGTTGAGCGACCGTGCTAGAACCACGGAACTCGGGAATGCCTAGCACCTTCTCCCGGGTTAACAGAATTCCTTATCCGGATTTCTGGTTCGCAGAATAATAAACAGAGTCATATTCTCCTCGATTCAGGGATTAAAATTGGTGACTTGGGACGCCTTAAAATTCCCAGGTGGCGACTCTGAAACAAACAAAGAAATCCCGTTTCGACTGTCCTTTAATTGGAGAAAACTCTCCACTCGCCCCGCGGGCGCGATAAAAAGGAGGTGCGACAGCTCTGGCGACTCTGCTGGGGACTATCTGTGTACTGTAACCCAGAACCACTGGTTCAGGTTTAAAGAATTCGAGCTTAAAATAATTGTTATAGTTGGCTTTATTTATTATCTGATTTTTTTACATGATATATGCCCAATGTGCTAAATGACACTTTTACCGCTTTAATATTATTTGAATTATGAATATATACAACTGCTACGAAACCCCCTTCTTTCTGAGTCTTCTAAATTTATGGTGCACACGTGCGCGTGGCCCACCTTTCTGTTAAAGTCATACCAAATAAGACGAAGTTGGGACAAGTAACTAGGCCGGGTAGACTTTCGTGCTCCCGGTACGTTGCCCCCGCTTCGGCTCAAACTGTCCGTTTGGGTAAGCCAGGTTTAGAACAATCAACCTCAGGTTTTTCACTTAGAATAACTCAGCCATGTACCGGATCCCTAGTAGGAACGTATATTTGCATCATGTACATTTGGCCTTGGAGACTCAACACAGGGGTTGGGTCTGTCTAGGACAGGTGAACCCGAAATAAAAAGACCATCATGATGCATCCTACTTGCTACTTGTGCATTCATTTGCCTCGAACATGCTTGTTGACCAGCTTAAATGAAATCATGGTGAGAAGAGAGGAATAAAATGGGTTGTTTTAAAAATTTCAAAAAAAGAAAAATAGTTTTAAATCTTGAAATAAAGGTATTTAATAAATAATAAAAAATTTTCGAAAATGATTTTTTAGTATAAATTTTCAAAATGAATTTTGACTTTATTAAAATTAAATTTCAGATACAAAATGAGCACCACACAAAGCCCCTCATCCACGAGTACAGAAGAATTTCTATTTCAGCTTCAAATGTGGTGGTATGATTTAGGCGAAGATGGTCAAAAATGGGTCGTCAAGCATTTGGGAAATCTCACGGACATTATGAAAGTTAAACCCCGTGATGATCTGATTGCGGCGTTAGTAACTTTTTGGGACCCTGTTCACAATGTCTTTCGTTTCTCTGACTTCGAGCTTACTCCTACATTAGAGGAGATAGCTGGATATGCTGGTTTTGACGGAAGTCTAAGAAATCAAAGCCTGATATTCACAAAGGCTCCTTCGGTACATCGATTCTTCGGTCTTCTGAACATCAGCAGTCAAATCAGGAAAAACAATGTCATCAATGGATGTTGTTCCTTCAACTTTTTGTATTCAAGGTTCGGAAAGTCAGATGGGTTCGAAATTCATGAGAAAGGCCTTACTAACAAGCAAAACAAAGACACTTGGCAGATTCACCGTCGCTTTGCCTTCATGGTGGCTTTTCTAGGAGTCATGGTCTTCCCAAACAAAGAGCGAACAATTGATATTCGCACCGCGAAAGTTGTGCAAATCCTCACCACCAAAGAAAATCACACCCTTATCCCCATCATTCTATCAGATATTTATCGGGCTTTGACTTTATGTAAATCAGGAGCAAAAGTCTTCGAAGGATGCAAAATTTTGTTGCAAATGTGGGTGATTGAACATCTCCAACAACAGCCCAAGATCATACAGTATGGGCCAAACAATGATAATTGCATTGAGAGTTATGAGGAAAGAATAAAATATTATCAGGCTCCAGAAGGAATAGAAGCATGGGTATCTCATCTAAGGGCTTTAACGACAAATCAAATTGAATGGACTTTGGGATGGCTCCCGATGAGGGAAGTAATACACATGTCAACCTCAAATAGTTATCTACTACTATTGGGATTGAGAAGCATTCAGCCGTATGCGCCACTAAGAGTCCTAAGACAACTAGGGAGATATCAAGTAGTTCCTGATGATGAAGATTTGAGTATGCAAGTAATCGAATTACACCCAGAAGCCACTATTCCCGAGGCTCTACTTCAGCAGATGTGGAATGGATGTCGATACTTGAAAAGTGATACTCAAGTCCCAGACACTACAAAGGGTGAGATAAATCCTGGATATGCAAGGTGGTTTGAAAAACGGTCTCGCGTGGATGATGTACCAGAGCCTGAGCTAAGAAGGCCAACAAAAAGACCCCATGTTCAAAACTTCAATGATAAAATCCAAGAGCGGTTGATCTGGGGAGAAAAGGAAAAAGGGTACAAAGCAACTATCCATGCCCTAAAAGAAAATCTGAGAAGCCTCAGTTTGGAGAAAGATTTGCAAGCACAAGAAGCCGAAGGCGAGAAGAAGAGTCTAGCTTGTGAGAATGAAAATCTTCATGCTCGATTCCAAAGAATGAAAAGAGTTTCTGAGACACCAAAGAGGAGCTGGAAGGATCAAAAAATCATCGCCAATCTTTTTGAAAGAATGCAAGATTATGATTCCATTCTTGCGGAAAACGAAAGGGCGTTGAGCAAAGCAAAAGAAAGGATCCAACAATTAAACGAAGAAGCCAGATCTAATAAGGAACGCCAAGTAAGGCAATCCGAAGAAGACAGGGCATAATTCAAGAAGGAAAAAGACCATTGGATACGATCAGAAAACCAGCTTCGTGCACAACTAGAAGAGGCAAGAAGATGCAACAGAGAACATCAACAAGCCGAACTCGACAGGGAAAGAGCGCAAGCAAGATTAGAGCAGGCCAGACTCCGAGCTCTGTTAGAATCAACTCTAGATCGTGAAAACCGTGTTAGAGATATAGCCACCACTCGTCAGCAGCAATTGCAGAACCAAGACCAACGTCTCCAAGATTTCAGGGCACAAATCCACGACCTGGCGGTCTACACCTCTCAAAGTTACGTAAATTGCCAAGGAATGGATTATGAAAGGTTTACAGAGCATGCACCCACTTTTGCCCGTCATCTAGAAATGGAGTTGGAAAGGATGTATCGTACGCTGGGAGGTCATCCAGGTCAAGCCCCACATTGAGCAAAAAATCTAATAATCTATAACACAAATGGAAAGTGGGGCACGTTGTGAGATGTTAAGAATTGTATCTTTTATTTTGATTTAAGTATGTGTGTTTCAAGCCATTTTCTTACAAAGTTTTCAAATGTAATGTCTGTTCATCTTTTTATAATGAATAAAAGTATTTGCCTCATGTCCGAACTACGCAAGGTCTGATTCATGCGGGGGCATGATACGTAGGCAATCTCTATAAGATTCGACCACCACAATAAAAGATATATATAATAAATAAAAGTGAATAACAATAAAAATTTCAAGAAAGCTGGGACGACACAAGCAGCCGAGCAAATGCATAATAGAAAGGGATTATTTGTCTAGGAGCATTGCATCTCAACGTGTGATTATATATGTGTTAAACTCTCAAAACTAACAAGTTTGTTCATTTCCAGAATTCAAGCAGTTAGTTTCTCTAAAGAGTATACTGGCATATTATCATTATCACACAAGATCAAAAGGACCAATACCCGAAAGTATGTCTATCCCAGATGTTGACACAGGTATGGAGCTAGAGGAGATGGATGTCGGGAAAATGAAAGAAGAAATGTTTAAACTCAAGCAGCAAATGGCTGAGATGTACCAAGCCTGGTCTACAGGACAGTTACCCCCGTCTTACCCAATTAACCCTGCTCCATCAATGACCCAAACTCAGGATAATATTACCACTGAATTATCCCCAAATTTCCCCATTTACCAGCACTACCGAGGCACCACCTCTCAGACACCGCAGTCTCCACCTCCAAAACCAGTTCCCTATTTTCCTCCACCTATGACTCCTATTTTCGTAGCACCTCCCCCTGCTACATTCCACAAATCTCCTAGTGAGCCTACATTCCAGGCCCAGGACAACCAATATTACCCCCTGGAGCCTACCCTCAAAGCTTCCGAAATCCATTCAACTACTCCTCGTTTTGACCTCCCAACCGAAATTGACAAGCCAGCCAAAAATGCTGAACAAGAAGAGATGTTCAGGAAGGTCAAGAGTCTGGAACAATCGTTCAGAGACATGCGAGGATTAGGTGGGCAAGTCAGTGTAGCATACAAAGATTTGTGCTTATTCCCAAATGTACAATTACCAGTTGGCTTCAAGATGCCCAAATTTGACCTATACAATGGGCACGACGACCCAGTAGCCCACTTAAGGGGTTTCTGTAGCAAGATGCGAGGAGCTGGGGGAAAGGATGAATTATTGATGGCTTACTTCAGTCAAAGTTTAAGCGGATCAGCTTTAGAGTGGTATACACGCCAGGACCATGGGAGATGGTACACATGGGATGACCTGGCACAGGCATTCGCATACCATTTCCAATACAATCTGGAAATCATCCCATATCGACTATCTTTGACAAAATTTGAGAAGAAACACAATGAAAGTTTCAGAGAGTACGACTTCCGGTGGAGAGAACAGGCAGCAAGAGTGGATCCTCCTATGAAGGAGAGTGAAATGGTAAACTACTTCCTCCAAGCCTTGGAACCAACTTACTATGCCCATTTGGTTTCAGCGGTAGGTAAATCATTCAACGAAGTGGTGAAGATGGGAGGTATGGTGGAAGAAGGCCTCAAGACAAATAAAATCATGAGCTATTCAGCAATTAAGGCGACTACTCAAGCTATTCAAGGCGGGGTAGGAGGAATCGGAAGAAAGAAGAGGGAAGAGGCAGCAATAGTTGATTCAAGAATTTGGTCAGGACCAAGAGGTTCATCGCCTTACTATAATCAACAACGACCTCGCCAATCAACTTACCACCACGATTCATCCCAACATTACTATCACCCTTCGGAGCCTCATTTTTCCATTAACCATGCTCAAGCATACAATCAGCCACCTGTTCACGCCAATTGGCGTGCTCCTGCCATACCAAGTACTTACCCACGAGCCTATCCCGGACCAGGTTTCAGGCCTAGGCCAGCATTCAGGGGAGAAAGGGAACAGAAAAAGAAAACTTACACTCCATTGGGAGAGTCTTACACTAGTCTGTTCCACAGGCTGAGACAGCTAGACATGCTAAGACCAATACAATCCAAGCTACCCAATCCTCCGCCAAAGAATCTGGATTACACCATTAGCTGTGAATATTGCTCCGGTGCACCAGGCCATGATACGGAGAAATGCTGGCATTTGAAAAATGCAATACAAGAGCTGATTGATACTAATAAAATCGAGGTTCAAACCCCCGAAGCTCCCAATATCAATAGAAATCCAATGCCAGCCCATCAAGAGGCCAATATGATAGAAATCATACAAGCTGATGGGGAGACAAAGAAGCCGTCACAAACTGTCATGATGATCAAGTCTCATGAAGCCAAGCCAGATAAGCAGTTAACAAAGGAGAAACCGGTACCTAAACAGAGCAGAAATGGCGATGAATCATCTGTGGTAGACAAGGAGGGATCATCGAGCAAAGTTGCTCCAAAACAAGAAAGGCCGAAAGTGATAGTACCAGGGGTTGCTAACAAACCCATTGTATTCGTGGAAGGAGCCCGTACAGATCGGGTTATTATCGCACCTGTAATCCAGCTGTCGGTCATCAACAACAAAGCCATCCCATGGAACTATGAACGGGTGACTGTAATGTACAAGGGAAAAAAAGTCAAGGAAGAAGTGTGTGAGGTGCAAGGCTTGACTCGTTCGGGAAGATGTTTTACGCCCGAAGAGTTAAGAAAAACTAAAAACAATCCAACACCAATAAAGAGAGCTGTGACGGAAGAAGAGGCGGAAGAGTTTTTAAGAAAAATGAAACTCCATGATTATTCTGTTGTGGATCAATTAAAGAAGACGCCCGCTCAAATTTCATTGTTGTCATTACTGATCCATTCAGAGGAGCACCGTCTGGCTTTAATGAAAATCCTGAATGAGGCTCATGTTCTTGAAAAGATCTCTGTAAATCATTTGGGAAGAATAGCCAACAGAATCTTTGAGACAAACAGAATTACATTTGCTGATGTTGAATTACCTGTGGAAGGTACCGAGCATAACAGAGCTCTTTACCTCACCGTGAAATGTGAAAACTCCGTAGTAACCCGGGTATTGGTTGACAATGGGTCAAGTGCAAACATATGCCCTCTCTCCACTTTAAGCAAATTAAAAATTAAAGAGGAGAGGATCCAGAAGAATAGTATCTGCGTACGGGGGTTTGACGGTGGAAGCAGAGATTCATTTGGCGACATAGTGTTGGAACTAACTATAGGGCCAGTTGAATTCACAATGGAATTTCAAGTGTTGGACATAACTGTTTCTTACAACTTGTTGTTGGGTCGACCATGGATCCATGCTGCTAAAGCAGTCCCGTCAACACTACATCAGACTGTCAAGTTTGAATGGGATCATCAAGAAATAGTTGTGCATGGGGAAGAAAGTTTAAATGCTCGCAGCAGTACCATTGTACCAGTCGAGGGAACAGAAAATGACCAGGGACCATGGGTATACCACGTGTCCGACACAGTGTCGGTGGAGAAAATTCCAGAGGGGAAATACCTTCCGAATCCGAAGATATCCTCTGCATCAGTCATGGTAGCTTATGAAATGTTAAAGAATGGCTTTATACCCGGCAAAGGTCTGGGCTTATCTTTGCAAGGAATTATACAACCAGTATCTCTCCCCGAGAACTGGGGAACATTCGGTTTGGGGTTCACACCCACTGTAAATGACGTAATAAAGGCCAGGAAGTTGAAACACCAAGCATGGGTTCTTCCAAAACCAGTCCCACGTCTGTCAAAGTCTTTTGTCAAGACCGGTGTTAAAAACCGCCCGATAACAACAATTCCTAAATCCCGGGTCAATCCTGAGGAAGAATTAATTGAAAGATTCGAGAAATTGTTTGATGATGTGAATATGTTGGAAAATGGAGAAGGGTGTAGCGACGCAGAAGTTCAATTCGTTGGGCCAGAAACAAAGCTTAATAATTGGAAAGCCACTCCTCTCCCCATTCGAAAGGAGTCTTGGTAGTTTATTTTGATTTTCTTTCAAGTTTGTTTGGGTTACTTCAGGGTTGTAATCCCAAAGCTTATCTTACAGTTTGTTTGAAGTGTGCAAACCTTGTTATCTTTCATCATCCAATAAAAAGCAGTTTCCTTTTTATTATCATTCCTGATAGTTTTTTTTTCTGTACAGTTCTTTTTACGCTGGCTCTAGTGATATGGCATGCATGAGGAATCCTCAGCCCAGTCTTAAAAATCAATCTGGTTCCGAAGTAATAATTCAAGAAATATATTGTGATTATGAATCAGAATATGATGAAGATGAGGTTTTTGAAGAGATTAGTAAAGAGTTAATTCACTTTGAGGAAAAAATCAAACCTAACTTGAGTGATACCGAAGACATCAATATAGGGGACACGAGTAATGTCCGGGAAACCAAAATAAGTGTCCATCTCGAACCAAAGATCCGAGAAGAGTTAATTAAAGCACTCATAGAATTCAAAGATGTTTTTGCATGGTCATATGACGACATGCCGGGCCTGAGCACTGATTTAGTAGTTCACAAATTGCCCACCGATCCAACGGTGCCTCCTGTCAAGCAAAGGCTGAGAAAATTCAAGCCTGACATGAGTGTGAGAATTAAGGAAGAAATCACCAAACAATTGGAAGCAAAGGTCATTCGAGTCACTCGATATCCTGTTTGGTTGGCTAATATCGTTCCTGTACCAAAGAAAGACGGCAAAATTAGAGTATGCGTCGACTACCGCAATCTCAACAAAGCAAGTCCAAAGGATAATTTCCCATTACCCAATATCCATATTTTGATCGACAATTGTGCCAAGCATGATATAGGATCTTTCGTGGATTGTTATGCCGGGTATCATCAAATTCTAATGGATGAAGAAGATGCAGAAAAAACAACATTTATCATACCCTGGGGAACTTATTGCTACCAGGTAATGCCATTCGGTTTGAAGAACACCGGAGCAACCTACATGAGAGCGATGACCACAGTGTTTCATGATATGATACACAAAGAGATTGAGGTATACGTGGACGATGTGATCATAAAATCAAAGCATCAATCTGACCACGTTGGAGACTTAAGGAAATTATTCTTAAGACTTCGCAGGTACAACCTCAAGCTTAACCCTGCCAAATGCGCATTTGGAGTTCCATCTGGAAAGTTACTGGGATTCATAGTCAGTCGGCGAGGCATCGAGCTAGACCCATCAAAAATCAAAGCCATCCAAGAATTGCCACCTCCAAGAAACAAAACTGAAGTAATGAGTTTGTTGGGAAGGTTAAATTACATCAGCAGGTTTATTGCTCAGCTCACAACAACCTGTGAGCCAATTTTCAAATTGTTGAAAAAGGATGCTGCGGTCAAATGGACCGATGAGTGTCAAGAAGCGTTCGATAAGATAAAAGGGTACTTGTCGAACCCACCCGTGTTGGTCCCGCCAGAGCCGAGAAGACCTCTGATTCTTTACTTAACGGTCTTGGAAAATTCATTTGGTTGTGTATTGGGGCAACATGACCTCACTGGCAGAAAAGAACATGCCATCTACTACCTTAGCAAGAAGTTCACAACTTATGAGGTTAAGTATACTCATCTGGAGAAGACCTGTTGCGCCCTGACTTTGGTAGCTCAAAAATTGAAACATTATTTGTCATCCTACACTACTTACCTCATTTCTCGTCTGGATCCATTAAAATATATTTTTCAAAAGCCTATGCCAACGGGAAGACTTGCAAAGTGGCAGATATTGGTCACAGAATTTGACATCATCTATGTGACTCGAACTGCAATGAAGGCCCAAGCACTGGCCGATCATTTAGCCGAAAACCCGGTCGATGAGGAATACGAACCATTGAAAACCTATTTTCCTGATGAAGAAATAATGCACATCGACGAGGTGGAGCGAATTGAAAAACCTGGCTGGAAACTTTTCTTTGATGGAGCCGCTAACATGAAAGGAGTCGGGATAGGAGCTGTAATCATCTCTGAAACAGGGCATCACTATCCTGTTACGGCTCAACTGCGATTTTATTGCACCAATAATATGGCTGAATATGAAGCTTGTATTATGGGTTTAAGGCTAGCCGCAGACATGGGTATCCAAGAAATCTTAGTCATGGGAGATTCGGATCTTCTGGTACATCAAATTCAAGGAGAATGGGAAACCCGAGACTTAAAGCTCATACCATACCGACAATGTCTACATGATCTTTGTCAGCGGTTTCAATCAGTGGAATTCCGGCATATTCCGAGGATTCATAATGAGGTTGCCGATGCATTGGCTACTTTGGCATCAATGTTGCACCATCCAGACAAAGCTTATGTGGATCCACTACATATTCGAGTCCACGATCAGCACGCTTATTGCAATATGGTTGAAGAAGAATTTGATGGTGAACCATGGTTCCACGACATCAAGGAGTATATCAGGATGGGGATATATCCCGCACAAGCCACAGGAGATCAAAAGAGGACCATTAGGCGATTGGCAAATGGATTCTTCTTAAGCGGAGGAGTTTTGTATAAAAGAACACCAGATCTTGGATTATTAAGATGCATAGATGCCAGACAAGCTACAGCTGTCATGTCTGAAGTACATTCGGGAGTTTGCGGACCCCACATGAGCGGATATGTGTTGGCAAAGAAAATCCTCCGAGCTGGTTACTATTGGCTTACCATGGAGCGATATTGTATCAGTTTTGTGCGCAAGTGTCATCAATGCCAGATACACGGAGATTTGATTCATTCTCCACCATCCGAGTTGCACACAATGTCGGCACCATGGCCCTTCGTTGCCTGGGGCATGGATGTGATTGGACCAATTGAGCCGGCAGCATCCAATGGGCACAGGTTCATTCTGGTAGCCATTGATTATTTTACCAAATGGGTTGAGGCCAAGACATTCAAATCGGTGACCAAGAAAGCTGTGGTCGATTTTGTCCACTCAAATATCATATGTCGATTCGGAATCCCAAAGGTGATCATCACAGATAACGGTGCTAATCTTAACAGCAACTTAATGAAGGAAGTATGTCAACAGTTTAAGATTACACATCGCAACTCTACCCCATATCGGCCCAAGGCGAATGGAGCAGTCGAGGCAGCCAACAAAAACATAAAGAAGATACTTCGGAAAATGGTAGAAGGTTCAAGACAATGGCATGAAAAATTACCATTTGCATTATTGGGATACCGCACTACTGTTCGCACTTCAGTAGGAGCAACTCCTTATTTGTTGGTATATGGCACTGAAGCAGTAATTCCTGCAGAAGTTGAGATTCCTTCCCTTCGGATCATCGCCGAAGCAAAGATTGATGATGATGAATGGGTCAAAACCCGTCTGGAACAGTTAAACTTGATTGATGAAAAACGATTGGCCGCAGTATGTCATGGTCAATTATATCAAAGAAGAATAGAAAGAGCATACAACAAAAATGTGCGTCCACGGAAGTTTGAAGTGGGTCAGCATGTGCTGAAACGTATTCTTCCACATCAGGTTGAGGCGAAAGGCAAATTTGCCCCGAATTGGTAAGGACCATTCATTGTGACCAGAGTATTGTCGAATGGTGCACTATGCTTAATAGATATTGAGATATTACGCATAACTTTTTGAATGTTTGTATTTAGCATTATTTCAAAGATTGGAATGACAAAGGCAATTTATTCTGCTATCCAAACACTATACCCTTTGTTTCCCCTTTGAGCCATACTTGTTTCTTTCCTACCCTCTCTTGGAATCAATGAAAAAAAAATCACTATTATTTAGTGAACTACGTTTGACCTGATTCCTCAAAGAAGGATACGTAGGCGCCTCACGGCTCAGTCATAGGGTGCACGACATACATAATGTGCACGAAAAGAAACATTAAGAGACCCCAATCAAGAAACTGGGGCAGGAATTGTATTGGAAATAAGAAAAGATTCCAAGAGTTGTAATTTTAAACCCATACCAAAGCTATTTAGCTTTTAATACCTTTTCCATTTCTAACCCCATACCAAAAAGACCTTTCGATCAATCTTAGAAAAATGCTGAGACAAGCAAATGAAGATGGTTCATAACACTCTGGTACAAACAAGAAAAGAAAGTAAAAATGAGAGAGTCTTATAGGTGAAAACCCACACGGGCACCATAAGGCGACGGAAGTTGAGAGAAAAGTAAAATGAGAGAGTCTTATTGGTGAAAACCTTCGTAGGCACCATAAGGCGAAAAGGAAGTGAGAAATGAACAAATGAGGAAGGTTTATCGGTGAAAACTCTTTGAGACATTACAAGTCCAACAGGTCTGTGAAATGAAAAATGAAGTTGGATTACGGAAATTTTGGGGAAAAATAAAAATGAGACAATTGAAAGGAGATTGATTAAAAGACTGGGTTGATTAATCCAAAATGCATACCCTGATCATTGGCGCCAGTAACTCCAATCAGATAAGTTTTTATTCTTTCTCCAACAGTTCATCCAAACTTGGATTTTTCTTTTCATTCTATAATTGTCGAAATCAGCGTGTTTCGTCACTAATAATCTTACTTTTCTAAAAGCTTTGAGATAAGTTTTATTCCAAACAAATAAGAAGGAATGTCAAGGTATACTACCAAGATTCAAGGTTACATGATGCAAAATACGGCCATGAAAGGCGGGAGATAAAAAGATATTGGTGTAAGAAAAGTGAAATCAAAAGTGGATCAGCAAAGTCAGAAGGGACATATGATTACAGTTAAAAGGATTTGAAGGAAAACATACAGAGGGAAATCCTATAGTCAAGGATCAATTACAAGGACAAAACGGTCTTTTTCAACCATTCCAAGGCAATAAAAAAGAGACGAAGAGAAGCCTCACCATCGGCAAGAATACCCCAGTTAACCACCCTGCTTTAAACTAACGAAGTTTTCTTTGATTTAAAACAGGGGCAAAGACAATATTTGTGTCAGGAAATACCTGGTAAAGAAGAAGAAGTCAGGCGTCCACCTGGAGAATGAGGATGAGAATTGAAGAAGTCAGGCGTCCACCTGAAGAATGAGGATGAGAAAAGAAGAAGTCAGGCGTCCACCTGGAGAATGAGGATGAGAATTAAAGAAGTCAGGCGTCCACCTGGAGAATGAGGATGAGAATTAAAGAGGTCAGGCGTCCACCTGGAGAATGAGGATAAGAATTAAAGAAGTCAGGCGTCCATCTGGAGAATGAGGATGAGAATTAAAGAAGTCAGGCGTCCACCTGGAGAATGAGGATGAGAAAAGAAGAAGTCAGGCGTCCACCTGGAGAATGTGGATGAGAATTAAAGAAGTCAGGCGTCCACCTGGAGAATGAGGATGAGAAAAGAAGAAGTCAGGCGTCCACCGGCTGTAAGCACGTGATTTTTGACCCTCCCCGGGAATTTTTACGTTCTTAAGCTTAAATATCTAATTTAGGACTAGTATAGCTATTTTAACTATTTTACTTTATTTCGTTGCAAAAAGAAAAATTTCAAAAAATATATATATAAATTTTAGTTTATGTATCTCTCATAAATTTGAAAATACAAAAATTGTACTTTATTTTGGTACTTTATATAAATTCAAAAATTACAAAAAATATAGTTCTATTAATGTTTGCAGTCATTATAATTTTGAAAAATACAAAAAAAAAACATTACGTCATATTTTTGTCTTTATTAAAGAACGAAAATTACAAAAAAATAGTTTTATTAATATTCTATAGTCATTTTTAACTTGGAAAAAATACAAAAATATTACCTCATATTTTATCTTAATATTTAAAACGAAAATTACAAAAAAAAATAGTTTTATTAATATTTTGTAGCTATTTTAAAAATCTTGAAAAAATATTTAAAAATATATAGTTTTGTTTAAATACTAGTCTTATTTTTGGTAGTTATTTTGCTTACATAGGACTAGTTAAGCAACGTGTTCCTATTTCTCGGGTCCGGGCAAAAGAATAATATTCGGGTTCAAACTACCCGGTTTTAGGCCTAATTTTCGGACCTAGCCCATAATAAACCGTGTCCAGGACACGTGGGGAACCCCACCACGCGTGGGGGACATATGCCTCGAACCCCACCACGCGTGGGGCTCATTTTCATGGGCATTATGTTACAAAACACGGGGACCAACGAAAAGGGGCTTGGGAAATTTTAAAAGAAGGAAAAAGCCAACAAAAACGGACGGACTTTGGGGAATTAAAGGAGGAGGACTTTTTTTGAAATTTTGAGAAAAGGAGGACTGTAGCCTCGTCTTCTTCTTGCAGAAGAAACAAAACAAGGGACTACTGTTCATTTTTCCTTCTTCTTCAGCAAGCCCTACCAAAACCCACGAAAAAAAACCCTACGAGACTACTGTTCACGCTTCTTCTTCAAGAAGAAGAAGAAGCAAATACCCAGCAGAACCCGTCACCTCCACGCCCAAAACCTCCATCAACGCCGGAAAACCACCGTCGACCACTACCCGCGACGACCAGTCGACAAACCAGTCCAAACCCACCTTGCGACCACACCAGTCACGACCAAACAACCAACGAACACCACCAACCAAACACCGGCACCAAACAGACCGCCAAACAGGCCCGTCGCAAACCGCCATTGCCGTCGCTGCAAGCTCCAGCTCCACCCAAACTGAGCTGCTGCTGCATTCGTCCAAAGCCACCATCAACGACCAAAACCCAGTCGCCCCCTCGTCGCAACCAGCTCCCCCTCGTCGCAACCAGCTCCCCCTCGTCGCAACCAGCTCCCCCTCGTCGCAACCAGCTCCCCCCGTCGCCTTCTTCCTCACAAAAAAAAACTTAGCAAAACCCTAGTAGCCCTCCCCGTCAACCACCAGGAAAAAACCAGCAGTGGCATCGCTGTCGCTACGTTCTTCTACTCCCTCACGTCGCAACACCATCACTTTACTGTCCAAACCACCATAATCCAGCCATTGAACACTGCCCGTCGACCCCCACAATCGTCGACTAAATAGTCCGTCAGCTTCACGCCACTAGCTGAGCCGAAGTTCATGGAGGTGAGCTGCTCGACCTTGTGTTGAGGTCGAGTTCCAGTCCAAGGTCCAAAGGTTGAGTCGAGGTCCGGTGCGCCGAGTTTGTTCCGAGGTTTCGTCTTTGTTCCTCGTTCAGGGAGGTCCGGCTTGAGTTCCGTCGGGGTCGTGTTTGTCGTCCTGAGTTTGCCGAGGTTCAAAGGTTAGTAAACCTCGATGTATTAGATAAATAAACTTACGTTGAATGTTTGAGATGCAATATAAAAATTGATATGATAATTTTCTGCTTATGTTTCACCGTATGCATTTTAGTTCATTTTTGTGTTATGTTATTATTGATTACTTGATGTCATTTGATTTAGTTGTATTAGTAGTCCCAAGATTAGTATTGTTATTATTTACGTTCAATGTGTTATGTTATTATTGTCTTAGTTTATTTGGACAAAATTAATATTAGTACCTGTTGTTACTACGCCCGAAACACTCATTCGCCTAGCTTCTTTTATTAAATCTTGACAAGTTATGAGATTTTAGTTGTACAGAGGCCGTAAGTTTAGTATTGTTAAAGGCGTAGAAATGGCATCCTTTAAAAATAAATAAATAATTATAAAAAAAATGAATAAAAAATAATAATAAATAAATAAAATGAGACGAGCCTCGCCGGAAAAAATATACAGATTGCGGAGCCCTCACAAAATATATGTATCAAATACTTAGATTCTGGGATGGGCCGTTTAGCAAATTTCACGGCCTTACCCAAAAAAAATAATAATGCGCTAGTTGCTTTAGGCGCGCCTTTAATAATGTTATCTCCCTAAACTCGGGTGCACATTTATGTGACCCAAATCCAAATCTCAACGGAGTCGAAATATGTCTCTAGTCACGGGCGCATTGATTGTGGCGTGGCCCGAGATGCATTTCCATGACGTTGCAAATTCTTTAAAAAATAAGAATGAGATGAGCCTCGCCGAATAAAAATACAAATTGCGGGGCCCTCAGTAAATACTTGTTTAAAATTACTTAGAATTCAGGAGGGCCGCTTAGTGAATTTCGTGGCCTTCCCGAAATAATAATGCGATAGTCTCTTTAGGCGCGTGTTTAATAATTTACTTTCTTAAACTTGGGTGTGCATTTCATGCGACCCAAATCCAAATCCCAAAACGTCAAATAAGATATGTTCCGGATTGTGGGTGCATTTCATGTGACGCAGTCCAAAGACATGTTTTAAGCGATGTTCACATTCTTAATAATAATAATTAATAAAGCGGGTAAAAGATAAAATTTGCACATGGTTCATAATTGTATTAAAAATCAGATAAATAAGCCGAATATAACAGTTGAGTGACCGTGCTAGAACCACGGAACTCGGGAATGCCTAACACCTTCTCCCGGGTTAACAGAATTCCTTATCCGGATTTCTGGTATGCAGACCATAATATAGAGTCATTCTTTTCCTCGATTCGGGATTAAAATTGGTGACTTGGGACACCCTAAATCTCCCAAGTGGCGACTCTGAAATAAATAAACCAATCCCGTTTCGGTTGTCCTTTAATTGGAAAAAACTCCCCTGCGCCCCTCGGGTGCGGAAAAAGGAGGTGTGACAGCTCTGGCGACTCTGCTGGGGATTTGGTAACCCAGAACCACTGGTTCAGGGTTAAGAATTCGAGCTTGAAATAATTGTTATTATTTGGCTTTATTTATTATCTGGTTTTTTACGTGTTTGAGCCTAATGTGCTAAATGCTGCTTTTACTGCTTTGATATTATTTGGACTGTATATATAAACTGTGCCGAAACCCCTCTCTTCTCTCTCTTGAGGAGTGCACGCTGGTCGTGGCTTCTTTCTGTTAGTGTCATATGCCAAAATAGAACGAGGATTCGGAGGAGTTGCAAAATCGGATGGCCTTTTGGTTACCGGTACACAGCTCCCATCCTTGGCTCGAGTTGTCCGCTCGGGTAAGCCAGGTCTAGAACAAATACCCAGGTTATCAACTTAGAATAACTCAGCTTCATGTCGGATCCCTAGTAGGAACGTTTATTTGCATCATGTGCATTTGACTTAGGGGACTCAACATAGGGGTTGAGTCCGTCTAGGACAAGCAATCTGAAAAATAATAGACCATCTTTGGCATCCTATGTGCTACATGTTGTATTTATTCAAGGGTGAATGTGTCATTTGGCAGACCAATGATATTTGCGGACAAATGGCACTCCTTATCATGCTGATCACTTTAAATAAGAAAGTTGCACTATTTTTGATAAGCATGTTAAATAAGCACATGGGGAGCATTGTGGAATTCAAGTAGCCTTGTTATTCCACATGTCCCCCATGCTTCATTACGGGGAAAAGCACATGGGGAACATTTGTGGAATCCAAGAAGTCTTGGAATTCCCTATGTCCCCCACGCTTCATATTTTGGGAAGAGCAAATGGGGAACATTTGTGAAATCCAAGATGTCTTGGAATGCCCTATGTCCCCCATGCCACATTTTGAAAATATAATAAATATAAAAAATAAAATATATATGTATATATATAAAATAAAATAAAAACATTGAAAATTCAAAAAAAAAAAGATTGTGTATGTTTTCATCATCATCCACAAATTAGAAAATTGTGGAAAAGAGGAGAAAATAACAGCATAGAAGTCCGAGCAGAGTCGAAACTCTGCCGAAATTTTGAAAATGAAAAATGTCTTGTTATATTAAAAGCAAAGAAAAAAAAAATCATCATTGTTCTGTCTGTTTTTTTTTTAAAAAAAAATAGTTTGTTTTGTCATTAAATGAAAATGAAAAGGAGTTTGTTTTTTTTTTTAAAAATGTGTTTTATTTTATTTTGTTTGTCTATGAAAATGCCAGAAATAAAAATAAAAAGAGTCCGGCGTTGAATGTGATTTTATTATTTGTTCCAAAAATAAGTATATATATAATCCAAAAAAAAAATTTCAAAAGAAAGTTCAAAATTCAAAAAGATAAAATAGATAAATAAAATCCGAAAATATTTTGATTCTTCTATAGAAAATTCAGAAAAAAAAACATTTTAGAAGCATTTCTTTTATTAAAGGTAAAATTCCAAAAAATATTTTCTTCTTCTTCTTTAGAAAAAAAAAGCAAATGAAATTCAAAAATATATCTTAGAAGTGTTTCTTTTAAAAAAGAAAATCAATCAAAAATCAAAAAATATACTTCCTTTCTTCTTTTAAAGTAGTTCTTTCAAATTCAAAAAAAAAAAAAGTTAGTTCATCTACTTATCCTTGATTGACCGAACTACGCGGGTTTGATTCTCACCGGATGTGAGATACGTAGGCAACCCTCATCGGGTCCAACCCCACCTTCTCAAAAAGAAGGAATGTTTTATGTTTTTCGTTAATTCGTTTGTTTGTTATAAATGAAAAAATAATAGAATAATAGTCTATTTGTTTGTTGTGAAAATAATAATAAAAATAAAAAAATAAAATATATAGAAAATGGAAAAGGGTCTTCTCCAAAAAAATTTTAATTGACCGAACTACGCGGGTTTGATTCTCACCGGATGTGAGATACGTAGGCAACCCTCATCGGGTCCAACCCCACCTTTTGCTAAAAAGCCAAAAACAAATAATAATGAAAAACAAAAGAAAACATGTCAAAGATTTTTAATTTTGTCGTAAATAAGTCTAGTGATGTAACTTCCCCCTTTTACAAAAAATATAGCAAAAACAAATCTGTCAAATTTTAATTGTCATAAAGAAGTCGGGTGCCGCTGTTTTATCAAGACATAGCCGAATGTTCCCGAAAGGGACGCCGGAAGGCTGACTTTGCATAAACAGCCACTTTTGGGTCATTTTTAAGACTTGGTCCAGTTGACCCCCACAGCCTAAAAATCTTCGTCCCCGAGACGTTGAAAGGCCGTGTTTGCAATATTGACTTTTCTAATTTGAAAAACGATGAAAAAAAAAGTTATAAATAAGTCAGGTGATGCTGTTTTGTCATAAATAGCCGAATGTTCCCGAAAGGGACGCCGGAAGGCTGACTTGGCACAAACAACCACCTTTGGGTCATTTTGAGATATGGACCCACACAGCCTTAAAAAAAGGCTTCGTCCCCGAGACGATGAAGGGCCGTGCTTACAACGCCAAGTCTTTTATTGTAATTTGAAAAGAAAAAAAAATCAAAGAGTCAGCGGTCATGTGAATACCGTCTTTTGTCATAATAAGCCGAGCCAGCTTCGGCCGCATCTTAAACCGTTCTTGCCGAAATAGCCTTAGAGTATCTTTCAGTTGTCGAAAGGTTATTTTCGTAAAAGAATGGACAAGTTTGTAAAGTGTCGAAATAATCCTCCCCGGCCTCAAAATTCATGTGAAATTTGGAAGGAGCCACATTTGCAAAAAATAACCATTTGGTTGCATTTGTCGAACAGAGAAAGGGAGCTGGAATTTTGTTTTTGAGTCTACCAATCTTTTGATTAGAACATGCGGGTTGTTTGATTTTCAAGTTTGCGGGTCATCTTTAAATCCTTGAAACCCAGTTTGTTTCAATATGAAAATTGGAAAAAAAAATGTTCATTATTGTTTATCTTTTATTGGTCCGAACTACGCAAGGTCTGATTCATGCGGGGTCATGATACGTAGGCAATCTCCATAAGATTCGACCACAACGAAAAAATGGAAAAAAAAAGAATGAAAAAAAAGAATGAAAAAAGAATGAAAAAAAAACGAAATAAAAAATGGAAAAAAAGAGAATGAAAAGAAAAAGAAAAAAAAAATAGAAAAAGCAAAATGAAAAAAGCAATGAAAAAAAAAGAAAGAAAAATCGAAAAAAAAAAGAAAAAAGAAAACCAAAAAAAAGAAGAAGATGTTGTCAATAATGAGGACCGACTGAGTCCATTCTAACCTGTTTGTTTCGCAAATAAAGTTAAGGTGGTTGATTTGTGGTAAGCCGGACAATGACACCCAAAATCCTTTACTTGCACCTCATGATGCACACTCTGCGGGAATCAGGCCTGATGATAGAAGCATTCATGTCCTAGTGGGAACTTGTTGACTAAGGGTAATGATATTGAAGTTGGCAATGGTCATTGCAGTACTAATGCAAAGCTCAGTGGCTACGATGCCAAGTTTGATAAAATGGGAGGACGCTCCCTTCCTTGGTTAACAAGAAAGAAGCAGCTGGTGGCTTATTTTGTTGTCATTTCTGTTGTCCAGATTATTAAGGTTGTAATTTGATTTTGTCTTGTGTCAAACCTTCTTTCCATTTTGTCATAGCAGTTTGTTTAAATTTCGTCCAGTTTGTGGTAGGATTTTATTCTGGTTGTTTCGTTTGTTTTATTATTCAAGCCATTTCGCCGGTAGTCTAATACAAAGCCGGTCTTTTGTTAGTTCCGGTTGTCTTTTGTTTAGTCCTTTTATCATTTCGTTCAATGCCGATTCTAGGGACATGACATGCGCACCCAGTTTGGGCCTAGTCTTTAAAGTTAATCATAAAACCCTGGAAAGGCGATCAGACCATTTAAAGAAAATAAGGACGGTTTGAGATTATTCAGAGCTCGAGTCATGTGGAACTGGGGCAAGTTAAACACAAAGAAAACCGTTAAAGAAAGATTCGCCTAAATTGGCATGAGGGTCGTTCATAATAATGAGAATGAGAGTGTCGCCCAACGGTGTTTTAGAAGTGACAAACGAACAAACAGATGTTGAACATAATTGTCAAGTCCAGCACCATCAGAAGAGACTACAAATTTAAATTGTGTTGTTTGCACTTGGCATGTTTTGAAGACCGGAATGACGAAGGCATTTTGTTCTACTACCCAAACACTTTATCCTTCGTTACCCCTTTTGAGCCTTATTTATTTTCTTTCATACCCCTCGTTCGGAATTAGTAGCAACGAATAAAATACGCAAGCATGGCGGGTAAGAGAAAAGAAAGAAAAGAAAACAACAAAATGGGAAAAGAAGAATGAAAGAAAAAGAGAGAAAGAAAAAAAAAGACAAAAGAAAATGAGAAAAGAAAAAGAGAAAAGAAAAATGATAACAAAAACACAAAAGGAAAGAAAGTCAAATGAAAAAGAGGAATTGGGAACTACGTTTGACCTGATTCGTCAAAGAGGATACGTAGGCGCTTCACGGCTCGGTCATAGTTTTGAAAAATGAAAAAAAAACAATTAAGATATCCCCAAGCAAGAAACTGGGGCAAAAGTTGTGTTTGATGTAAATAAATCTAATTCCGAAGGTTGTAATTAATAACCCAAAATTAATGCATTTTTTTTAGCCTTTTATACCCTTTCTTTCTAGCCCTATCCAAAACCCATGTTATGGTCCAAAGAAAGACCTTCCGATCAGTCTTCAAAAGATGCCAAGTCAGACAAATGAAGAGTCTTACCGGCGAACATAACATTCTGTTCCACAGCAGAAAGGACTCTAATCTCCAACAGAAAGAGTCATACCAGAAACACTCCAAAATCCCCAGCTGGAGAGAGATATAAAACGAGAGAGTCTTATTGGTGAAAACCTTCACAGGCACCATAAGGCGATGAAAGCTGAGAGAGGAACAAAAAATGAGAGAGACTTGATAGTGAAAACCCTTCGGGCACTACAAGTCGAATAAGGTTAAGAATCCGATGGGGAATCGCCAATTGAAGATCTTGAAAGATGATTGACGGTAAAAGGATAGGCCACATGCGCATGTCATGGCCATTAGAGTCGGTATCTGCATTTGATAGGTTTTATTTATAGTTTCTTTTGTTAAAGAGTCGTCTTTCCCTTGATCTTTTTATTCTGTTCCTTTTTTTATCTTTTTCCTCTCATAGAGAAATCCCCAATAGAGTCTGTCTGGCCAGAACAAGTATGAAATGACTTCAAAATATGCCATCAGCTTTCCAAGATGAGATCTGACTAGTATATCCAAATGGTATAGTCAGCGAGGAACAAGCGCGAGGTCAGTGTCAAAAAGATATCCCCAGCAAAAGGAATTGACAGAAGGATTGACAAGCGTCAAGAGGGATACCATTGCCTTAATCAAGGTTATAAACCTCAAAGACAAAGCCCGTGAACAAATCAAGGAGAGCAGTGAGCATGATTCGGCGAAATCCATACTAGACTAAAAGGTCGGGGAAATGCCAGTTTCCAAGCTATGCCACAAAAGAAGAGGGATATTCCCCAGCAGGAAGGGATTATCCCCATCACATAATATCATCCCCAACAAGTTGTGGAACACAGAGCAAGGAGGGAGAAAGGGAACACCATCCCAGTAGGAGTATCACAACCAACCACCATGTTTTAAACTAACAAATTTTGTTTGATTTGAAACAGGTAAAGGAAATGGCATTGATGCAGAAACGCATGCCACAAGGGATATTATCAAACTGGGGCAGAAAATTTTCCTTCCATTTAGAAAATTTTCTGGAAGTCAGGTACCCCCAGCTGATAACATTTTACCCCCAACAGGTAAGTAAATAATTCCTCAACAGTGTTATCCCTAGCAGTTGCGAGGGGTCCAACACAAGGTTGGAAAGTCGGTATCCTCAGCGATTAGACTTCAAAGGAGGAAGCTAATAATAATAATAATAAAATAATAATAATAATAATAATAAAAAAGAATAATAATAAAAATAGGGAAGGTAGAAAAGAAAAATTCATCTCAACCCCCAGCAAGTATTCGAGGTAAGACATTTTCAAGTCTTAAAGATATTTTTGGGTTCATCCGCCCTCAAATAGGATCTGTTGGGTTCATCCGCCCTCAAATAGGATATGTTGGGTTCATCCGCCCTCAAATAGGATCTGTTGGGTTCATCCGCCCTCAACTAGGATCTGTTGGGTTCATCCGCCCTCAAATAGGATCTGTCGGGCTCATCCGCCCTCAAATAGGATCTGTCGGGTTCATCCGCCCTCAAATAGGATATGTTGGGTTCATCCGCCCTCAAATAGGATATGTTGGGTTCGTCCGCCCTCAAATAGGATCTGTCGGGTTCATCCGCCCTCAAATAGGATATGTTGGGTTCATCCGCCCTCAAATAGGATCTGTCGAGTTCATCCGCCCTCAAATAGGATATGTCGGGTTCATCCGCCCTCAAATAGGATATGTTGGGTTCATCCGCCATCAAATAGGATATGTCGGGTTCATCCGCCCTCAAATAGGATATGTCGGGTTCATCCGCCCTCAAATAGGATATGTCGGGTTCATCCGCCCTCAAATAGGATATGTCGGGTTCTTCCGCCCTCAAATAGGATCTGTCGGGTTCATCCGCCCTCAAATAGGATATGTTGGGTTCATCCGCCCTCAAATAGGATATGTTGGGTTCATCCGCCCTCAAATAGGATATGTCGGGTTCATCCGCCCTCAAATAGGATATGTCGGGTTCATCCGCCCTCAAATAGGATATGTCGGGTTCATCCGCCCTCAAATAGGATATGTCGGGTTCATCCGCCCTCAAATAGGATCTGTCGGGTTCATCCGCCCTCAAATAGGATCTGTCGGGTTCATCCGCCCTCAAATAGGATATGTCGGGTTCATCCGCCCTCAAATAGGATATGTCGGGTTCATCCGCCCTCAAATAGGATCTGTTGGGTTCATCCGCCCTCAAATAGGATATGTCGGGTTCATCCGCCCTCAAATAGGATATGTCGGGTTCATCCGCCCTCAAATAGGATATGTCGGGTTCATCCGCCCTCAAATAGGATATGTCGGGTTCATCCGCCCTCAAATAGGATATGTCGGGTTCATCCGCCCTCAAATAGGATATGTTGGTTTCAGTCTTTACTTTTAAGTTTTGAAACAGGCGCCCACCTGAATAACGAGAGGAATACATTTCTGTCTTTTCATTTCTGTTCTAGGTCACCCACCAGTATAATGCGGGAATACACTTGTGTCTGTTCATTTCATATTCTAGGTCACCCACCAGTATAATGCGGGCATATCATTTTTCATATCTTTACAGCCAGGCGCCCACCTGTATAATGAGAGGAATACATTCAGTCTTTACTTTTAAGTGTTGAAGCCAGGCGCCCACCTGTATAATGAGAGGAATACATTCAGTCTTTACTTTTAAGTGTTGAAGCCAGGCGCCCACCTGTATAATGAGAGGAATACATTCAGTATTTACTTTTAAGTGTTGAAGCCAGGCGCCCACCTGTATAATGAGAGGCATAAATTCAGTCTTTACTTTTCAAGTGTTGAAATTGGGAGCCCGCCCAGATAACAGAGGCATACATTCAGTCTTTTTATTTTAAGTGTTGAAGTTGGGAGCCCGCCCAGATAACAGAGGCATACATTCAGTCTTTACTTTTTAAGTGTTGAAGTTGGGAGCCCGCCCAGATAACAGAGGCATACATCCAGTCTTTTTATTTTAAGTGTTGAAGTTGGGAGCCCGCCCAGATAACAGAGGCATAAATTCAGTCTTTTTATTTTCAAGTGTTGAAATTGGGAGCCCGCCCAGATAACAGAGGCATAAATTCAGTCTTTTTATTTTCAAGTGTTGAAATTGGGAGCCCGCCCAGATAACAGAGGCATAAATTCAGTCTTTTTATTTTCAAGTGTTGAAATTGGGAGCCCGCCCAGATAACAGAGGCATACATTCCACGTCTTTACCCATAGGAGATGCATTTCCTCCTAAGTTTTAGTTTTACCATAGGAGACGCACTTCCTAAGTTCAGTTCTACCAATAGGAGACGCACTTCCTAAGATAAGTTTCACCAATAGGAGACGCACTTCCTAAGCAAGTTTCACCAGTAGGAGATGCACTTCCTAAGAATAGTTCACCCATAGGAGACGCACTTCCTAAAATTCAGTTTCACCATAGGAGACGCACTTCCTAAGTTCATTTCACCCATAGGAGACGCACCTCCTAAGATATGTTTCACCATAGGAGACGCACTTCCTAAAGTTCAGTTTCACCATAGGAGACGCACTTCCTAAAGTTCAGTTTCACCATAGGAGACGCACTTCCTAAAGCAAGTTTCACCAATAGGAGACGCACTTCCTAAGCAAGTTTCATCAATAGGAGACGCACTTCCTAAGTTCAGTTTTACCATTAGGAGACGCACTTCCTAAGTTCAGTTCTACCAATAGGAGACGCACTTCCTAAAGTTCAGTTTCACCATAGGAGACGCACTTCCTAAAGCAAGTTTCACCAATAGGAGATGCACTTCCTAAGCAAGTTTCATCAATAGGAGACACACTTCCTAAGTTCAGTTTTACCCTTAGGAGACGCACTTCCTAAGAATAGGTTCACCAATAGGAGACGCACTTCCTAAGTTCAGTTTCACCAATAGGAGACGCACTTCCTAAGTCCATTGTACCAATAGGAGACGCACTTCCTAACCTAAGTTTCACAAGTAGGAGACGCACTTCCTAACCTAAGTTTCACAAGTAGGAGACGCACTTCTTAAAAAGTTTCACAAGTAGGAGACGCACTTCCTAAAAAGTTTCACCAGTAGGAGACGCACTTCCTAAGTTCAGTTTTACCATTAGGAGACGCACTTCCTAAAGTTTAGTTTTACCCCTAGGAGACGCACTTCCTAAGTTTAATTCCATGCACAGGAAACGCACTTCCTGAATTAAGTTTTCATTACTAGGAGACACACTTCCTAGTCTGGTTCGCTCAAGTTATACTTTTGCTTTAGGAGACGCACTTCCGGAATCGATATTTCGCCCTTAGGAAATGCACTTCTTAGTTTGATTCATTTTAAGTTCGACCATAGGAGACACAATTCCTAGTCCAGTTTTTTGAAGTTTACCCGTAGGAGACGCACTTCCTAATCGAGATTTTATTCATAGGAGACGCACTTCCTAGTTCTAGTCACTGAAGTTTTCACCCTTAGGAGACGCACTTCCTAGTTTAGCTCATTCCGATTCAACCATAGAAGACACACTTTCTAGTTTGAGTCATTGAGGTTTTTATTTTAGCAGACACATTTGCTAGCAAGAGTTTTGGTTTTACTCATAGGAGATGCACATCCTAGCCTAGTCTTTAGTTTACTCTCATCATTGCATCAGTAGTGTAAGTGAGTTACGATTTTGCTAACGACTCACAAATCTTCCCAGTACAAACTGGGTTAGGAAATTTTGTTTGTTTTGTTTGTTTTGATTTTCAGGGACCTGCCTTTAGAACGGGGTTTGTTGCGTGTCGAAGATAGAAGAAGTCAGGAGTCCGCCTGTAGAACGGAGAAACATTTTTCAAAATCAAGCAGTGACCCACTGGAGAGCAGAAGGATTACAACAGAAATCCCCAGCATTCAATCCAAGTTAGAAGCTCGCCTCAAGAGCGCGAATCAATAGTCTGGGATGATCAACAGAAGCTGGTCACAAAAACAAAAAAAAAAACAAAACAAGAAAAAGAAAAAAAAAGAAGAAGAAAGAGAAGAGCCCAAAATGCGGAAGTGGAGAACAAATGTGGTCTGCTCAAGAACTAGCACCTACAACTAGCAAGTATCAAGGTTCAAATCCAAAGTCTGTATGAAGCACCATTCAAGACTCAAGACCAAGTTTCAGAAGACTTAAGAGATAGGAATCCTTGTAACTAGTAGCTGATAGGCTTAGTTAGTCTTTTTCAGTTTTCATTTTTGTTGTAATGACAGGACCGCGGACCGGAACCTCAACGGAACGGCACCTCGATCGGCTCTCCACCTCGGTACAACTCTGCCATCTCTCTCTCATTCCCGAACTACACGTGGCCTGATTCCTGTATAACCAAGGATATGTAGGCAGCTCGGATACCAAGGCTCGGTCACATTCCCTCCCTTTCCTCAAGTGTAGTCCGTCCAAGTAATGGTCGGGTCAAAAACACTTCTAGTCGTTCTTTGTCGGAAAACTCTTCGTGTTTCCAGTCAAAGAGGGGCAGCTGTAAGCACGTGATTTTTTACCCTCCCCGGGAATTTTTATGTTCTTAAGCTTAAATATCTAATTTAGGACTAGTATAGCTATTTTAACTATTTTACTTTATTTCGTTGCAAAAAGAAAAATTTCAAAAAATATATATATAAATTTTAGTTTATGTATCTCTCATAAATTTGAAAATACAAAAATTGTACTTTATTTTGGTACTTTATATAAATTCGAAAATTACAAAAAATATAGTTCTATTAATGTTTGCAGTCATTATAATTTTGAAAAATACAAAAAAAAAACATTACGTCATATTTTTGTCTTTATTAAAGAACGAAAATTACAAAAAAATAGTTTTATTAATATTCTATAGTCATTTTTAACTTGGAAAAAATACAAAAATATTACCTCATATTTTATCTTAATATTTAAAACGAAAATTACAAAAAAAATAGTTTTATTAATATTTTGTAGCTATTTTAAAAATCTTGAAAAAATATTTAAAAATATATAGTTTTGTTTAAATACTAGTCTTATTTTTGGTAGTTATTTTGCTTACATAGGACTAGTTAAGCAACGTGTTCCTATTTCTCGGGTCCGGGCAAAAGAATAATATTCGGGTTCAAACTACCCGGTTTTAGGCCTAATTTTCGGACCTAGCCCATAATAAACCGTGTCCAGGACACGTGGGGAACCCCACCACGCGTGGGGGACATATGCCTCGAACCCCACCACGCGTGGGGCTCATTTTCATGGGCATTATGTTACAAAACACGGGGACCAACGAAAAGGGGCTTGGGAAATTTTAAAAGAAGGAAAAAGCCAACAAAAACGGACGGACTTTGGGGAATTAAAGGAGGAGGACTTTTTTTGAAATTTTGAGAAAAGGAGGACTGTAGCCTCGTCTTCTTCTTGCAGAAGAAACAAAACAAGGGACTACTGTTCATTTTTCCTTCTTCTTCAGCAAGCCCTACCAAAACCCACGAAAAAAAACCCTACGGGACTACTGTTCACGCTTCTTCTTCAAGAAGAAGAAGAAGCAAATACCCAGCAAAACCCGTCACCTCCACGCCCAAAACCTCCATCAACGCCGGAAAACCACCGTCGACCACTACTCGCGACGACCAGTCGACAAACCAGTCCAAACCCACCTTGCGACCACACCAGTCACAACCAAACAACCAACGAACACCACCAACCAAACACCGGCACCAAACAGACCACCAAACAGGCCCGTCGCAAACCGCCATTGCCGTCGCTGCAAGCTCCAGCTCCACCCAAACTGAGTTGCTGCTGCATTCGTCCAAAGCCACCATCAACGACCAAAACCCAGTCGCCCCCTCGTCGCAACCAGCTCCCCCTCGTCGCAACCAGCTCCCCCTCGTCGCAACCAGCTCCCCCTCGTCGCAACCAGCTCCCCCCGTCGCCTTCTTCCTCACAAAAAAAAAACTTAGCAAAACCCTAGTAGCCCTCCCCGTCAACCACCAGGAAAAAACCAGCAGTGGCATCGCTGTCGCTACGTTCTTCTACTCCGTCACGTCGCAACACCATCACCCTACTGTCCAAACCACCATAATCCAGCCATTGAACACTGCCCGTCGACCCCCACAATCGTCGACTAAACAGTCCGTCAGCTTCACGCCACTAGCTGAGCCGAAGTTCATGGAGGTGAGCTGCTCGACCTTGTGTTGAGGTCGAGTTCCAGTCCAAGGTCCAAAGGTTGAGTCGAGGTCCGGTGCGCCGAGTTTGTTCCGAGGTTTCGTCTTTGTTCCTCGTTCAGGGAGGTCCGGCTTGAGTTCCGTCGGGGTCGTGTTTGTCGTCCTGAGTTTGCCGAGGTTCAAAGGTTAGTAAACCTCGATGTATTAGATAAATAAACTTACGTTGAATGTTTGAGATGCAATATAAAAATTGATATGATAATTTTCTGCTTATGTTTCACCGTATGCATTTTAGTTCATTTTTGTGTTATGTTATTATTGATTACTTGATGTCATTTGATTTAGTTGTATTAGTAGTCCCAAGATTAGTATTGTTATTATTTACGTTCAATGTGTTATGTTATTATTGTCTTAGTTTATTTGGACAAAATTAATATTAGTACCTGTTGTTACTACGCCCGAAACACTCATTCGCCTAGCTTCTTTTATTAAATCTTGACAAGTTATGAGATTTTAGTTGTACAGAGGCCGTAAGTTTAGTATTGTTAAAGGCGTAGAAATGGCATCCTTTAAAAATAAATAAATAATTATAAAAAAAAATGAATAAAAAATAATAATAAAATAAATAAAATGAGACGAGCCTCGCCGGAAAAAATATACAGATTGCGGAGCCCTCACAAAATATATGTATCAAATACTTAGATTCTGGGATGGGCCGTTTAGCAAATTTCACGGCCTTACCCCAAAAAAAATAATAATGCGCTAGTTGCTTTAGGCGCACCTTTAATAATGTTATCTCCCTAAACTCGGGTGCACATTTATGTGACCCAAATCTAAATCTCAACGGAGTCGAAATATGTCTCTAGTCACGGGCGCATTGATTGTGGCGTGGCCCGAGATGCATTTCCATGACGTTGCAAATTCTTAAAAAAAATAAGAATGAGATGAGCCTCGCCGAATAAAAATACAAATTGCGGGGCCCTTAGTAAATACTTGTTTAAAATTACTTAGAATTCAGGAGGGCCGCTTAGTGAATTTCGTGGCCTTCCCAAAATAATAATGCGATAGTCTCTTTAGGCGCGTGTTTAATAATTTACGTTCTTAAACTTGGGTGTGCATTTCATGCGACCCAAATCCAAATCCCAAAACGTCAAATAAGATATGTTCCGGATTGTGGGTGCATTTCATGTGACGCAGTCCAAAGACATGTTTTAAGCGATGTTCACATTCTTAATAATAATAATTAATAAAGCGGTTAAAAGATAAAATTTGCACATGGTTCATAATTGTATTAAAAATCAGATAAATAAGCCGAATATAACAGTTGAGCGACCGTGCTAGAACCACGGAACTCGGGAATGCCTAACACCTTCTCCCGGGTTAACAGAATTCCTTATCCGGATTTCTGGTACGCAGACTGTAATATAGAGTCATTCTTTTCCTCGATTCGGGATTAAAATTGGTGACTTGGGACACCCTAAATCTCCCAAGTGGCGACTCTGAAATAATTAAACCAATCCCGTTTCGACTGTCCTTTAATTGGAAAAAACTCCCTACGCACCTCGCGGTGCGGAAAAAGGAGGTGTGACAAGGATGAGAAAAGAAGACGTCAGGCGTCCACCTGGAGAATGAGGATGAGAATTAAAGAAGTCAGGCGTCCACCTGGAGAATGAGGATGAGAAAAGAAGAAGTCAGGCGTCCACCTGGAGAATGAGGATGAGAAAAGAAGAAGTCAGGCGTCCACCTGGAGAATGAGGATGAGAATTAAAGAAGTCAGGCGTCCACCTGGAGAATGAGGATGAGAAAAGAAGAAGTCAGGCGTCCACCTGGAGAATGAGGATGAGAATTAAAGAAGTCAGGCGTCCACCTGGAGAATGAGGATGAGAAAAGAAGAAGTCAGGCGTCCACCTGGAGAATGAGGATGAGAATTAAAGAAGTCAGGCGTCCACCTGGAGAATGAGGATGAGAATTAAAGAAGTCAGGCGTCCACCTGGAGAATGAGGATGAGAAAAGAAGAAGTCAGGCGTCCACCTGGAGAATGAGGATGAAGAATTGAAGAAATCAGGCGTCCACCTGGAGAATGAGGATGGAGAATTGAAGAAGTCAGACGTCCACCTGGAGAACGAGGATAAGAATTAAAGAAGTCAGGCGTCCACCTAGAGAATGAGGATGAAGAAGTTAAAAAGAAGTCAGGCGTCCACCTGGAGAATGAGGATGAAGAAAGAAAAGAAGCAGTCAGGCACCCACCTGAAGAACAAGGGAATGCAATTGAAGTGTTGAAATCAAAAGCCCGCTCATATGAAAGGAGCACACTTAGAATCAATAAAGCAGAGGAGTCCAACAGAATCCCCAGCAAGAAACAAACAAGAGTTCCCAAACAGATGAAAGAAATACGGGACACAATGAAAAGGAATACGGAATAAGCCAAACGCCCAAGAGTCACCAAGAAATCAAGACAACAAGAAACGCAAGGGCATAATCTAGATAAGATATTATAATTCATGTACCATAGTCTAGTTTAGCTTTTTGTATTACCTTGGAAGTAAGGTGTAATAAGGAGGTCAGCAAGCAGTAAAAAACAGCACGAAACAGCAGTAACATCGTAGTCCCACGGTAAGTCCCAGCTACCCAAAACTTCTCGAACTACATTGACCTGATTCCTTTATAGCCAAGGATATGTAGGAAACCTTTGAAGCAGAGGTTCGGTCAAATCTTTCTAAAAATGCTTCCCACGGAGTATTCGAACGGGCAAAAATCGCTCGTATCCGCTCACTTTATCTTTGCACGAAAACTCTTCGAGTTTCCGCACAAAGAGGGGCAGCTGTGAGCACGTGATTTTTGCCTTACGAAAACTACTCCAAAATAAATCAAAAAATAAAATAAATTTCTTTTACTGTGTAATTCTTGAATTTGCGTGGTGTTAAATATTTGTGTTATGTCCGTAAATGTTTACTTTGTCATAATAAAATGAAAATTAAAATAAAATACATGTTGCATGCATATAGGATTTAATTATGTATTTGAAAGATAATTTAAATAAAATCACCAAAATATGCATTTCGTTCTATTTTTTATATTCCACTGTGTGATTAATGTTTTATCTGTATGTTGAATAGTTGTTATGAAGTGATTAATATTTTTGTGTAAGGTTAAAAATTGTTTTATAATTTTTGTTAGGATTTTTTTAATGATAAATAATAAAATAGAATAAAAAAAAGTTGTAAAATAAAAATTGGACCTGGATTAAAATCCAGGCCCAAATCAAATTACCCCCCCACAGCCCAATCCAACATCCCCCTGTCCGGTCCAATTCGAACAAGCCTAAACGACGCCGCATGAGATACCTCAAATCTGAGCCGTTGATTCATTGCAATCAAACGGTCCAGTTCAGCTTCTGCATAAATGAAACGACGACGTTTAAGGGCAACTAGATCTGAACCGTTCATCCATCTTGATCCCACGGTCTTAAAAACTCACCCAAACCCGATCCATTTCAACCCCGGGTTGACCCCTTTCCCCAACTTAAATCAAACGATGTCGTTTGGATAAGTGGATTGATCTCAACCGTGCATCTTAATTGATCCAACGGATGAGATCAATCCACCCCACCCCTATATAAGGCCCAAGCCCCTACCCCGGCCCCTAACTGAACACCCCCTCCTCTCATTGTTCATCATCGTCCCCAAACCCCACCCCTAACCCTAGCCGCCCTAGAATCCCACCGCCTGAAACCCGGCGGCATCAACGCCGCCGGTCACCAAAATAACACCCTAGAACCCCCTGAACATCCTCTACACAAATCTGACCTTAGTTTCCTTCGAATCAGACCCCAACTCTTCGAATACTAAATCGAAGGTGGGTCTGAAAACTCAAACCTTTCCAATGGCTTCCAAAATAACACCATAGTACCCCCTAGCATGCCTCGTTATGGATCTGAAGTTTGTTTGGCTCGAATCATTTCCGAGCTTCTCGAATCTTCTTTTGAAGATTCGGACCAAACAAGAACAAACTCAGATTCCTCCCAAATTAACACCAAATGACCTTTAGGCTTCCCTCACCCTTGTGCCATCTTTGGTTTCCCTCGAATCCACCCAGAAGTGTTCGGATTTAAAAGCCAAGGTCTGAAACCCTAAATTTTCTAGCCTTGGCATCTTTTTCACTTCAGACGAAAGATTGAGGCTTAATCAACCTTAGTCAAAGTATTTTCAGTAGAAAATACTTCGACTAAGGTCAGTTTGATTTCAAACAAAATCCAAATCCAAGTTGAGTTGAGTCCGGTTGAATTTGAAGGTTCAGAGGTAATTTTCTGTTTCTTGTGTGTATTCTACGTATATTCTATGTTCGTTTCATTAGTTTGTCTAAATTTTCATAATTTTCTAGTCAATTTTGTTATACTGTCCCCTACCCGTCTACTTGATTCTAAATGTGAATTGTTTCTGTTGATTGTGATTATGTACAATGTGTGTAATCGACTCGATTAAGTTCGTCGATTAGTTGTATTGTGAATCTTGCTTCTGAAAATGTTGTTTGTAATACCCTGTTTATCTGTTTGGAGTTGATTATTATCATTGAAATTAATCAATTAGTTCTTCCCAATTAATTGATTCTTGTTTAATAAATCAGAAAGTTTGTCAATGGTGTGTATATGTTGATTTCTGAACATTGAGTTTCAGGGCATTGTCAGTATATTGACAATGCTCCTGTGTTTGTTTGATTTTGTTCAAAGTTAAAGTTCGTTTGAATCATTATACTGAACTCAGTGTAATATTGTTGTGATGTTAAGTTTGAATTCAAGTTTACAAAAGTTGGTCAAATACAATTGTGTTAGGAGGTTCATAGGATTGGTTATAACTGTAAATCAGAAGAATAATCAAGTTTATACAGATTATAGAATCAGTTTTGCAGTAGGTTCTGATTTTTTCAGTAATAACAGTAGGAGTCAGGGGGCATTTCTGGGATAAAACAGTAAGGGTAATGTGACATAATAGTGGGCTGAAAGTGGTTTGTTAATGGTTTTTAATTTAATAGGATAGTGGGAAACAAAGGGTAATGGGCTGCTGAAAAACAGGATAATAGCACTCAATAGGATTTAAAGTATTCAAAAGTAGTTTTAATGGAAAACTTTCTGATTTTAAAAGGAGAAAAGGGTCCAGGCAGCACTAGAAGGGTACAGGACAGCCCTGTATAAATAGAGGGGGATTGGGACTGATTTAGGGGCAGATTTTGAAAGAGAAAAATCTGATAAGAGAGATTTTTTTTGAAAGAGAAAAAAAATCAGATTTGAGGGCAGATTTTAAGAGAGAAAAACAGAAAGAAAGAAAGAGATAGAAATAGAATCAGAAACAGAAATTTGAAAACAGAAACAGAAAAAATCTGATTGAGGAGATTTTTTAGAGTTCAAGAAGAAGAAACAAAAAAAAATCAGAAACAGAAAAGTCAGAAACAGGAATTTGAAACAGAAGAGAAACTAAAATCTGAAATAATGTCCCTTGGTTAAATCTGTCCGGATTTATTTGAATCCATAGTTCAGTTAAAATCTGAAGTTTTCTTTTAAAATACTGTTACTGTGCATCTGGGTTTCTCGGGTCTCATTATTGCTCAAATCTGTGGAAAGACTGCTATTCTGTTGATTTTGTTACTGCTGCTACTGCTGAAATTTACTTCTTCTACCTTCATTTCCAGGTACTTATCTTTTAAATTCTATGTTGGAAAGAGATTCAGCATGACAAATCAATGAAGCCTGAATTGCAATTCTGTTTTCCATTTGTCCAAGTTCATTAGTTTAAATTTCATTTTTTGTTTCAGGTTAGTTAACTAGTAGTGAATTCAATTTGATAGCTGTGAGTTAATTGTCTTATTTTGAAATTCGTATAAAGCTTTGTAATAATGTTAGCCATTCCGAAATCTCATTAGTTTAGTCATGTTTGAACTGTCAAGGTAGGAAACATGACGTAAAGTTGGCCATTATTTAAATTTTATGGCGTTGTTAGCTAAGTAAAGAATAATGTAGAAATATCAAGAAACTACATTACTAACTCCTGTTGTTAGATAAGGTTAAGATGGTATTGGTGGCATTTTTATATAGGATAATAGATGTGTGTATGACCATTGGCGAAAGGTGATATAATATAATTTGTTACGATGTTTACAACATATAGTTAGGTTGCATGTAAGGCAATATTATTGAATCGATTTACATAATAATTCCCTTTCTTATCAACTTGATGCTTATCTACCATCATAAATAAATAAATTAAAATAATTTCGCCTATTAGATTAAAATAAGTATATGAAAATAAGATGAGATATACAAACACAAATTGCAACACTTTATATCAATGGTAATTAGAAATAGAATTTGCACTAAATAAATAATGTTCAAAAATACTTTTCCCTTCATAAATCAGTTTTGTTAGTTTCATATACAATTCATTCTTTGGCATATATATATGTTGTACTTGTTAAGAATAGTATTAATCATATTTTTATTCTTTTCTTTGAATTTGAATAGTTGGAATGAATATAATTTTTACGCGGGAATTATAATCGACGGGCAACATTTAATAAATTGTGAATTCTTTTCAAGAGTTCAAGGGTATCTTAAATGGATATTTCTCATGATATAATAAACAATTTGGGGAAAGTCCATAATATTATTAACAAAGATTTTGCGCAATCAGGGATGCGTTCGCGCACCCTGATTATATTTTTAAAAGCAAAAATTCGGATTATGCATACGCGCAATTTCGAGCGAATATTTAATAAAAAAACGAATTTCTTTGGAAAATATTAAATTTATTTCATAAAATCCGAGATGTGCGGTTCACTATTTAAGAAAGACGAATATTCTTGATTCGACACAATTTCGAAAAATCATTGTTTTTTAAATAAATATATTATCAAGATTATCGTGTACACGTGCGCGTGACACAACTCCGCATGTTTTAAAAATATAATTTATAACACGAATATACGTACGCGTGATTCGATTCAAAGAAGGGTCTTTAAATCTAAATAGAAGCGGTAACAATAAAATCATGCAATAAAAATGTATTTAACAAATCAAAATAATCAAGCCGAATATAACAGTTGAGCGACCGTGCTAGAACCACGGAACTCGGGAATGCCTAGCACCTTCTCCCGGGTTAACAGAATTCCTTATCCGGATTTCTGGTTCGCAGAATAATAAACAGAGTCATATTCTCCTCGATTCAGGGATTAAAATTGGTGACTTGGGACGCCTTAAAATTCCCAGGTGGCGACTCTGAAACAAACAAACAAATCCCGTTTCGACTGTCCTTTAATTGGAGAAAACTCCCCACGCGCCCCGCGGGCGCGGTAAAAAGGAGGTGCGACACTACTAAGTGAATTTGACATTGTTTACGTAACCCAGAAAGCAATCAAAGGGCAAGCATTGGCGGATCATCTTACCGAGAATCCCATGGATGGAGAATACGAGCCCTTAAAAATGTATTTCCCCGATGAAGAGGTATCTTTCATAGGAGAGGATATTGCGGAATCTTATGATGGTTGGGGGTTGTTTTTTGATGGAGCAGCAAATTTCAAAGGAGTTGGAATAGGAGCAATCCTAGTGTCAGAAACCGGTCAGCATTACCCGGTATCCGCCAAACTCAGGTTCCCTTGTACCAACAATATGGCCAAGTACGAAGCCTGCATCTTAGGGCTCGAGCTGGCCATTGACATAAACATTCAGGAATTGCTAGTGATCAGAGATTCAAACTTGCTTATACATCAGGTCCAAGAAGAATGGGTGACCAAGAACTCTAAAATACCCCTACTTGTATCACATACAGGAGTTAAGGAAAAGGTTCACAAAGACAGAATTTCGGCACGTCCCCAGGATCCAGAACGAGTTTGCTGATGCATTAGCTACTTTATCGTCCATGATCCAGCATCCAGATACAAATTTCATTGATCCTATCCCAGTAAAGATTCATGATCAACCAGCTTATTGTGCCCACGTTGAGGAAGAAGTGGATGGAAAACCATGGTTCCATGACATCAAGGAGTACTTGACAACATGGGAATATCCAGAACTTGCCAACGCTACTAAAAAATGCACACTTCGTAGGTTATCCGGCAACTTCTTTCATAGTGGAGGAATCCTGTACAGAAGGACTCCTGATTTGGGTCTACTAAGATGTGTCGAGGCAAAGGAAGCATCCAAGCTATTGGATGAAGTGCATGCAGGGACCTGCGGGCCGCACATGAATGGTTTTGTCTTAGCAAAAAAGATACTTCGGGAAGGATATTTTTGGATGACTATGGAAATAAACTGCATCAAATATGTTCGAAAATGTCATCACTGTCAGATACATGCAGATATGATAAAAATGCCTCTAAACGAGCTTACTACAACAAGTTCACCATGGCCATTCGCCGCTTGGGGAATGGATGTTATTGGGCCTATCGAGCCTGACACATCAAACGGGCACAGATTTATTCTAGTGGAAATTGATTACTTCACCAAATGGGTCGAAGCAGCATCATATAAGGCAGTAACTAAGAAGGTTGTGGCAGATTTTGTCCGCGACCGTATTGTTTGTTGATTCGGAATTCCGGAATCAATCATCACTGATAATGGTTCCAATCTCAACAGCGACTTGATAAAATCAATGTGCGAAACATTCAAGATCAAACACAAGAACTCTACAGCCTACAGGCCTCAGATGAATGGAGTTGTAGAGGCCGCCAACAAGAATATCAAGAAGATACTAAGGAAGATGGTCGAAAAGCACAAACAATGGCATGAGAAATTATCATTCGCCTTACTAGGATACCGTACCACAGTCCGCACATCGACTGGAGCAACTCCCTATCTGCTGTTTATGGTACAAGAAGCAAAGTTGGATGATGTAGAATGGGTAAAGGGTCGCTACGAGCAGTTAGCCCTTATAGATGGAAAAAGGATAAATACAGTTTGCCACGGTCAGTTGTATCAGAACAGAATGTCCACAGCCTTCAACAAAAGAGTTAAACCAAGGAAGTTTACACCAGGGAAACTGGCGTTGAAGAAAATATTCCCATATCAAGAAGAAGCCAAAGGGAAATTTTCTCTCAATTGGCAGGGTCCGTACATAGTTCACCGGGTTATGACTGGAGGAGCCCTTAATCTTGCAAAAATGGATGGAGAAGTCTGGACGAAGCCAATCAATTCAGATGTAGTAAAATGTTACTATGTGTAATCTTCATACTTTCCTTATAAGATGTAATTTGAACTACACCTGACCTGATTCCCGTTTAAGAGGGGATACGTAGGCAGCCCTATGGGTTCGGTCACAATTTAATAAAAATTCCATTTCCCCCCACTATCGGAATTGGGGCAGAATTTTGAGGAGGACCCTCAATTCCGAAGTTGATTTTAGTCCATGCATCGCCAGAAGCACCAACCCAGTAAAGTAGGGCAGAATTTTTAGGAGGACCCTCAAAATTCCAAAGATGTTTTTTTAGTCATACAACACAGTCGTCAGAAACGTCCACCTAGTAAACTGGGGCAGAATTTTGAGAAGGACCCTCAAAATTCCAAAGCAAAAGAGGTTGCAATGTCTCGAACCATGTCGCAGTCGTTGGACCATCTAAAGAAAACCATTTCGATTATACATTTACGTTATATTTACTAAATCATGCATAACTATTATCCGGATTGCTGTTGTTTAGCGACGCTTCCCCAATGGTACACAACGTTAAGAGACCGGGGAAGACAAACTAACCTTTCTCCTCACAGAACTTACGATTTTTCTTTGGATATAGGCACTCAACTTGCAATATCGTCAGGTATATTTATGTACGCATACTTTCCCAAGAATGCAACTTCTCAGAATCATCACTTGCCTGCAATTGTTATCCGTACACAATCTCCCCAGCAGTCATATCATCGTAATCGTCTATCAGCTAAGAGATCTTGCTACTAATCGTACTTTTACATTTTTGCAATGCATAAGGCTACTTTTCTGCCTTTCGAGGTTAAGCTCTACCTCCATTCTGCATAAGGCTACTCTTTTGCCTTTCGAGACTAAGCACTGTCTCCATCCTGCATTCCTCTGCATTGCATAAGGCTACTTATCTACCTTTCGAGACTAAGCTCTGTCTCAATCTGCATTTTTTGCATAGGTCTACTCTTCTGTCTTTCGAGGTTAAGCTCTACCTCCATCCTGCATAAAGCTACTTTTTTGCCTTTCGAGGTTAAGCTCTACCTCCATTATGCATAAGACCACTTATTTGCCTTTCGATTTTAAGCTCTGTCTCCATCCTGCATTTTGCATAAGGCTACTTTTCTGCCTTTCGAGGTTAAACTCTACCTCCATCCTGCATAAGGCTACTTATCTGCCTTTCGAGACTAAGCTCTGTCTCCATCTGCATTTTTGCATAAGGCTACTTTTCTGCCTTACGAGGTTAAGCTCTAACTCCATTCTGTATAAGGCTACTCTTCAAACTTTCAAGACTAAGCTCTATCTCCATCTGCATTTTTTGCATAAGGCTACTTATCTGCCTTTCGAGACTAAGCTCTATCTCCATCCTGCATTTTGTATAAGGCTACTTTTCTGCCTTTCGAGGTTAAGATCTACCTCCATCCTGCATAAGGCTACTCTTCTGCCTTTCGAGACTAAGCACTGTCTCCATCCTGCATTCCTCTGCATTGCATAAGGCTACTTTTCTGCCTTTCGAGGTTAAGCTCTACCTCCATTCTGCATAAGGCTACTTATCTGCCTTTCGAGACTAAGCTCTATCTCCATCTGTATTTTTGCATAAGGCTACTTATCTGCCTTTCGAGACTAAGCACTGTCTCCATCCTACATTTCTCTGCATTGCATAAGGCTACTTTTATGCCTTTCGAGATTAAGCTCTGTCTCTATCCTGCATTCCTCTGCATTGCATAAGGCTACTTTTCTGCCTTTCGAGACTAAGCTCTGTCTCCATCTGCATTCTGCATAAGGCTACTTTTCTGCCTTTCGAGGTTAAGCTCTACCTCCATTCTGCATAAGGCTACTTATCTGCCTTTCGAGACTAAGCTCTATCTCCATCTGCATTTTTTGCATAAGGCTACCTTTCTGCCTTTCAAGGTTAAGCTCTACCTCCATCCTGCATAAGGCTACTCATCTGCCTTTCGAGGTTAAGCTCTACCTCCATCCTGTATAAGGCTACTCATCTGCTTCCGAGACTAAGCATTGTCTCCATCTTGCATGGCTGAAACATCGCCACTTTATTTTTTTTCGAACGGCTGAAATATCGCCACATGCATTTAAATTATCGCTTTAGCTGAAAGATCGCCACCCTTCGCATTTATTCGGCTGAAACATCGCCACTTTATTTTTTCGAACGGCTGAAATATCGCCACCTGCATTTAAATTCTCGCTTTGGATGAAAGATCGCCACCCTTTGCATTCATTCGGCTGAAACATCGCCACTTTATTTTTTCGAACGGCTGAACTATCACCATCATTTGCATTCATTTGGCTGAAAGATTGCCACCTTCTCATGGGCTGAAAGATCGCCAACTTATTCAAAGGCGTCATGGTTCGGAGGCACCATCTGCATAGCCCGAGAACACCATTTCATGGCCTGCGAATCTTTACTTTTATGCTCTTCATGGCCCAGGACATCATCCTAACCGTCCAAAAACAACATTCATGGTCCAACGAGAACTTGCATCATGTTTTAATTATGCACAATATGCGCTCGTATTGCTCACTTGCAGGTACACCGGCTAACAAACGGTCGTCTCAGCAGGAGCGATCCCGCTCCAGTCCTCCGCAACCTATTCGACTCCAAACACCTTTTTAAACCTAATCATTTCATCTGTCTTTTCGAATCTCCATCGACACACTCCGTCAATGGTTCCTGAACTACATATGGCCTGATTCCCATAAAACCAGGGATATGTATGAGGCTCAGAAGCCAGGGCTCGGTCCAAAACTCTTTTCAATCACCGATCCGGTCAAAATTGGCCATCTTGTCTTTACCCGACAACTCTTTCATCCTCCTCGGGTAAAGAGGGGCAGCTGTTGATACCCAATTTTTTCTTATATATTTTCAAAATGACATATATGTGCATATATAAGCACCCCAAAAGGTTTTGACATTTTAATGATTTTTAAACCAATTTATGGCCTATTTTTACACCATTAAATCCCATAATTATTCCCAAAGCTTGCTATTTTTGGAGAATAATTTATTTCATTCTTATATTTACATCAAAATATAGTTAACATGATTTTCTGCATATTTTTACAAATTCGTTTGGTATTTTTAAAACTAAATCACATATAATTATAATACTAGCCTCTTTGAGATTTTATAGCATCTTATAATTATAAAATGAACCCCAATATTTTTAAATTAATATTTTATATAATGTTTGTTTACCAAGCACTTTTAATTTGTTTTAAAATCGTTATTGCTATTTTTTAAAAGACAAAATGGGAAAAAATGGCTATTTACAATCTAGCCTCAATTGCTTTCAATTTCTGCCAATTTGGCACCCCTAATTAACCCAAATTACCCAGCCCAATTGCCTTTAACCCGACCCAGCAACCGACCCAGCCCATAACCCCTTTCAATCTCGGCCGTCGATCATTTAGATCAACGGCCCCCGTTGATCCTTTCCTTTTTAATTCCCAAACGACCCCAAACCCTACCCCATTTCTCTTAGACACGCCGCCTCTAATTCTTCTCTTCTCAAACGCTCTCAAAACCCTAATTGCCTCCTACCTCTCTTCGACCTCAAACCCACCAGAATTCATGGCTGCTCTAGCCATGGACGACCTATTAGCACCTTCTACAGCTCCCACATGCCTGATGCCTGAAGATTCGAGGCCAGTCTTCGAAGATCTTCACCCAAACCTTTGTCGATTCAAGGTTTTCAGCCATCTCCGGCCGTGCTCCGGCATATCCTAGCCTCATGAGCCTGGTTCCGACCTTATCGACTCAGATCTGATCTTGTATTTTCCAAGACTCTCTTGTTCTTTAGGGTTCTCAGAAACCCTAGCCTATTCAAGGTTCTTTTTCGTTTAATCGTTTAGATCTGTGCTAGATCTATTCTATATGTGACGTTTAAAGCATTTTCTCCAAATTTCCTTTTCAAAACCTTTTGATTTTAAATAAGGGTTTCTGAGTCTGACAGTTAATGCTTTGTTCGATTCATCTGCTTAGCATCTCTAGGTCTAGTTGGTATTGAAAACCCTATTTTTCAAGATTTGCTTGAGTTTCTGAGTCTACATGTTAGTGTTCGTTTGATTTACTGCTTAAGTGGTGAAAACCCTGATTTTAGGGTTTATGTGAGATTCTGAGACTGTTGGTGTGTTTATCTGCTTATCTCCTCTGAACTCGACTGATTTCGAAAACCCTAGTTCTTTGGCGCCTATTCAAGTCCTTTGAGTCTGTTTGTGCAAATCGTCTATTTAAAAAATTGCTAAATTTGATTCTTTTGCTTCAGCATCTCTTTTTCTTTATGCGACTTCTTTTGTTCCGAGCTCTTCCTACCTGTCTAACTCGACTACAGTTTTCACTCGGCTCTTTGCACGCTCCTGACTCTTTTCTCTATTACTAAACCACTGATACCTAACTAGCGTGTTTCGAATGTTTGCTCTATGCTATTGCTGTATGCTGTTTCTTTTGCCATAGCTTGACCTCGCATGTCTGCTACTTGTGCATTCATTATATACTGAGTCCCTTCTGCGATTGATTTACAAACTTGCAATTGATTTCAAAACTCCTTCCGTGAGATTCTGATTTTTTTTACTAGCCTGTCAAGGGTTAATTGATTTCCTTTCCTTGTTTGGCCTTACTGAATCTTTCCAAAAATAATTACAATCTTGTACTTAGACTTATTTGCCTATTGTATGACTTTACTGTTTCTTTTATGGAAACAAGCCATTCGGCTTACAAGATTGATTCTTCCTTCCTTATTTGGATCCTGTTAGTATTCGTTTGAATTAGAATCCCCTGATTAAAGGGAAAACTTATACTAATAGATTCTGATTTGCGATTATGCCCATATTTGTGCTTTTACTCTATTCTTTACTCGTTTTTCAAAGGCTATAAATACCTCCCCCTCTCCTCTTTCAACACACAAGTTCTAACAAACATACACACATTACACTCACTACTTCTCCTTCTCAAATACTTCTAAGTTTTCTGCAAAGCTTTTCGAGTTTCCTGCTGAAATCTTGAGTCAGTGTTCCCTATTTGTGGCTGCAAGTGTTCTGTTCCTCTTTGTGTTTACTTTTTGCAACTGGTATGTCCCTTTAGTTTAATATTGCCTCTTCCCTATGTGTTTACACTTCAGTTCTTTTTGTGTGTCTACTTTACTGCTTTTTTCTGCAAAATTTGCTCTTACATGAATCCCCTCTCCCTAAATCCCTTTGTATGTGAGCTATGGTTCAGGAAAGCATGACAATACTTAAACATTATTGTTCATGTGTCTGGACTGGATTCCTTGAATCCCAAACTCAATCAACTCCCACTCCCTTTCCCCTTATGTGTGCTTTGAGCCTAAGACCTTGGTCTGGCAGTGTCCTAATCACTGTTCAGACCTTGGTTTGACCTTCAATAGGTCTGCTCTCATTTGTTTGGCTAAATAGGTTGTCAGGGGGTGTGCCAGCCTGCCTTATGGCTTGGTATGACCACCAATCTATTATGGCTTCCCAATCCCTCTTGCACTTTGTACTTAATCCTAGCTATAAGTTCTGCCCCCTCTTGCAAGCCATGCCTTGGGACCCTTGAGCTCCCTCTGAACTTGGATGCCTGAGGGCTGGCTCTTCCATACTACACTATTCTTTTAATGGCATCCTGATTGTAAGCAATGCCGGGAATCCTTGAGATTCTTTGGAGCTTTGAAACACTTTGGATAAAGAGGAGGCTTTGGAAATCTGGATTCGGAATTGGTTAATCACATATTATTAGACATTAAGATTGAATTAGGCTGCTCGGATCTAGCTGTTGGTCTTTGATGCGCTCTTTATCTTTTCTGGTCTGTATTAACTTGTATGAACTCGGGGAGTATAGTAAAAGGGTGTGGGAGGGGCTTCACTTTCTTGCATCAGTAAGGGTAGAGACCATGCTTTAGGATTTTAATGTTTCTGATCCAATCCCATAGAAATCATGCCTATAGGAGACAACGTTTAACTTTCTGCAACTTGCATATAGAAATCATGCCTATAGGAATGTGCATATTCACAATATTAGGCAAACTTTTAGGATTAATCAAATCAGCATCTATTTACAGGAGGGTTTAAAACAAATGACTCATAGAGACCATGTCTATAGGAGTTTTTTAAATCAAAGTCGCCTCGCCCGTCTAAAAACAGTAACAATTGATTGGAACAACCATTTTCTTCACGCTTAGACGAGTATATCTTTTTTTGACAACTTGTTCCTTTTGATAAACCTTCTCGAATTAATGTACACTCTTTCTGAAATCTACCGCCTTTCTAATAATTTGACAAATGTTTTCCAACTCAGTTCCATTTTTGAACTTGTCGTTTTAAAAACAGTTCTGCAATTCACTTATTTTCTTCAAATAATCTGTTTTTTCTGAAACTTTTAAATTACTCTTTCTGTGTTTATCTACAACTCGGTAGTCTGTTTCTCTTCTGAATTCATTTCTAAACATTTTTTTAAGTCTGCAACATACCTTTTCTTCAAAACCCCTCTATACTAGTGTATTTTCTAAAGTCAGTAATCTCACCTAATTCGCATTAATCAAGTGCTTTAATATCTGACAATTGTATCCGAGTTCCTAATGCAGACTTTCTGTCTAAATATATGTGTTGAACCAGTCCGCTCGCTGCTTAATTTTTAACTTAAGACCAAATCAGTATATGCTAAGACATGCTAAACTAAGTGTTGTCTGATTTAAGGGATTTATTTGAGCCTTATTTGCCTGTTTACTCATCTCTTCATCTGATATTTGTTTTGATTGTTGAATTAGAATTTTATCCTTTGAAACCCCATAAAGGCCCCATCCCTTTCTTCCCTCTTAGGATTAGAAGTCCTAATGCCCCGGGACTGATAGGTTGGTAGGGGTATTAGCATGCAATAAGTAAACAAGACTAAGCGCGTTTAAATACCTTAACAGGGTGGGAAGGGTAGAATATGGATATGATGACCGGTGCGCTAATATCACGTGCGACCCCTCTTTTGAGGAGTGATTGCTGGATATTGCATTGATGTGATCCATATTATCGATAAACATAGGACCCTTTTCCTTTTACTTGTTAACTTTTTAGGTTTCTTTAAAGACTAATTTTCTAAACTTTCTACTTCCTTAACTCTTAAACTTGTCTGCAAAGCTATGTGAATCCCTTTACTTGTTCTCTTACTTGTTTTTTTTCTTAAAGTCACAATTGTAGCATGGCCGGGAACCACACTAGTGGATCTTGAGAGGTGCCTAACACCTTCCCCTTGAGATATTTCTAGCCCTTACCCTAATCTCTGGTTTCTTCATCTCAAACCTTCCTTAAAGTGTCCTAATGCACTATAATCATTAGGTGACGACTCTTCAAAATTTCAAAACCCAATTCTCAAAAGGGAAAAGAGTTGTCCTCCCAATGTCGTATACCCGATCTTGACTCCAAAAAAGGGGAAAGAAAAAGGGGGCGTCGACAGTCACAATCTCATTATATTAAGACAGTACTTGAAAAATTCAAGCACTTGGGTTTTAAAGTTACAAAGACTCCAATTGACATGAATCTTGCATTAGCAAAGAACAAAGGCCAAAACATTTCACAATTGGATTATGCTCGTGTGTTGGGATGCTTAATGTACATCATGAATTGTATACGACCAGATATAGCTTGTGCTATAAGTAAATTGAGTCGATATACGAGCAATCCAGGTCAATCTCATTAGATGGCCATGACACGAGTTTTGGGCTATTTAGTACATATTCAGGACTTTGCTTTGCACTACAGTAAATATGCTACGGTCATTGAGGGATACTGTGATGCAAATTGGATCACCGGATCAACTGATTCCAAGTCCACAAGTGGATATGTATTCACTATTGGTGGGGGAGCGTTATCTTGGAAATCGTCTAAACAAACTTGTATTGCCGGCTTTATAATGGAGGATGAGTTCATAGCCTTTGATAAAGCCGGTGAAGAAGCTGAATGGATCCGGAATTTCGTGGAAGATATTCCATTTTGGCCCAAACCATTGGCGCCAATATGCATACATTGTGATAGTCAAGTGACAATTGGCAGGGCTGGGAGCGTTATGTATAACGGTAAATCTCGTCATATACGATGAATACATAAAACCGTTAGACAATTACTCTGTAGAGGATTTATCACTATTGACTATGTAAAGTCAAGTAATAATGTGTCAGATCTACTTACAAAAGGCCTAACTAGAGAGGTAGTTGAGAAGTCATCAAAGGGAATGAGACCGTGGCCGAGAACAAGTCATAGTGGCAGTAACTCTACCTAGAAGACTAGAGATCCCAAGATCTAGGTTCAAGGAGATCAAACAAAGTCATTAATGACGGTTCAACATTGTCAAATAACTTTTGGTCCATTCTCGTGATGAGACAATGTTTAGTACCAAGGATAAAGCATTAAGGCTTTTTAATAATTTCTAAATTTGATACGGGTTATATCAAATAGTCTATCTATGGGATGACACATTTAGGAATCTCCTATGTAAGTGTGAAATGTTAGCCGCATCAAGGAGAATTTTGTAAGGCCAGTTCTCTACGCACTTATGAAACCAGGCGGTGTTCATGGCTGAAATGAACACAACAATGAGAACCAAAGATAGTTAAGGGTTGGTTGTGTGACTTGTGGTTGTCTAAGTATACACCAAAGTTCGACGGTTCAAAGATATCAAATCTACCGATTGATCGTGTATATCCGACATAAGTTCACTATCGAAAGTTCAAAGGGAAATCTGCTTATCCAGATGCAATTAATCCTTATTTGCGAATCATACAGTTTTTCATGCATACTTCTGTGATATAGCCATTCCCCATTCACGTGAGGGATTGTTGCATTTTTTTATGTATTTAGTTAATATATTAAATACTTAAAGAGGGTGAATGGAAAATGGAGGGAAATGAAATTTTTGAGTGAAATTTTAAGTTTCCCCCCTTGGTAAATGGGCATTGTTCCATATTGGAAGAGGAAGAGGTTTTTATGGGTATATAAGCAATTTCTCTTCTTCTAGATCTTAAAGAGTTGAGAAGAAGGCAAGTCTCGCGCCACCGTCGTCATCATCGTCGTCGCTCGCTCGGCTCAGCTTTGGCTTCGGTTTCGGATTTGGTCAAATGATCGATTGATTGATTAACTTTTTGGACGTTTTTTCTGTTTTGGTAACAGAAAAATTAACTACCCTCTTCAATTTTCCCTCTTTGTTTTCCCTCTTTATTGTTGAGTAAATAGCCATTTATGTAATGACATTTATGATGTGACCATTTTGCAGAAACAGCCATTTTGAAGAGTTGCACCTCTTCAGATTTCAGCCCAACTTTGGCTATAAATACAACACTATTCTGCTCAGAATTTTACTACGATTTTCTGAGTTTCTTCTCCTTCTTCTGCATACTTTTAGCATCAAACAAAGCAAAAGTAAGGGTGATTTGCTACCGAACTTTGTGTTCGCTGAAACACTGGGGTTTAAAGTACCACTACACCAGTGTGCAATTCGTTCTATCCTGGGAGGAAATAATCCATAACCTTGGGTACTTGAAGGGGATTAAATTCTTTAAGGAAACACTGTGAATTCAGTGGACTCGAATTGGTTTTCTATCATTTCTGTTTATGTTCATTTCTGTTTATATTCATTTATATTTCCAGAATTATTTTACAAATACAGTATACTAACATTAAATGTATAAGATGTTTAGTTTGGAACCCATTTTATTAACTTAAAATCGTTGTAGGAACCTGCAAAGTTTAAATTCAAGATTCGATTCTGCTTTACCAAAGAGTCCTGATAAATGATGATTCATATGAGATTCAGCATTTCTGAACTAGAAAACACTCGGTTTTCATTTCGGTTGTAGGTGTAACCAACCTGCTATAAAGGATATAACATAAAGAAATAATAGAAAAAGAGCACCAGAATAATGATCTTCATTAGTGTGTAAACCGATTATATACCACCACTGATAAAAAACCAGAATAAGTGATATTCACTGCACCAAGAGCACTCACTCGAGTAAGAGCTTCCACGACCGGTTAATCAAAATGAGGACCCCAAATTGCATGAGCAATATGTCGTACATGTAAAGGGTCCTGTACCCACGACTCAAAAATTTCCTTATCAAGCTACAAGAAACAAATTTCCGGAAGTTCACAGAAAAATTATTGCTAAGTGGCCGAAGTGAGAAGCAAAAATATTCTGATAAAGACGTTCTTCGATAATATCATTATGACTCTCGAAGTACTCTACCACTAAAACAAATCTCACGCATATAATCTTGATTATTTTATATTAATCTAAACACTTTTACCTAAATAACAACGTATTTTTTGTTCATTCATATTCTTACTACAAGTAAATTATTTTGATATTTTTCTTTGCCCTTAGTGGATCTTAAATGTGTAATGAGTGGATTTCATTTGTTTAAATATTTTTGAAAAAAAATTTCCAATTTACCTCTCAAAGTTTTGACTATAATTCTTAATTACCTTTATGTAGGAGCTCTTTTAGGAGTCAGATAAAAATCTTTCTCCTAACTAGTAATGTAACATCAGAGCAAAATTTTAATGAAATAAAAAATAGATTAATTTCGAAGAGTACACCAAATTTGACCCATTTTCTTATTTTATTTACTATTTATTTATAAGATATTTCCTTGCAACTTGGATTTTTTTGACATAACTGATCAATTGATATTTATTCTCCATTTGTACATCTAGCAAAATAACACAGTCGTTGTTTAAAAAGTTAAATTTTCTTACACAGTATTTTTTATGTAACTTTTACATATGACTTTATATTTTTTTTAAGATCTGAAAATTAAGAACCAACTTCACATTAAAATCCTCTATTTCTTAGGAAAATTGAAAATTTTATATTCGCTTTACATTTAAAAAACTTATGCTATTTCGAATCACGTCATTCTTATTGATAGGAAAATGCATTATTCATGAAAAGGAAAAGAGAAACTATCACGCCCCTGAAGCTGGGTAGGACATGATTGGCACCCGATCTAAGCAACACGTCGAGTGAACCCTTAACTAAATTGTACTTAGAATCATGATGACTGATAAATCCCAAAATAATGTGGTGGCATGTTTATTAATTGAAAGCTAAATTCAAACTGATAGCTAAGTTATGAATCTTAACAAAACACCAAAATGGGACTAAAAAAATGTATAATACTCACTAAACCAAGTCATGAGCCTCTAAGAATACTGAACATGTACGGCTTCGGGGCATACCCCCGACGCTAATCCACGGTGGGGGCTGTGCGGCCGCACTCGATTTTGTGCGGTCCGCACAGGTTCACCGGTCCGACTTCGGAAGCCTATATCTTTTGATCTACAAGGAATTTTGAGATAATTCAAAAATGAAAGTTGTAGTCCTTCATGTCGAGTTTCCATAAAGTTAACTATATCACAATTTGGACATCTGTAGATAAAGTTATGGCCAAAATACTAAAATATGTCACTGCAGTCAACCTGGTTAGCTGTGCGGCCGCACTTGATTTTGTGCGGTCCGCACAGGGGGTCTGAAAGGGGTATATTAAAATGAGATTTTCAGTTATTTTTCATTTTTCAAAACCCTAAAAACATAAGAGTTGATTTTTCAAACAACATTTCTTCTCCAAAACCTTGGTAAGTGATTTCTACCTCGTTTTCTTTACTCCTTAACTTCTTTTTATAAGATTTCATCCTAGAATCAATGCTTTTCATGGGGAAAATTGGGTGTTTTGGGTAGAACCTAGGTTTTTAAAAAATTGGGAATTTGGACCTCGATTTGAGGTTTGATTTCAAAATAAATTATATATTTGGGTTCGTGGGGTAATGTTAATCGGGTTTTGGTTCGAACCTCGGGTTTTGACCATGTGGGTTCGGGGCGATTTTTGACTTTTTGGGCAAAACTTTGAAAAATTCATTTTCATGCATTCAAGTTGATTCATTTAGCGTTTATTGATATAATTAAGTAACTTGTGACTAGATACGAGCAAATTGGTGGTGGAATCGAGGGGTAAAGCTATAGTTGAATCGTAAATTGTGTTCGTGGCATCAAGGTAAGTGTTTAGTATAGCCTTAGCTTGAGGGATTAGGAATCGAGTCCTATTTTCTGTGTGGTAATTGTTGAGTACGACGTATAGGCATGGTGACAAGTATCTATACGTTGTGTCTAGCATGACCGTGAGTCTTATATTGTGATTATCATGACTTCGTTGTATTATTCATGCCTTATTGAAGATTTCTATTTATTGTGCAAAGTTAGTGGAAGGAATTGTGACATATGAACATTGAGGAGCGTTGGCTCAAGTTGTATAACGAATTGTGAAAGTATAAGTGGTAATTGAACCCTTAGAGCATTGACTCAAGTTGTAAAGTGAGTTGTGAAGTAAAAGTGAAAAAGAGAAAAGATTCACCATATTGACTCCCTTGCTGAGATATTGTTGTTGTTTTGATGTTGTCCCATGCCGGGACGTGTTGTTGAATTATTGTTCCCTTGCCGGGATTCTTGTTGTAACTTCATTTACCCCCTTGCCCTATTGTCTGTGATTGTTGTTTGGGTGCGGAAGAGAGTTAACACACGAAGGGTGATGTCGTACATTATTTTGGTAAGAGAGTGTTAAAGCACGAAGGGTGAGGTCGTGTATTATTTTTATGAGGAAATAGTGTAAAACACGAAGGATGATATCGTGTCGCACGATGTACCATTTCATGCCGATTATATTGATTATATGGTGAGGAAAGAGAGTAAAAGTATGAAGGGTGATGCCGTGCACATTTTTATTATATGATTGCTTTTGTGAGGACGAGAGTAAAAGCACGAAGGGTGATGCCGTACATTTAATGATTTTCGGTTCTTTGTTTATATCCGAGTTATATTGTTTTATTCATTTACTTGCTGTCTTTCTATTCGGAATTGATATCTCCCTCGCAGCATGCTCTCCCTCTCATATTTGACTGTTTTAGTTCTGTTCTTCTTTTCTGCTGTATATAGTTGAATTGCACAGGTTATTTGGTAGTCTGGTCCTAGCCTCGTCACTACTTTGCCGAGGTTAGGCTGGGCACTTACCAGCACATGAAGTCAGTTGTGATGATACTACACTCTAAACTATGTGCAGATCCCAGAGCAGCTTTTGGACCGTAGTTTGGAGGCTACCTTCAGTCTACGGAGATCCATGGTAGACCTGCAGACGTCCGCAGGCCCTGGAGTCTCCCTCTATCCCTTATTTCCTATTTTGTTTTCCTTAATTCAGAAACAGTGTATCGTTATTTTTTTTCCGAACTTTGTATGTAGTAAATCTTAGACCGTCTGTGATACTGTGACACCAGTTCTGGGTGGTTAAGTCTTAAACTGTTGCAATAGCTATACGTTCAGATATTTTGTTGTTTTCTTCCGCTTAATCTAAATTTTCACTGTTTACATGTTATGGTTTTATATAATGTTAAAGAGAATAAAAATGGTAAAAAGGTAATTGTTGAATAATTGGCTTCCCTAGTTCACCATTAGTAGGTGCCATCGCGACTCCCGAGGGTGGGAAATCCGAGTCGTCACAAGTTGGTATCAGAGCTCTAGGTTACATGGGTCTCACAGTTCACAAACAAGCTTAGTAGAGTCTGAGGGATCGGTACAGAGATGTCTGTATTTATCCCCCAGAGGCTACAGAGTTAGGAAACACTTCACATCTACTCTTTCCTGTCGTGTGATTTTGATCTCCCAATGCTAAATTGAAACCTCTACTCTTGTCCTTTCGCGAATGGTGAGGTCACATACCACTTCTTTAGTCGAACAACAACATAGACCGGTGATAGATCGGCTACATCTTTGGAGGCTTTGTGGAGGTTGGATAAGTTTCACAAAGCTCTTCACTACTACTTTCAGCGGTGCATCTTCTGAGGATCCCCAATATTATCTAGATAGTTATCATGAGGTTCTCAAGAACATGGGGATCGTGGAGACCAATGGGGTCAATTTTGCTACTTTTTGCTTGTCTGGATCTGCCAAGACTTGTTGGAGAGATTATTGCTTGGCTAGACCAGCTGGATCGCCAGCTTTGACCTGGGAGCAGTTTACATAACTATTTCTGGAGAAGGTTCTCCCCATCACTTAGAGAGAAGCCTATCGGAGGCAGCTTGAGCGTCTCCAGTAGGGTTCTATGATTGTTACCCAGTATGAGACTAGATTCATTGACTTAGCTCGTTATGCTCTTATCATACTTCCCACCGAGAGAGAGAGAGGGTGCGGAGGTTCATTGAGGGACTTGTTAAGCCAATTCGTCTTCAGATGGTTAGGGAGACAAGGAGTGAGATTTCATTCAAGGAGGCGGCCAATGCGGCTAGGAGAGTTGAGATGGTTCCGTCGTAGGGAGGTGGTCAGGGGTCGGACAAGAGGCCTCGTCATTCAGGTAGATTCAGTGGTACCTCGTCTGGAGGTAGGGATTCATATAGTAAGGGGCCATCCTCCCAGGCCTTTTCAGTAAGCACTTCAGGTATTTCACGGTGCTTCAGGTGGCCGTGGTTCTCAGATGCATTATTCTGATCAGCAGTCCTACAGTGCACTACCAGCTCCTATAAGTGCACTACCACTTCAGAGTTTCCAGGGTTGTCAGCCCCAGAAGCCGAGGGCTTGTTTTACTTGTGGTGATATGGGCCAACATTACTAGGTATTGCCCTCGAGCAGCGTGTAACATCAGGGTTCCCGTGCCATGGTTCAGGCACTGAGTGTTCCATAGCCCGCCCAACCAGCTAGAGGTGGGGGTAGAGGTGTTAAAGGTGGAGGTAGAGGTATTAGAGATGGAGCTTAGGCCGCTAGAGGTGGAGGCCAGCCAGCAGCAGGCCGTCCCAGAAATATAGTTCAGGGTGGTGGGGTCCATCCCCGATGTTATGCTCTTCCAGCTAGGCCCGAGTCTAAGACTTCCAATGCAGTTATCACAAGTACGGTTTTGGTTTGTGATAGAGATGCTTCAGTGTTATTTTATCCAGGGTCTACATACTCGTATGTGTCATCTTATTTTGCCCCGTATCTGGTCATGCCTAGTGCTTCTTTGAGTTCTCCTGTTTATGTGTCTATACCGATGGGTGATTCTATTAAGGTAGATCGAGTCCATCGTTCTTGTATAGTTGTGATTGGAGGTCTTGAGACTCGTGTAGATTTGCTTCTTCTAGACATGGTTGATTTCGATGTCATATTAGGGATGGATTGGTTATCACTTTACCACTCTATCTTGGATTGTCATTCCAAGACTGTGACCTTAGCCTTACTGGGTTTACCTCATTTAGAGTGGAGAGGGACTCCTGGTCATTCTACCCATAGTGTTATCTCTTATGTGAAGGCTCGGCATATGGTCGAGAAGGGGTGTTTGGCCTATTTGGCATATGTTCGTGATTCTAGTGCCGAGGTTCCTTCTATTGATTTTGTGCCCGTTGTTCGTGAGTTCCCTGAGGCATTCCTTTCAGACCTGCTGGGTATGCCACCCGACAAGGATATTGACTTCTGCATTGATTTGGCTTCGGGCACTCAGCCCATTTCTATTCCGTCGTATCGTATGGCCCCGCCTGAGTTGAAAGAGCAGTTGCAAAACTTGCTTGAGAAGGGTTTCATTCCACCTAGTGTTTCGCCTTAGGGTGTGCGAGTATTGTTCGTTAAGAAGAAGGATGGATCGATGAGGATGTGTATCGATTACCGGAAGTTGAACAAGGTTACAATCAAGAATAAGTATCCATTGCCGAGGATTAATGATTTGTTTGATTAGCTTCAGGGTGCCAAGGTATTTTCGAAGATTGACTTGAGATCTGGCTACCATCAGCTGAGGATTAGGGCATCCGATGTCCCTAAGACAGCTTTTCGCACTCGGTACGGGCATTATGAGTTCTTGGTTATGACATTCGGGTTGACAAATGCCCCAACAACTTTTATAGATTTGATGAACCGAGTGTTCAAGCCTTAATTGGATTCGTTCGTGATAGTATTCATTGATGGTATTTTGATATATTCCTGCAACCGGGAGGAGCACGAGTAGCATCTTAGAGTGGTTCTTCAGACCTTGAGGGATAATCAGTTATATGCTAAGTTCTCGAAGTGTGAGTTCTAGTTGAGTTCAGTCACATTCTTGGGTCATGTTGTATCAACAGAGGGTATTCAGGTTTATCCTAAGAAGATTGAGGCAGCCAAGAACTGGCCTAGACCAGCATTATCTACAGAGATCCGGAGTTTCTTGGGATTGGCAGGCTACTATCATCGATTTGTCGAGGGGTTTTCATCTATCGCAGCCCCGATGACCAGGTTGACCCAGAAGGGTGCCCAGTTCAAGTGGTTGGACAAGTGTGAGGCGGGCTTTCAGAAGCTCAAGACAGCTTTGACTATGACACCAGTGTTGGTTTTGCCCATAGGTTCAGGGCCATATATAGTTTATTATGATGCATCTCGTATTGGACTTGGTACGGTGTTGATTCAGGATGGCAAGGTCATTGCCTACACTTCGCGACAGTCGAAGATTCATGAGAATAACTATCCGATCCATGATTTGTAGTTAGCAGCCATTGTTCTAGCGTTGAAGATTTGGAGGCATTATCTGTACAGTGTGGCATGTGAGGTGTTCACGGATCACAAGAGTCTTCAGTATTTGTTCAAGCAAAAAGAGTTGAATTTGAGGTAGAGGAGGTGTTTGGAGTTGTTGAAAGATTATGATATCACCATCTTATATCATCCGGGAAAGGCCAATGTGGAGGCCGATGCTTTGAGTAGGAAGTCAGCCAGTATGGGCAGTCTTGCTTATATTCTGGTCGGTGAGAGACCACTTGCTTTGGATGTTTAGCTTTGTCCAATCAGTTCGTGAGGTTGGATGTTTCTGAGCCCAGCCGTGTGTTAGCTTGCACAGTCGCTCATTCTTCATTATTGGAGCATATCCGAGATCGGCAATATGATGATCCCCATTTATCTATCCCTAGAGACACGGTGCAGCACGGAGGTGCCAAACAGGTTACCTTAGGAGATGATAGAGTTTTGAGGTTGTAGGGTCGAGTTTGTGTGCCTAATGTGGATGGGCTCCAAGAGTTGATTTTAGAGGAGGCTCATAGCTCCCGGTACTCTATTCATCCGGGTGCCGCAAAGATGTATCAGGATTTGCGGCAGCATTATTAGTGGCGGAGAATGAAGAAGGATATTGTAGCATTTGTGGCTCGGTGTTTGAATTGTCAGCAGTTTAAGTATGAGCATTAGAGGCCTAGTGGTTTGTTCCAGAAGATTGAGATTCCTGAGTGGAAGTGGAAGCAGATCAATATGGACTTCGTTGTTGGAATCTCACGGACTCAGAGGAAGTTCAATGCTGTGTGGGTTATTGTTGATAGGCTGACCAAGTCAGCGTATTTCATTCCTATGTCAGTCACCTATTTTTCCGAGAGGTTAGCTGAGATCTATATCCGGGAGATTGTTTGTCTTCATGGTGTTCCCAAGTCTATCATTTCGGACCGAGGTACGTAGTTTACCTCACATTTTTGGAGAGCATTTCAGTGAGAGTTGGGCACATGGGTTGAGTTGAGCACATCATTTCATCCTCAGATGGACGGGCAGTCTGAGCGGACCATTCAGATTTTGGAGGATATGCTCCGAGCTTGTGTTATTGACTTTGGAGGCTCGTGGGATCAGTTTTTGCCTTTAGCAGAGTTTGCCTACAACAACAGCTACCAGTCGAGTATTCAGATGGCTCCTTATGAAGATTTGTATGGTAGGCGGTGTCGGTCTCCGGTTGGATGGTTTGATCCGGGAGAGGTTCAGTTGTTGGGTACGGATCTAGTTCAAGATGCCTTGGACAAGGTCAGGATCATTCAGGATAGGCTTCGTACAGCTCAGTCCAGGCAAAAGAGCTATGCCGACCGCAAGGTTCGAGATTTGGCTTTCATGGTCGGTGAGCGGGTATTGCTTCGAGTGTTGCCTATGAAAGGCGTCATGAGATTTGGGAAGAAGGGCAAGATTAGCCCTAAGTTTATTGGCCCGTTTGAGATTCTTGATCGAGTGGGAGAGGTGGCTTACAGACTTGTGTTGCCGCCGAGTTTATCAGTCGTGCATCCAGTGTTTCATGTGTCCATGCTTCGGAAGTATCATGGCGATCTATTCTACGTGTTAGATTTCAGTACTGTCCAGATGGACAAGGACTTGTCCTATGAGGAGGAGCCGGTAGTGATTCTAGACTGACAAGTTCGTCAGTTGAGGTCGAAGAATTTCCCTTCCGTTCGTATTCAGTGGAGAGGTCAGCCTACTAAAGCATCGACCTCGTAGTCCTAGTCCGATATGTGGAGCGGTTATCCCCATCCTTTTCCCGACTCAGGTACTTCCTTCGTATGTCCGTTCGAGGACGAACGGTTGTTTTATAGGTGGAGAATGTGATAAACCAAAAGGTCATCACTTGTGTTGCAAGTGAATTCAGTGTTCCGAGGCCTAAAAACCTCCTTTTTACCTCATCTTGATTTATGTGCTTGAACCGGACCTATATCCGGAAAGCCTTCTATGTGAAAGTATGAGAAATAGAAATTTCTAGAGTTAAAATCTGATTATCGTTGACTTTGGTCAACATTTTGAGCAAAAGGACCCGGATCCATGTTCCGACGATCACGGGAGGTCCGCCGTAAAATATGGGACTTGGGCGTATGCCCGGAAATGAATTCCGAGGTCCCAAGCCTTGAGATTTTTGAAAGAAATTATTTTACTGAATTATCTAAGAAATGAAGAAAAGAATTAATGTTTGAAACCATTGTTATTGGGTCCGTATTTTGGTTCCGGAGCCCGGTACAAACTTGTTATAGTATTTGAAGATAACTGTGAAATTTGGTGAAAACAGAGTTTATTTGACGTGAGTTGGACTTCCGGTTGAAGAGTTATGAACTTTAAGAGTTCTTGATGAAAATGTTGAGTTTTGAGGTTTAATTCATGATTTTACATGTTATTTTGATGATGTGATCGTACGAGTAGGTCCATATGATGTATTTGAGTTAGTAAGCACACTTGGTTTGAAGTTCCGAGGGCTCAGGTGAGTTTCAGGTAGGTTCCGGGATGTATTAGGCTTAAAACATGGATGTTGCAAGTTCAAAGAAGTGCAAATCTCTGAACCCGCCAATGCTGACCGCATTGGTTTTGGTGCTGTCTGCGGTGGGGGCTGTGCGGCTGCACTCGATTTTGTGCGGTCCGCACAGGTTCACCGGTCCGACTTCGGAAGCCTATATCTTTTGATCTACAAGGAATTTTGAGATAATTCAAAAACGAAATTTGTAGCCCTTCGTGTTTAGTTTCCAGAAAGGTAACTATATCACAATTTGGACATCTGTAGATAACGTTATGGCCAAAATACTAAAACATGTCAGTGCAGTCAACCTGGTGAGCTGTGCGGCCACACTCAATTTTGTGCGGTCGTTACAGGGGGTCTAAGAGGGGTATATTAAAATGGGATTTTCATTTTTCAAAACCCCAAAAACATAAGAGGCGATTTTTCAAACAACCTTTCTTCTCCAAAACATTGATAAGTGATTTCTAACTCATTTTCTTTAATCCTTAACTTCATTTTAAAAGATTTCATCCTAGAATCAATGCTTTTCATGGGGAAAATTGGGTGTTTTGGGTAGAACCTAAGTCTTCAAAAATTGGGGATTTGGACCTCGATTTGAGTTCCGATTTCAAAATAAATTATATATTTGGGTTCATGGCGGAATGGTAATCGTGTTCTGACCATGTGAGGGGCAATTTTTGAATTTTTGGGCAAAACTTTGGGAAATTCATTTTCATGCATTCAAATTGATTCATTTAGCATTTATTGATGTAATTAAGTAACTTGTGACTAGATATGAGCGAATTGGTGGTGAAATCGAGGGGTAAAGCTATAGTTGAATCGTAAATTGTGTTCGTGGCATCGAGGTAAGAGTTTGGTCTAGCCTTAGCTTGAGGGATTAGGAGTCGAGTCCTATTTGCTGTATGGTAATTGTTGAGTACGACGTATAGGCATGGTGACGAGTATCTATACGTTGGTGTCTAGCATGCCCGTGAGTCTTATATTGTAATTATCATGACTTCGTTGTATTATTCATGCCTTGTTGAAGATTTCTATTTATTGTGCAAAGTTAGTGAAAGGAATTGTGACCTATGAACGTTGAGGAGCGTTGGCTCAAGTTGTATAACGAATTGTGAAAGTATATGTGGTAATTGAACCCTTGGAGCATTGACTCAAGTTATATAGTGAGTTGTGAAATAAAAGTGAAAAAGAGAAAAGATTCACCATATTGACTCCCTTGCCGGGACTTGTTGTTGAATTATTGTTCCCTTGCCGGGATTCTTGTTGTAACTTCATTATTCCCTTGCCCTATTGTCTGTGATTGTTGATTGGGTGACGAAGAGATTTAACGCACGAAGGGTGATACCGTGCATTGTTTTGATAAGAGAGTGTTAAAGCACGAAGGTGATGCCATGTATTATTTTTGTGAGGAAAGAGTGTAAAACACGAAGGGTGATGTCGTGCCGCACGATGTACCATTCCGTGCCGATTATATTGATTATATGGTGAGTAAAGAGAGTAAAAGAACGAAGGGTGATGCCGTGCACATTTTCATTATATGATTGCTTTGGTGAGGACGAGAGTAAAAGTACGAAGGGTGATGCCGTGCATTTAATAATTTCTGGTTCTTTGTTGATATCCGAGTTATATTGTTTCATTCATTTACTTGTTGTATTTTTATTCGGAATTGATATCTCCCTCGCAGCATGCTCCCCCTCCTATATTTGACTCTTTTACTTCTGTTCTTCTTTTCCACTATATATAGTAGAATTGCACAAGTTATTTGGTAGCCTGGTCCTAGCCTCATCACTACTTCGCCGAGGTTAGGCTGAGCACTTACCAACACATGGGGTCGGTTGTGCTAATACTGTGAGCACATGATTTTTGCCTCACATAAATTACTCCTACAGAATTCCAAAAATTAGATTTTTCTTTTAATTATTTGTTATTTTAGGAATTATTGTAGAATTTTTCTGATTGTTTGCATTTTTGTGTGCATGTTTAATCTTGTTTAAATCCTAAAAATACAAAAGAAAATACATTGAATTTGCATTTAGGATTTAATTTTACATTTTTTAGATTAATTAATAAATTAGTGTTTTACAAAAAAATGGAAAAATCACGAAAAAATAACTTATTTTTGTATTTTGAATTTTTAGCTTCGAATATTGGGTAATTTTCTTTTAATTTGGTAGTTAATTAGTTGTGATAATATTTATTTAGAGTTAATTAACTTAATTTGGTAGGATAATTTGATTTAGGGATTAATTTAGGCTTTATTTTTAATTTTGAAAAGAAAATGAATTTTTGAAATAAAAGAAAAGGAAAAGAATTGAAAAGATTCGGATTTTTGGGCCAAATCCTTGAAATCCCCCAAGCACAATTGATCAAATTCCACATAACCCGGTCAAAATCAACCCACACCCGTCTGTTACCCGGTCCAAACCCCACTCAGGAACCAAACGACGTCGTTTCAATTGTTTTGATTAGGACCGTCGATCTCATTTGAACGGACGGTCCGGAACTGAGCCCCATTTTAATATATAACTGTCCTAAAGCCTACCCCTCCTCTCTAACTCGTCTCTCTCACTTCACCCTATCTTCAGAGATGCCTCCTCAACCCTACCGCCGCCCTAGCTTCCTCCGGTGGCGGCGACGCCTCTAATCACCCCCAAACCTACATCACAGACTCCCCTTCACCTCCCCATTCCAAATCCTCACTCCTTTTCCCTCGAATCCTGCCAGACCTGTCGAATCTTAAATCGAAGTTCGGACTCTAAAATCCCCCCCCCCCAAAAAAAAACCTCAAAATCGAGATTTCAGTGAAGATTGGGGTCTAGTTGGATATTATTCGTGTGTTCTTGATAAGAACACACGATTAATGTCAAACTCGGCCTATATTTGAAGATTTGAAGATTCGTTGTCATTCTTTACTGTCCGAGCTATTTTAGATGTTTCCCCTTTTTCTTTTGTTTAATCTTTTCTTCGATTTTTCCTTTCATCTCATTTCCTTCTGCTTCTTTCTTTTCTTCTGCTTTCTTTCTTATTCTCTCTTGTTTTCCCAGTTTCTTCAGAGTCATTGTTTATGCATGTTAGTATTAAGTTCGTCTTAATTAGCATGATTTTTTTCTTGTGTTAGATTTTTGTTTAAATTTTATTTGTTTCTACCTTTCTTTGAGCCCAAGAACTTAGGAGTCTTTATGACTCTGTAGGTCATTTAGTTAGGTAATTTTGATTGCCGATTGAATTGGGTTTTAGAAATTAGAAGCCCAAAAGGGATTCAAGCGGGCTTTGTCCAACCCAATTTTCGAATTTGGACCCTGGTTCAACACTGACCTGTTTGGGTTCACTGAGGTAATTTTTAGGGGTTTAAGGGGTAGTCTAAGAATTTAGGCTAGGGAATATATTTGTAACTGAATAGGGAAGCTTCTGGGAAGGTGTCCTTGGGACTTATTCTGAAAACCTGATTTTTGAACTAAGGATTAAACAGCAAAAATGAAAATTCTAAAAGGATTAATGTGGAAAAATGAATTCACTCTTGCTGCCCTAAAAGCTTGCCTATAAAGGCAATCTTTCTTCACCCACAAGTCAGATTTTAGAGATTAAAAATTCTGGAAAAAAAAAACTGAAACGGCTGAGTTCTTTCTTTTAAGAGAAGTGTTGAAAATAGTTTGAATTTCTGCTTGATTTTGAGTTCTGATTCCCTTGTGATAAGTCAGAATTTTAAAGGTTTAGTAGAAAATCGTGCATTTGGGGTTTTGAATATGAGAATTGGTTCGATAAACTGAAGCTTGATTTGCTGACCTTGGCACTGTTTCGTTGCTGGTTCTAAGTTGGTTTCTGCTGCTGCTTATTGCTGATTCTTCTCTTTTTTGTTTCCCTTTTATTTCCAGGTATTTCCTTTAACTATTGAGTGGCCAATGAAGCTATGGATGTGATTATTGGGTATGAAAAATAGGGAGTCTGTTGAAATGTAATAAGTTTGTTTATCTTTGAAGATCATTTTCCATGTGTTAATTTAAGTTATCCAGTTTTGTTTATTTCCCCTATTGCCTTTTTACATGTCCTAGATATGTAATAGCAGACTCATTTCATGTTTGAGTTTGTGCGAAACTCTAAAGTGTGGTTCTGATTCTCTCATTTATGAAGTGTTCTATGTGTAAATCCTAAACTATACATGTTACTTCAACTCTTCTCTTGTTACTGATAGGTTGTTGAAATGAATCTATGATGTTAAGAATTTTAGTATGTCTTTTGAGATTCAAGTGAATAATTTACTAATTCCCTGTATCCTGTTACTGTTGATAGTGAAAGAGAGTTTAAATGAGTTTAGGTTTCATACGTTCATTTGTGAAATTAGCTTAGAAATTGAATGCAAGCATGAACATTTGTTTAGTTTGGTCATCAGTGCAATTGAGGATAAGAATATGTTATTTTAGTGTAAGTTGAGCTAATAGCCTGTAAAGTTTTTGTGTTGTTAGGGACTCGACATTGAGTCCTGCTCTTTCCCCTTGGCTCTTGCAAGGTTTAAATTCCTTGGGCCTGGGACTTTGATGTCACTTTGCAAGGAAAAATGGTATGACCATTGATATTTGGGCATGTTTCTTAAGCCCAGTACCATGTCTGTTTGTTGTTACTGTTATTTTTATAGCGGGCTCGGCCCAAAGATGCATGGATGTTAAAAATACAGAATGTTTAGCTAGTTGGTTTGTGTTTCAATAGTTTAAAAATTCAGAAGTAGAATGTTAGTTTAATTTCGTGTTTTATATAGTTTTAGTTGATTGGCATTTAAATGAATTTGCACAAGTGTTTGGTTCTGAAGATTGGGCCTAATGCTGGCCCAATTTGCACAAATGTTCTATGGTTTGGACACTCATGCTTCCATTAAAAATTGGGCTCATTTTGGACCCAAGCCTGAAGACATCCGTAAATAGATTGTTTACCTCTTGGTTACTTTGGCCTGTTGCGTTTCATCAAATTCAGCTCCTTCGTTTAGTTGCTTTATTGTGGAGGAAATTCCCTTTTAGACAATTGGTGGCTTAATACAATGCTTGTTAGTTGCTACATAGGTTTGAATAATTAATTAGAATCCCTTTAAGTTTTTTCCTTAATTAACTAGATTCTTAAAATGGATTTGAGGCGTGTCATGCCAAATAAAACTCCTAAGCTCATGGCCCTCACAAAACTAGCTAGTTTTTATAGAAAATTTGAGGTGTGCCATTTTCATTAAATAACCCATGGCCCTCATTTAATTAATATTAACTCTTTAAAAATCGAGGTGTGCCATCAATTGAATTTTCCATGGCCTTCGCAAACATTGTTAATTTGAACCTTCGTAGTTGCTTTAGGCGCGCTCTTTAAATTGATTTTCTTTAAATTATTAAATTCAGGTGTGCATTTCATGTGACCTAATTTTAATTCTCAATAACTTTAAATAAAACGTGTCGTGGACCGTGGGTGCATTTCATGTGGTGCGGTTCAAGGCATGTTTTTAAATGATGTTGAAGCATCCTAAAAACGATTAAACTATTTAAATGCAGTTATAAAGCTAAAAATGCACAATAGGTTAAAACATGTAATAAATCAGATAATAGACCAATTGTAATAGTTTACGCGACCGTGCTAGAACCACAGAACCCGGGAATGCCTAACACCTTCTCCCGGGTTAACAAAATTCCTTACTTAGGAAGGAAAGTCGAATTTCCTCGATTTGGGATTTAAAATAAACGTGACTTGGGACACCATAATAAATATCCCAAGTGGCGACTCTGATAAATAAATAATCTCGTTTCGAATGATGTCACCTTAAGTAGAAAAACTCCCTTATATACCTTCAGGAGTGTAAAAAAGGAGGTGCGACAGATACTACACTCTGCACTATGTGCAGATCTCGGAGTAGCTTTTGGACCGTAGTTTGGAGGCTACCTTCAGTCCACGGAGATCCAAGGTAGACCTGCAAGCGTCCGCAGGCCCTGACATCTCCCTCTATCCCTTATTTCCTGTTTTGTTTTCTTTAATTCAGAAACAGTGTATCGTTATTTTTTTTCCGAACTTTGTATATAGTAAATCTTAGACCGTCTGTGATACTGTGACACCAGTTCTGGGTGGTTAAGGCTTAAATTGTTGCAACAGCTATACGTTCAGATATTTTATTGTTTTCTTCCACTTAATCTAAATTTTCGTTGTTTACATGTTATGTTTTTATATAATGTTAAAGAGAATAAAAATGGTAAAAAGGTAAATCATTCAATAATTGGCTTGCCTAGATCATATTAGTAGGCATCATCGCGACTCCCGAGGGTGAAAAATACGGATCGTGACATCGTCGTGCAAGAGAAACATTCTGCGCCGACTCTTTCAGGCTTATGGAAAATACCAACTGGTTTCATTCTTGAGGTATATTCCTGTATTGCAGTTTGATCTTGGTCGCTTTTAAGTTTTGACTGAAGTAAATAGTGAAACATGAAATCTTGATGCTTGGCTCCTTAAACGTTGTTCTTGTGTCAAAATAAAGTCAGAGGAGATCTTTACAGGAGTTGTGAGAGAAGTGGAGGAAATTGGGGTAAGAAATCCGCACTTAAACATATTTTTTACTTAGATAAGCAATGTATAGTGAGAAATTTTAATTTAAATGATGAATTTTCTTTCTCATTATTCTTTATAGATTGATACTGAATTTGTGGAGGTTATCTTTCAGGTAACAAAAATCTTCCTCTTCGAAGGACCATGAATTTTGATGATTATATGCCTTTTTAGCTTTAGGAAGATCTATATTAGCGTATTTTATAAGAACATGAAATGCTGATACGATAAGTATCCGAGTGAACTTTGCTCAGACACATAGAGAATATAGAAGTACAATTTGCTAGATTTAACTGTTTAGGACACTTCTTGCTTGCTAAAAAAGGACAGCCTAGTGCACTAAGCGCCTGCTATGTGCGGGGTTCGGGTAAGGCCGGACCACATTGGTTCTTATGTACGTAGCCTTACTTTCGATTTCTACAATAAGTTGTTTCTGTCGCTTGAACCTATGACCTCTTGGTCACACTGCGACAACTTTTATCGTTACGCTAAGGCTCCCCTAGACTTCATTGTTTAGGACACTTCTTGCTTTCTGATGTAACAAATTGATCAAAACGAATGTGCATCTGATATAGAAATATAAGATTTATTTTCTTCCAATTACAAAAAAACTGCCCATCTTCAATATTAATTGAGCTTCTTGCTCTCACTCATGCTATTTGAGACAATCACACTATAAACCTTAGTTTAACGTGTCATGTATTTTATTCATTACATGTATTTTCTGGAGGAAAACATTGATTAACCTCAAGAAAATTGAGAAACTACTTATTCCGTCATTTCAGAATATGGGCCATTAACATCTAACATTAATATTTAGAATATACTCATCTATTGGCATTTTCATTCTTGTTTAATGTTCCACATTGGTTTGGGAAATTTGTTGTTTCCTCGCCCAATGAGCTAGCTTTTTATGTTAAATTAAATGTTCACTTTTCTTCACATAGTATCAGAGTTACACCACTCATCATATTCTTGGCTTTGCGCCACACTATATTGTCCATGCACAAAATGTTCAATCCTGGGCATGCGAGGGATGCTAAGTATCTCATATTGAGTGGGAAAATGTGTTAGTTCTTTTCTTATATGATTTTGGACCATCCTCACCTTATGATCTAGCTTTAGGAGTTGAGTTAGATCCAAAGTCCATTTTTTGAACAATTCTGACGAGAGTGTGTAGTTTTATTTTACCTTGCATTTACTTAGCCTGCCTTTCTGTTCGCGATGCAGTGGATACCTCTAGCTGAGTTTGTGGAGTAGCCCCTAATAAAAGGAGATGACATGTTCAAGAAAATAATTGACATTTTCATTGCTCGACTAGGGAAGCGTTACTGGTTTCCAAATTTGATGACAAACTTTCAACATTGTACTTCAACACAGTTGATGATCCAGATTTGAACTGTGAAGCTAATTAGCATTCGCAATCAGCATGTATATTACACTTCACCACTCACAATGACTAACATCACTTGGTCATTTTGTTTATATGTAATCTGCCTAATCTGCAGGGTATTGACTCTGTAAATATGTAAAATATATTTTTCAAGTGATTATCCAAAAAGTTTCTCTTCCCCTCAATGGCTCTTTAGCTCATAATTGTACCAAAGCAAGGACATATGCCAAATTTTTGAATGTACTACACAACACAACTTAAACAAAAAAATTACTCAGTGTACAGTCAAGCAATCAAAATATCAGAACCAGAAAGAAGAAAAATAGTACAAACAAGGTATACTTATTGGCAGAAAAAATATAGGACATGAAATGCATCGCAACAAACTCCACCGATTAACTTTGGCTCGAAACTCTGTTTTTCTGGCGCAGGAAGTTCCTTCTTCTGCCTTTCTAGTCCACTCCTGCATGGGGCAACAATGAGTCAAGCTCAACATACTAGATAATATTTGAATTATGAACTTCATATAGCACTTAGACAATATTATCAGTCCGTTTAGAAAATATTTCTTCCCTTCCATCTTGGGGCGAGTCCACAAATCCAATTTTTTCCATTTCTTCTGTGCCTGCTGATGATGCTAAAGCGGATTTCACTTCAGCGGGTACTGGACTTTCCAACCAAATAATGAAAAACATTTACTAGGTAAAAAAAATTAAAAAAATATGTCATTTTTCGAAATTTACTTTTTGTAAATGACTTTTAACTTACCAAACACACCCTTAATTTGTTTTTATTAAGTATAAGTTTCCCGAGGTAAAGCTAAGAGTGGATCTAAGACCTTATAAAAGTGATAAGTCCACGGAGGTGATGAAAGAATTCGCTTGAGTCAATAGGTGGAAGGGAAGGAAAAGAAAATGGAGGAATTGTATTAAAACCATTTACGGCAGTTTGTATCATCATTTCCAGACATTTCAAATGTACATATCTTCCATTTCATGACTATCTTTTTCTTTTAGCTACAAAAGGGTGAAAACTACAACTGTTAAATAATGATATCATTCCAAATGTAAATACCATATATGATATTTTCTTTTTTACCAAGGTGTTTTACTTGCAATTTAAATAATGATATCTCTTATTATAGATTTAATTTAAATACATTAACACTATAGATAGAATAATCATTTTATAAGTTACCACTATTTTTAAATAGAATAATTTGATAGAAATCTACCACTATTTTTTATAATTAATATTCTAATATTACGTGCATTAAATATGTATAGGTGTGAGCATGTGTATTATTTAAGTTTCACTTCCTCTCTTATTCTTGTAAATGAGCAAGTATTGTACCATGACATTTTTATAATTGAGAAATCTAAAATGCAGTGGAAGTAGCCACAACTTTGATCCTTCTGTCAGTATTAATATGTGTTGCGGAAGCCAAATGTATATAGTGTGAATAAGTCACAATTACTATACCAAAAATTATGACAGCCACCAAATAATAAATAAGACAATAAAGTAACAATAAAGGGAACACCAGAATTTACGAGGTTCGGCTAATTTTGCCTACTCCTCGGACACAACCAATATTTTATTTCACTCCAAAAATACAAGTGAAATAATACTAAAGAGAGAAGATACAAATGCCTTAAACAGATGAGAAGGCAAATGAGAGGTGTGTTTCAATCCTAAACATTAGGCCTTCTTTTATAGGGGAAAAATCCCCCCCAAACTTAACTCCCAACCAATGTGGGACTTTGGCATTTTGCCAAACTTCAACAAATCTCCACCTTGGCAAAATTCCACATTTTCAATTCTCTCTCAATAACAAATTTTGGTTGTGTCTTCATCTTCAATCTTCAGTGTTCAACAATGTTGATCAAATCCAAACAATGTTGAAACTTGACCGCAGTCACCACCTTTGTCAGCATATCAGCAGGATTCTCTGTAGTATGAATTTTCTTCACCGTGACTCCACCTTCTTCTATGATTTCTCGTACGAAATGATACCGAACATCAATGTGCTTCGTCCTTGCATGATAAACTTGGTTCTTCGCTAATTGAATAGCACTTTGACTATCACAAAAAATTGTGATACCTTTTTGTTCAACACCAAGCTCCTTTAGCAATCCTTGAAGCCAAATTGCCTCTTTCACAGCATCTGTAATAGCCATGTACTCTGCCTCTGTTGTAGACAAAGCAACTGTTGACTGCAAAGTAGACTTCCAACTAACTGGTGCCTTTGCAAAAGTAAACACATAACCAGTAGTTGATCTTCGTTTGTCCATATCACCCGCAAAATCTGAGTCACAATATCCAACTACAAACTGATTGTCTTCCTGCTCAAAAACTAACCCGACATCTACAGTATTATGAATATACCGTAGAATCCACTTCACAGCTTGCCAATGCTCCTTCCCTGGATTGTGCATATATCTGCTAATAACTCCAACAGCTTGTGAAATGTCAGGCCTTGTGCAAACCATTGCATACATCAAGCTACCAACAGCATTTGCGTATGGTACCTTTGACATATACTCTCGTTCAGCTTCATCCATTGGCGACATAGTAGTACTTAGCTTAAAATGGGAAGCAAGTGGAGTACTAACTGGCTTAGTCTTGTCATCTATGCCAAAACGTTGAAGTACTCTCTTCAAATATTCCTTTTGAGATAAACAGAGTTTCTTTGAACGTCTATCTCTAATTATCTCCATGCCAAGAATTTTCTTTGCCTCACCCAAATCCTTCATCTCGAACTCCTTCTTCAGTTGAATCTTCAACTTATCAATTTCTTCCGAATTCTTGGAAGCTATCAACATATCATCAACATATAGGAGAAGATATACAAAGGAACCATCTTTAAGCTTGTGCAAATACACACAATGATCGTATTTGCTTCTCTTGTACCCTTGCCGCAACATAAACTCGTCAAATCGCTTGTACCATTGTCTAGAAGATTGTTTCAATCCGTACAACGATTTTTCAAGTTTGCACACCATATTTTCTTTTCCAGCAACTTTGAATCCTTCTGGCTGAGTCATGTAGATTTCCTCCTCCAAGTTTCCATGTAAAAACGCAGTTTTTACATCCATCTGAACTAGTTCCAAATCCAATTGTGCTACCAAAGCCAACATAATTCTAATGGAGGAATGTTTTACAACTGGAGAAAACACTTCATTGTAATCAATTCCCTCCTTTTGAGCATATCCTTTGGCCACCAATCTTGCTTTGTAGCGAACATCTACTTGGTTAGGAAATCCTTCCTTCTTTGCAAATACTCATTTGCACCCAATTGCTTTCTTTCCCTTCGGGAGATTGGCCAATCTCCATGTATGATTCTGATGAAGGGACTGTATCTCATCATTCATGGCAATCCTCCACTTATCTTCTTCTGAACTTTGAACAGCGTCTTTATAAGTAGTAGGAACATCATCAGCTACAATTGAGGTTGCACAAGCAACCGTCTCTATGAGACGAACAGGTTTCGTTATTGTTCTTTTTGGCCTGCTGGTTGCTATTGATTCAAGTTGTTGTTGAGATTCCTGAGTTGGAATCTCCTCTACTGGCTCTCCTTCCAGAGGGTAATCTTCATTTGTTTCCTCCTCTGCTTCTTGTGTAGGAAAAATAAATTTTCCCTCAAACTCCACCTGCTTAGAAGCACCTTCATTTTGTTTGGTATCTTCTGTTACCTTATTTACCATAGCAAATTCATCAAAGGTAACATCTCTGCTGAATATTACTTTCTTTGTCATAGGACACCATAAGCGATATCCTTTGACTCCAGAAGTAATTCCCATAAAAATAGCCTTCTTTGCCCTTGGATCCAATTTTGACTCCGTCACATGATAATATGCAGTTGAGCCAAACACGTGCAAAGAGTTATAATCTACAGCAGGTTTTCCATACCATTTTTCAAATGGTGTCTTGCCATCAATAGCAGCAGATGGTAGACGATTAATGAGGTGGCATGCATATGTAATTGCCTCAGCCCAAAATTCTTTGCCCAAGCCAGCATTGGACAACATACACCGTACCTTCTCCAGCAAGGTCCGGTTCATACGTTCTGCCACTCCATTCTGTTGTGGTGTATGTCTAACAGTGAAGTGTCGGACGATGCCATCATTTTCACAGACCTTATTGAAATGATCATTTTTGTATTCACCTCCATTGTCTGTGCGAATACACTTGATCCTCCTGCCTGTTTGATTCTCCACCATCGTCTTCCATTTGAGAAAAATTCCCAGCACTTCATCTTTGTTTTTCATTGTATACACCCACACTCTTCGAGAAAAATCATCAACAAAGGTTACAAAATAGTGCTTCCCACCCAATGAAGGTGTTTTGGAAGGACCCCAAACATCAGAGTGTACATAATCCAAAATGCCTTTAGTATTATGGATCGCTGTACCAAATTTAACCCTTGTCTGTTTCCCTTTGACACAATGCTCACAAAACTCCAAGTTGCAAGCCTTTACTCCTTTTAACAATCCTTGATCTGATAGAGTTTTCAAGGATTTTCCTCCAGCATGTCCCAAGCGCATGTGTCATAGCTTGGTTGCTTCTGCCTCTTTGTCGTCACTGGATGTCACTGTCGCTGTCCCAATAACTGTACTGCCACGATAGCGGTACATATTATTATTCTTCCGATTAGCCTTCATTACCACTAGTGCACCGGAGCATACTCTCATCACTCCATTTTCTGCAATGATTTTGAACCCTTTTGATTCTAGGGCTCCCACAGAGATGAGATTCTTCTTCAAATCCGGTACATATCGAACATCTATCAATGTTCTGATCATTCCATCATGGTTCCTTAATCGTATTGAACCAATGCCATATGAGGTAAGAGGGCTGTTATCCGCTGTGTGGACGACTCCATATTCTCCTTCTTGAAATTCCACGAACCAGTCCATGTTGGGACACATATGATAGCTACAAGCCGAGTCCATCAACCATATGTCTGATGATGTTGATGACTCTGTTGTAACTAATGAGAAGTCTGAATCATCACAATCAGCTACATTTGAATCCATAATGGCCTTTCCATTGTTATGTTTGACCTTATTCTTCAACTTCGGACAGTCTTTCTTCCAGTGCCCTTTTTCTCGACAAAAGGCACATTCATCTTTGCTGGGTCTGGATCTTGACTTGGATCTTCCCTTCTTTGTCCTCGTTTGATTTTGAGGACGACCCCTCACAAATAGTGCTTCTCCTTCTCCGCCCTTCTGTTTTTCTCGCTTTCTTTGTTCATAGCTGTACAAAGCCGAACAAACTTCTCTGAGAGAAACTTCGTCATTTCCATGGAGTAGAGTAGTTTCAAGGTGCTCGTACTCATCAGGAAGTGACGCCAACAACATCAAGGCCAAGTCACCATCATCATAAGTTGTATCCATATTTTGCAAATCTGTAACCAACTTATTGAAACTGGTGATATGTTCATTCATCGTGGTACCAGGAACATAGGTGAAGTGAAACAGTCTCTTCTTCATGTACAATTTATTTTGACTGTTTTTCTTCAAAAATTTATCCTCCAGTGCTTTCCATAATTTACTTGCAGAAGTTTCCTTTGTGTATGGATATTTCTGCTCTCTAGCAAGGTAGGATCGAATGGTACCGCAAGCAACACGGTTGATAATTCTCCAATCTTCTTCTCCAATAACATCTGGTTTCTTTTCTTCAATGGCCAGATCTAGCCCTTGTTGAAAAAGGACATCTAGAACCTCGCCTTGCCACATCCCAAAATGTCCGGACCCGTCAAATATTTCGACCGCAAATTTCGCATTTGACACAATTCTTGTCATAAGCGAAGATGCCAATGATGACGTATTGTTGACACTTGATGTAGATTCTTCTTGTTTATTGTCTCCCATCTTTGACACAAATATTATTTAATAGCTGACGACACAAATCAAGATTATTTCCTTTCTGGTGTGGAAGATCAGACTAAGCTGCAACCACAGAGCATACTCAGACAGAACCTTGACTCAGTTACCAAGATAAATCTTTTCTGATGTGGAAGATCAGACTATGCTGCAACCACAGAGCATACTTAGACAGTACCTTGGCTCTGATACCAATTGTTGCGGAAGCCAAATGTATATAGTGTGAATAAGTCACAACTACTATACCAAAAATTATGACAGCCACCAAATAATAAATAAGACAATAAAGCAACAATAAAGGGAACACCAGAATTTACGAGGTTCGGCTAATTTTGCCTACTCCTCGGACACAACCAATATTTTATTTCACTCCAAAAATACAAGTGAAATAATACTAAAGAGAGAAGATACAAATGTCTTAAACAGATGAGAAGGCAAATGAGAGGTGTGTTTCAATCCTAAACATTAGACCTTCTTTTATAGGGGAAAAATCCTCCCCAAACTTAACTCCCAACCAATGTGGGACTTTGGCATTTTGCCAAACTTCAACAATATGGTCGGAAACAATGCTCTAAATTTGACTTGAAGTTGTCGGAATCCCATTCCAATTGGTTCCACCATTCTGATGCTCCTCTTATTACTTTGATGTTGGTTTGAATAGAGAGAGGCAACTTCCTTATTTGACTGCATTTTGTCAAACGAAGCTCCTCCAGGAGTTCCCACGTATTCTCTGGCTCGCCCAGTGTTCTCAAGCTTGGACCATTTCTCAACAGTAACTTCCGAACTCTTGGAATTTCTGAGTTGGCAAGTGTCGTCTGACTTGAGCCGCATTGCACAAACAACTCTACCAGCTCATCACAATACTCAATTTCAATATGTTCCAGCTGATTCGGTACAAAAAAAGCTCCACCAACGTTAAAGAGACATCTCAATCTTGGACAACCGAAAATATCTAGACTGCGTAATTTAGAAAATCTTAGACCCAGAAGATGACTGATATCAGATAAACTCTCTAAATTATGTATCCAGATGAGGCAGAGATGTTCCAGATTTGGCAGAGGGTCAAACCGTCCACTTCCTCCTCCTGCTGGTTTGAAATCACAATAACAGCGACTTACTGTAAGTTCTTTTATTCCATTAAAACTGTTGTATGCAATCAACTTCCTGAGACCCCTGCAGTTTTCCAAGCGCAAATTTGAAGCAAACTGCAACATGCCTGAGAGCTCTCCCTTACTGAAAATTTCACACTCGGAGATAGCTATATTCCTTGGTGAATTGTTGAAGTTTATAGACATTCGAACTTCCCCAACTACAATTTGAAATCTTTTCAATCTAGACATCCAGGTGTGGTCTCTATTAGAAACTGATGAGCTATCCAATCTGATGCAAAGAGAAGTCAGCTTCTGTAGAGAGGAGAGCTCATCAAAACAAGTTGATTCAAGAGGGGTACCCGGCACATTTATCATTTCCATGCTAGCCAATTTGAGAAGAATTCCTTGGTCGATGCTCTCCAAATAATTTGCAGTTAAACGCCTCAGATCTGTCAACTTGTCCATTCCTTGCGGCAGACGATGTAACCTTGTATTATCACAACCAAGCAATTGCAAATTGCAAAGATTACCAATAGGTGGTAACTCTTTCAACTCGTTGCAACTTTGTAGTATTAGAGCACGTAATTGATATAAACTATTGATGGAAGAAGGCAGTGCTCTAATATCAGTTCTACTCAGATTCAAAACTCTTAGGGCTGGAAATGCCAAAAAGAATGCATCGGGAATTTCCACAAGGCGATGATTGTCCTGCAAAAGTAAAGATGTTGTCTCTGGGCATTTCTTGAAGGAATCAGGTAGACGTTCAATTTTGTTGCTTACAAAAGATATTCTCTTGACAGAAGCTGACATTTTAATATGTGATATCTCAGACAACCCAAGTCCAGCTTGAATAAGTGAATTGTGCTCATCCCCCAAGGAATTAGCTATCCATATAGCAACATCACGAACCACATCATGCATCTTTACATCCCACTCATTGGCTTCTAGTAAGCAGACATCTTTTAGACTCTCAATCATTGTGATTCCCCTATTGTAGGCTTCTTCATATGTGTCATGTTCACCAAGGAACCCCTCTGCCCACCAACAATGTATGAGATCATCTGGTGAAATAACCGCTGGATATAAGGAGCAATACAAGAAACAACTTTGAATGTCACCTCCCCTTTTTTTCACATGTTTGCTTCTTTGCTCTAAGGATAATTCAATATCAATATCAATATCCTGAGATTCTAAAGAATCAAAACTCCACTTGATGACCTTGTAAACATTATCTTTTACATCAGTGTTGTGAGGTTCAGACATTCTAAGTGATTTCAAAGCATCTTTCCAAAGCTCGACCCTCTTCTTGCCTCTCATAGATGCTCCGATGACAGTGATTGCTAAAGGTAATCCATCGCACTCCTTTGCAATTTCCTTTGCAACTGGTTGAATATGCTCCAGATTGGCAATATCTCCCGCATTTTTGACAAACATTTGCCAAGATTCATCTTCATCAAATGTCAACACCTTCATTTCGGTGTCTGTTTTCATTTGCCTACAAACATCAACAAAACGAGAAGTTAAAATTACCTTGCTTCTTGCGGGATCTTCAGGTTTGGGCACGCCTACATGATCCAATTTTATAGTTTGCCAAACATCATCGAGTATAAGAAGGAAACTCTTTTCTTCCTTGAGCCTCTGATGAATTATGCCGGCAATGCGTTCTTCGCTTTCCTCACTGTCCACCTTTAGGTTTAATCTGTTGGCAATTTGTGCTTGAACCTTTCTTATGTCTATTGGTGGTTTGGGCACTGTAACCCATATCACAACACTAAAAGACAGTTTAGCTCTTGACGCAGCAGTTTTTAGGAGCTCATTGTTCAGATTCTTCACCAAAGTCGTTTTGCCGACTCCTCCCATTCCCCATACACCAATGATGCATACCTGAAAGGATTCAAATTACCCAAAAAGAAATTTACCCACAAGTCATGGATGGAAAATTGGTTATAAAGAAGAATTTTAGCAACACTAGAACAGAAAATTGATTTAAGTTCAACATACCTTTTCATCTTCTAATAGTCGTAGGATTTCGTTGAGATTTCTTGTTGCTGTTGACTGGCCTTCTATTGATGGTCCTGGGATGAACTCCACTTTTTTCACCTGGTAATTTTCTACCACCAAACTGGACCCAAAATATTCTCCCATTTTTTTATGGTCGGAAAGTTGATCTCGCATGATTCGTGCTTGAGTGGAGACTTCCAAGCGAAGACTGCAATTTGGACAACATTTATATGCAACCATCTTAGCCGCTGCAATGTTTTCTTGCATAGATTCCCAGTCAGTCTCCAGCTTTTGAACATCTTCGACCCACTGGAGAACCTCTGGTTTTGTTTTATAGCCTTCTCCCTCAGCTCCTTCCACCCTCCCTTTGATATCATCTCTAAACTTTGTTAGCTTCTCCATTTCCTCTCTTACACTTTGAACATTTGATGTGAAACAGACGGTATTTTCAATATTAGGATAGATGCATTTACACACCAACTTCCCCGCCTCAACAACAAAACCACCTACAGCATTAAAAATTATTTCCATTGAACAATTCCTGAGACTAAACTAAACTAACTGTTTCTTCTTTGCTTAAGGCAGAAATCCGATCGAGAAGAAGAACAAAAAGCAAAATCAACTATTGGAGGGGCAACTTGTGGCCATATATTAATGTCAAGAATTTGGTTGTTCAAAAGGACACTAGGTGCATTATTGGTCCTCGACTTTTCTTTTTCCCTGTGACGCTAGGTCCTCGACTTCTATGACTCTTGAGCACTATAAATAATTTGTGTGACTATAAGATTTAGAGCCCGTTTGGACATAATTGTTTTTCCTTTTTTCCAAAAAAATTTCGCTTTTTTCCGAAATCAGCGTTTGTTCATAAAATTTTTAATTTTTACTTGAAGATGCATTTTGAAAGTTTTCGAAAATTTGGAAAACTCCAAAAAACCGTTTTTTAAAATTTTCACTCAAATCACTCACAAAACTTCAAAAACAACCCAAACTGAAATTTATGTCCAAACAAAACTCTAAATTTCAAAAACCATTTTCACTTGAAAAAAAATTTCACAATTTTTTTAAATTTTACAATGTTATGTCCAACGCCTACTTAAGTTACAATAAAACTCCTTGAGTCATATTTATATTATTGCCAACAAGATTATTGGATTTTCGCCTCCAAAATTTTCACAACTAGACTAAGTTTTTAATTTATATTTTGGACACAAGCAATTTATTGATTGAAAGTTAATCATATGATTTACGATTTTTGTTATTTCTTGCACTTAATTTGCAATATACTACAAGTAATCACCACTAATATTATTTATACTAGTATATATGAACGTGCGTTACACGTTAATAATGACACGTGATGGTTTAAATATTTATTTATATGAAGGAACAATAAAATTTAATTAAAGAGATAAATTTTATATATAATAATACAACAATCATCTAAATGCCGAAAATTATTATTATACATAATACATGAATTTAAAATAAAAGGACATCATCAAAACTTACACAAATGATCAATTTTGTCATGTTAGTTAGATAATTATGTACTATTATAGTTTAAAAGTATTTAATGTGCTGGTATATTAATGAACACTTTTTTGTGGATAATATTTTTTTGTGTATGTTTTCTCCTAATGCTTTGGTTGCTCTACCTTAACCAAAATTCTTGTTGTCGATCTCGATATACCTCTTGAAAGTGTAACATACAGTTGTTCGTGCAAAAATAATATTGCGGTAAATATAGTCCAATATTTAGGATATTTGTCCTTGTGTTTTATATGTTATATTTGCAAAACATAAACATGCTAAAAATTATTTTCACACAAATTTAAAAGGATGTTCCTTAGTTTCGGAAGACGAAAGTTGAATTGAGGGATAAGAATATACTTAGAAGCACATTAACCAGTATCATAATTTTTGCATGTATGATATTGTCAAAACTTCTTATATACCATTTGTGTGCTATTACATAAGTTATTCGGCGTATCTAAGTTTTCTAGAGCATGATGGACAATTTTTGTTTTCAAAATTAACTTATATAATGGAAGATCAACTTTAACCTAGTCTATTATATATACGGTGACGCTAACATACGTAAGAAATATTAAACTTGACAACAAACATGTATGGTAGAAGGTCATTTGGTATTAAAGTATTTAAGTATTTTTCTTGGTAGTAATTATTGGTATCATTTCTGCTGAGTCAAATTTTAAAAAACATTTTATTTTTATTATAAAATTTTGCAATCAACCTTTTATTTAGTTCATCACATATTCATTTCTGCTAGCTAAGATATCTTTTTAATTCTATCATGTGATTTGTACAAATTGCGTTTTAATTTTATGATAGAAATATTTCTCTTATTAAATGCACTACTATTACCATTGAGATTGATAACCAAGTGTTCAAGAAAAACCAAATCATCTTTTATTGGATACTCTTATTCGTTTCCGACACGAATCAAGAAGACACTGAATACTGGATCTGTTCTTACTTTATATTTCTAGTCAGTTGAATCTTTTTCATTTGAAGCCAGAAGTATAACTTTGGCATGCTAGCTTTTTCAATATTTTATCGATTTTGGAACTACTGGTAGTACTTGACATAAATCACCTCCCAAACCATTAATTTTTCCACCAAATGGTTCATTAATTAGAAGTCTAGGCAATTATTTCGATCGTTTGACACTTTGTCATAAGTGCTTCATCCCATATTCTCAATTTTGCTTTCCTTACAAATATAGCACCATTGTTCTGCTTTGATATATTTGTGATGCTTATTTAAGTTGTTTGAATAGGTATATCAAATCTAAAGTGGGTTGCCTCATAATAAAATTATATATGGTACATCACTTGTTATTATTGCTAACAATATCATGCCTCTTGTATGATATTTGCAAGTAATGTATGACATAGAAATATTATTTTAATTCTGTCGGAGGCATCTATAAAGAATAATCTCGTTATACCAGAGTCGATTCTTTATAATATAGTCTTGAAAAATTTGTTATTGATTATGATTTAGCTTTGGTTATGCTTCTGCGGACGCTTGTATAGCATTTTGATTCTTAATAATAGACTAACCTTTTTTACTTTGTGTTTTAACACTCTTTTTATGAAATAAATTTATGTATCCTAAGACTTTTTTGAACTTGAATAAAATATTTACTCATATGATGAATTTAAAAAATAATTGAATTAGATTCACTTGCTAAATAATTAATTAAAAGATTTAATTATTAGATTTTAATATAAAAAATAATTTATTCTATGCTGATTTAGATCTTAATATTAGTTCATCTCTTGTTTTGAATATTTAATCTTAATTATAATTGTATACACTATAAATTTTATTTTTAAAGAGTAAAATATTGATATCACATTTCACTTTTAGATCTTTATGTTTGTAGAATCATTAGTGATATTGACTCTTACTAACTATTTTTTTCTCTTTCTCATACATTTATATTCTTAAATATTTTCTTAGTTGTTGTTTAATAATTGAATATTTTTCAATATTACACGAAAAATTGATTAAAAAAATATTATTTGAGTAGAAAAATAGTTCAAATACAATATGAAAATATACTATTGTGGGCATATTTTTTTTTTCTCAATTTCAACCCTTTATGAAGTCCATCTAATATTACTTTTTTTTGTATTAAACATTACAGAGTGGTAATGTATTGCCAATACGGAGGATTCTTCCGAAATTGATTTTATTAAACCTTCTTACATATTTTTAATAAAAATTGAATAGATTTTTTTTATTAATTTTAAAATTTTAAATATTAAAAATTAGCAAAGAAGGTATTGTAGTCCAAAAATTAGGTTATTGCAGTTATGTCCTTTCCCTATGAGTTCTTCCGCTTAATATTTTAGGGCTATTTTTGATATATTAATATTGTATTTATGCTTTTATAATAATATAGGTTCTCCTTTTTCTAAATGGATTTGGACAATATAATACATTCTCAAATTAAATTGTAATAGGACATTATTATACGCCTTTGAATTATATTAGTAATAGGAATTTTTAAGAAGTATATCCTAAAAGTAATAAGATTACATGACTAAAGATATTTACTTGTGCTTAAAAATTAGCATAATTTTATCTTCTATTACAAAATAATTTGCATTATCGAGATCAATTTGTAATTCAGCGGACAATATTTTAAGAGAAGAATTGTCGATAAGGTAACAATTGATCTTAGTATAACACTTGGATTATTTTAACTAAGATTATTCTGCTCTCCTTGAATAAATTGACCCTTTTAATTTTTTAATGAGAAAATATGTTTAAGAAATTTGCATCACGTTTAATTCCTTAGCACCCAGACCAATCCTCGAGGGTGGAAAGTAACACATTTTATTCTTAGGTTTTTTTTTGTTATGCTAGTTGCAACATATCTATTAGTAAGCAGGAGCCACTATCATTCACTCGACTAGATATCAAGCTAACAGATGGATAAGTGTAGTTTATTAACTTAAAATTCTTGTAGGAACCTGTAAATTTTAAATTCAGAATCTGCTTCTGCTTTACCAAAGAGTCCTGACAAATGATGATTCAGATGAGATTTTGCATTTCTGAACTAGAAAACGCTCGGTTTTCACTTCAATTGTAGGTGTAACCAACCTGCTATTAAGGATATGACATAAAGAAAAAATAGAAAAAGAGCGCCAGTATAAAGATCTTTCATTAGTGCATAAACCGATTGTATACCACCACTAATAAACACTAGAATAAGCGATATCCACTGGCCAAGAGCACCCGCTCAAGTAAAAGCTTCCACGATCGATTAACCAAAATGAGGACCCCAAATTGCATGAGCAATAAGTCGTACATTTAAAGGGTCCTGTACCCACGACTCAAAATTTCCTTATCAAGCTACTTGAAATAAATTTTCGGAAGTGCACAGAAAAAAATTATTGCTAAGTGGCTGAGGTAAGAAGTAAAAATATTCTGATAAAGACACTCCTCGATAATATCATCATGACTCCCGAAGTACTCTACCATTAAAACAAATCTCACTCGTATTACTTTATGTTAACCTAAACACTTCTACCTAAATAACAATTTATTACTTGATACACATGGTAAACTTCTTGGGTTGGGGGGGAGGGGGGTAAGTGCCCTGCATGGACTGCTATCACCCAAAAAGAAGCTGGGCAATTGTCCACTATATATAGTGGGAATAGAATCACGTGCACTAGACATAAAAGAATAATTTGTCCTAATCACAATCCAACTTGACGTGTTCCCCCGTGGACTTCACCATAGCCTAACTTATATGATGCAATGGTCGAGCTATCCGTTATCATATAGTTCTTATCTTCTCTATGCATCTCTTTATTGTACCAAAAATATTTTCAATAATTGAAGACATACTAATTAATAATACAATATTATCCATTTTTAGCCAATCGAATGTTCCTTCTTTTGATTGCTCTTTTTCATAGATTTATTAGCGTTCGCTTACTTTTATTTTATTTTATTTTATTTTAGTATCATTCGAAGTTACTCAATATCATCCTTAGAAGTATCTTCTGTTCATTCATATTCTTACCGCAAGCAAATTATTTTGATATTTTTCTTTGCCCTTAGTGGATCTTAATCATGTAATGAGTGGATTTCATTTGTTCAAATATTTATGAGAAAAAAGTCCAATTTATCTCTCAAAGTTTATAACTATAATTCTAAATTACCTTTATCTTGGAGCTCTTTTAGAATAAACATGTTTCTCCTAGTAGTGTAATATTAGAGCAAAAGTTTAACGAAATGCAAAATAGCTTAATTTGGAAGAGTACAACAAATTTGGCACATTTCCCTATTTTATTTACTATTTATTTATAAAATATTTCCTTGCAACTTGGATTTTGTTGACATAATTGGTCAATTGATATTTATGATTGCAATTGAGTTCTTTGGATTTTAGCCGCATAATATTTGTTGACAGTCCAATATATACTCTATTATATCAGCTTTATAGGCATTTGATTAAAGAGTATGATTATTATAACGTTAACGATTGCAAAATATTTACCTACGAGGCTATGAATCCAAATTAAATACACTATTAGTTATAGGCACTTTAATATCTTATGTTAGTTAATAATATTATTCTCCATTTGTACATCCAGCAAAATAACACCATCGCTGTTTAAAAAGTCAAATTTTCATACACAACATGTTTCAAAAATTTGTAGTACTATTTTTTATGTAACTTTTACATATGATTTTATATTTTTTTAATATTTGAAATTAAGAACCAACTTCACATTGAAATCCTCTAGATTTTCTAGAAAAACTGAAAGTTTTATATTCGGCTCTACATTTTAAAAAACTTATACTATTTCAAATCACGTCATTCTTGTTGATAGGAAAATGCATTATTCAGGAAAAGGAAAGAGAAACGTCTACCTAAAATTAATTCTCTGTGCCATTTGTTAAAGGAAAAGATGACAATGCTAACAACTAAATAATTCATGTTTAAAATAATTTATTATTTAAAAGAAGAAAAACTAATTTGATATGACTTCTCTTAATAGTTTTGTCCAATCTAAATAAGTAATATACATACGTTCTTTCCTCCCCTTAAACTCATTCATAACATAATTACTTTCATATTTATTCGTTTTTATTTCCCATTATTTTGATTAGTTTTTAATGTGTTCTTTTGTAGTTCAAGTCTATTACTTGACTTTTGAGGTTTTGGTTGTAATATATAGGGATTTTAGAAGTTTCAGTTTTTCATCACTTCCCAACATGATCAAAGGGGCATGAGAGTCTGGTAAAGCATTTGGTAATAGCTTTTTGTTTTCTCTATTGGTTGGTATATATTTTTTACTGTGCCTTGCATTTCTTTGTTAGCATTAAAATATTTATACCTGTCAATCATTACATATTTGTGAATGGATTTTTCCTAAGATATCTTTACAGAGTTTCTTGCTTTTTAGGTATTCTAATTACGAGTTTATGTTTTGAAAAAGAACAATATTCTAGCTTCCATCTTTGGTATAATTCTGCATTTTCCTAACTTTCTTTGGTCCGGTGTCACTCTAATATTTGCTTTTTCTCTTTGATTATTTATTCTTTGTATTTATAGTTCAAGTTGTGTTACTTTATAGGAATGTGGTTTATGCGTATTAGAATTTGACACTATCATTATTATGCTATTCAGATTGGTACAACTTTTTCATACTTGATTGGTGTTTATTTCATGTGTCTCTGTATTAATATTTTTTTTTTACTTTTATATCAGGTTTTGGCAGAGTAAAGAGTCCAAGCATGTGGACTCCGGTGAAAAACTTTGAGCATTGTCTTTTCCCGTTCTATCAGATTTCACAGTGTTTATCTTGAAAGTGGAATTAGCTTTTGGCACAGTATGAGTCCAACCATATAGATTCAGGTGGAACTTTTATATCTTCTTCTTCGTTCCCATTTGGCTTTTCAATATTTTCTTGACAATGTTATTTGCAAGAGACAGACTAAAAAAAGAAAAACTTAGATAATCAGATTACTATATATAATTGTTGAAAAGATTGAAAGCACCACCAGTTAAGAATTATAGTCCCCTTTCCCTTTTTTCTTAAGGCAAAAATTCAAGTAGTGACTAATTATAGAGAAGTTGGATGAATAAAGAAAAAATTAAAAGAAAGAGACGAAGTGGAGGGGAGGGGAGAGGGGTGGGTGAGAAAGGATCCAAATCGGGTTTCAAAGATAATAGATCAGATACTTAGAGTGGGAGAAGGAATTGGTTTCTTATGCTCTGCAGAAGAAGTATAGAAGCCTTTGTAGACACGTAGCAAAATATATTTTTCAGTCTATTTCTCAAGCTATGTCACCATCATCAAATAACCAACCATTTTTATTTATTTATTTAATTATTTATTTATCTCTTTTGGATTTCCTCTGGACATGATTTTGTTCTAATCTATGTTTGTTTCCTCACTTTGTTTATGGTATTTCGAGTTTATTTTGGCAGTAGTAGTGACATTGTTAATATGTCTACATTTAGTCATCTATTTAATGGCATGGTAGCTTTCTCTCTAGTCATACATCTTATAGGTTTTATGTTAGTTTACTTGCATACTTTTAGACCTCTGTCGAACTTGTGCTCTGTTCATAACGAGCGGAAAAATTATTAGTAGCTCCATTTTATATATAAGACTTATATTAGTTCCATGTTAAAAATAAGTTGAGCCTAAAAGTTTAGAGGATTTCAAGGGAAAAAAACCCGAGTATGATATCTTTTAGCTTCATGATTCCTTTGCTTGCTTTAATTTTTTATCCAATCTGTACAGTACTTGATAAGTTTATTCAAGTACAAAAGGTACACCTTTAATATTCTGATAAGGTTTTTCCTAAATTGGATATGCTGATTGAGAACTCCTTCCTGCTAATTTTTCTCTATCTTATTAGTTTTGGAGTTGAATGTTCTGCACTCAATATTGATGTATAGAATATCTCTTGGTTTTTTGCTTAATATTTTGAGATGGATATAAAGCATATCTATATTGCACTCTTGCATGTATGATGCTACTGCAACTTACTAATGTTACAACTATTATTTTTATGCAGGGTTGCAGCCGAACATTCAAATAATAACCCTCCAAAGCAACAATAACAGTTGCTAATGTGAGACATGGCCAAATGGGGAATAGTCCTGCAGACTATAAAGAACTTATAAAAGGTCTGACAAGAAAACGATGAAGTCTTGTAACTTTTGTTAAAAGAAAATACATATATATTGCAATTGAAACAAACTCGAATTAGTACTGAAGTGAGGAAGGCTTATAATCATCCCATGATCCAAACAAAGGTGTACCATCCTTTTTTTTTTTAAATCAATTTAGTATATCATTCTTTAATTAGCACTCTCAAAAAGAATATGTAATTTTTATGATTTCTATTTGTGATAAACGTTCAACTCATTGAGCAAGAGGAAAAAATTTGTCGCTCTTATATTCATTGCAAGTGCATTACCTCCTTTTGTCAGTTTTATTAGAGAGATGTTGAGAGATTATACAACAAGCACTAAGATTTCATTTGTGCTATACTTGATTGTTCTGTGTATACTTCCTCAAATGATCATGGTATGATAGTGACTTAATTAATCCTCAAAGTCAAAATTTTAGTTGTCTTTCAAGTGGTTGTTTCCATTTCAAGTGTATGTTTCAATTAGTTCAACTACAAATATCTTTTACCAAGTCTATCATATGGAGGATAATTAAACCTTGGTTTTTTATTTATCATTTTACTTAAAACTTATATGTTCTATCTCCACTTTATTATTAAAATAATTTTTTATAAATTTAAATGTCTGTTACAATCGCACGAAGCACGAGTAAATTAACTAGTGTAACAATATTTATATGCAAATATTATCTTATAATGATCGTAAATACTTGAAAAGGGTGTGTTTTTCGGAGGCTTGCCATAATTCTGTTGGTAAACAATCTTTTTAATTTGCTATAGCCGGTGGCTGCTTTTGAAATCGACATATACATTTAAATAAAAGCTTTTTTACTATTAGGTGTGAGAAGCCATTATATTCTTCTGAACTAATATTCTGCCAAAATCTTCTTCTTTTTCTTTCCTTCCAACATTGCAACTATATTGATGTTTCTTTTCCTTCAATCTTCTACTCTAACATTTAAATTTCTTTTTATTGGTTCAGTTTTTGTGTTAAAAGAAATTAAAAGGTATAACTTTGATTTTTTTGGTAGGCAGTGTGTATTTAACAATTTTGTACCATGTGGAAATTACTATCCTAAAAATAGCTTTTTGGAAATGCCTAGCCTACACTTAATTTATGTTTTCATAAAAATCTCTTGCATCGTGATCATTTCACACACACATCCAATTATCTTGATCTCAATAAATAAATAACTATATGATGATTCGCATTAATTGATCACTCACTCAGATAAACTTGTACGTTATTCTTTCATTATTTATTCAAGATTTTGTCTAAATAATATTAATATTATTTACAATATCATATATTCTATCACTCGACATACACGTGCAACGCATGTGCCGAGAAAATAGTATATATATATATATATAATAGTTTACTGTACCAAGTATTAACTCTTAAAATATTTTAATTTTTTTTGCATCACTTGACATTATTATCAACATCATTTTTACTTAAAATTAGAGTGCACCCATGGTCTTTATATCCTAGATCCGCCTGTGTCCAAAAGACAATATTTTTCTAGAAAATTCTTACTTATTTTCAGTACTAGTATTTATTCCCGCGCGTTGAGTGGAGAATATTTTTTAGTATCTTGACATTTGGCTTAATCTTATGAATAATAATATTTTTGTCATAAAATTTCTAAGAGGCGTTTTGTTATGATGTCACTTGGTTTAATATGATATCTTTGCCTATCCTTTTATTATGTATAGATAATAAGATATATAATTAATATATATAAATACGTCCTTTAATATGACATGATAATATAGATTTCTTACTTTGTCCAAAATATTTTTTTGTGCTTAAAAATCAGCATAATTTTCTCTTTCTGTTACAAAATAATTTGCATTATCGAGATCAATTTGTAATTAAGCGGACAATATTTTAAGAGAAGAATTATCGATAAGGTAACAATCGATCTTGTCACAACCCCAAATCCCCAGTCGTGATGGCGTCCAACACGATGCTAGGCAAGCCCGACCAACTCGTCACTCACAATCTCTTATATAGAATTCATTACCAATTTATAGAATTTAATGTTAAATTAACATGATTATAACTCTGTAGTAATAGGTAAACAGTACGGAAAATCCATAAAATATGAATATAATTCCCACCGATCTGGTGTCACGAGCCAAGAGCCTCTAATACAAGTTTGAGTAGCAACCTATAGATAGAGTTGTCTAGAATGCAGAAAATAAAGAGGATAAGGGGAGAAATCGGGTCTTGCGGACGCCATGCAACTACCACGATGACTCCGGAATAAGCTGAACAGCAGCAAAAGGCTCAAACTATGCCTCCGGGATACCTGTATCTGCACACATGGTGCAGGGAGTAAAGTGAGTACTCCAACTCAGTTGAGTAATAACAATAAATAATGGCTGACAGTATGAAATCACGTAAAGGCACTAAGCAGTTCTATATCAAACAGTAAAATCATTTAAACATCTGTGGATAAGGAAATCATGTGAAATTCTTTAAACCAGGTAAAACAGATATAGTCAGTATAAATCAGCTCCTCAAGCATTTCAGTTCATTTATTCGTTCTTATCCTCAGTTGTCAATTCATATACTTCTCACGATAACCGAATCAATATATATATATTTACCGCTGCGGCGTGCAGCCCGATCTGCATATCGCTGTGGCGTACAACCCGATCCATAATAATAATAGTAGACTGCGCTCACTGGGGGTGTGCAGACTCCGGAGGGGCTCCTTCAGCCCAAGCGCTATATAATTGCTGCGGCGTGCAGCCCGATCCATTTAAGTAATTGTTGCGGCGTGCAGCCCGATCCATAATATGTATAATATATATATATCTGCTGCGGCGCACAGCCCGATCCATATCATATAAAATATCCTCACTAGTGGGTCCTCAACCCCTCTCAGTCATTTAAAATCACAGCCTCACGGGCATAATATACGGTCGGGATCTCAGCCCTCATATCTCTTTCTATTTATGTTTAGCATTTCAAAAATCTGGTTCATATCATTCTTAAGCAGTTGGAAACATGACTGAGGATATAAATTCTATAACAAAGTAAGTGAGGAAAACCAGTCAAAAATCCTCTAAGGTATCTACAGGTCGGCACAAGGACCCAAGCATGGCAACAAGCCCAATTCACAATAATAAAGTATATGTCTCAATAAAAAATGTAGTAAAATATCATTCGGGATGGACCAAGTCCCAATCCCCATAGCATTGAACCTCACGCTCTCCACACAGCGTGTATCTCAACTTAGTATAGCACTACGTTGTGCAAATTCGGGGTTTCAAACCCTCAGGACATCATTTAAAATTATTACTCACCTCAAACTGGCCAAAACTCTAGCTCGCTATGCCCTTGCCTCTCAAATTGGCCTCCACGCGCGTCGAATCTATCCAAAATCAGAACGAATAGATCACAATATACTAAGGGAACATAGCCCAAGCGAAAACATTCGAAAAATATCAAAAATCTAGGATCGAATGGTACCGCAAGCAACACGGTTGATAATTCTCCAATCTTCTTCTCCAATAACATCTGGTCTTTTTTCTTCAATGGCAAGATCTAGCCCTTGTTGAAAAAGGACATCTAGAACCTCGCCTTGCCACATCCCAAAATGTGCTGATCCGTCAAAAATTTCTACCGCAAATTTCGCATTTGACACAATTCTTGTCATAAGCGAAGATGCCAACGATGATGTATTATTGACACTTGATGTAGATTCTTCTTGTTTATTGTCTCCCATTTTTGACACGAATATTATTTAATAGCTGACGACACAAATCAAGATGATTTCTTTTCAGGTGTGGAAGATCAAACTAAGCTGCAACCACAGAGCATACTAAGACAGAACCTTGACACAGTTACCAAGATAAATCTTTTCTGATGTGGAAGATCAGACTATGCTGCAACCACAGAGCATACTTAGACAGTACCTTGGCTCTGATACCAATTGTTGCGGAAGCCAAATGTATATAGTGTGAATAAGTCACAACTACTATACCAAAAATTATGACAGCCACCAAATAATAAATAAGACAATAAAGCAACAATAAAGGGAACACCAGAATTTACGAGGTTCGGCTAATATTGCATACTCCTCGGACACAACCAATATTTTATTCCACTCCAAAAATACAAGTGAAATAATACTAAAGAGAGAAGATACAAATGCCTTAAATAGATGAGAAGGCAAATGAGAGGTGTATTTAAATCTTAAACATTAGGCCTTCTTTTATAGGGGGAAAACTCCCCCCAACTCTTCTCCCAACTGATGTGGGACTTTGGCATTTTGCCAAACTTCAACAATAACAACGAGTCAAGATCAACACATCTGATAACATTTTAATGATAAACCACAGATACAAAGATACATATCTACATACATACTTAATGCACGTAATATTAAAATAACAATCATAAGAGTAACGGTAGGTCTTATAAGAAATTCATACAAGGATAATTCTGTTTATAATGTTAATGAAAGACGTATATTAGTAAGGGCTAATTCTTATAAGAAATTCTGTTTACATATTTCAGACTAAAATTAATTAAACAAAGATCTATATTAGTAAGGGCAAATCAGTGAGGTGTTATTTATGAATAATAACAAAATTTTAAAATAATTGTTACATATAAATAAAAACAAGGGAAGCAAGCGTAATATTGTAAACCACAAGGAAGCCTGGTCTTTTGAGAATCTAATCTAAGACATTGTAAACCCTTTTGAACTGGAAAAAAAAAAAAAAGAAGACAAAATCAATACCCAAATTAGTTCTAAAGAGAAGGATGCTAAAAGACATTTTCATAATTGAGAAATCTGAAAGTTAATTGACAAATCACCTGATGCGCAGTGGAAACAACATCGCTAAATCCTCGCCTTGCCAGCGAGACATTGGTAGGAAACAATGCTGTAAATTTGACTTGAAGTTGTCGTCATCCCACTCCAAATTGCTCCACCATCCTCTTATTCTTTTGATGTTCATGGAGGTTTGAATAGAGTGAGGCAACTTCCTTATTTGACTGCAATTTATCAAGCTGAGTTCTTCCAGGTGTTCCCACGACCACGTACATTTGCTAAGACTGTCAAACCTAGCATCCGAACTCAAGGAATTTCTTAGTTAACAACTGTCGACTGACTTGAGCCGCAATGCACAAACAACACTACCAGCTCATTACACAAGATAATTACAATTTCTTCTAGGTGCGTAGGTACAGAAAAAGCTCTACCAATGTTAAAAAGACATGTTAAACTTGGACACATGGCAACAGATAGTTGGCGTAATTTAGAAAATCTTAGACCCAGAAGATGACTGAAATCAGAAATACTCTTTAAATTAGTAATCATGTTGAGGTGGAGATATTCCAGATTCGGCAGAGGGTCAAACTTTCCACTTAGTTGTTCCACTGGTTTGAAATCACATGTGCAATATGTAATGTGTAGCAGTGTAGTGATTTTAATCCAAGAAAAACCTTGTAGCCAATAAATTTCCTTAGACCTGTGCAAGAGACCAAGTCCAAAAGTGAAGTAAACTGCAACATGCCTGAGAGCTCTCCCTTACAGAATATTTCAGAATTGGAGACACTTATCAATTATCATCCTTGTTGACTTGTTCAATTCCGATACCATTTCACCGTCCCCAACTTCTATATATGCAAAATCTTTTCAATCTAGAAATCCAGGTGTGGTCTCTAACTGTATTGATAATTGATAAGCTATGTACTTTAATAAAAAGATAAGTCAGATTCCGTAGAGATGATAGCGTATCAAAAGAAGTTGATCCAATAAGAACAATTGTAGACAGATTTAATAGCCTCAGATCTGTCAACTTGTCCATTCCTTGCAGCAGACAACGTAACCTTGTTTTATCACAATCCATCACTTGCAAATTGTTGCTGTTATTTTTCTATAGTTTATGTTGATGGTACTAATGTATTTGTCTCTTTTCGTCTTCTTGAGCTAGAAGGGAAGCCTTGGAATAACGGTAAAAGTGACCTATAAGTCACGGGTTCGAGCCGTGGAAGCAACCACCAATACTTGCATTAGGTTAGATTGGGTGCGGCCCTTCCCCGGACCCTGCGTGAACGCGGGATGCCTTGGTGCACCGGGCTGCCCTGCCCGTTTTCTTGAGCCGAGGATCTTTCGAAAATAACCTCTCTACTCCCTCGGTATAGAGGTAAGATCTGCGTACTCACTACCCTCCCTAGACTCCACTTGTGAGATTTCACTGTGTTGTTGATCACTTGCAAATTGCAAAGATTATCAATAAGTGGTATCTCTGACAGCCACTTGCAATTTTGTAGTATTAGAGCACAGAGTTGATATAAACTATTGATGAAGAAGGCAGTGCAACAATACCAGTTTCTATCACTCAGATTCAGAACTCTTACGGCTGGAAATGCCAAAAAAAGTTGATGTGGAATATCTCAATCAACCCAATTCCAGCTTGAATAAGAGAATTGTGTTCATTCCCAAAGGGATTTTCTATCCATATAGCAACATCATGAACCGCGTCATGCATCTTGACACAATCTAATTCATCCAATTTAAACTCTCAATCACTGTGATTCCCCGATTGTAGGCTTCTTCGTATGTGTCATGTCGTTCATTTTTTTCAAAAAAAAAAAAGGATTCTCTTTTAGGGTGTGTTTGGTACGAAGGAAAATGTTTATTGGAAAATGATGGTTTTGTCACTTATTTTCCCTTATTTGGTTGGTAAGTGAAATTTTTTTTCCAGAAAATATTTTCTAGTGTTTAGCTAGAGAGAAAAAAAATACTTTTTAGAAAATAATTTTTTATGCTACTCTCCGCACCCCCTCCCCACTTCCCTCAAATCCACGTGTTTCCTGTGCTCCATTTTTTAGAAAATATAATGTTACAACCCATGTTTTTGTACGCGAAAGTACGTCGTAAGTCCGTTGATGTAAGCTCAGAAATGAGATCCTCTTGGAAAGTATATAAAGTTATTTTACGTCCCATATTTTTTTGCAAGCCTTTGATAGTTAATATTCAAGGATAAATGTTTATAAGGGTACATATTGTTACACCCCGTACTTCAGACGTTACTATCATTATAGGATTATCTAATGTAAACTCAAAAAGGATGAAATCTTTCTACAAGGATAAGAAAGGTTTGCCGAAGTGTTAAGTAAGTTAAGATGAATATGAGACTTGTTAACCATGATTTAAATGAGTTTAAAGCCATGATATGACTATATATGATGTTTGTATATGAAGTATAAAGTTTGAGAAAAATCGGATTTAAGTTGCGGAAAAACCGACTAAGGATTTGCCTTGTAATGGAGCTTATTGAGTAATGAATTTCGTGTGCTATATGAGGTCTTTTTTGGGATATATTATATACCAAATTGAAGGTCTTGGAATGTAGTTTCCAACTCTCTTAACCGTTTTCTCATACGACATCCGGATAAAAATATATACGCATTTGAAAAAGGGCCAATGAGATGGTGTCAAGTAGCACCTTTTGACTTTTCAACCAAAAATGAATATTTATCTTCCTATGTCGTCTCTTTCTTCATAATTCGAGAGATCTCGACCAAATAAGACCCCTAACCTCACCCTTAAGCTGTCCACAAGGTTATCCAATAAGATTATCGTCCGAGGCACGAAATCACGAAGCAATAACACTAGAACGATCCCCACGATGTAAGTATCGCTATATAACCTCTCTTTTTCTTTGTAGTTTAAGTTTTGGAAGGTATTTTGAGGTTAATAAAAATGCCTAATTTCTGGTTTCAAGCTCTTAAACATCAAGTAAGATTGATTAATTTATTTCATAATAGTTAGAACTCACGGGACGGTGATCGGAAGCCGTGAGTTTGAGTTATTTGATTTGTAATGGACTGTTTTGTGGGCTGTTTCGTGTAGCTTTTGGGCTGTATATTTTACTGCTATTTAATGGAGTTTTTAGAAGATAAATGGTGTGGAAAAACACCACTTAATGGTGAAATGATGGATTAGTCATTCTTTGTAATATTTTCGGGGTGTTGGACACTATTATAGTCGTCGTTTTTGGTATGAATTGATTGGGGTATGTTGGGCTGTTGTAATCTAAATATAACATGGATTTCGACTTGCATCCACTGTAGGAGGTCATTATATTGTGTTCCTATAGGCGCTTAAGGTTAACTTGGCATTGGTTAAGTTAAATGGATGAACTAGACATGAACTAGTGAATAAAGTTGCTAATTAAGAATAATTGGAGTTGTGGATCATTTTCTTTGTTATGAATATATGGTATTGTTACACCTTGTGTATTCGACGTTATCATGCTGTAAAGGGGCTAATTTGATAGGAAGATAATTTCTATGAGATATTTAAGTGATGCGATAATTATACGTTAAGATTGGAAGTCATTCGAGTTGTGATTAAAAATTCGACAAAGATTGTCGCAAGTTACGGGTTTTAAATTTCACCGAAATTTGGATATAATGTTGATGAGATTTTCTCTCAATATACTAAGAGTTATGGTGTGTTCGACCCATCAAATCGAAGGTCTATGAGTCTAGTTTTCAACGCAATAAAACGTTTGTTAATACGACTTCGGAGTAGAGAGATATTAACATTTTCGTACAGGAGTGCACACTGTTACGGGAACAGTGTGCATAGTCGGTTTTTTATTTTTTTTTATTTAAGTCAGTTTTAAAACATAACCCCCGCGTTTTATCCTCTCCAAAACAGAACCTAAAACCTAGGTATTTCCTCTCAAACTCCTCCCACCCATCTAGCCAATCATAGCAACAATTTAGTCATCCTGAGAACACCATGGTAACTTCGGAATCGTGAATTCTTCGGTGTTTCACTTTTCGTAGGAAGACTCCGCCTTAAAGTAATCTCGAATTTAAAGTAATTCTAGTCACATAAGGTATGATTTAACTTCCTCTTTGATCTTTGTAAACTTCTACCACAAGAATTCCTAAGAAATAGTTGAAACCTCTATAGAAATGTTCTTGATTTTTTTTAAGAAACCTCTCTTAATATGACTTGATTGTTGGGGCTGTTCTATATGGTTTTACTGTGTTGTTTGGATCTGTGAAGACATGGATGGAATCGTGTCGATGAGGAAATGTCGTAAAGTAAAATTTGGTGCTGTGTTGGGGGAAAATTAAACTACAAAAGAGTCTACAAATTCATGGCCGCAAGTTGTTCGCATAAATGTCTAAATGAAGAATTATATAAGTTATGAGCTTGAATTTGATTTTGAATGGTTCGTATTATGAAGGAAATCATTCCTAAGGCTTTTGAGGTCTCGGAATCAGTATATAACTCCATCGACAAGGTATGTAGGGCTTTCGCTATACTTTTCGGCATGACTAGAATTCGAATAAACGTTTATCGAATTGTTTCGTCGAATTCGAGTTATTTCACCTTCAACTTATAAAGATGCTTAGACCTGATCCTTTCTCATAGATTTTCTTACTTCATAGAATATCTATGAATTCTCGCTTTTCCTTGTTCCTTGCTTAAAAAGAACTAGAGCCTTTTTACTCGTTCTACTTTCGACGTTCATATAAATCATGAATAAGTAACACTTACTTCAAAGGTACTCATAATACATAACTCTCATGTTCTTAGTACTTGTTGGCTCGTAGTTGAAAATTAAATATTTTAGCGACAACCATGATAGTCGGGGAATAATGATGATAGGCCACTTCGACTCTTCTTAGAATACGCCTTTTAAGGTTAGTTTCGCATTGCACTTATATAATTCACGATTTAATATATGTATGTATTTACTTTCATTACCCAGCTACACTATAGACGACCGGGTATGATACATATTGTGTAACCACTGATCAGTTGAGATTACCGAGCTTCACGTGGCCGGGTACGATTCTACCGAACCTTTATTATGGTCGGGTATGTTATGGATATTATAGCCCCACAGAGGGATTTATTATTATTATATAATGTGATATATTATAAGTAGCGATAGTGAGTGAAGATTCCACGAGCATACATTTATATCCATGTTGAATTTTAGTTTCCTATCGAGGCTAGTTTCGGAATTCAAATTGTCTCTATATCTCTTCTCTTGTTAATTACATTTTTCATGTTACACTTGTCGCCCATTTAGTACATATTTCGTACTGACGCCTTTTTATGCGCTGTGTTCATGCCCACAGGTTCGGATAGACAAAGCGGCGTGCCTCCTCAGTAGGACCCCCAGGATCAGCGTTGGGTTTCGCACTCCACTTCTTCGGAGTTGCTGACTTTGAGTCCATAGGTACTATTACAGATGTATATGTGTGGTTTTGGGCATGTCGGGGGCTTTGTCCCGCCCTGTTGAGATTGTCTTACACTCTTAGAGGCTTGCAGACTAGCGGTCATTGTATATATATATTTTTCGTATCGCCCTATCGGCCTAGCCCTATCGGCCTTATGGATAACTGTTATACTGTTGTTGCAGCCTTGTTGGCCTAGGTTATATATATATATTTATATATATGTTGTTTTGGGCTCTTCTGCCTGCAGGTTATTATATTTCAGATCATATCTCATGGTTGGTTCGCTCGGGCCTTCGTGCATCGGGTGCCAGCCACACCTCCCAAGATTGGGGTGTGACAAACTTGGTACTAGAGCAGGTCAGTCCTTGGGAGTTTGCTAGCCGTGTCTAGTAGAGTCTTGTTTATGGTGTGTTGTGCACCACACTTATAAACATGAGGCTATTGGGCATTTAGGATTATTACTTTCTTCTTGATCTAGATCGTGCAATAGAGCCTAATCATAAGTGTTCATTCCTAATTCTCTTTTTTTTTTTACCTTTTCAGTGATGCCTAATACTACAAGACGACAAGTGGCTATGAAATTTATTCAGAGGTTGGATGAGGAGGCGGGAGAGGGCACAAGTCAGGTGCCACCTACTAATGTAGATTAACATGAGCCACAGAATGAGGCTGATTCTCAGGCTTCCGGGGTAGCACCCCCATAACCCCCAGAAGGGCGTAGAGGAGCTAACGTACCTCCAGTCCCTCTCCCAGTTGTTCCTGATCAGGACCTAGACATGCAGAGTGCTGTACAATTGCTGACTCGAATAATGGCCTCCTAGGACCAACACCAGACCCTCGGTATTGCTGATAGGTACGTGAGTGCGAGAGTTCGAGACTTTATCAACTTGGATCCTCCAGTATTTACAGGGGTTGATCCTAATGTTGACCCACAGGATTTTTTGGATCTTATGCAATGGACCTTACAAATTATACATGCCACAGATGTTGAGTCAGTGGAGTTTACTTCTTATAGACTACGTGATATTGCTGTGACATGGTATGAGACTTGGAAGCAGACTCGGGGGCCTAATGTGCCACCAGTGACATGGAAGGAGTGCTCTGACGCATTTTTACAGCAATATTTGCCAATCGAGCTTCGAAGAGCCCGACGAGATAGGTTCTTACACTTAGAACAGGGTAATATGAGCATTCGAGAATATAGCATGCAGTTCAACTCTTTGGCTAGGTATGCTCCTACGATTGTTGCTGATATGAGTGATCGGGTACACCAGTTTGTTAGTGGTTGGGGGTACACTTGATAAATGAGTGCACTACAGCTTCTCTAAACCAAGGAATGGATATTGCCCGTATTCAAGCATATGCACAGGGTCTAGAGGATCGCAAGAGGCAACAACGAGCCAATCGAGAGCATAATATAGGTCAGCAGAAGAGGACGCAGTTCGCAGGTAACACAGGAGAGTTTCGAGGTGGATTTAGACCATAGTTTCCCCGACGTCAATCTTATCCAGTAGCCAGTATGCCACCATAGTTTCAAGGACAACGACATGATTTGACCACTTATTCTGATCCAGGTCAGAGTTCACGGACCCCAGGTCCACAGTTTAGAGGCGAGTTCAGTCAGATGAGGCCTCAGTTTCCCAGATGTGATCGATGTGGCTGAAATCATTTTGGACCATGTCGCCAGGGTTCTGATGCATGTTATGCATGTGGGCAGCCAGGTCATGTTATAACACATTGTCCGATGATAGGTGGAGGGGGTATGGCTCAGCCGATGACATCTGCATGGGCTTCTTCTTCTTCGGTATGTCCTCCTAGGCAGAGTATGCAGACATCAGCTAGCAGGGGTACGGGAAGATTTGGAGCTTCTAGTTCAGGAGGTCAGCAGAATCGCATATATGCTTTATCGAGTCGTCAGGATTTAGAGTCATCTCTGGACGTAGTTACAGGTATACTATTCGTATTTTTTATCGATATGTATGCCTTAATAGATCCTGGTTCTACATTGTTGTATATTTCCCCCTTCGTTGCTAGTAAATGGAATAGAGAGCCTGAATTGTTGCATAAGTCATTTGAGGTATCTACGCCAATAGGCGAGTCTGTTGTAGTTAGACGGGTATATCGAAGTTGTGACGTGAAGATTCATGACCGCCATACTTTAGCCGATTTGCATGAGCTAGAAATGGTTGATTTTGATATCATTATGGGTATGGATTGGTTGGCTTCTTGTTATGCCAATGTAGATTGCTGGACAAAGATTGTTCGTTTTAATTTTCCAGGTGAACCTATTATTGAATGGAAAGGTGATGCTGCAGCTCCTAAGGGGAAGTTTATTTCTTACCTTAAAGCTCAAAGGATGATTTTGAAGGGGTACATCTATCATTTGGTACGAGTGCATGATATGGAGGTGAAATCTCCAACCCTTCAATCGGTTCCCATCGTGAATGAATTTCTCGATGTATTTCCTGATGAACTTCCTGGTCTTCCTCCCGAAAGAGAAATCGACTTTGCTATTGATGTGCTTCCAGATACTCAGCCAATATCTATTCATCCATACAGAATAGCTCCTGCTGAGTTAAAAGAATTGAAAGCCCAGTTGAAGGATCTTCTGAATAAGGGCTTTATCAGGCCCAGTACATCTCCCTGGGGTGCACCAGTGTTGTTTGTTTGTAAGGATGGTTCGTTAAGAATGTGTATTGACTATCGTCAGCTCAACAAAGTGACTATCAAGAACAAGTACCCCTTACCCAGAATTGATGATTTGTTTGATCAGTTGCAAGGTGCCAAGTATTTCTCAAAGATTGACCTTCGATCCAGCTATCACCAGTTGCGAGTTAAGGAGAGATATATTCTGAAAACGGCTTTTCGGACTAGATATGGCCATTATGAATTCCTTGTGATGTCTTTCGGTCTTACTAATGCGCCAACAACTTTTATGGATTTAATGAATCAGGTTTTCAAGCCATTTCTAGATATATTTGTAATTGTTTTCATTGATGATATTCTGGTATATTCTCGATCAGAAGTAGAACATGAGGATCATTTGCGTGTGGTGTTGCAGACTTTGAAAAATCAGAAATTATATGCTAAATTCTCCAAATATGAATTTTGGTTGAATTCAGTGGCTTTCCTTGGGCATATCATTTCCGATGAAGGTATTAAGGTAGATGGTCAGAAAATTGAAGCAGTACAAAACTGGCCTAGACCCAAAACTCCTACGGAAGTTCGTAGTTTCTTGGGCTTAGCTCGTTATTATCGGAGATTTGTGGAGAACTTCTCTTCTATTGCTGCTCCCATGACAAAATTGACACACAAAGCCGTTAAGTTCCAATGGTCTGATGCATGTGAAAGGAGCTTTCATGAGTTGAAGAAACGCTTAACATCGGCACCTGTTCTAGCACTTCCTGAGGGATCTGAAGGTTATGTGGTATATTGTGATGCATCCAAGGTTGGATTAGGATGTGTTCTAATGCATCATGGAAATGTTATTGCATATGCTTCGAGGCTGTTGCGGAAGCACGAACACAATTATCCGACTCATGATATTGAGTTAGCAGTCGTTGTATTTTCCTTGAAAATATGGCATCATTATCTTTATAGTGTTCATGTGGATATCTATACAGATCACAAAAGTTTACAATATATATTTAAGCAGAAAGAGTTGAACTTGAGACAAAGGAGGTGGCTTGAATTGCTAAAGGCTATGATGTGGATATTTCGTACCATCTGGGCAAAGCGAATGTGGTAGCTGGTGTGTTGAGTCGCAAATCCATGGGCATCTTGAAGCATATAGAAGCTGGGAAATTAGAAATGACTAAGGAGATATATCGATTGGCTAACCTGAGTGTGCAGCTACATGATACAGGTGACCACGGTGTAGTAGTCCAAAATATTGCGGGGTCATCATTGGTAGCTGAGGTAGAAATGCGTCAATTTGAGGATCCGGAGCTAGTCAAGATTAAAGAGAGCATCCCTTTTCAGAAGAAGCAGTTGTTCGAGCAATCTGATGATGGAATTCTAAAATATAAAGGCCGATGGTGAGTACCTAATGTTGGGGAGCTTCGTAAGCAAATTATGACAGAGATGCACTAGTCTCGGTACTCAGTTTATCCTGGTTCAACCAAAATGTATCATGATCTTTGTCAGCTATACTGGTGGAACGACATGAAGAAAGATATAGCCACATTTGTGGCTCAATGTCCCAACCACCAGCAGGTTAAAGCTGAACACCAGAAACCTGGAGGGCTACTTCAAAATATTGAGATTCCAGCTTGGAAATGGGAATCGATTAATATAGATTTCATTACAGGATTGCCCAATTCTCGCCGTAAGTTCGATTCTATTTGGGTCATTGTGGATAGGCTAACGAAATCAGCTCACTTTCTCCCAGTTAGGACCACCTATTTAGCTGAAGACTATACGAGACTGTATATCAAGGAAATAGTTTGGCTACATGGAGTTCCGCTTTCTATTATATCTGACAAAGGTGCCCAATTTACAGCTAATTTCTGGAGGTCTTTTCAAGAAGGTTTGGGTACTCTTGTTAACCTTAGTACAACATTTCATCCGCAGACCGATGGACAAGCCAAACGCACTATTTAGACACTCGAAGATATATTGCAAGCTTGTGTCTTAGACTTCAAGGGAAGTTGGGAAGATCAATTACCTCTTATTGAGTTTGCCTATAATAACAATTATCACATCGGTATTCAGATGGCACCCTATGAGGCACTATATGGGAGGAAATGCAGATCTCCTATTGGCTGGTTTGATGTTGGCGAGACAAAGTTGCTAGGACCCGAATTGGTACAACAAGCTGTAGAAAAGGTAAAGTTGATCCAGGAAAGGTTGCGTACAGCTCAAAGTCGACATAAATCATATTCAGATAACCGACGTCGAGACTTGGAATTTGCTGTGGGAGACTGGGTATTCTTGAAAGTGTCACCTATGAAGGGTGTAATGAGATTTGGCAAGAAGGGATTACTCAGCCCTAGATATGTCGGGCCATATCAGATTGTTCAGAGAATTGGGCAAGTAGCCTACAAACTTGACTTGCCACCAGAATTAGACGCAATCTATCCGGTATTTCACGTTTCCATGCTTCGCAAATTCTTAGGTGATCCTTCTTACATCAGCCCTATTGAGGATATTCAAGTTACCGAGGACTTGTCATATGAAGAAATACCTGTTGCCATTCTTGATCGTCAAATCCGTAAGCTACGGACTAAAGAGGTAGCCTCAGTAAAAGTACTTTAGAGGAACAATAATGTAGAGGAAATGACATGGGAGGCCGAGTAGGACATGAAGTCTAGACACCCTCATTTATTTGAGTCTTTAGGTGACATGCTTGAGACAAATATGGCAGGTGTTGCACAGATATCAACCAGTGACAGTTGAGGTAATTAAGTTATGGCTAACCTTCTTATTATCATTATTGTATAAGTAAACGGCCGTGTGGGGCCAAGTTGTTGTTATTATGATGACGTGTAGCCCTGTGTGGCTTTAGATATGTATGTTTGGGCTGATGATAGGTTTTGGATAGTCCTATTTATAGGGGAAACTCTGGCAAATAATTTTTTTTAAAAAATTTCAGAAGTTACGTTAACCGCTAACATTCAAGGAAGAATGTTCTTAAGGAGGGGGGAATGTTACACCTTGTGTATTCGGCGTTATCATGCTGTAAAGGGGCTAATTTGATAGGAAGATAATTTCTATGAGATATTTAAATGATGCGATAGTTATACGTTAAGATTGGAAGTCATTCGAGTTGTGATTAAAAATTCGACAAAGATCGCCGCAAGTTACGGGTTTTAAATTTCACTGAAATTTGGATAAAATGTTGATGAGATTTCCTATAAATATACTAGGAGTTATAGTTCGACCCACCGAATCGAAGGTCTATGAGTCTAGTTTCCAACGCAACAAACCGTTCATTAATACGACTTCGGAGTAGAGAGATATTAACATTTTCGTACAAGGGTGCACACTGTTACGGGAACAGTGTGCATAGTCGATTTTGGTTAATTCTTTTTTATTTAAGTCAGTTTTAAAACATAATCCCTGCGTTTTATCCTCTCCAAAACAGAACCTAAAACCTAGGTATTTCCTCTCAAACTCCTCCCATCCATCTAGCCAATCATAGCAACAATTTAGTGATCCTCAAGATAGAGAACACCATGGTAACTTCAGAATCATGAATTCTTCGGTGTTTCACTTTTCGTAGGAAGACTCCGCCTTGAAGTATTCTCGAATTTAAAGTAATTCTGGTCACATAAGTTATGATTTAACTTACTCTTTGATCTTTGTAAACTTCTACAATAACAATTCCTAAGAAATAGTTGAAACCTCTATAGAAATGTTCTTGTTTTTTTAAGAAACCTCTCTTAATATGACTTGATTGTTGAGGTTGTTCTATATGGTTTTATTGTGTTGTTTGGATTTGTGAAGAAATGGATGGAATCGTGTCAATGAGGAGATGTAGTAAAGTAAAATTTGGTGGTGTGTTGGGGGGGAAATTAAACTACAAAAGAGTCTATAAATTCATGGCCACAAGTTGTTCGCATAAATGTCTAAATGAAGAATTATATAAGCTATGAGCTTGAATTTGATTTTGAATGGTTTGTATTATGTAGGAAATCATTCCTAAGGCTTTCGAGGTCTCAGAATCAGTATATAACTCCATCGACAAGGTATGTAGGGCTTTCGCTATACTTTTCAGCATGACTAGAATTCGAATAAACGTTTATCGAATTGTTTCGTCGAATTCGAGTTATTTCACCTATAACTTATAAAGATGATTAGACTTGATCCTTTCTCATAGATTTTCTTACTTCATAGAATATCTATGAATTCTCGGTTTTCCTTGTTCCTTGCTTAAAAAGAACTAGATCCTTTTTACTCTCCTTTCAACGTTCATATAAATCATGAATAAGTAACACTTACTTCAAAGGTACTCATAATACATAACTCTCATGTTCTTAGTACTTGTTGGCTCGTAATTGAAAATTAAATATTTTAGCGACAACCATGATAGTCGGGGAATAATGATGACAGGCCACTTCGACTCTTCTTAGAATACGCCTTTTAAGGTTAGTTTCGCATTACACTTATATAATTCATGACTTAATATATGTATGTATTTACTTTCATTACTGAGCCACACTATAGACGGCTGGGTATGACACATATTGTGTAACCACTGATCAGTTGGGATTACCGAGCTTTACGTGGCCGAGTACGATTCTACCGAGCCTTTATTATGGCCGGGTATGTTATGGATATTATAGCCCCACAGAGGGATTTATTATTATATAATGTGATGTATTATAAGTAGCGATAGTGAGCGACGATTCCACGAGCATACATTTATATCCATGTTGAATTTTAGTTTCCTATCGAGGCTAGTTTCAGAATTCAAATTGTCTCTATATCTCTTCTCTTGTTAATTACATTTTTCATGCTACACTTGTCGCCCTACATATTCAGTACATATTTCGTACTGACACCTTTTTATGCGCTGTGTTCATGCCCATAGGTTCGGATAGACAGAGAGGCGTGCCTCCTCAGTAGGACCCCCAAGATCAGCGTTGGGTTTCGCACTCCACTTCTTCGGAGTTGCTGACTTTGAGTCCATAGGTACTATTACAGATGTATATGTGTAGTTTTGGCATGTCGGGGGCTTTGTCCCGCCCTGTTGAGATTGTCTTACACTCTTAGAGGCTTGCAGACTAGCGGTCATTGTATATATATATATATATATATTTCATATGGCCCTATCGGCCTCCTGGATAGCTGTTATACTGTTGTTGCAGCCTTGTTATACTGTTGTTATAGCCTTGTTGACCTAAGTTATATATATATATATATATATATATGTAATTTTGGGCTCTTCTGCCTGCAGGTTATTATATTTCAGATCATATCTCATGGTTGGTTCGCTCGGGCCTTCGGGCATCGGGTGCCAGCCACACCTCCCAAGATTGGGGTGTGACAGGTATAAGGATGGAATTATTGATGAATGACTTCATTATCATGTTAATGATACTATTATGTTAAAGTAAAAAGTCTATAAGGGATGATATGAGGTATACGAATTCCAATTGGAGCTTGTCGCTCGTCGTAAAATAGTTATGACTTGTTGTTGTTTTATGGTGTCTTGTTATTGATAATTATGTATTTCTGGATTTATCTGGTAATTGTTGTTGATATATGGTATTGGAGGAGGCTCTTGTTTTAGGGGAGATGTTGCGAATTTATATAAACGAACTACAAGTTTAAGTTGCAAACTTAGCCTTTATTCAACACTGATTTTGAATCTCCTTATGCAATGGTAGATTGAGTTGAGTTGTTTGAAGAGTAGCTTGGGAGGTATTAAGGACTCACCATGGTTAAGGTATGTTAAGGCACCTCCCTCTTTCGTTTGGCACGATCTAAAGTGAAATGAATATGCTATTTCATAACGGATCTACTCCTAGAAACTAAGGTTGCCCATGTTGTTCTTTCCTTATAAAGTTAAGCAAGTATGTATGATCCTTAAATCCTATAGAAGCTCATATTGATGGTATGATGTCCATAATATTAATCAAAGGTGCAACGACCTTAAGTCACTCCAAAAGGTTTAGAACGTGATTCCATGAGTCTAGAATGCATTATATATAGTATCTATTTTACTCTACCGAGCCACACTATAGTAGGCTGGGTATGACACCTATTGTGCAACCATTGATCAGTTGGGTTTACGGAGCTCCACATGACTGGGTACGATTCTACCGAGTCTTATGATGACCGGATACGTTTTTACCGAGTCCTTTTTGAGGCCGGGTACGATATGATGATGATGATGCCCATAGAGGCATATGTTTTTAAAAGTTTATGTGTATATATGCATTATGAATTTCATGTCAGTATCCCCCAGAGGCACTCAGTTTTTATAGGTTATATCTCCCCTGTCTCTCTTTACATTAATGTTCTTGTTTATGTTTTCCTGCCTTACATACTCGGTACATTATTTGTACTGACATCCCTTTTGTCTGGGGACGCTGCGTTTCATGCCCGCAGGTCCCGATTGATAGGTTGACAGTCTTCCTAGTAGGCTATCAGCTCAGTGGAGGTGTTGGTGCACTCCAATTGCTCTGGAGTTGCCTATTTGGTCAGTATGCTTTGGATATGTATTGATTGGTATGACAGGACTTGTCCCGAACTTTATGATTTTATGTACTCTTAGAGGCTTGTAGACAAATGTCAGGTTTATAGATACTTGTATGGCCTTTTTGGCCTTTGTGTTAAGTTTACAAATGGTCATGTCGGCCTTATAGGTCCTTATGTCACATTTATAAGTTTGTATATCATGTTGGGTCGTCATATATTGAGTATTCCCTTACAGTTTAGTCTTGTTATCTCATAACGGGTTTCTGGCTCATTTACTCAAGATAGTATAATAAGAAAGATATGTTATGTTGGTGCTCGGTTGAGTAAGGCACCTGGTGCCCATCACGGCCCTTCGGTTTGGGTCATGACAAAAGTGGTATCAGAGCAGTTCTGTCGTAGGGAGTCTACAAGCCGTGTCTAGTAGAGTCTTGTTTATGGGTGTGTTGTGCACCACACTTATAAGCAGGAGGCTACAGGGCATTTAGGTTTGTCACTCTTTCTTCTTACTCTAGATCGTGTTGTACAGCTCAATTGTAAGAATTCAAACTTCTAAATTCTATTGTGTTCATAATACAACGATACCTCATCCAAATAAACAGTTGGTATGAGATTGAATGTGGTTGTGGAAGAGTTGAGTCAGAGGAACTCGATTTTGCATCATGCTATGATGAGAAAATGTGGGGTCTTCAGCGGATCATGTGTGTTCTAAGATGTGTAAGCTTCTTGATAAGAAGACCTAAGGTAAGAATATCTATCCACTTGTATAGTAAAAAGGAATAAGTGAATCGGAAAGTGGACACTAGTTTCAGCAAGTAAAACAAGCAAGATAACGAAGGGTACGAAGTACCTAGTTAATGAAGATTATCAGTATTTACAATTCAGGCAGAGAAATGTAAGTATTGGTGTTACCTTCAATATTAACGGTGATATATACAATTGACCACACCATCTCAGTTGTGCCCTATGGGAGCTAACAAATATAGTTTAAAAGAAGAAGGTGATATCAAGATTCAATTCGGGTTAGAGTAACCAAAAATTATGGATGGATTGTTATCATTAAGTAATGTATCCGAAGGATAGTGCAAATATGGTAATAGATCTCCTTGTGAGACACCTAGACGGTGAACTTTAGAATAGTACAATCAGATATGAATATTAGAATATTCAAAAATTTTAGAAGATAGGTAGTGGGATCCTAGAAGAGAAAAATATTTCCGTTAGTATGACTCCAGCCCCGAGTAAAAAAATAAAGGAAGAATGTTAGGCATTCCGAAGATCCAGTGAGATAAAGCAAGGGGAGCTAAAAGTGAAAGAACATTTTGTTCAAGTTTCAGAATAAAGTGATAGACAAATATATTATCCGGAGAATAAGAAGAGAGTAAATGAAGCATCATGAGTAAGATATGATATATGGGTGACTAAATCAAAATATGACACGATGATAGAGTCTATAGTCGAGTGAAGGAAAATACAAGAGGTGACAAGCCTTGAGGCAATAAATGAGTATAGTCTATAAAGTCATATCCTTATTTCGATAATGAGTTGGTGACTTCAACGTGATTACCAGGAGGAAAGGTTAGACCCCAGAGTAGTAGAAATTAGTATGGGCTGGTGAACAAGATAAACTAAACATGAATTAGGGACTAAAGGATTTTATAATAGTTGATATCATTTGAATTTCAGCGATAACATTCCGACAATAATAGAATAGACAACAAAAGAATAACCTTTAAGGTTCATTTAGGAAGATGCTTCCCTAAAGCAAGAACGTGGAGCAAAGTTAAGCTTAAGGGACTAAGTGTGCCAGTTACATTAAGTGTCACCCTCGTGCGTAATAAATTCAATTATCTCTGGTATAGAGAGGTTACCGCAAGGCGAGTAAGATATTAGTGAAGATGTGAAAAAAATACCAAGATGAAGAGGTAACTATGGAATAATAAATGAGGAACCGGTAAAAAGGGTGAAAGGAATGAGATTGCATCTATTTAGATCCTATAGATATGATATGACTCCTGAACATTATACAAGCATGACGCCGGAGAGAAGCGATAAGGGTTACACACCCGATGATATTGATAAATAAGTGCAAATGAACACTTGATACATAAAGAGCCAGTGCGAGAGGTAACTTAAGACAAAATAAATAACTAAAGAGAGATTACGCGGAATATAGATATGAGAATGGACCAACGAGTGGTTTGTATTTAATTCAGGAAGAGCCAAGGTATGGCTATGTGAGCACGTGATTTTTTGCCTTAACGAAAACTACTCCAAAATAAATCAAACAATAAAATAAATTTCTTTTACTGTGTAATTTTTGAATTTTGCGTGGTGTTAAATATTTGTGTTATGACCGTAAATGTTTACTTTGTCGTAATAAAATGAAAAATAAAATAAAATACATGTTGCATGCATATAGGATTTAATTATGCATTTAAAAGATAATTTAAATAAAATCACAACAATATGCGATAGTTCTATTTTAAATATTTCACTGTGTGATTGATGTTTTGTCTATGTGCTAAATAATTGTTATAGAGTAATTAATATATTTTTTTGTGAAGTTAAAATTGTTTTATAATTAAAATTGGAAATTTAAATTAGAAAAATGAAATAGTTGGAAAAGGAATAAAAATCGGACCTGGATTTAAATCCAGGCCCAAGCCAAATTACCCCCTTTAGCCCAATCCAGGCAGCCCAAGTCCGGTCTAGTCCAAAGCCAAGACCAAACGACGACATTTGGCCACATTTATCAAGGACCATTGGATCAAATCCAACCAACGGACGCGATTTCATCACCTTTACCCGTAACCCGTAACCCGATCCAGTGACCCAACTCAGTCCGACCCTAACATTAAACCAAAACGACGTCGTTTGGATTAGTGGATTGATCCTGGACCTTCATCTTACTTGATCGGACGGACAATACCAATCCACCCCACCCCTATATAAATCCCAAGCCCTACCCCGGCCCCTAACTGAACACCCCCCTCCTCTCACTGTTCACCACCTTCCTCAGACCCCCCCTTAACCCTAGCCGCCCCTATTCCCCACCGCCTGAAACCCGGCGGCATCAACGCCGCCGGTCACCAAAATAACACCCTAGAACCCCCTGAACCTCCTCTATCCAAATATGTTAGACGTTGGGCTCGAATCTTCCTGAAGGTTCTCGAATCTTCATTTGAAGATTCGAGCCGAGTTTATATCTAAACCAAACAACCCCTAGTTAACACCATAATACCCCCTAGCATGCCTTGTTATGGATCTGAAGTTAGTTTGGCTCGAATCAGTTCTAAACTTCTCGAATCTTCTTTTGAAGATTCGGACCAAACAAGAACAAACTCAGATCCGTTTCAAACTAACACCAAATGATCCCTAGGCTACCCTTACCCTTGTATCATGTTTGGTTCCCTTCGAATCTGCCCGGAAATGTTCGGATTTAAGATCCAAGAACCTGAAACCCTAAAAAATTTCCAATCTTGGAATTTTTCCGATTCAAGTAAAGGGTTGAGGTCTAAGAGACTTTAATCGAGGTATTCTCAACTGAGAATACTTCGAATAAAGTCTGTTTGATTTCAAACAAAGTCCGAATCCAAATTGAGTTCGAGTCCGTATGAAGTTTGAAGATTCAGAGGTATTTTTCCTATTTTTCTTTTTTGTTTCCTACATGTATAGTTGTTTGTTTCAATAACCTGTTAATTTTTCATATTTTGTTTGATTAATTCTGTTATTCTGTCCCGCTTACTTGATCAAAGTGTGAATTGTTTCTGTTGTTTGTGATTGTTTACAATGTGTGTAATCGACTCGATTAAGTTCGTCGATTAGTTATATTATGAATTCTCGTTTATGATAACACTGATTGAAATAATCTGTTTCTATTTTTATAGACTGTTTGTTGACAATCATTGTAGATAATCAGTTGATTAATATCGTAAATTAAATCATGTTTGTTTGCAAATCAGTAAGTTCATCAAATAGGTGTTATGTATGTTGATTTTTGAACATTAAGATCAGGGCAGTGTCAATACTGACAATGCTCCTGCATTTGTTGCTCTTTGTTCAATTTTGAATTTCAGTCGAAATGTTCTTTTGAGTTCTGTGTATTGTTAATATGTTTGTATGCAAGTTCAGTGTTCAATCTGAATTTAGCTCTTGTACATCAGCTATTGCATTTCCCTGTTTAGCATAATTTGTAAAGACAGAATGTTGTTTGATTCAGGAGTTGGTCATTAGCTGCTAAACAAGTTAATTCAGATAACTTGTTAAAGACTGGGACAGTAATTACAGTAGGTCAGGGGCATTTCTGGGAATGAAACAGTAAAAACAGGGTGTTAGTGCTAGTGTATTATAATGTAATGTTAGTGGCTATAGTTTAAGATACTAATGGGAAACAAGGGATAATGGGGCTGCTGAAAATCAGGTTAGGATCATATAAAGTATTAAAAAGTAATTTTTAATGGAAATTTTCTGTTTTTAAAAGATAAAGGGGGTCCGGGCAGCACTTTTAAAAGAGGGACAGACCTGTATAAGAGAGGGGGACTGGAGAACAGAAAAAAGGAGAAAGAATTGAAGAAAAATATACCTAGAGTAAGATAAAAGAGAAAATCCAAAAAATAAAAAAATCAGATTCCCCTTGGAATTTGAAGAGGAAGAAGAGAAACCAAAAGAGCGTATTCGTGCACACATACACACACACAGTGAATCTGAAACGGATATAGAAAAGGAAAGAAAAACCCGAAACATATTTTCCTGGAACCTGTCCGTGTTTGTTTATTAATACTGTGTGGTTTAAATCTGAATTTTTTTTCTCTGTTACTATTGGTCTGGTTTCACGGGACTCGTTGATTGTGCTCAAAATCAGCTGCGTTATTTGGCATTTGCTGCCTATTTTTGTTGCTGCCATTACTGCTGAAATTCACTTCTTATTCCCTCGTTTTCCAGGTACATATTCTTAAAACTCATGTTGTGAAGAGCTTTGAGTATAACAAAGATGAAGCTCGAATTGTAATTCTATCTTCTATTCGCTCAAGTTCATTAGTTTAAATTTCAGCTTTGTTTCGCATTAGTTTAATAGTAGTATATTTTGACGTAACGGCTGTAAATTAAATGTCATTTCTTGAAGTTGCTTAAAAATGTTGTAATAAGGTTAATTTCTAAATTTTCATTAGCGGAAGATATAATTAAATTGTCAAGTAGGGAATATGGCGTGAATGTTGGTCATTATTTAATTTTTGTTGTTAGATAAGTAAGGAGTAATGTAGAAATATCAAGGAAACTACATTACTAACTCTTGTTGTTAAATAAGGTTAAGATGGTGTTGATGGTATATTTTTATAAGATAATAGACGTGTGTATAAACGTTGGCGAAAGGTGATATGATATAGCTTGTTACGATGTTTAAAACGTTATGAATGTTTACGACATACAGCTAGGTTGCATGTAAGGTAATTTTATTGAATTGGCTTGTATAATAATTCCTTTCCTATAAACTCGAATGCCTATCTACCTTCATAAAATAAATTAACCAAATAATTAGGCCTATTAGATTAAAAGCAAGTATATGAGAATGAAAAGAGATGTACAAGCATAAATTGCCACACTTTATATCAATGGTAATTAGAAATAGAATTTGCATTAAGTAAATAATGAAAATTCTTGGAAAATATTTCCTTCCTTTATGAATCGTTCATTTTCAGTTTCATATGCAATTTATTCTTTGGCATATATATATATATATATATATATATATATATGTCATATTTGTTTAAAAAATAGTATTAATCATATTTTTATTCTGTCCTTTGAATTTGAATAGTTGGAATGAATATAACTTATATTCGGAAATTATAATCAACGGGCAACATTCAATAAATTGTGAATTCTTTTTCAAGAATTAAAGGGTATCTTAAATGAAGATTTCTCATAATATAATAAACAATTTGTGGAAAAATCCCTGATATCATTACAAATATTTTGCGCAATTAGGGATACGTTCGCGTACCCTGATTATATTTTTAAAAGCAAAAAATACGGATTATGCGTACGCGCAATTTCGAGCGAATATTTAATAAAAGGATTTTTCCACAGGCGTTAAATCAATTTCATAAAAACCCGAGATGTACGGTTCACTATTCAAGAAAAACAAATATTCTTGATTCGACACAATTTCGAAAAATGATTGTTTAATAAATATATTACCAAAAGTTATCGTGTACACGTACGCGTGACACAATTCCGCATTTTAAAATTTATAACACGAATATACGTACGCGTAATTCGATTCAAAGAAGGGTCCTCAATCACAGTAAGTATAAGCGGTAGTAAAATCATGTAACATTAATATATTTAATAAAATCAAGATAATTAAGCCAGTAATAAAAACAGTTAAGCGACCATGCTAGAACCACGGAATTCGGAAGTGCCTAACACCTTCTTCCGGATTAACAGAATTCCTTACTCAGGATTTCTGGTTCGCAGAATAATAAACAGAGTCATATTCTCCTCGATCCAGGGATTGAAATTGGTGACTTGGGACGCCTTAAAATTCCCAGGTGGCGACTCTTAAATAATTAAATAAATCCCGTTTCGACTGTCCTTCAATTGGAGAAAACTCCCCACGCGCCCCGCGGGCGCGGTGAAAAGGAGGTGCGACAGCTCTGGCGACTCTGCTGGGGACAAACAGTGAACTGTAACCCAGAACCATTGGTTCAGGGTTTAAAGAATTCGAGCTTAAAATATCTGTGTTAATTGGCTTTATTTACTATGAGATTTTCAACTGTTTATATGCTAATATGCTAAATGTTGCTGTTTACCGCTTTAATATTATTTGAATTGCGAATATATACAACTGCTACGAAACCCCCTTCTTTCTGAGTCTTCTGAATTTATGGTGTACACGTGCGCGTGACCCACCTTTCTGTTAAAGTCATACCAAATAAGACGGAGTTGGGACAAGTAACTAGGCCGGGCAGACTTTCGTGCTCCCGGTACGTTGCCCCCGCTTCGGCTCAAACTGTCCGTTTGGGTAAGCCAGGTTTAGAACAATCAACCTAAGGTTTTACACTTAGAATAACTCAGCCATGTACCGGATCCCTAGTAGGAACGTCTATTTGCATCATACACATTTGGCCTTGGAGACTCAACACAGGGGTTGAGTCTGTCTAGGACAGGTGAACCCGAAATAAAAAGACCATCATGATGCATCCTATTTGCTACTTGTGCATTCATTTGCCTCGAACATGCTTGTTGACCAGTTTAAATGAAATCATGGTGAGAAGAGAGGAATAAAATGGGTTGTTTTAAAAAAAAAATTCAAAAAAAAAAAAGAAAAATAGTTTTAAATCTTGAAATAAAGGTATTTAATAAATAAAAAAAAAATTCGAAAATGATTTTTTTTAGTGTAAATTTTCAAAATGAATTTTGACTTTATTAAAATTAAATTTCAGATACAAAATGAGCACCACACAAAGCCCCTCGTCCACGAGTACAGAAGAATTTCTATTTCAACTTCAAATGTGGTGGTATGATTTAGGCGAAGACGGTCAAAAATGGGTCGTCAAGCATTTGGGAAATCTCACGGACATTATGAAAGTCAAACCCCGTGATGATCTGATTGCGGCACTAGTAACTTTTTGGGACCCTGTTCACAATGTCTTTCGTTTCTCTGACTTCGAGCTTACTCCTACATTAGAGGAGATAGCTGGATATGCTGGTTTTGACAGAAGTTTAAGAAATCAAAGCTTGATATTCACAAAGGCTCCTTCGGTACATCGATTCTTCGGTCTTCTGAACATCAGCAGTCAAATCAGGAAAAACAATGTCATCAATGGATGTTGTTCCTTCAACTTTTTGTATTCAAGGTTCGGAAAGTCAGATGGGTTCGAAATTCATGAGAAAGGCCTTACCAATAAGCAAAACAAAGACACTTGGCAGATTCACCGTCGCTTTGCTTTCATGGTGGCTTTTCTAGGAGTCATGGTCTTTCCAAACAAAGAGCGAACAATTGATATTCGCACCGCAAAAATTGTGCAAATCCTCACCACCAAAGAAAATCACACCTTTGTCCCCATCATTCTATCAGACATTTATCGAGCTTTGACTTTATGTAAATCAGGAGCAAAGGTCTTCGAAGGATGCAAAATTTTGTTGCAAATGTGGGTGATGGAGCATCTCCAACAACAGCCCAAGATCATACAGTATGGGTCAAACAATGATAATTGCATCGAGAGCTATGAGGAAAGAACAAAAAATTATCAGGCTCCAGAAGGGATAGAAGCATGGGTATCTCATCTAAAGGCTTTAACGGCAAATCAAATTGAATGGACTCTGGGATGGCTCCCGATGAGGGAAGTAATACACATGTCAGCCTCAAATAGTTATCTACTACTATTGGGATTGAGAAGCATTCAGCCGTATGCACCACTGAGAGTCCTAAGGCAATTAGGGAGATATCAAATAGTTCCTGATGATGAAGATTTGAGTGTGCAAGTAATCGAATTACACCCAGAAGCCACTATTCCCGAGGCTCTACTTCAGCAGATGTGGAATGGGTGCCGATACTTGAAAAGTGATACTCAAGTCCCAGACGCTACAAAGGGTGAGATAAATCCTGGATATGCAAGGTGGTTTGAAAAACGGTCTCGCGTGGATGATGTACCAGAGCCTGAGCTAAGAAGGCCAACAAAAAGACCCCATGTTCAAAACTTCAATGATAAAATCCAAGAACGGTTGATCTGGGGAGAAAAGGAAAAAGGGTACAAAGCAACTATCCATGCCCTAAAAGAAAATCTAAGAAGCCTCAGTTTGGAGAAAGATTTGCAAGAACAAGAAGCCGAAGGCGAGAAAAAGAGTCTAGCTTGTGAGAATGAAAATCTTCATGCTCGATTCCAAAAAATGAAAAGAGTTTCTGAAACGCCAAAGAGGAGCTGGAAGGATCAAAAAACCATCGCCAATCTCTTTGAAAGAATGCAAGATTATGATTCCATTCTTGCGGAAAACGAAAGGGCATTGAGCAAAGCAAAAGAAAGGATCCAACAATTAAACGAAGAAGCCAGATCTAACAAAGAACGCCAAGATAGGCAATCCGAAAAAGACAAGGCACAATTCAAGAAGGAAAAAGACTATTGGATGCGATCAGAAGACCAGCTTCGTGCACAACTAGAAGAGGCAAGAAGATGCAACAGAGAATATCAACAAGCAGACCTCGACAGGGAAAGATCGCAAGCAAGATTAGAGCAGGCCAGACTCCGAGCTCTATTAGAATCAGCTCTAGATCGTGAAAACCGTGTCAGAGATATAGCCACCACTCGTCAGCAGCAATTGCAAGACCAAGACCAACGTCTCCAAGGTTTCAGGGCACAAATCCACGACCTGGCAGTCTTCACATCTCAAAGTTATGTAAACTGCCAAGGAATGGATTATGAAAGATTTACAGAGCATGCGCCCACTTTTGCTCGTCATCTAGCAATGGAGTTGGAAAGGATGTATCGTACACTGGGAGGCCATCCAGGTCAAGCCCCACATTGAGCAGATAATACAATATTAGACAACAAGAGTGGAAAGTGGGGCATGTTATGAGATGTTATGAATTGTATCTTTTATTTTGATTTAAGTGTGTGTTTTCAAGCCATTTTCTTAAAGTTTTCAAATGTAATTCCATCTTTGTGTAATAAATAAAAGTGATTGCCTTTAGTCCGAACTACGCAGGGTCTGATACGTAGGCAATCTCTAAGATTCGACCACCACGATAAAAGATATATATAGTAAATAAAAGTGAATGACAATTTTCAATTTCAAGAAAGATGGGACGACACAAGCAGCCGAGCAAATGCATAATAGAAAGGGATTATTTGTCTAGGAGCATTGCATCTCAACGTGTGATTATATATGTGTTAAACTCTCAAAACTAACAAGTTTGTTCATTTTCAGAATTCAAGCAGTTAGTTTCTCTAAAGAGTATACTGGCATATTATCACTATCACACAAGATCAAAAGGACCAATACCCGAAAGTATGTCTATCCCAGATGTTGACACAGGTATGGAGATAGAGGAGATGGATGTCGGGAAAATGAAAGAAGAGATGTTTAAACTCAAGCAGCAAATGGCTGAGATGTACCAAGCCTGGTCTACAGGACAGTTACCCCCATCTTACCCAAATAACCCTGCTCCATCAATGACCCAAACTCAGGATAATATCACCACTGAATTGTCCCCAAACTTCCCCATTTACCAGCACTACCGAGGCACCACCTCTCAGGCACCGCAGTCTCCACCTCCGAAACCTGTTCCATATTTTCCTCCACCTATAACTCCTGTTTTCGTAGCACCTCCCCTTGCTACATTCCACAAATCTCCTAGTGAGCCTACATTCCAGGCCCAAGACAACCAATATTACCCCCGGAGCCCACCCTCAAAGCCTCCGAAATTAATTCAACTGCTCCTCGTTTTGATCTCCCAACCGAAATTGACAAGCCAACTAAAAATGTTGAACAAGAAGAGATGTTCAGGAAGGTCAAGAGTCTAGAGCAATCGTTCAGAGACATGCGAGGATTAGGCGGGCAAGTCAGTGTAGCATACAAAGATTTATGCTTATTCCCCAATGTACAATTGCCAGTTGGCTTCAAGATGCCCAAATTTGACCTATACAGCGGGCACGGCGACCCAGTAGCCCACTTAAGGGGTTTCTGTAGCAAGATGCGAGGAGCTGGGGGAAAGGATGAATTATTGATGGCTTACTTCAGTCAAAGTCTAAGCGGATCAGCTTTGGAGTGGTATACACGCCAGGACCATGGAAGATGGTACACCTGGGATGACCTGGCACAGGCATTCGCATACCATTTCCAATACAATCTGGAAATCATCCCAGATCGATTATCTTTGACCAAATTTGAGAAGAAACACAATGAAAGTTTCAGAGAGTATGGTTTTCGGTGGAGAGAACAGGCAGCAAGAGTGGATCCTCCTATGAAGGAGAGCGAAATGGTAGACTACTTCCTCCAAGCCTTGGAACCAACTTACTATGCCCACTTGGTTTCAGCGGTTGGGAAATCATTCAACGAAGTAGTGAAGATGGGAGGTATGGTGGAAGAAGGCCTCAAGACAAATAAAATCATGAGCTATTCAGCAATTAAGGCAACTACTCAAGCTATTCAAGGCGGGGTAGGAGGAATTGGAAGAAAGAAGAGGGAGGAAGCAGCGGCAGTTGATTCAGGAATTTGGCCGGGACCCAGAGGGTCACCACTTTACTATAATCAACAACGACCTCGCCCATCAGCTTACCACCATGATTCATCCCAACACTACTATCACCCTTCAGAGCCTCATTTTTCCATTAACCATGCTCAAACATACAATCAGCCACCTGTTCACACCAATTGGCGTGCTCCTGTCACACCAAATACTTACCCACGAGCCTATCCCGGACCAGGTTTCAGGCCTAGGCCAGCATTCAGGGGAGAAAGGGAACAGAAAAAGAAAACTTACACTCCATTGGGAGAGTCTTACACTAGTCTGTTCCACAGGCTGAGACAGCTAGACATGCTGAGACCAATACAATCCAAGCTACCCAATCCTCCTCCAAAGAATCTGGATTACACCATTAGCTGTGAATATTGCTCCGGTGCACCAGGCCATGATACGGAGAAATGTTGGCATTTGAAAAATGCAATACAAGAGCTGATTGATACTAATAAAATCGAGGTTCAAACCCCCGAAGCCCCAAATATCAATAGAAATCCAATGCCAGCCCATCAAGAGGCTAATATGATAGAAATCATACAAGCTGATGGGAAGACAAAGAAGCCGTCACAAACTGTCATGATGATCAAGTCTCATGAAACCAAGCCAGATAAGCAGTTAATGGAGGAGAAGCCGGTGTCTAAGCAGAACAAAAATGGTGATGAACCGTCTATGATAGTCGATGAGGGATCATCGAGCAAAGTTGCCGCAAAACAAGAAAAGCCGAAAGTAATAGTACCAGGGGTTGCTAACAAACCCATTATATTCGTAGAAGGAGCCCGTACAGATCGGGTTATTATTGCACCTGTAATCCAGCTGCCGTTCATCAGCAACAAAGCCATCCCATGGAACTATGAACGGGTATCTGTAATGTACAAGGGCAAAGAAATCAAGGAAGAAGTGTGTGAGGTGCAAGGCTTGACACGTTCGGGAAGATGTTTTACTCCCGAAGAGTTGAGAAAAACTAAAAACAATCCGACGCCAACAAAGAGAGCTGTGACGGAAGAAGAGGCGGAGGAGTTTTTAAGAAAAATGAAACTCCATGATTATTCTGTCGTGGATCAATTAAAGAAGACCCCCGCTCAAATTTCATTGTTGTCATTACTGATCCATTCAGAGGAGCACCGTCTGGCTTTGATGAAAATCCTGAATGAGGCTCATGTTCCTGAAAAGATCTCTGTAAATCATTTGGGAAAAATAGCCAACAGAATCTTTGAGACAAACAGAATTACATTTGCTGATGATGAATTACCTGTGGAAGGTACCGAGCACAACAGAGCTCTTTACCTCACCGTGAAATGTGAAAACTCCGTAGTAACCCGGGTATTGGTTGACAATGGGTCCAGTGCAAACATATGCCCTCTCTCCACTTTAAACAAATTAAAAATTAAAGAGGAGAGGATCCAGAAGAATAGTATCTGCGTACGAGGGTTTGACGGTGGAAGCAGAGATTCATTTGGCGACATAGTATTGGAACTAACAATAGGGCCAGTTGAATTCACAATGGAATTCCAAGTGTTGGACATAACTGTTTCTTACAACTTGTTGTTGGGTCGACCATGGATCCACGCTGCTAAAGCAGTCCCGTCAACACTACATCAGGCTGTCAAGTTTGAATGGGATCATCAAGAAGTAGTCGTGTATGGAGAAGAAAGTTTAAATGCTCAAAACAGTACCATTGTACCGGTTGAGGGAACAGAAAAGGACCAGGGACCATGGGTATACCAAGTGACCGACACAGTGTCGATAGAGAAAATTCCAGAGGGGAAATACCTTCCAAATCCAAAGATATCCTCTGCATCAGTCATGGTAGCTTATGAAATGTTAAAGAATGGCTTTATACCCGGCAAAGGTCTGGGTTTATCTTTGCAAGGAATTATACAACCAGTATCTCTCCCCGAGAACTGGGGAACATTCGGTTTGGGGTTCATACCCACTGCCAATGACGTGATAAGGGCTAGGAAGCTGAAACACCAAGCATGGGTTCTTCCAAAACCAGTCCCACATCTGTCAAAGTCTTTTGTCAAGACCGGTGCTAAAAATCGCCCGATAACAACAATTCCTAAATCCCGGGTCAATCCTGAGAAGGAATTAATTGAAAGGTTCGAGAAATTGTTTAGTGATGTGAATATGTTGGAAAGCGGAGAAGGGTGTAGCAACGCAGAAGTTCAATTCGTTGGGCCAGAAACAAAGCTCAATAATTGGAAAGCCACTCCTCTCCCAATTCGAAAGGAGTCTTGGTAGTTTATTTTGATTTTCTTTCAGTTTGTTTGGGTTATTTCAAGGTTGTAATCCCAAAGTTTATCTTACAGTTTGGTTGAAGTGTGCAAACCTTGTTATTTTTCATCATCCAATAAAAAGCAGTTTCCTTTTTATTATCGTTCCTGATAGTTTTCTTTTCTTTTTCTTCTTTCCTATACAGTTCCTTTTACGCTGGCTCTAGTGATATGGCACACGGGTAATGTCCAGGAAACTAAAATAAGCGTCCATCTTGAACCAAAGATCCGAGAAGAGTTAATTAAAGCACTCATAGAATTCAAAGATGTTTTTGCATGGTCGTATGACGGCATGCCGGGCTTGAGCACTGATTTAGTGGTCCACAAATTGCCCACCGATCCAACGGTGCCTCCTGTCAAGCAGAGGCTGAGAAAATTCAATCCTGATATGAGTGTGAGAATTAAGGAAGAAATCACCAAACAATTGGAAGCAAAGGTCATTCGAGTCACTCGATATCCTGTTTGGTTAGCTAATGTCGTTCCTGTGCCAAAGAAGGATGGCAAAATTAGAGTATGCGTCGACTATCGCAATCTCAACAAAGCAAGTCCAAAGGATAATTTCCCATTACCTAATATCCATATTTTGATCGACAATTGTGCCAAGCATGATATAGGGTCTTTCGTGGATTGTTATGCCGGGTATCATCAAATTCTAATGGATGAAGAAGATGCAGAAAAGACGGCATTCATCACACCATGGGGAACTTATTGCTACCGGGTAATGCCATTCGGTTTGAAGAACGCCGGAGCAACCTATATGAGAGCAATGACCACAGTGTTTCATGATATGATACACAAGGAGATTGAGGTATACGTGGACGATGTGATCATAAAATCAAAGCATCAGGCCGACCACGTTGGGGATTTGAGGAAGTTCTTCTTAAGACTTCGCAGGTACAACCTCAAGCTTAACCCTGCCAAGTGCGCATTTGGAGTTCCGTCTGGAAAATTGTTGGGATTAATAGTCAGTCGACGAGGCATGGAGCTAGACCCATCAAAAATCAAAGCCATCCAAGAATTGCCACCTCCCAGGAACAAAACTGAAGTAATGAGTTTGTTGGGAAGGTTAAATTACATCAGAAGGTTTATTGCTCAGCTCATAACGACTTGTGAGCCAATTTTCAAATTATTGAAAAAGGATGCTACGGTCAAATGGACCGATGAGTGTCAAGACTCGTTCGATAAGATAAAAGGGTACTTGTCGAACCCACCCGTGTTGGTCCCGCCAGAGCCAGGAAGACCTTTGATTCTTTACTTAACGGTTTTGGAAAATTCATTTGGTTGTGTATTGGGGCAACATGACCTTACTGGCAGAAAAGAACAGGCCATCTACTACCTTAGCAAGAAGTTCACAGCTTATGAGGTTAAGTATACTCATCTGGAAAAGACATGTTGCGCCCTAACATGGGTAGCTCAAAAATTGAAACACTATTTGTCATCCTACACTACTTACCTCATTTCTCGGTTGGATCCATTGAAATACATTTTTCAAAAGCCTATGCCAACGGGAAGGCTTGCAAAGTGGCAGATATTGCTCACAGAATTCGACATCATTTATGTGACTCGAACTGCAATGAAGGCTCAAGCACTGGCCGATCATTTAGCCGAAAACCCGGTCGATGAGGAATATGAGCCGTTGAAAACTTATTTTCCTGATGAAGAAACAATGCATATCGACGAAGGTGGAGCAAATTGAAAAACCTGGCTGGAAACTTTTCTTTGATGGAGCCGCTAACATGAAAGGAGTCGGAATAGGAGCTGTAATCATTTCTGAAACAGGGCATCACTATCCTGTTACGGCTCAATTGCGATTTTATTGCACCAATAATATGGCTGAATATGAAGCTTGCATTTTGGGGTTAAGGCTAGCTGCAGACATGGGTATCCGAGAAATCTTAGTCATGGGAGATTCAGATCTTTTGGTACATCAAATTCAAGGAGAATGGGAAACCCGAGACTTGAAGCTCATCCCATACCGGCAATGTTTACATGATCTTTGTCAGCGGTTTCAATCAGTGGAATTCCAACATATTCCAAGAATCCATAATAAGGTTGCTGACGCATTGGCTACCATGGCATCAATGTTGCACCATCCGGACAAAGCTTATGTAGATCTGATACGTATTCAAGTTCACGATCAGCACGCTTATTGCAATATGGTTGAAGAAGAATTTGATGGTGAACCATGGTTCCACGACATCAAGGAGTATATTAGAATGTGGATATATCCCACACAAGCCACCGGGGATCAAAAGAGGACCATTAGGCGATTGGCAAATGGATTCTTCTTAAGCGGAGGAATTTTGTATAAAAGAACACCAGATCTTGGATTATTAAGATGCATAGATGCCAGACAAGCTACAAATGTCATGTCTGAAGTACATTCAGGAGTTTGCGGACCCCACATGAGTGGATATGTATTGGCAAAGAAAATCCTCCGAGCTGGTTACTATTGGCTTACCATGGAGCGAGATTGTATCAGTTTTGTGCGCAAGTGTCATCAATGCCAAATACACGGAGATTTGATTCATTCTCCACCATCCGAGTTGCACACAATGTCGGCACCATGGCCCTTCGTTGCCTGGGGCATGGATGTGATTGGACCAATTGAGCCGGCAGCATCCAATGGGCACAGGTTCATTCTGGTAGCTATTGATTATTTTACCAAATGGGTTGAGGCCAAGACATTCAAATCAGTGACCAAGAAAGCTGTGGTCGATTTTGTCCACTCAAATATCATATGTCGATTCGGAATCCCGAAGGTGATCATCACAGATAACGGTGCTAATCTTAACAGCAACTTAATGAAGGAAGTATGTCAACAGTTTAAGATTACACATCGTAACTCTACCCCATATCGGCCCAAGGCGAATGGAGCAGTAGAAGCAGCCAACAAAAACATAAAGAAGATACTTCGGAAAATGGTAGAAGGTTCAAAACAATGGCATGAAAAATTACCATTTGCATTATTGGGATACCGCACTACTGTTCGCACTTCAGTAGGAGCAACTCCTTATTTGTTGGTATATGGCACTGAAGCAGTAATTCCTGCAGAAGTTGAGATTCCTTCCCTTCGGATCATCGCCGAAGCAAAGATTGATGATGATGAATGGGTCAAAACCCGTCTAGAACAGTTAAACTTGATTGATGAAAAATGATTGACCGCAGTATGCCATGGTCAATTATATCAAAGAAGAATAGCAAGAGCATATAACAAAAAAGTGCATCCCCGGAAGTTTGAAGTAGGTCAGCATGTGCTGAAACGTATTCTTCCACATCAGGCCGAGGCAAAAGGCAAATTTGCCCCGAATTGGCAAGGACCATTCATTGTGACCAGAGTATTATCGAATGATGCACTATGTTTAACAGATATTGAAGGCAAATGCATAGATATGGCGATCAATTCTAACGCGGTAAAGAGATATTATGCATAATTTTTTTGAATGTTTGTATTTAGCACCATTTCGAAGATTGAAATGACAAAGACGATTTATTCTGCTATCCAAACACTATACCATTTGCTTTCCTTTTGAGCCATACTTGTTTCTTTCCTACCCTCTCTTGGAATCAATGAAGAAAAAATCAAGTATGAAATAATTTAAAAAAAAATCATCACTATTATGCAGTGAACTACGTTTGACCTGATTCCTCAAAGAAGGATACGTAGGCGCCTCACGGCTCGGTCATAGGGTGCACAATATACATGATGTGCACAAAAAGTTATGTCAAGCGACCCCAATCAAAAAACTGGGGCAGAATTGTATTGGAGATAAGAAAAGATTCCAAGAGTTGTAATTTTAAACACATACCAAAACTGTTTAGCTTTTAATACCTTTTCCATTTCTAACCCCATACCAAAAAGACCTTTCGACCAATCTTAGAAAAATGCTGAGTCGAGCAAATGAAGATGGTTCATAATACTCTGGTACAAACAAGAAAAGAAAGTAAAAAATGAGAGAGTCTTATAGGTGAAAACCCACACGGGCACCATAAGGCAACAGAAATTGAGAAAAAAGTAAAAGGAGAGAGTCTTATTGGTGAAAACCTTCATAGGCACCCTAAGGCGAAAAGGAAGTGAGAATCGAACAAATGAGGAAAGTTTATCGGTAAGAACTCTTTGAGACGTTGCAAGTCCAACAGGTCTTTGAAATGAAAAATGAAGTTGGGTTATAGAAATTTTGGCAAAAACAAAAATGAGACAATTGAAAGGAGATTGATTAAAAGACTGGGTTGATTAATCCAAAATGCATACCCTGATCATTGGTGCCAGTAATTCCAATCAGATAAGTCCTTTATTCCTTTTCCAACAGTCATCCAAATTTGGATTTTTCTTTTCATTCTATAATTGTCGAAATCAGCGTATTTCGTTACTAATAATCTTACTTTCTAAAAGCTTTGAGATAAGTTTTATTCCAAACAAATAAGAAGGAATGTCAAGGTATACTACCAAGATTCAAGGTTACAAAATACAGCCACGAAAGGTAGGAGATAAAAGATATGGGTGTAAGAAAGGTGAAATCAAAAGTGGATCAGCAAAGTCAGAAGGGACATATGATTACAGTTAAAAGGGTTCGAAGGAAAACATACAGAGGATAATCCTATAGTCAAGAATCAATTACAAGGACAAAACAGTCTTTTCAACCATTCCAAGGCAACAAAGAGAAACGAAGAGAAGTATCACCTTCGGCAAGAATACCCCAGTCAACCACCCTGCTTTAAACTAACGAAGTTTTCTTTGATTTAAAACAGGGGCAAATACAACATTTGTGTCAGGAAATACCTGGTAAAGAATTAAAGAAGTCAGGCGTCCACCTGGAGAATGAGGATGAAGAAGTTAAGAAGAAGTCAGGCGTCCACCTGGATAATGAGGATGAGAATTAAAGAAGTCAGGCGTCCACCTGGAGAATGAGGATGAGAAAAGAAGAAGTCAGGCGTCCACCTGGAGAATGAGGATGAAGAAATTAAGAAGAAGTCAGGCGTCCACCTGGAGAATGAGGATGAGAATTAAAGAAGTCAGGCGTCCACCTGGAGAATGAGGAAGAAGAAGTTAAGAAGAAGTCAGGCGTCCACCTGGAGAATGAGGATGAGAATTAAAGAAGTCAGGCGTCCACCTGGAGAATGAGGATGAGAATTGAAGAAGTCAGGCGTCCACCTGGAGAATGAGGATGAAGAAGTTAAGAAGAAGTCAGGCGTCCACCTGGAGAATGAGGATGAGAATTAAAGAAGTCAGGCGTCCACCTGGAGAATGAGGATGAGAATTGAAGAAGTCAGGCGTCCACCTGGAGAATGAGGATGAAGAAGTTAAGAAGAAGTCAGGCGTCCACCTGGAGAATGAGGATGAGAATTAAAGAAGTCAGGCGTCCACCTGGAGAATGAGGATGAAGAATTGAAGAAGTCAGGCGTCCACCTGGAGAATGAGGATGAAGAATTGAAGAAGTCAGGCGTCCACCTGGAGAATGAGGATGAGAATTAAAGAAGTCAGGCGTCCACCTGGAGAATGAGGATGAAGAAGAATGAGAATTAAAGAAGTCAGGCGTCCACCTGGAGAATGAGGATGAAGAAAGAAAAGAAGCAGTCAGGCACCCACCTGAAGAACAAGGAAATGCAATTGAAGTGTTGAAATCAAAAGCCCGCTCATATGAAAGGAGCACACTTATAATCAATAAAGCAGAGGAGTCCAACAGAATCCCCAGCAAGAAACAAACAAGATTCCCAAACAGATGAAAGAAATACGGGACACAATGAAAAGGAATACGGAATAAGCCAAACGCCCAAGAGTCACCAAGAAATCAAGACAACAAGAAACGCAAGGGCATAATCTAGATAAGATTTTATAATTCATGTACCATAGTCTAGTTTAGCTTTTTGTATTACCTTGGAAGTAAGGTGTAATAAGGAGGTCAGCAAGCAGTAAAAAACAGCACGAAACAGCAGTAACATAGCAGTCCCACGGTAAGTCCCAGCTACCCAAAACTTCTCGAACTACATTGACCTGATTCCTTTATAGCCAAGGATATGTAGGAAACCTTTGAAGCAGAGGTTCGGTCAAATCTTTCAAAAAATGCTTCCACGGAGTATTCGAACGGGCAAAAAATCGCTCGTATCCGCTCACTTTATCTTTGCACGAAAACTCTTCGAGTTTCCGCACAAAGAGGGGTAGCTGTGAGCACGTGATTTTTTGCCTTAACGAAAACTACTCCAAAATAAATCAAAAAATAAAATAAATTTCTTTTACTGTGTAATTTTTGAATTTTGCGTGGTGTTAAATATTTGTGTTATGACCGTAAATGTTTACTTTGTCGTAATAAAATGAAAAATAAAATAAAATACATGTTGCATGCATATAGGATTTAATTATGCATTTAAAAGATAATTTAAATAAAATCACAAAAATATGCGATAGTTCTATTTTAAATATTTCACTGTGTGATTGATGTTTTGTCTATGTGTTAAATAATTGTTATAGAGTAATTAATATATTTTTGTGAAGTTAAAATTGTTTTATAATTAAAATTGGAAATTTAAATTAGAAAAATGAAATAGTTGAAAAAGGAATAAAAATCAGACCTGGATTTAAATCCAGGCCCAAGCCAAATTACCCCCTTTAGCCCAATCCAGGCAGCCCAAGTCCGGTCCAGTCCAAAGCCAAGACCAAACGACGACGTTTGGCCACATTTATCAAGGACCATTGGATCAAATCCAACCAACGGACGCGATTTCATCACCTTTACCCGTAACCCGTAACCCGATCCAGTGACCCAACTCAGTCCGACCCCAACATTAAACCAAAACGACGTCGTTTGGATTAGTGGATTGATCCTGGCCCTTCATCTTACTTGATCGGACGGACAATACCAATCCACCCCACCCCTATATAAATCCCAAGCCCTACCCCGACCCCTAACTGAACACCCCCCCTCCTCTCACTGTTCACCACCTTCCTCAGACCCCCCCTTAACCCTAGCCGCCCCTATTCCCCACCGCCTGAAACCCGGCGGCATCAACGCCACCGGTCACCAAAATAACACCCTAGAACCCCCTGAACCTCCTCTATCCAAATATGTTAGCCGTTGGGCTCGAATCTTCCTGAAGGTTCTCGAATCTTCATTTGAAGATTCGAGCCGAGTTTAGATCTAAACCAAACAACCCTTAGTTAACACCATAATACCCCCTAGCATGCCTTGTTATGGATCTGAAGTTAGTTTGGCTCGAATCAGTTCTGAACTTCTCGAATCTTCTTTTGAAGATTCGGACCAAACAAGAACAAACTCAGATCCGTTTCAAACTAACACCAAATGATCCCTAAGCTACCCTTACCCTTGTATCATGTTTGGTTCCCTTCGAATCTGCCCGGAAATGTTCGGATTTAAGATCCAAGAACCTGAAACCCTAAAAAATTTCCAATCTTGGAATTTTTCCGATTCAAGTAAAGGGTTGAGGTCTAAGAGACTTTAATCGAGGTATTCTCAACTGAGAATACTTCGAATAAAGTCTGTTTGATTTCAATCAAAGTCCGAATCCAAATTGAGTTCGAGTCCGTATGAAGTTTGAAGATTCAGAGGTATTTTTCCTATTTTTCTTTTTTGTTTCCTACATGTATAGTTGTTTGTTTCAATAACCTGTTAATTTTTCATATTTTGTTTGATTAATTCTGTTATTCTGTCCCGCTTACTTGATCAAAGTGTGAATTGTTTCTGTTGTTTGTGATTGTTTACAATGTGTGTAATCGACTCGATTAAGTTCGCCGATTAGTTATATTATGAATTCTCGTTTATGATAACACTGATTGAAACAATCTGTTTCTATTTTTATAGACTGTTTGTTGACAATCATTGTAGATAGTCAGTTGATTAATATCGTAAATTAAATCATGTTTGTTTGCAAATCAGTAAGTTCATCAAATAGGTGTTATGTATGTTGATTTTTGAACATTAAGATCAGGGCAGTGTCAATACTGACAATGCTCCTGCATTTGTTGCTCTTTGTTCAATTTTGAATTTCAGTCGAAATGCTCTTTTGAGTTCTGTGTATTGTTAATATGTTTGTATGCAAGTTCAGTGTTCAATCTGAATTTAGCTCTTGTACATCAGCTATTGCATTTCCCTGTTTAGCATAATTTGTAAAGACAGAATGTTGTTTGATTCAGGAGTTGGTCATTAGCTGCTAAACAAGTTAATTCAGATAACTTGTTAAAGACTGGGACAGTAATTACAGTAGGTCAGGGGCATTTCTGGGAATGAAACAGTAAAAACAGGGTGTTAGTGCTAGTGTATTATAATGTAATGTTAGTGGCTATAGTTTAAGATACTAATGGGAAACAAGGGATAATGGGGCTGCTGAAAATCAGGTTAGGATCATATAAAGTATTAAAAAGTAGTTTTTAATGGAAATTTTCTGTTTTTAAAAGATAAAGGGGGTCCGGGCAGCACTTTTAAAAGAGGGACAGACCTGTATAAGAGAGGGGGACTAGAGAACAGAAAAAAGGAGGAAGAATTGAAGAAAAATATACCTAGAGTAAGATAAAAGAGAAAATCCAAAAAAAAAAAAAAATCAGATTCCCCTTGGAATTTGAAGAGGAAGAAGAGAAACCAAAAGAGCGTATTCGCGCACACACACACACACACAGTGAATCTGAAACGGATATAGAAAAGGAAAGAAAAACCCGAAACATATTTTCCTGGAACCTGTCCGTGTTTGTTTATTAATACTGTGTGGTTTAAATCTGAATTTTTTTTCCTCTGTTACTATTGGTCTGGTTTCACGGGACTCGTTGATTGTGCTCAAAATCAGCTGCGTTATTTGGCATTTGCTGCCTATTTTTGTTGCTGCCATTACTGCTGAAATTCACTTCTTATTCCCTCGTTTTCCAGGTACATATTCTTAAAACTCATGTTGTGAAGAGCTTTGAGTATAACAAAGATGAAGCTCGAATTGTAATTCTGTCTTCTATTCGCTCAAGTTCATTAGTTTAAATTTCAGCTTTGTTTCGCATTGGTTTAATAGTAGTATATTTTGACGTAACGGCTGTAAATTAAATGTCATTTCTTGAAGTTGCTTGAAAATGTTGTAATAAGGTTAATTTCTAAATTTTCATTAGCGGAAGATATAATTAAATTGTCAAGTAGGGAATATGGCGTGAATGTTGGTCATTATTTAATTTTTGTTGTTAGATAAGTAAGGAGTAATGTAGAAATATCAAGAAAACTACATTACTAACTCTTGTTGTTAAATAAGGTTAAGATGGTGTTGATGGTATATTTTTATAAGATAATAGATGTGTGTATAAACGTTGGCGAAAGGTGATATGATATAGCTTGTTACGATGTTTAAAACGTTATGAATGTTTACGACATACAGCTAGGTTGCATGTAAGGTAATTTTATTGAATTGGCTTGTATAATAATTCCTTTCCTATAAACTCGAATGCCTATCTACCTTCATAAAATAAATTAACCAAATAATTAGGCCTATTAGATTAAAAGCAAGTATATGAGAATGAAAAGAGATGTACAAGCATAAATTGCCGAACTTTATATCAATGGTAATTAGAAATAGAATTTGCATTAAGTAAATAATGAAAATTCTTGGAAAATATTTCCTTCCTTTATGAATCGTTCATTTTCAGTTTCATATGCAATTTATTCTTTGGCATATATATATATATATATATGTCATATTTGTTTAAAAAATAGTATTAATCATATTTTTATTCTGTCCTTTGAATTTGAATAGTTGGAATGAATATAACTTATATTCGGAAATTATAATCAACGGGCAACATTCAATAAATTGTGAATTCTTTTTCAAGAATTAAAGGGTATCTTAAATGAAGATTTCTCATAATATAATAAACAATTTGTGGAAAAATCCCTGATATCATTACAAATATTTTGCGCAATTAGGGATACGTTCGCGTACCCTGATTATATTTTTAAAAGCAAAAAATTCGGATTATGCGTACGCGCAATTTCGAGCGAATATTTAATAAAAGGATTTTTCCAAAGGCGTTAAATCAATTTCATAAAAACCCGAGATGTACGGTTCACTATTCAAGAAAAACAAATATTCTTGATTCGACACAATTTCGAAAAATGATTGTTTAATAAATATATTACCAAAAGTTATCGTGTACACGTACGCGTGACACAATTCCGCATTTTAAAATTTATAACACGAATATACGTACGCGTAATTCGATTCAAAGAAGGGTCCTCAATCACAGTAAGTATAAGCGGTAGTAAAATCATGTAACATCAATATATTTAATAAAATCAAGATAATTAAGCCAGTAATAAAAACAGTTAAGTGACCGTGCTAGAACCACGGAATTCGGAAGTGCCTAACACCTTCTTCCGGATTAACAGAATTCCTTACTCAGGATTTCTGGTTCGCAGAATAATAAACAGAGTCATATTCTCCTCGATCCAGGGATTGAAATTGGTGACTTGGGACGCCTTAAAATTCCCAGGTGGCGACTCTTAAATAATTAAATAAATCCCGTTTCGACTGTCCTTCAATTGGAGAAAACTCCCCACGCGCCCCGCGGGCGCGGTGAAAAGGAGGTGCGACAGCTATACAAGAGGTTATAAGCAAATCAGCAGATCATGCAAGATAAACGTAGTGAATCCTAATCTAGTAAATTTAGTCTCGCAGATATGATGTCGTAACCTTGGGAAGTATTCAGCTAGGAGTTGGGTTACTAAAGGTACTGTATAAGTGTTACGGAAATAATGGAGAGTGCCACTAAGGAGACAAACAAAATCTGAGTTTAGAAGTAACCCTACGAGCACAAGGGCATGAAGGTATGTAACTAAGGATGTTTGTAGGCGAGTAAGAACATCAAAAATTCCTTCGGGTATACAGTATAACAAGATCGTAACTTTACAAGATCCAGAGAGTCTCCTTAAGTACTACAAAGAAAGACTAGATGAGGAAATAAGGAAGAAGACTTCAACTTAAGCATAATGATATAAAGAAGAAATGGTCTTGTAACAACAGTCTCACTACAATGTGGTATACACTCCATAAGAAAGTGGCACCTATCGTGACTAATGAACGGGAAGTCAAAAGTGATATTTGATATCATATGAGTTATAGGAAATTCAAGTATTGGTGGGTAATAAGATAAGCCAAGTATTCATGCAACAAGTGGCATAACGGCCAGGAAAAGTAATTGCTTACATTTAAAGAACGCTGAGAAGGAACAAAAGGAATTATTCAATCAATGATCCAGAGTTTATTATGTTGCGAATGCACTTAAGACTTCAGAGTTATATCTATTCAGCATATATGTTGACATTCATACAGCTATAGGGGACTCTGGTATAAGTTAAAAGAAAGAATTAAGTCCACGTCACCTATAAAGGCTTGAATTGTTAGAAGATTATATCATGGATGCTACATAGAGTCCATGAAAGGCTTATGTAATAGCCTTTATAGGCTATATGTAGCATCCATGATATAATCTTCTAACAATGATATAAGCTTATGTAATAGCTAATACCCTAAGCTGAAGATTGGAAGATAGCCTAAGCTTAATTAAAGGCTGATAAGGAAGAGGAAGCTCGAAAGTTACATCATGAGTCCGATTGTTAGACACAGAATGATTATAGAAATCGTGACTCAAACCATATCAGGAACACTTTTAATAGTAGAGGCATAAAAGAAATAGTACAACAATCATATTCTATAAAAGCTCTACGATAAAACAATTAGAAGAGTACCAGCCTCATAAGACGTTAATACGAAGCTCACACCATATTGTGTATGCACCAGGGTTGCAAGTATTATAGTGGAGCTTTAAGGTATGGATGTGAATTCCACCAATGTATAAGGGAGGTTATGAAATCGATAGAAGATACAGTGTGAGATTTAAAGGTAAGTATGATAAATGTGAGTGAGAAGGTGACAATAATAGGCAAGGTCTCAGAATTAAACCTGTCAAAACAAGAGGGCTGATGCTTTCCCTGAGCTATAGAAAGCTCGGTACACTCTGAATGAACTCAGAGGAGTCTAAGAACATGAGCAATTAGAAGAGATGGAATACCGCCCTGGTAGTAGAATAAGGGTGTAATTGTGATAGTTAAGAGAATGACGTTTGGGCCTTCGATTGAGTAATGATTTAAAGAAAAGGGATTTCATGCATGGCACAGTATTAGAATGCCCCCGTAAGATGAATACGTTGGGATGTTATGAAAATGCAGTTATTGAAGTATAGTATCATCCCTAGGTGCATCAAGAAAATAACTTCAGATGTTCCCCGATGAGACGCGAACCTTAGTAACAATGTATTACATCTGAGGCGATGGTTGGACTTAGTGAAAGACTATGATGTTTATATTTTATATCATCCAGGGAAGAAGAATGTAGTACTCAACGCCCTCAATCGTAGATCTATGTGTAGCCTATCATATTTACATGCATAGAAGAGTGAGATAGCTTGCGAGATTCATCTGCTAGCTAATCTTGGAATTCGATTACTAGATGCAGGTTGTACCAGAGTAACTACTTAGGACATGGAAACCTACTCTTTAGTAACTGAGGTGAAGGAATGCCAGTATGAAGATCATGTGCTAGATCATTAAAGAAATACAACCCCTCAAAAGGAGAAGACACTATTTGAGATTACAGGAGATAGAGTCCTCAGATATCGAGGTCGATTATATGTTCCTAATGTGGCAGGGTGAGATGGAGTACTCAAATATCGAGGTCAATTATATGTTCCTAATGTGGTAGGGTTGCGCCGACAGGTTATGAGACAAGCAATGAGAAAGTAACCTAGAGTTGTGTAGCACACCTCGGTAATAATACCAAGGCTATAAAATGAAATATAGCAATAGTCGTACATTCAGCAAAGTACCAAGTGAAGAGCTTAAATATACCTATATATGCCTAGAGGGACATCATGTCATAGTTCTATATATGTATTCACAAAGTGAAGCCAAGAGATTGGCAAAAAGCTAGAGGAAAAAAGGAGAGAAGAGTCGTGCATAAAAGGTCATAGTCATATAGGATACATCATAGAAGGTAGTCGAAGTTACGAGATTGGAAGAACTCCGGCCATAATTCGCGAGGTGAGAATAGGAAAAAAGGGGGGAATGCCCTGGTTTTTAAATTTATTCACAGAACAATTGCCTAGATAACAAAGGACAATATTAAAGTATTCATAAGAGTCATATGGTATGAGAATGAGAAGCGCATCAGTCAACATTCGAAGACGAATGTTCCAAAGGGGGGAATAATGTTACAACCCATATTTTTGTACGTGAAAGTACGTCGTAAGTCCTTTGATGTAAGCTCAGAAATGAGATCCTCTTGGAAAGTATATAAAGTGACTTTACGTCCCATATTTTTTTGCAAGCCTTTGAGAGTTAATATTCAAGGATAAATGTTTATAAGGGTACATGTTGCTACACCCCGTACTTCAGACGTTACTATCATTATAGGATTATCTAATGTAAACTCAAAAAGGATGAAATCTTCCTACAAGGATAAGAAAGGTTTGCCGAAGTGTTAAGTAAGTTAAGATGAATATGAGACTTGTTAACAACAACAACAGCAACAACAACCCAATATAATCCCACTTAGTGGGGTCTGGGGAGGGTAGTGTGTACGCAGACCTTACCCCTACCCTGGGATAGAGAGGATGTTTCCAAATAGACCCCCGACATCCTTTCCTCCAAGAACTTCCCACCTTGCTCTTGGGGAGACTCGAACTCACAACCTCTTGGTTGGAAGTGGAGGTTGCTTCCCATCAGAGCAACCCCTCTTATCTGAATATGAGACTTGTTAACCATGATTTAAATGAGTTTAAATCCATGATATGACTATATATGATGTTTGTATATGAAGTATAAAGTTTGAGAAAAATCGGATTTAAGTTGCGGAAAAACCGACTAAGGATTTGCCTTGTAATGAAGCTTATTGAGTAATGAATTTCGTGTGCTATATGAGGTCTTTTTGGGATATATTATATACCAAATTGAAGGTCTTGGAATTTAGTTTCCAACTCTCTTAACCGTTTGCTCATACGACATCCGGATAAAAAGATATACGTATTTGAAAAAGGGACAATGAGATGGTGCAAAGTAGCACCTTTTGACTTTTCAACAAAAAATGAATATTTATCTTCCTATGTTGTCTCTTTCTTCATAATTCCAGAGATCTCGACCAAATAAGACCCCTAACCTCACCCTTAAGCTGTCCACAAGGTTATCTAACAAGATTATTGTCCGAGGCACGAAATCACGAAGCAATAACACTAACGATCCCCACGATGTAAGTATCGCTATATAACCTCTCTTTTTCTTTGTAGTTTGAGTTTTGGAAGGTATTTTGAGGTTAATAAAAATGCCTATTTCTGGTTTCAAGGTCTTAAACATCAAGTAAGATTGATTAATTTATTTCGTAATAGTTAGAACTCACGGGACGGTGATCGAAAGCCGTGAGTTTGAGTTATTTGATTTGTAATGGACTGTTTTGTGGGATGTTTCGTGTAGGTTTTGGGCTGTATATTTTTCTTCTATTTAATGGAGTTTTTGTAAGATAAATGGTGTGGAGAAACACCACTTAATGGCGAAATGATGGATTAGTCATTCTTTGTAATATCTTCGGGGTGTTGGACACTACTATGGTCGTCGTTTTTGGTATGAATTGATTGAGGTATGTTGAGTTGTTGTAATATAAACATAACATGGATTTCGACTTGAATCCACTGTAGGAGGTCATTATATTATGTTCCTACAGGCGCTTAAGGTTATCTTGGCATTGCTTAAGTTAAATGGATGAACTAGTGAATAAAGTTGCTAATTAAGAATAATTGGAGTTGTGGATCATTTTCTTTGTTATGGATATATGGTATAAGGCTGGAATTATTGATGAATGACTTCATTATCATGTTAATGATACTATTAAGTTAAAGTAAAAAGTCTATAAGGGATGATATGAGGTATACGAATTCCAATTGGAGCTTGTCGCTCGTCGTAAAATAGTTATGACTTGTTGTTGTTTTATGGTGTCTTGTTATTGATAATTATGTATTTTTGGATTTATCTGGTAATTGTTGTTTATATATGGTATTGGAGGAGGCTCTTGTTTTAGGGGAGATGCTGCCCGAATTTATATAAACAAACTACAAGTTTAAGTTGCAGACTTAGCCTTTATTCAACACTGATTTTGAATCTCTTTATGCAATGGTAGATTGAGTTGAGTTGTTTGAAGAGTAGCTTGGGAGGTATTAAGGACTCACCATGGTTAAGGTATGTTAAGGCACTTCCTTCTTTCGTTTGGCATGATCTAAAGTGAAATGAATACGCTATTTCATAACGAATCTACTCCTAGAAACTAAGGTTGCCCATGTTGTTCTTTCCTTATAAAGTTATTTTAAGCAAGTATGTATGATCCTTGAATCCTATAGAAGCTCATATAGATGGTATGATGTCCATAATGTTAATCGAAGGTGCAACGACCTTAAGTCACTCCAAAAGGTTTAGAACGTGATTCCATGAGTCTAGCATGCATTATATATAGTATCTATTTTACTCTACCGAGCCACGCTATAGTAGGCCGGGTATGACACCTATTGTGCAACCACTGATCAGTTAAGTTTACCGACCTCCACGTGGTCGGGTGCGATTCTACCGAGCCTTATGATGGCCAAGTACGTTTTTACCGAGTCCTCTTTGAGGCCGGGTACGATATGATGATGATGATGCCCATAGAGGGGTATGTTTTAAAAGTTTATGTATATATATGTATTATGCATTTCATGTTAGTATCCCCAGAAGCACTCAGATGTTACAGGTTGTATCTCCTCTATCTCTCTTTACATTAGTGTTCTTGTTTATGTTTTCCTGCCTTACATACTCGGTACTTTATTTGTACTGACGTCCCTTTTGCCTGGGGACGCTGCGTTTCATGCCCGCAGGTCCCGATTGATAGGTTGACAACCTTCCTAGTAGGCTATCAGCTCAGCGGAGGTGTTGGTACACTCCACTTGCTCCGGAGTTGCCTATTTGGTCAGTATGTTTTGGATATGTATTGATTGGTATGCCGGGCCCTATCCCGACCTTTATGATTTTATGTACTCTTAGAGGCTTGTAGACAGATGTCAGGTTTGTGGATACTTGTATGACCTTGTTGGCCTATGTGTTGAGTTTACAAATGGTCATGTCGCCTTATAGGCCCGCATGTCACATGTATAAGTTTGTATATTATGTTGGGTCGTCATATGTTGAGTATTCCCTTACGTTTTATTCTTGTTATCTCATGACGAGTTTCTGGCTCATTTACTCAAGATAGTATAATAAGAAAGATATGTTATGTTGGTACTCAGTTGAGTAAGGCACCGGGTGCCCGTTGCAGCCCTTCGGTTTGGGTCGTGACATATTTAGACTTAAATGGTGGGATTAACTAATCTCATATACAAGGTGAATAGTTAATCCAATAAATATCCAACCTCATAGGATATCCTGGGATATTCCACCATCGTACCGAACGATACTTTAGTATTTAGCCACTCTTTTGATACGAAATTATTTTTGAACAAAAATGTTCACAGCTAAAACTCAAACAACTCCAAAATTATTGGAGTTCAAAACTTTAACAAGTAAAACTTCAGTAAAATATGCTGGAGTTAGAGAAATTTACTGAAGTTTCAAGCCCCATGAACGATTCAAGAATATATTACTTATCCCAAAAGAATGATAATATCACTATTTAGAGTCTTTTCTTTTCTTACTATAACTATGATCAAGTTACTTCGGATTGTCTGTCCATCAATTGGTTTCCAAATTTGATGGCAAACTTTCAACATTGTACTTCAACACAGTTGATGATTCAGATTTGAACTGTCGAATCAGAATTAGAATTTGAATATTACAGTTCACACTCACAATGACTAACATCAATTGTCGTTTTCTGCAATGGGTATGTGGGCATGTAATGATAAAGTTAATGATTTTCCTATGTTGAAGGAAAAAACAGGAAATTGTCTTGTGCATATGTAATCTGCCGTGACATGCAGGGTATAGACTCTGTAAATATGTGAAATATATTTTTTCAAGTGATTTAGTTTCCTAAATGTTTTTCTTCACTGATTGTCACCGGGCAACCCGGTGCACTAAGCTCCCGCTATTTGCAGGGTCCGGAGAAGGGCCGAACCGCAAGGGTATATTGTACGCAGTATTACTCTATATTTCCGCAATAGATTATTTCAAGGAGCTGTGCCAAATTTTGAATGTACAATTTAAGATTGCTCTATAATGTATAATCATAGAGAAGCAATACCAGTTTATTACAAATTAACAAGATGATCACACAACACAACCGAAACAAAGAATTACTCAGTGTACAGTCAAGTAATCAAAATATCTGAACCAGAAAGAAAAAATAGTACAAACAAGGAACATGAGTTATAGGGAAGAAAAAAACCTAAAGACATCTGACGGGAAGTACATCGCAACAAACACTGCCAATTAACTTTAGTTCGAACTGTGTATAGAATTCTATCTCTGGTGCATGTTGTTCTTTCTTCTGTCTTTCTACTCCACTCCTGAATGAGGCAACAACGAGTCAAGCTCAACGCACTTGATAATATTTTAATGATAAAATCACTTCTGCAGCGGACTGCTAACTTTTTTTGTTTCTCTAAATTTGGTATGACGAAAATATTTTCTAGAAAATATGTCAGTTTCTGGTGTTTGGTTGAAGAACTCAGAAGATATTTTCCCGAGAAAACATTTCCACGAAAAAAGGTAGAATAACTTTCCTCGCTTTCGGCGGAAGTAATTTTTGTTCACAATTATACCTAATTATTAACCTCATATCATTGCTTTAGCCAACAGTTAGACATTATTATAAAATCTTTATTACTTAAAAGTTTCATCGAAATATTGTCCAATTTGCTAATATTTTTATCATTTTTTTTTCATAAAATATTTTTCACGCTCCAACCAAACAATGAAAAACATTTATCAGGAAATTATTTTTCAAAAATATCTGCCATTTTCCAAAATTTGTTTTCTGGAAATGATTTTCGTCATACCAAACACACAATTGAATCTCGTTTTGGTAAAGCATAAGTCTTTTCGAGGTAATGCTATGGGTGGATCTAAAACCTCGTAGAAAGGAGGTAATGAAAGAACTTTGTTTTTTTTCAAATTAGGCAGCCTGGTGCATTAGCTCCCATTATGCACAGGGTGCGGGAAAGGGATGGACGACAAGGGTCTATTGTACACAACCTTACCCTGCATTTCTGCGAAAGACTGTTTCCACGGCTCGAACCCGTAACCTCCTGGTCACATGACAACAACTTTTCCCGTTACAACAAGGCTCCCCTCCCGTTACAATACAAGGGTCTATTGTACACAGCCGGGACAGGGACGGACCACAAGGGTCTATTGTACACAACCTTACCCTGCATTTCTGCGAAAGACTGTTTCCACGGCTCGAACCCGTAACCTCCTGGTCACATGACAACAACTTTTCCCGTTACAACAAGGCTCCCCTCTCTGTGTTCATCTTTGTTGTAAAATAATTTGGGCATCAACCCAAATCCATTATAAACCAAAATAAAAAATCAAGGCTCAAATTAGTTGTATAGAAAAGGATGCTATAGGACAAACAATATACTAGTATAGTACCACTAGCAGTTTTACAATTGAGAAATCTAAAAGTTAATTGGCGCATCACCTGAAATGCAACGGAAGCAACTTCAACTTTGATCCTTCTGTCAGTAGTGGCCGCCCTCTCTCAGGCCAGCAGTCTTCTACTTCTAGTTGACTGCTCTATGACGGGGTTCCCTCTTTGCTTGGCTATGCTCGCTCGTCTACGCTCCGACCCAGCAAGTAATAATTAGTAGTAACGTGGTAGGAAACAATGCTCCAAATCTGACTTGAAGCTGTTGTCATCCCACTCCAATTGGTTCCACCATTCTGAAGCTCCTCTTATTATTTTGATGTTCTTGGAAGTTTGAATAAACAGAGGTAATTTCCTTATTTGATTGCAGTTTATCAAGCTAAGTTCCTCCAGGTGTTCCCACATACTCAGTGGCTTGCCCAGAGTTTCTAATTGCGGTAACTCTTTCAACCTTAACTTTCGAACTCTTGCAAATTCTGAGTTGAAGAGAGAGTCGCATTGCTCAAATAACTCTACAAGCTTCGGACATAAGATGATATCAATTTCTTCCAGGTGTTTAGGTACAGAAAAAGCCCCACCACCTATAAAAAGACATGTTAAATTTGTACACGCATACACATCCAGTTGGCGTAATTTAGTAAATCTTAGACCGAGAAGATGACCAAAATCAGAAACACTCATTAAATTAAAAATCTTATAGAGGCGAAGAGACTCCAGATTTGGTAGAGGGTCAAACTGCCCGTTTCCTTCTTCCATTGGTTTGAAATAACAATGACATCCACTAATGTGTAATGATTTTAATCCATCAAAATTGTTGTTGTACCCAATCAACTTGCTGAGACCGTTGCAATTTTTCAAGTACAAAAGTGAAGCAAACTGCAACATGCCTGAGAGCTGTCCCCGAATGAAAATTTCACACTCGGAAACACCTATCATCCTAGTTGAAATGTTGAATGGCATTGGCGCTTCGCCAACTTCAATGTGAAATCTTTTCAATCTAGACATCCAGGTGTGGTCTCTATGTGAAACTGATGAGCTATCCAATTTGATAAAAAGACAAGTCAGCTTGCGTAGATATGAGAGCTCGTCAAGCGTTGGGTAGCTTCGGCCCCAAAGGTATTTGGTATCTAGCATATTTAACATTTCAATGCTAGACAATTTGAGAAGGATTCCTTCGCGAATGTTCTCCAAATCAGTTGCAGGCAGATATAATACCCTCAGATCTGTCAACTTGTCCATTCCTGGAGGGAGACGATGTAACCTTGTATTATCACAATCAAGCAATTGCAAATTGCGAAGATTACCAATAGGTGGTAATTCAGTCAAGTAGCAGCAGTTCTGCAGTACTAGAGCACGTAGTTGATATAAACTGTTGATGGAAATAGGCAGTTCTCTAATAGAAGTGTTACTCAGATTCAGAGCTCTTAAGGCTAGAAATGCCAAAAAATAATCATGGGAAATTCTCCGAAGCGGAATATTATCTTGCAAAAGTAAAGTTGTTGTCTCTGGGCATTCCAAGAAGCAATCAGGTAGACATTCAATTTTGTTACTAACGAAAGATATTCTCTTGACAGAAGCTTTCATTTTAATATGTGATATATCAGTCAATCCAATTCCAGCTTGAATAAGAGAATCATGCTCACCCCGAAAGGAATTAGCTATCCATATAGCAACATCACGAACCACATCATGCATCTTCACAGAATTCAACTTATGGGTTGCTAGTTCAAGCATCTTTACAGAATCCCACTCGTGGGCTTCTAGTAAGCAGGCATCTTTTAGACTCTCAATCGCTATGATTCCCCTGTTGTAGGCTTCTTCATATGTGCCATGTTCATGACCAAGGAGCCCCTCTGCCCACCAACAATGTATGAGATCAGCTGTTGAAATAGCCTCTGGATATAACGAGCAATACAAGAAACAACTTTGAATATCCTCAGAGTCTAAAGAATCAAAACTCCACTCGATGACCTTGTAAACCTTATCTTTTACATCTTTGTTACGAGGTTCGGACTTTCTAAGTGATTCTAAAGCATCATTCCATAGCTCGACCCTCTCCTTCCCTCTCATAGATGCTCCAATGACAGTGATTGCTAAAGGTAATCCATCGCACTCCATTGCAATTTCTTTTGCGAATGGTTGAATATGCTCCAGATTCGCAATATCTCCCACATTTTTGACAAACATGTGCCAAGATTCATCCTCATCCAATGCGTACACCTTTATTTCCTCGTCTGTTCTCATTTGCCTACAAACATCCAAAAATCGAGATGTTATAATTACCTTGCATCTTGGGTGATCTTCAGGTTGTGGCACACCTATATGATCCAAATTTATAGGTTCCCAAACATCATCAAGTATAAGAAGGAGCTTCATTCCTTCCTTGAGCCTTTGATGAATTCTGCTAGCAATGCTTTCTACACTTTCCTCGCTATCCGTCTGTAGTTTTAATCTGTTGGCAATTTGTGCTTGAACCTTTCTAACGTCCGTTGGCGGTTTGGGCACTGTAACCCATATCACAACATCAAAAGACAGTTGAGAGCTCGACGCAGCAATCTTTAGGAGTTCATTGTTCACATTCATCACCAAAGTCGTTTTGCCGACTCCTCCAACACCCCATACACCAATGGTGCATACCTAAAAGGATTCAAATACCCTAAAAAATTATTTATCCACAGAGTGAAAGATGCAGCAATGGTTATATAGAGGAAATTTAGCAAATTAGAGAAAGAAGGAGGTGTATGTTTTGATAATTCACTCATAATCTCTTGATCTCAACTTAATCTCCACTCACTACTTCCTATCGGCATTATTAATGTCTTTGTTGTATTTCCTTTATAATTATTTCATTACTTGAATACTTTATTTGGATGATTACAGTGAGGATGAGAAACTTTTAAGATAATTTAACATGAATATTTTATTTGTTTATTTTTGTAAGAAGAAGAAATATCTAAACATATAGGCTCAAAAGTGAAAATTCAAAATATCCAAAGCGAACTTAAAAATTCTGATCCAATCCGAGCTTATTTGAATTGAATTTGGATTGTCACTTATTTAATCGAAAAACCGAATATCTAAACTGTAATTTTCATACTCAATCCGAACTGCCCGAACGCCCAACCCTACCTAAACTTGTTCACAAGTGCGCCTATTGAAGACATGCTGCTGACATGTGTATCACACCTCTTTTTGAGAGAGTAAAAAGACTCAATTTATCGTTTTTAATAGTAGTACTCAATTTTCTATCTTTTTCCCTTCTTATCTGCCGCCACCACTCTACGCCGGGTTACTTCCCCTCTTTACTTTCCGGTGAGATCTTAGGGATTTGCTTTAGAAAATAATGGTAACGAGATATGAAAATCAATAGACACACTTGTGATTTGTCTAGAATTGTCAAATAAGTGTTCAATAGACACACTTGTGAATTTGTTCAAGTGTTCAATTGGAACAAAACTCATTACGTACAAGTGTCTGAATGAAAAATGCTAACAAATTTAAGGAGCTGCATATATAATCAACCAAACGATATCTAGCACTCGTTCATGTATATTTTCTGTTATAAAAGTGTGGAACCCCTATGCGTATTCTATTATAAAAGTAAAGAAAGCCTCTATGCAAAATGTTGATAGACTCTTTAACCTTTTAAAAATAAATTTTATATCAGAAATAATTGTTATTTAATTATTTCATTAACAGTTGGGACTTTAAATCCAACTAAAATTTGGCATATCAAATACTATTTTCTGAATTGTTCTGTGTAAGAATTTCTATTACCACTTATGAAATGTAAAATATAAAATAAATAATGTTGAGTAATTATGGTACAAGAAATAACTTAACATTTTCAAAACTACAAGAAGTCATTGTTGGAATCAATAGAAAAAAGAAAGAAAAATAATTAATGAAAACTCATTCTGAGTGCATTCTTTTTATCCTTATTTTGTTCGATTTTGTATTTTAATGAATTTGAATTTTAATATTATACCATAATCGATTTTGTTGTATTATTTTATTTCTTTCACCGCCTATGCTCCGAAATAAATTTATGCACCATAGAGTTTTGTCAACTTGAAAATATGATTTTATGAGTATGTTAAATTTGAAAATTAGTGGATTGGATTCTTTTACTAATTAGTTAATTCGGCGTTATAACTATTCATTCTCAACATTAAAAAAATAATTTATTTTTTTGATTAAAATTCTTAATATTAGCTCATCCTAAAATTGAATATTTAAATATAATTATAATTTTATCCAATAAGCCTACTTTCAAAGGAAAAAGAAAACCGATGAACAACTTCACCTTTAGATCTTAAATTAATTTCAAATATGTTAAATATTAGATTCCTATATAAGTCAAATAGGGAAAGATTTAATAAAAATATTTTAACTGATTTTGAAATCCTAAAATTTAGTTGTTTATTTTATAAATAAACTATTTTTCTTATTTTTATATATTAAAGATAAATATAAAACCTTTGATGAAAATTCATTAAAATAGAAAAGAGAGAAATATCTACATTTTAAATCTCTTATAAACTTGTTTCTCATCATTTTCTCTCGCACTCTCTTTTCTTTTATATGTATAATAACATTGTTGACCTGTCATGATCTTCACATTTGACCCAACGACAGTAAACTTTCTCGATATAAATATAATATTTGCTCGATAAATATTTTATTTCACTAAATAATATTTTTAGTTTTTTCACCTAGTAAAATATTCTCATATAACCGATAAAACTTTCTCAATAATATATACGCTATATGATAAAATATTTAACAGATAAAAGGTACATGTGAGGAACAAATGAGAGAAAAACTTCTGGTGTAAATTAAAAGAATTTTTTTCAATAAATATTAATTTCACCAAATAAAAGGAAAAGTAACTGCACTCTATATTTAGCTTAAATTTCAGAAAGTAACTCTTTAATTCGAACAATACCTTATTATCTTCTAATAGTTGTAAAATTTTGTTGAGATTTCTTGTTGCTGCTGACTGGCCTTCTATTGATGGTCCTGGGATGAACTCAGCTTTTTGGATCGTATAAATTTCTACCACCAAATTTGATCCAAAATTTTCTCCGATTTCTACAAGCGCACAAAGCTCATCTCGCCTGTTCAGTGCTTGAGTGAAGATTTCCGAGCGAAGGCTCCATTTTGGACAACATTTATAAGCAAAAATCTTAGCTTCCGCAATGCTTTCTTGCATGAATTCCCATTCATTCTCTAGCTTTTGAACATCTTGGAGCCATTTGAAAATATCTGGTTTTGGTTTATAGCCTTCGCTCTTAGCTCCTTCCACTTTCTCTTTGATATCATCTCTAAGCTTTGTTAGCTTCTCCATTTCCTTCCTAAGATTTTCAATATCTGATGAGAAATGGATGGTATTTACAATCTTAGGAAATATGAATTTAGACCCAAACTTTCCCACCTTAACAACAAAGCCAGATACAACATTAAAAATTATATCCATTGAACAATTCTTGAGGTAAAGAAAAAAAAAATGGTTCTGATCAGAATGCTAATTAATGATGCTCTCAAACATGATCAAATGAAGCCAAACTGTGTATTTCCTCATTTTAAATAGTTGTTGTGGAGCCTCTTCAATCTTGCTCGGATGGGAGAAGAATGATTCCTTTATACAACTTAAAACTATTGTTGGTCCCTACTAATGGCGAAGCCAGAATTGTTTTTAAGGGTGTTCAAATTTGAAAGAAGTAAAAAATATCCTTGATAAAGGGTGTTCAACATATGTTATATACCTTTAAAACTAATATTCTATCTATATACGAAGTGTAATTTTCTAACGAAGGGTGATCAATTGACCACCCTCACCCTTATCTGAGTGTAGCTTCGCCTCTGGTCCCTACTAGTAGTTGGGGAGAAGTACTTATAGCCTACAATCTGTTAGGTGTTTGTCATAATTTTCTTGCCATATTTGATTTTCCTATCTCTCGAACGAAAATGGCAATATAATTACCTTAATTGGGTTTTCCTTTTTGTAGAAGAAAATTATAATTCTCCTATATTTGGCTAGTCCTTTTTCTTGTAGGAAAAGATTTGGACTTCTATAAATTGAGGATTCTTCCTTCTCATTCAGTAGCATCCACAATGTAGCCATATGGGGCTTGAGAGTCGTGTTTAGGGGAAGAACTTTACAGGATAAGTGTTAGTGTGTCACTTGTATTTGCCTCTTCCTCGACATAACAAGTGGTATCAGAGCGAGGTTCAAGACAAGTTCATCTTGACAAGTTCAGTTCTAGCCGCAACATATTTGACGATAATCATGATTTTTGTTTGAGAAATTTGACCGGTGTGCAACGCACGTTGAGACAAACTTCTTGGTGGAGATTTGGAGATAAGATCTGTTGAAGGCTATGTGAAGAAGGTGGATCAAGTTTATTTTGTCAGAAAATTCAGGTCAAGGGGGAGAATTGTTAGGTGTTTGCCATAATTTTCTTACCATATTTGATTTTCCTATCTCTTGAAGGAAAAATGCAATATAATTACCTTAATTGGATTTTTCTTTTTGTAGTAGAAAATTATAATTCTCCTATATTTTGCTAGTCCTTTTTCTTGTAGGAAAAAGTGTGGACTTTTATAAATTGAGGATTCTTCCTTCTCATTCAGTAACATCCACAATATAGCCATATGGGGTTTGAGAATCGTGTTTAGGGGGAAAACTTTACGGGACAAGTGTTAGTGCGTCACTTGTGTTTGTCTCTTACTCGGCATAACACAATCAACTAAGGGTTAGGTGAAATAGATGAGATTCGTGTAATCCTCACTAGAAATTTTGGGTTCGAGCCCTAAACTCCCGGTGAAAAGCATTGTAAATGTCGGATGATTAAGCTCAAAAAAGAAGAATCATTTAACATGTGAAATTTTGCAAGGTAACTCTCTATTTTACTGCTCCACTTTCTTTCTTTATTTAAGGCAAAATTGCAGGAAGTCTTTTTAACAAATTTAAACAGTTGTTGTGGAGCCTCTTCATTCTTGTGCAGATGGGAGAAGAATGATTCCTCCTTTTATTTTATTAATAAAACTACTTTCGACAAACATTCTCTTTATTCTACTATTTAATTGACAAAGCAAACCTATAGGAAGGAAAAGAAGAAAAAGAAAGTCGACACCAAGAGAACTTTTACTGTTTTCCAATTCCTTTATTCTTAAGGTATGAGTGAAGCAAGGGCTTTCCAATTTTCAACTTTTAGACTATTTTTCTTGACACACGCCAACAAATAAAAGTAAAAATCATCCAATTCGGTTAGTTCCTAAAATAAAAAAATACTTTAAAATTTCAAAAAGATCGACCGATAAAATAATTAAAAAACCTTTTTTTTATCTCAGTACATGGCATAACTCCAGTTTAGTAAGGACATACCATTTGATAGAAAGATATACCAAGCAAGAATTAGGGTAGAAGTTAGCAATGTTTCGATCGTATCTAGCCATACTAATAATTTAGAATTATTTTCCTATTTTCTTATCTTTGGATTTTATTACTATATGTTGCTTCTCTTGTTTCGGTTATTTTATTATCTTGCTATTATTACTGCCTTTTTTTTTTATGGCTTTTCCACCTTCTATGATTGTGCTTTGATTGAGAAGAGGGTATATTGGAAAGGGAAAATTTTCACATAAAAATAATTGGGCTCCCTACTTTTCAATTTTATAGCCCATATTTCAGTTTACAAGCGGCTAGCCCAAAAATAATAGGCCCAAGTCCGAAAAAGGGCATTTTTTCATTTTTTGGGATTCGGAAGAGGGATTTTCTCTCTTTCAGCGGGATTCTCTCTCTTTCTTTCCATTCTTCTTCCCCAAATCAACAAAAACGCTATTTCACACGCAATGCAACTCCAAAAAAAACCTAAAAATTCTTCTTTATCAAGCTCGAAACAACAACAAATGATATAGAAGGTAAGGCAAAAGCAAGAGTGAAACTACGAGCTAAAAGCAGGCGTGCCTCTCTTATAAGAGACTATGATACCATCCCCCACTTTTGGCGCACTTGTTTGATGAGCTAAGCCTAAGCGCCATATAAGTCAAAAGCTAGCCTGAGACCTAAAAAAGCGAAACCCTAATATTCTTGCAGAATTTATAGCTGGACAATTAAAGAATAGAGTTTCCTTTCGAAAAACAATGAAAAAGGCTATTGAATTAACAGAACAAGCAGATACAAAAGGAATTCAAATACAAATTGCGGGGCGTATCGACGGAAAAGAAATTGCACGTGTCGAATGGATCAGAGAAGGTAGGGTTCCCCTACAAACGATTCGAGCGAAAATTGATTATTGCTCTTATACAGTTCGAACTATCTATGGAGTATTGGGCATCAAAATTTGGATATTTCTAGACGAGGAATAATTTTACTACTTGTCTTTCCCTTCTATCCAATGATTGAACAAAAAAAGACAAATTCAGGGTGCATGTGGAAGAGTGGCCAAGACAATGCCAAGAACACGTCAGGCCATGGAAGCACAATCTTGCGCTATGGAAGGTTCTAGAAGGTTCCGGAGTGATCTAGGAGTTGGTGGAAGCTCCATGGAAGCACAAAGGAGTGGTGGCATCTTAGAGGACTCTAGAGAGTCCTAGGAAGCTGCCTAGGTCGGCCAAAGGGGCTGCCATACAAGCTACAAGAAGCTAGCATTCTATAGAAGGTTCTAGAATGGCCTAGCGTGGCCTTGCCCTTGGGCAATAGGGGCTGCCCAATGCCCCACCGACTTAGTATAGCCTCTTTATTCGGGGACTTCAACGCAACGGGCCTTACAAGCTCATAAAATGGCAATTCTTCACGTTTTCCTCAGCCAGTGGGAATGAATTCTCTTACTTGATTTACATTGAAAGATATGTGTACCACACCGAACAAGCAATATGCCGATATGCTTGATGTACCAGCCAAGCCAGCTCGACCGTATACAGTAAAAGGGATTCGCCTTTGCCTCAGACAGAAGAACAACGGATTGAACAGGACAACCGGGAAGGGAAGCCTGACATAGTAGATATTGATTTGAACAAAGGAACTGAAACCGGTACCAGAAAGCAAGCAAGAGATGGAATTCAAAATGAAACAGATGACCAACCTACAATAAGAAAGACGAAAACGGAATTAGGAATTCCATTCTCTAAGACGAACTAAAGGAATGTCTCTAAGCCAGTTGTATAGATAAAGGCAAATGTGTAAATGATATTGAAGATGCATCCACAATTGATAGCATTGAGATTATGTCCGATTTATTGAAAGCACTGATTATGGTACGAAAAAGGGTCAAATATAACCCTGTACTATGAAAAAAGGTTTAAATATATCCTTTGTTATACTTTGGATCCAAATATGTCCCTATTGTTATACTATTGATTCAAATATACTCCTCTTCCATTAAGTTTGTACAAGCTGGATATCCAATCCTACGTGACAATGATATTTTATGAGGTGGTTGCCACATGGCATGCCAACTCAGCACCCTTTTACCCATTTTACCCCTCCTTATATTTTATTCCCTCTATTTAATTTTTGAGATACACCAATGAAAAGATAAAATCATTCAGGAACGACAAGAACCAGTCGTCTTCATTTTTCAAATGGGAAGTACTACAAAAATCACGACCCGAGTTCTCCCTCCGTGAACCGTTGTGTCGACACCTAGTCTATACAACTAGGTAAGCCTAACATTTGCGTAATAACAAAATGATAACATAATTTTAACAACTAACTGTAACATAACAACATAACTGAATACCATGCCGCTTGGCATGTACAATACCCAATTACTCAAAAATACACAATATGCCCAAAACCCGAAACATCATAAGTCACAAACTACAGAAAGAAAATAGTATCTCTATACTCCACAGTCTAACAAAAGAAAATACAGGAAGTGTTTGACACGGGGAAGAGTAGAAAGGGACTCCGAGGTCTGCGGACACAATAGATATACCTTGAAGTCTCTACAATTGGCTCGCCTCACTGATAATGCAGCTGATAATCAGTACCTGGATCTGCACACAAAAAACATGTGCAGGGAGGGACATGAGTATACCACAACGGTATCCAGTAAGTGCTAAGCCTAACCTTGGTCGAGTAGTGACGAGATCAGGTCAGGGACATACTGATATGTATATATATATATATATATATATAAGACAGAATAAATATATACATATATAAGACAGAATAAAATATCGCAATAAAGATAAATATGCAGAACAGGGGGATCAACCAGAATACCGTTCAGTATTCCCAAAGTAAATATGCAACTCAAACAACGGAAATAACAACTACAACAAGAAAACCTACAAATTCGACTAAGTACGAGTCATGGAAAAATAAAAATTTTATTAAACATACTGCACAGAGTTCAGATAAGCAATTAAGGCAAGTAAATAGGCTATTCTAAGCGAACATGATACTACACATGCTGATATAACTCAAATAAGAAGAAGAACATGTTATTACTCAGTGAAAATCGAGTTTTTATAATAATTAGCATGTGTACGTACTCGTCACCTCACGTACACGGTAGTCACATATAAAAATAGTACCAAATCCTAAGGGGAGTTCCCCCATACAAGGTTAGGCAAGCCACTTACCTTGAATCAAACTCAATCAATCGGTCACGATGCCTTTCCCACGAATATCCGGCTCCGAGTGGCCCAAATCTAGCCAAATCAATTACATAACGTAAATATAGCTACACGAAACTAATCCAGCTAATGAAATCAAAGCTAAAGCAAGAAATTAGAAAAATACCCAAAAAGCCTCCCCGGTCCCACGTTTGGAAATCGGATAAAAGTCACAAAATATGAACACCCATTCACTCACGAGTCCAACCATACCAAAATTAGCCAATTCCAATCACAACTCGACCTTCAATTCTTCAATCTGTGGTTTATGAAGTTTCTACAATTTTTCCTTATTTCCATCTCAAAGTACTAATTAAATAATGAAATCGGTGATATATTCATGTGTATTAACAAAATCTGAGTTAGAATCAGTTACCCCGTGTTGATACCCAATTTTTCCTCAAACTATTTTTAAATTTGCATATATACCTTCAAAATCACTTTTTATAATAATTGGTATTTTTCCATAATTGTCCATACTATTAATTTTTTTTAAAATTTATTGAGTACTTTATATCCAATAATTATTCATAAATTACATTACAAGTAATTTCAAAGTATTTTTTTAGCTCAATATATCATTTATAATCCTATTAGGATTTAACACAAATTAGCCAATTTGGCATTGTTTGGCTATAATTACAATAATTTTGTAATTATAGCCTAATTGTACACTTTACGCTATTTTAATTCAATAATCAGTAAATTTTATATTTTAAATATTAGTTAATTACCTTAGTTTCACCAATTTAGCTTTAATTTAATTTTATCTAATTATTATCTATTTTTATGAATTATTTAACTAATTTTGATGGGTATTTAACAATTAGTCATTCTTATTTAAATTATAACCTAATTAAACCTGGTCCAAATTAAATAACCCACCAGACCCCAAGCCCAATACCATACCACCCGGCCCAATCCCTCACTCAATCTGAACCTTTGATTAATTTCAATCAACGGTCTAGATCCCCCTTACCATAATTAAACCCTAAGACTATCCCCTCTTCCTCTCTCATTCTCTCTCAAACGGTCTCTCTATCTCCCTCTCTCTATCTCTGGTTCTATCTAGAACCTTCTCTTCTCCCCTCCTCTCCGATGGACCCTGTCCACCTTCTCCGGCCACCTCCCTCACCATAAACCATGGCCTCTCATCATCTCCTAGCCTCAGCTTCACCCCATGCTGGTTTGACACTACCCTGAGGTCCTCAAGTGATCCTGGAGTGGTTCAACTCCTACCCATGGTCCTTCATGCCATTTTTCGGCCACCTCTGGCCGTTCGAGTAAGATCTATGACTTTTCCGGCTAAAACCGGTAACATTTCAAGATTTTCTCATCTTCTTTGGGTTCTCTGAAACTCTAACTCTTAAGATTTTCCGATTTCTTTTAGATCTGTCTTAAATCTGTGTATATTATGAGCTTTTGCTATTTTCCTCAAAGATTTTTTCCGATTTTTCTAAAGTAACTCTTCGTCTTTAAGACTAGGGTTTCTTAACCCCTTTCTAAAATGACTTCTCCTCTGATTTTCAGTATTATCATATGATTTTTGCTATGTTTAAACGGTTTATTTAAGTTTTTCTTTTACCTGATTCATCATGTTGAAAACCCTAATTATTTTGGTTTTATCCGGGGTTCTGGAACTATCTTTGCTTATCTGATTTGTATGTATACCTATTTTTCATGCATATGTTTTGTGCTTCTATGATTTTCTACCTCCTCGTGCTCATTTGGGTTTCTGATTTTGCTTCTCCCGCCTATATCGTGTTTACTTTGTTCGTTGACGGAAATTTGTGGTGATTTCTTCTAATTAGTACTATTTTAGTTAAATCCCTGATCTTTTGGGATTGATACCTTTTACTGATTTCCTATGATCGATACCTTTTACTGATTTCTTGTGATTGATACCTTTTACTGATTTCCTATGATTGATACCCTTACTGATTTCCGACCTTTAAATCATTCTCTTACCTTATTACGTGATTGACTATGGTGTTGATTTATTCTTATGCTATTTCTTTAATTAGAACCTTATGAACTTAGCCCTAATTGTTTACCCTATACCTGCTGTATTTGAAGTGAGTCCTTATTGGCCGTACATTGATTTCTTTCCTTATTTTGTTACTTAACTCCTTAATTAAAGGGAAGTACTTACATTGACTTGATTCTAATTAGTACATAGTTCCATAATTGTTGTTGAGCTATGATTCTTACCTTATTTTCTACATAGCTTGCAAACTATTATATATACTCTCTTCTCTTTTCATTACACACGGAACACAGTAGTTAAAAACCCTCGCTCACACAAAAAGAAAACATTCTTCTGCTACTCTTTTCTCTGGTTATTTGCTATTGTTATAAGTCAGCCGGCTGCAAGCCAAGGCTGATTACTCCACTCTCTTAACCCCCCTTACTTTATTTTTACTTCTTTACTGGTATGTTCTAATTTCAATTCAAGTTTCAAAACAATGTGTTTCTTTTACTGCTTCATTTCATCTTGTTTCTCCCAGATCCCACTTGTGGGATTACACTGGGTTGTTGTTGTTGTTGTTGTTGTTGTTGTTATTGTTGTTGTTGTTGTTGTTGTTGTTGTTGTTGTTGTTTTTGTTGTTGTTGTTGTTGTTGTTGTTGTTGTTGTTGTTGTTGTTGTTGTTGTTGTTGTTGTTGTTGTTGTTGTTGTTGTTGTTGTTGTTGTTGTTGTTGTTGTTGTTGTTGTTGTTGTTGTTGTTGTTGTTGTTGTTGTTGTTGTTGTTGTTGTTGTTGTTGTTGTTGTTGTTGTTGTTGTTGTTGTTGTTGTTGTTGTTGTTGTATTTCATCTTGTTTCTAGTATGTTTTCACTTATGGTTCTGTTGATTCAACTTGTAATTGATATGTTTACTTCATCAACATGCTTCTGAATGTGACTCATCATGTTTATAAAATTATTCCCCTTCCTAATATACCCCAATGTGGCCCTTCTTTACTTATGTTTACTTTGATTTCTAGCATGAACCTCTCTGTGCAAAAAAATAGTTGGCTATCCTCAAGTTACATGATTCTGTGTTCTCTAACTCTTTAGTATATTGCTGATTCTATACTTGAGCACTCCTGCAACTATGTGTTTACTTATGTAACCTATATGTCCCCAAACCCCACTAACCCTGTCGGTGACTGCTGAACCTGCCTTGGTCCTATGTGTCCTACGTTCCCCTTCCCTCTCTTTTCAAAACTGCCCTATTGAACAACTCCTCCCTGTTGTTTTACAAAATTATTTCAAACAAGTCTTTTAAGCTTTTTTCCTGCTTAAATCTTTTCAACACTATGACAAGCACTCTCACTCTACTCCTAGACCACTAATTTCTATCCCTTTTGTGTGAGCCTTGCCTTAGGACCCTTGAGCTCCCTCTAAACTTGGACACATAAAAGCTGGCCTTTTCACACTGCACTTACTCTGTCTTGGCTATGAAATCTGGGTGTGAGCACTGCTCGCGATCCCTTGAGGTCCTTAGGGAACTCTGACACACCCGGATATGAGAAAGGCTATGAAACAATCTTGGCATTTGAGGTGTTGGAGTTAGATTTATTACATAACTCAGAGAGGAAGTCCTAATCAGGTGCTGAAAATCTGGGCCTGTTTTCAGGCTCTCTATAGTGTAACTTTTTATTTTTTTTTTCTATTTATGTAATTCATTTCAATATTTGTCTGCAATAATCTATTGTAAACAAGTATTGGGGCTGTCTAGTGAAAATGAGAGGGTAATTATATATGCTATCAACATCAATGGGTAGAAACCATGTCTTAGGTTTACATTTCCTATATGTGCATTAGAATCCATATGTAAGATCAACCCATTCAAAGCATGTCATGCATTAGATACCATGTTCTTAGGTTTACTGTTTCAGCATCTCATTTGGCATCACTTTACCACTTAGAAATCTTGCTTTAGGTTAAATAACAGTATTAACATAAGATTGTTGCTCCTACACGTCTTGAAGTCATGCTGTAACTCTTTGGGCATTTAGAAATAATACTTTAGGAATTCTGCAATCATTCTGCTTTTTCATATGTACACGTTAGATACCCTGTTTTAGGATCTTGTTCACACTCGTTCAGTCATACCTAGTTAAACTACTAATGCATGGAAAATGACATAAAACAATCTCATGTTTGATTATCCTGTTTAAGTGAAACTGGCCACAATCCCTGAATGTCTTTACAACATCTACAACAACATGCTTTAGGTAAAATAACTGCCAAACTGTTTTAATAATTTTGGTAACTGTTGCATATTATTTTACGCTTAGGCAAGTCTTAGGTAATCAACATTATAATAAAACCAGAATCGTCTTTGTGATTAATGTTTAACTGTCAGCATTTTAAAATCAGTAGGCAAGTTTGATTAGGACTTCTTCTCTAAGTCATGTTATAAATCTGACTCTGCTATTATCACTTAGATACCATGCTTAGGATTTGAATTTAGACCTTAATTATGTATGAGTCATGTTGATTATGTGTACTGTGTGTGGAGGTATATCTGAGCCTTTCATTTGTCTTCCATGCTCCCTTTAATTGAAGTCCTACTTGTTTCTTATATGTCGCTTTAGTATTTTACCTTTAAACTTGAGGGTCTGCCTAGAACCCCCTTTTATAGGATATGAGTCCTAAATTCCTTTGGGACTGATAGGAATGGATGGGTAACAACATACAATAGGGATCGAGACCAACCCTCGCTTTAATTACCTTCACATGGCGGGAAAGAGTATATATGGATATGATGACCTGTGCGTTAAGACCACGTGTAGCCCCTCTTTGGGCAGTGTCATACCCGGTATTGCATTGATGTAAACCATATTATAAACAAACCTAGGACACCCCCTTTACACTCACAAACATGCTTAGATTGTCATTCTTTTCTTTTAAAATCTTGCTTTTCATTAATTGTTTTTTTTCAAATATCTGTGAATTTAAACTTATATCCCCTACTATTTGAATCATACTTGTTTATTTGCTAGTTGTACAAATTCACAAAATTATTTGGCCGGAAACCACACTAATAGATCCTAAGGGGTGCCTAACCCGTAGGATAATTTAAAGCCCTTACCCTGTCTCTGGTTACAAAACATAGTTATAAATGAACCCTATAGGTGCCCTAACACACCTTAAATCGTTAGATAACGACTCTTCAAAAAATGCAAACCCCCTTTCCAAAAGGAAGGAGTTGTCCCAACCAAAAAATATCATAAACCCGATTTCGCGAGAAAAAGGGGGCGCGACAGCATGACAACTCTGCTGGGGATTTTTAGGCTTTTACCATTTCATACCATTTTTGTGAATTTGTACCCTCCCTATGTGTAATTATTTGTTTAATTCCTTTAAGCACTTAATTTCTTCTTCAAAAGCAAAACTGACATATTTTTCTTATTTCCTTCTTTTATAACTGCTTTAAATTATAAAACTGATGCATTTATCGCTTTCTTAGCATGCAAATACATGTCAACATGCTTTTAATTATTGCATAATCATGCTGAAACATCATACTCCACTCGTGCCAAACAAATACTATAGCAACGCTTAATGAGTGGTTGCGCCCTTCCTATATCATTACCCCCTAAATTCGGAAAGGCTTATTTGCGGTAAAACTAGTCGATCAGTGGTGCAGTCAATAGTTCCGTGCCTTCCCCCTTGAGTTTCCCGCTCAAGGGTACCAGTCTAAAACCCCATAGAAACCTTACTCTGTTTAAATTACACATGCATCATGGTCAAACCTAGCCGGGTCAGTTATGTTGTCCATATAATGATCTTTTAAGATAGCCTTGTCTAAAAGGTCACTGGGTTTTCCTAAACCCAAACGAATATCATCACGTTCTGTGTATTTATTTGGAGAACTAAATGCTTCATGCTAATTGTTGATATTAAATAGTCGAGTCTAGTGGGGGTAAGGGCCTAACCTTGTTTGCCTTGCAGAAATATGAGGCACGAAGTCCCCAGATTTGGCATGGTCACCAATATCCACCCAAGATTGCTAAGTTGGTGGGAAGATTTACATTCTAGTGACAAAACCCTCGTCAGAAAATATCTGGGTAATCTACCATCCCTCCTAGAGATTCAGCCTAACAACATGATAATAGAAGTTTCTAGCTTATTTTGGGATTGTGAAAGGGCCGTGTTCCACTTTGGGGACATCGAAATGACACCTTTGCTAGAGGAGATAGGAGGACTGACCGGTCTAGTGTAGGAAACCCCGGGTTTGCTAATGCCTGAGAACCGCACAGGCAGAGGTTTTCTAAATGATGGGTTTGAAGAAGAATGCAGAATTGGTATGCCTAAAGGAGTTGTACATCCCTTTTGACTACCTGTATGAAAGGTACGATCACAACAAATCATACCGTACCTACCATGACGAGTTTGACATCATGTCCTTGGGACATATCCATCGTAGGGTATTCGTCTTCACATTTTGCTTCCTGGGTCTGATCGTGTTTCCAATGAAGAAAGGGAGAATACATACTAGGCTGGCTATGGTAACCAAGACCCTAATGGAGGGGATTGGTGGGCAAACATTCAGCATTGTACCCATGATCATTGCAAACATATTCCAAGCCTTAGAGAAGTGTCAACGAGGAGCGAGACACTTCGAAGGATGCAATCTACTACTTCAACTTTAGCTCATGGAACATCTCCAGAAGGGCGAATACCGACAAGAAATTTAGTGAAGGGCCTGGGATGATCACATCGCTTTCCACTATCCAAAGCGAATGAAGTACATTCCTAACATGTTTGCTCAGCCTGAGAATGCCAAAGAATGGGTTGAGCTCTTTGATAATCTAACTGAAGAACAGGTTCAATGGATATTTGAGTGGTTTCCGATAGAGGAGTTCATCGCCCGGTCCAGAGATGCTCCTTTCCTGATATTGATTGGTCCAAGAGGAACATACCCTTATGTCCCTCTTTGGGTTATGAGGCAAGCAGGAAGGAAGCAAGTCATACCCAGGGTCGACAAGATGAGCCATCTTCGAGCTGACTTCCAAAATGATGATAGTCACCACAAGTGCCAAGCCCAGCACATGTGGCACTACAAGATCGTAATGGAGAAAGACACTATCGAGCCAGACAGATATCATGCCGGTTGTACCCCTTTCTATTCTGGTTGGTTGGAAGATAATTGGGATGGTCTGGGCCAGCCAGGTTTCGTTTGAGGTCATAGAATTATAGATGAGAAGGCTGAGACACAAGTCAAATACAACCAGCTACGTAAAAGGATTCGTGAATGCGAGAGAGAACACCGCAAGATACAAGTGTCCAACAAGAAGTTGATTGAGGAATGGAAAGACATGGCTATCAGTGACAACAAAAGGCTAGGATACTTGGAGCGGGGCATAGTAGAATTAGAGGGAAAATTTCTCAAAAGGGTTGAAGACTGTCAAAAGGCTGAAGGGACCGAAGGTGGACATCTAGCCAGAGCATACGTGTTGCTGGGACTTCGTGAATTGGGGAAGCTGTTCGACAGAGCCAAGGATGTCGAATCTGGGGAAGGTCCTTCTAGGACCAAATAGATAGGAGTTTACATTTTCGCTTTATGAATGTAATAAGGCCAATGGCCATTAGTGACTTTTATTTCTTGCTTATTTAGTGTCGTCTTGGAATTCGCCTATCTTTATCAATAAAATGAGGCATTCAGCATTAAAAGTTCTCCAAGTCTATTTGTTGCTAGGCCTACCTCGGGCACAAAGAGGTTCCCAAATTAGGACACACTTTACATTCCTGCACTATATGTTTAAATATTCCAATACTTTTTATAATCCTCACTAACTTGATTACCTTTTGTTTTTGTTTTGTTTTTTTTATTTTATTCCCTTCCCAAAGGTTAGTTCTTGCACTCTAGCATCATCATCTTATTTCACAAGATCCAGGGGCCCTCCACCCACTCCTCTTCTTAGTCCCTATAAAGGCAAGAATAAAATGGAAGATTTAAACAACATCAGGAAGGAGAACACGACTGAACGGGTAGAGGCCACTGATGTCCAGGGTATTCGGGTTCCTAACGAGAATGTGTCACAACTTGAACAAAAACTATTGAAATTCCAGGAAGAGCTCGATCAGGTTAGAAATCTTGCAAACCTGTCATTTTCCCTCAACTTCCCCAATGCTCAAAACCCTACACCTCCTCAAAATGTCCCAAAACAGCAGAATCATCCCGCGCCTCACCATCATGCTGCTCCACCAAAGAACCAATGTAACATCTGCCATACCCTACACAACACTCCACCACTCATCCCAGAAACTCAGAACTTCACAACTGACCATTTCCACACTTGTACACCAGGTCACCATAACAATCTTATCTACGTGGAGACCATGCCACACCCCACCTAAGTTGTCTCATGCACACCTGAGTCCGATGAAAAGGATATGCTTATCAGGAACTTGGCCAAGGAACTTAAGAAACTGACCAACCGAATTTAGGGCATTGAGGGAAGCAAAGGAATCGAGGGGCTGAACTACAAAGACCTTTGCATACAACCTGATGTCGAACTGCCCGAGGGGTACAAACCTCCTAAGTTCAAAATATTTGATGGTATGGGTGATCCAAGGGTCCATCTGATGACATATTGCCACAAACTGGTTGGAGTATGAAAGGATAAAGGATCCGCATAAAGTTGTTCATGAGGAGTTTGAAGGGAGATGCATTATCTTGGTACATTAGCCAAGATCCTAGGCATGGCATCTGACTTTATGGACAGATTCAGGTTTAATATAGAGAACGCACTAGACGTGTTCTATATCCAGAATTTGAAGAAGAAGCCCACGGAGACGTTTCACGAGTATTATACTCGCTGGAGGTCCGAAGTTGATAAGGACAGACCCGCCTTATTTGAGGAGCAAATGAACAAGTTCTTTGTCCGAGCTTAGGACCCGCAATACTATGAACGACTGATGATGATTGAGAACCACAAGTTCTCCGACATTATCAAATTAGGTGAAATAATTGAAGAAGGTATTAAAAGTGGTATGGTTACAAATTTCAAAGCCTTGCAAGCCACGAATAAGGCTTTATATTCCGGTGGTGTGTCCAAGAAAAGGGACGTAGGGGCCGTGATGGTTGCACAAAGGACCAAGTCTCCCCTTAAATACCAAGCTTACCCAACACCTCCACTCACATACCAGCTAACCCCAAATTACCAAGCACCCTTATACCAAGCTCCGCCACCAACTTATCAGTCATCTCCACCTCATCCATATCAACCTACTTCACCCAGATACTTCCAACCCAATCACGTCTACCAAACTTATAATACTCAACCATCCCATTATCAATCACCCCCTGCACGCCAAAATTTCTCTAGACCCCGACCTAATTTTAATCGTAGACCTCTAAAACAAAATACAACCATCGCTGAACCCATCAACCAGCTATATGAGAGGCTCAAAGATGCTGGTTATATCATCCTCGTCCTTGCTGCAACCCTTGAGAATCCTTCTCAATGGGTTAACCCAAACAAGTCCTGTGCATACCACTCCGGCATGAAAGGGCACACCACCGATGAATGTCGCTCCTTGAAAGACAAGATACTGTCTCTGATTGACAACAAGACCATTATGGCAAAGGAACCTGCTCTAAACGTCCGTAATAACCCTCTGCCAGACTATCAGGGTGGAGGTATCCACATGATTGAAGTAGAAGATGACTAGGATCCCGAGGGATCAATTGGGTTGATCGCAGAAGGTGATGACCCAAAAAAAACAATTACTCTCAATCCCATCATAGTTCAGATCCAACCGTCTGAGGACGCTGAGGTAAATATATCTATACCTCTTGAGTTTGAAGCAGCGCCATCTGCAAAAGCACTCACACCAATTGAGGTTGAATTTGTGTCTCCGGCAAATGCACCCGTACCATTTAAGGTTGCAGTCTTGCCACCCGAGGCACATGTTCCATTCGAAGTGAGGATAGCCGTACCGATCCCAATGGTGATGTCTACCATGCTACAATTCTATAACAATGCTATACCCTAGGACTATACCATCGAGGCGAGAAGGAAGGGCAAGGTCAGGATTGAAGAAACTGTCACAACACAGGGTCTGATAAGAACTGGTAGAGTCTATACCCCTAAACATCTGGCTGAATCAAGCACGCAGGCCTCCAATCGGCCGCCCCTAATTGAGACAGGTCTGGACGACCATTGGAGGAAAATAAAGGCCAATGCGGTTCTCAGGCATTAGCAAACTCGGGGTTTCCCACACTAGACCGGTCAGTCCTCCTATCTCCTATAGCAAAGATGTCATTTCGATGTCCCCAAAGCGGAACACGACCCTTTCACAATCCCAAAATAAGAATTTCTATTACTTGTCTTGATGAACCAATGACTGTGACATGCAATGAGATAACGCAACAAACAGACATGGATTCAGAAGAAGATGACATACCTGACGAGATTGTCAAAGAAGTTGAGAACTTTGAGAACAGACCTAAGTCCAATCTGGACGAGACCGAGATTTTCAAACATGGGAGATGAAGAAAATATCAAGGAAATGCGAATCAACATTCACCTATCACCATTAGGGAAGAAAGAATACACAAAATTTCTAAAGAAGTATGGGGACATATTCACCTAGTCGTATGATGACATGACTGGTCTGAGTACGTCTATTGTGGCTCACAAACTGCCAACCGATCCAATGTGTCCACCGGTAAAGCAAAAGCTCAGAAAGTTCAAGCCTGATATGAGTTTGAAAATCAAGGAAGAAGTCACCAAGCAGATCAACGCTAAGGTTCTCAGGGTAGTAGAATACCCGACATGGTTAGCCAACATTGTGCTAGTACCAAAGAAGGATGGGAAGGTCAGAGTTTGTGTCGACTACAGGGATCTCAACCGGGCCAGTCCAAAAGACGACTTCCCTTTGCCAAATATACATATCCTGATTGACAATTGCGCCAAGCATGAACTAAAATCATTCATAGATTTCTTCGCTGGTTATCATCAGATTTGGATAGATGAGGAAGATGCTGAGAAAATGGCTTTCATTATGCAGTGGGGAGTGTAATGTTACAAGATGATGCCATTCGGCCTGAAGAATGCAAGGGCCGCCTATATGAGGGTCATGACTACCATTTTCCATGATATGATACACAAGGAGATATAGGTATGTGTGGACGTTGTTATTATCAAATCCAACAAGGCCACTGACCATATAGAAGATTTGAGGAAGTTCTTCAATAGACTGCGGAGATACAACCTGAAACTAAACCCTGCAAAGTGCGTATTTGGGGTTCCTGCTGGGAAATTACTTGGGTTTATTGTGAGCCACCGAGGAAATTGGATCCATCAAAAGTCAAAACCATTCAAGAGCTATCACCGCCAAGGAACAATAAGGATATGATGAGTTTCTTAGGAAGGCTTAACTACATCAGCCGATTCATAGCACAATCTACAATTATCTGTGAGCCAATTTCTAAGATGTTAAAGAAGGACGCCGCCACCAAATGGACCGATGGCTGCCAAAAGTCCTTCGACAAAATCAAGGAGTACCTGTCAACACCACCAGTCTTAGTCCCACCTGAGCCAGGTAGACCCTTATTACTCTACCTTGTAATGTTATATGGAGCTTTCGGCTGCATTCTAGGGTAGCATGATGAAACAGGGAGGAAGGAATAAGCCATTTATTATCTCAGTAAGAAGTTCACCTCGTACGAGGCCCCGTATTCTCTATTAGAATGCACCTATTGTGCTTTGAATTGGGGTAGCTCAGAAGTTGAGACATTACTTATGTGCCTATACTACATATATCATATCGAAAATGGATCCCTTGAAGTACATCTTTCAGAAGCCATGCCCACCGGAAAGCTAGCCAAGTGGCAAATCCTATTGAGTGAGTTCGACATTGTTTACGTAACTCAGAAAGCGGTCAAGGGACATGCACTGACAGACCACCTTGCTAAAAACTGCGTGGATGGAGGATATGAATCCTTGAGAACGTATTTTCCTGATGAAGAGGTATCATTCATAGGAGAAGACATTGCAGAATCCTATGACGGTTGGTGGATGTTCTTCTATGGAGAATCAAACTTCAAAGGAGTTGGCATAGGAGCAGTCATAATATCAGAAACCGGTCAGCATTATCCGATGTCTGCCAAACTCAGGTTCCCCTGCACCAACAATATAGTTGAGTATGAAGCCCGCATCTTAGGAATCAAAATGGCCATTGACATGAACGTTCAAGAGCTGCTAGTGATTGGAGATTCAGACTTTCTTATACATCAGGTACGAGGAGAATGGACGATCAAGAACTCCAAGATACTCTTGTATCTACATCATGTACAGGAATTGAGAAAGTGGTTCACGAAGACGGAATTCCAGCATGTTCCCAGAATACAGAATGAATTCACTGATGCATTAGCTACCGTATCATCTATGATATAGAATCCCAACAAGAATTTCATTGATCCCATTCCGGTGAAAATCCATAATCATCTAGCTTACTGTTCCCATGTTGAAGAGGAAGTAGACGAAAAGCCTTGGTCTCATAATATCAAGGAATATTTAACAAAAGGAGAGTACCCAGAGCTTGCAAATCCTACTTAGAAGCGCACACTTCGGAGATTATCCAACAACTTCTTTCACAGTGGAGAAATACTGTATAGGAGGACTCCCGATTTAGGATTATTAAGATGTGTCGATGCAAAGGAAGCATCCAGGCTACTAGAGGAAATTCATGCTGGGACCTGCGGTCCACATATGAACGGTTTTGTCTTGGCAAAGAAAATACTCCGAGCTGGTTACTTTTGGATGACTATGGAAACAGACTGCATCCAGTATGTCCGAAAATGCCACCGCTGTCAGATACATGCAGGCACGATAAAGGTACCTCCAAGCAAGCTTAACACAACAAGCTCACCGTGGCCATTCACTGCCTGGGGAATGGACGTTATTGGACCAATCAAGCCTGCTGCTTCCAACGAACATAGGTTTGTCCTAGTAGCCATCGACTATTTCACCAAATGGGTCAAAGCAACATCTTACAAAGTAGTGACTAAGAAAGTCATGACAGACTTTGTCCACGACCGCATTGTTTGTCAATTCGAAATTCCAGAGTCAATCATTTCTGATAATGGTTCCAACCTCAAAAACGACTTGATGAAAGCTATGTGCAAAACTTTCAAGATCAAGCACAAGAATTCCACAGCCTACAGACCTCAAATGAATGGAGCTGTAGAAGCCGCCAACAAGAATATCAAGAAGATATTGAGGAAAATGATAAAGAATCACAGACAGTGCCACGAGAAGTTATCATTTGCTCTTCTAGGGTATCATACCACAATCCGCACATCAACTGGGGCAACCCCTATATGCTGGTTTACGGTACAGAGGCTGTCATTCCCACTGAGGTAGAAATTCCTTCCATAAGGATCATACAAGAATCTGAGCTCAATGATGCAAAGTGGGTAAAAGGTTGTTATGGGCAACTAGCCCTTATAGACAGAAAGAGAATGAATGCAGTCTGCCATGGTCAACTCTATCAGAATAGAATGTCCAGAGCCTTCAACAAAAGAGTCAAGCCAAGACAATTCACACCGGGGCAGCTGGTGTTAAAGAAATTTTTTTGCATCAAGATGAAGCCAAAAGGAAGTTCTCTCTCAACTGGTAGGGTCAATACATGGTTCACCGTGGTTTGACAGGAGGAGCCCTCATACTTGGAGAAATGGACGGGGAAGTCTGGCCAAAGCCGATCAATTTAGATGCAGTCAAGCGTTACTATATGTAATCTTTATGCTTTCCTTATATGATGTAAATTGAACTATGCCTGACTTGATTCCCATTTAAGAGGGTATATGTAGGCAGCCCTATTAGTTCGGTCATAATGCAATAAAATTTCATTTCCCCCGCAATTGGAAACTGGGGCAGAATTTTGAGGAGGACCCTCAAAATTCCGAAGTAATTTTAGCTGATCGCCATACGAGCAACAGTCAGAAACGTCAACCCATCAAACTGGGGTAGAATTTTGAGGAGGACCCTCAAAATTCCGTAGCAGGTGAGGTCGCAATGTCCTGAACTACGACACAGTTGTTGGTTCTTCTAAAAGCTATTTTTAATTTATGTTATACTTTTACAAATCATGCATGTTATTATTGAAACTGCTTGTTTAGCAGTGCTACCCCAATAGTACAAACGGTATCACCAGATCAAAGACGAACGAGTTAAGTAAAAGCCAGCGGGGATACGAATTAACCTCCTCCCTTACAAAACTCACAATTTTTCTTTGGATGCAGGCACTAGGATTGTGAAATCATTAGACATACTGTATGCCCACGGGACAAACATTGTTCAAAATATGATTCTCAGAATCGTTGCACTTACCAACATTTGCTATCAGCACACACCAATGATATTCCGTATGTCACAATGTTCCCAGTAATCACAACGCCGCAATCTGGTATCAGCTAAGAAAACTCTATTGTCATTTGTTATCTTATTTATTGTATAAGGCAACCATTTTGCCTTCCGAGGTTAAGCTCTACCTCCATCTGCATCTGCATTGCATAAGGTTACTATTCTGCCTTCCAATCTGCATAAGGCTACCATTCTGCCTTTCGAGGTTAAGCTCTACCTCCATCTGCATTAGCATTGCATAAGGCTACTATTCTGCCTTCCAATCTGCATAAGGCTACCATTCTGCCTTCCGAGGTTAAGATCTACCTCCATCTACATATGCATTGCATAAGGCTACTATTCTGCCTTCCAATCTGCATAAGGCTACCATTCTGCCTTTCGAGGTTAAGTTCTGCCTCTATCTACATCTGCATTGCATAAGGCTACTGTTCTGCCTTCCAATCTACATAAGGCTACCATTCTGCCTTCTGAGGTTAAGCTCTACCTCCACCTGCATTTGCATTGCATAAGGCTACTATTCTTCCTTCCAATCTACATAAGGATACCATTCTACCTTCCGAGGCTAAGTTTTGCCTCTAATTTTCTTCGAAACTAAAGTGCTATCCCAAACACTATTTATCTCACTTCTCTTACGGCTAATCTCCGCCCTACGGCTAATCTCCGCCCTTCAATTCGCAAACTGGGCTCTGTCTTGTCCGCATCATACTACTGCATCCTTCATGGGCTGAAATATTGCCAACTCATCCAAAGGCATCATCGTTCGGAGGCACCATCTTCATAGCCCGAGAACACCATGTCATGGCCTGAGGATCTCTTTCAATCTTTTGCATATCATTATTCAAAGGCGTCATGGTTCAGAGGCACCATCCTCATAGCCCGAGAATAGCATTTCATGGCCTGCGAATCCCGAATCAAACAACCTATGGCCCAGTGCATCATGATTTGAGGACACCATTCCTAACCGTCCAAAGACAACATTCATGGTCAGACAAGAATTTGCATCATGTTTAAATTTATGCACAGTATACGCTTGTGTTGCTTCTATTTGCAGGTAAGACGGTGAGCAAGGGCTATCCCAGCAGGAACGATCCTGCACAAGTTCCCTTAAGTCATATCAAACCTAACTATTCCCGTAAACCGTTCACTCACCCAACCCTAGATGTTGCTTCCATTCTTGAAATGGCTTTACCGGTATACTCCGCCGATGGATCCTGAACTACATACGACCTGATTCCTATAAAACCAGGGATGTGTAGGCAACTCAGAAACCAGGGTGCGGCCTAAATCTTTTCAAACCGTTTCGCTCGGTCAAAGTTGGCCATCATATCTTTACCCGACAACTCTTTCATCCTTCCCGGGTAAAGAGGGACAGCTGTTGATATCCAATTTTTCCTCAAACTATTTTTAAATTTGCATATATACCTTCAAAATCACTTTTTATAATAATTGGTATTTTTCCATAATTTTCCATACTATTAATTTATTTAGTACTTTATATCCAATAATTATTCATAAATTACATTACAAATAATTTCAAAGTATGTATTAGCTCAATATAGCATTTTTAATCCTATTAGGATTTAATTATTTCACAAATTAGCCAATTTGGCATTGTTTGGCTATAATTACAATAATTTTGTAATTATAGCCTAATTGTACACTTTACGCTATTTTAATTCAATAATCAGTCATTTTATATTTTAAATATTAGTTATTTATAATTTTACCTATTTTGCTTTAATTTCATTTTATCTAATTATTAGCTATTTTTATTAATTATTTATCTAATTTTGATGGGTATTTAACAATTAGGCATTCTTATTTAAATTATAACCTAATTAAACCTGGTCCAAATTAAATAACCCACGAGACCCCAAGCCCAATACCATACTACCCGGCCCAATCCCTCACTCAATCTGAACTGTTGATTAATTTCAATCAACGGTCCGGATCCCCCTTACCAGAATTAAACCCTAAGACTATCCCTTCTTCCTCTTTGATTCTCTCTCAACCGGTTTGTCTATCTCCATCTCTCTATCTCTAGTTCTCTCTAGAACCTTCTCTTCTCTCCTCCTCGCTGATAGACCCTGTCCACCTTCTCCGGTCACCTCCTTCACCGGAAACCATGGCCTCTCATCATCTCCTGGCTTCCGCTTCACCCCACGTCGTTTTGACACTACCTTGAGGTCCTTAGGTGAACCTAGAGCGATTCAACTCCTACCCATGGTCCTTCATGCCATTTTTTGGCCACCTCCAGCCATTCGAGTAAGATCTATAATTTTTTCAGCTAAAATTAGTAACATTTTAAGGTCTTCTCATCTTCTATGGGTTCTCTAAAACCCTAACTCTTAAGGTTTTCCGTTTTCTTTTAGATCTATGTATATTATGAGCTTTTATTGTTTTCCTCAAAGGTTTTTTCCGATTTTTCTAAAGTAACTCTTCGCCTTCAAGATTAGGGTTTCTTAACCCCCTTTTAAAATGACTTCTCCTCCGATTTTTAGTATTATCATATGATTTTTGCTATGTTTAAACGGTTTATTTAGGTTTTTCTTTTACCTGATTCATCATGTTGAAAACCCTAATTATTTTGGTTTTATCAGGGGTTCTGGAACTGTCTTTGCTTATCTGATTTGTATGTATACCTGTTTCTCATACATATGTTCTGAGCTTGTATGATTTTCTACCTCCCTGTGCTCATTTGGGTTTCTGATTTTGCTTATCCTGCCTATATCATGTTTACTTTGTTCGTTGATGGAAATTTGTGGTGATTTCTTCTAATTAGTACTATTTTAGTTAAATCCCTAATCTCCTGGGATTGATACCTTTTACTGATTTCTTGTGATTGATACCTTTTACTGATTTCCTGTGATTGATACCCTTGCTGATTTCCGACCTTTAAATCATTCTCTTGCCTTATTACATGATTGACTATGCTGTTGATTGATTTTTATGCTATTTCCTTAATTAGAACCTTATGAACTTAGCCCTAATTGTTTACTCTATACCTGCTGTATTTGAAGTTTGTCCTTATTGGTCGTATATTGATTTCTTTCCTTATTTTGTTACTTAACTCCTTAATTAAAAGGAAGTACTTACACTGACTTGATTTGAATTAGTACATAGTTCCATAATTGTTACTGAACTATGATTCTTGCCTTATTTTCTACCTAGCTTTCAAACTATTATATATACTCTCTTCTCTTTTCATTACACACGGAACACAATAGTTAAAAACCCTCTCTCATACAAAAAGAAAACATTCTTCTACTCTCTCTTTTCTCTGGTTATTTACTATTGTTCTAAGTCAGCCGGCTGCAAGCCAAGGCTGATTACTCTACTCTCTTGCCCCTTACTTTGTGTTTACTTCTTTATTGGTATGCTCTAATTTCAATTCAAGTTTCAAAACAATGTGTTTCTTTTACTGATTCATTTCATCTTGTTTCTAGTTTGTTTTCACTTATGGTTCTATTGATTCAACATGTAAGTGATATGTTTACTTTATCACTTCATCAGCATGCTTCTGAATGTGACTCATTATGTTTATAAAATTGTTATTTCCCTTCCTAATATACCCCAATATGGCTCTTATTTACTTGTGTTTACTTTGATTTCTAGCATGAACCTCTCTGTGCAAAAAATAGTTGGCTATCCTCAAGTTACATGATTCTGTGTTCTATAACTCTTCAGCATATTGCTGATTCTATACTTGAGCACTCCTACAACTATGTGTTTACTTATGTAACCTATGTGTCCCCAAACCCCACTACCCCTGTTGGTGACTGCTGAACCTACCTTGGTCCTACGTTCCTTGATTATGTGTGAACCTGTTTGGGTGTTGTGTTTGGACTATTACTCTACTCTCTTTTCAAAACTGCCCTATTGAACAACTCCCCCATGTTGTTTTACAAAAGTGTTTCAAACAAGTCTTTCAAGCTGTTTTCCTCCTTAAATCTTTTAAACACTATGACAAGCACTCTCACTCTACTCCTAGACCACTAAGTTTTTCCCCTTTTGTGTGAGCCTTGCCTTGGGACCCTTGAGCTCTCTCTGAACTTGGACACATGAAAGATGGCCTTTCCACACTGCACTTACTCAGTCTTGGCTATAAAATCTGGGTTTGCGCACTGCCCATGATCCCTTGAGATCCTTAGGGAACTCTGACACACCCGAATATGAGAAAGGTTATGAAACAATCTTGGCATTTGAAGTGTTGGAGTTAGATTTATTACATAACTCAAAGAGGAAGTCCTAATCAGGTGCTGAAAATCTGGGCCTGTTTTCAGGCTCTTTATAGTGTAACTTTTTATTTTTCTTTTCTACTTATGTAATTCATTTCAGTATTGGTTTGTAAACAAGTATTGGGGCTGGCTAGTGAAAAGTGGAGGGTAATTATATATGCTATCAACATCAATGGGTAGAAACCATGTCTTAGGTTTACATTTCCTATAAGTGCATTAGAATCCATGTGTAAGATCAGCCCATTCAAAGCATGTCATGCATTAGATACCATGTTCTTAGGTTTAATGTTTCAGCATCTCATTTGGCATCACTTTACCACTTAGAAATCCTACTTTAGGCTAAATAACAACATTAACATAAAACTGTTGCTCCTACACGTGTTGAAGTCATGCTGTAACTCTTTGGGCATTTAAAAATCATGCTTTAGGAATTTTGCAATCATTTTGCATTTTCATATGTGCACGTTAGATACCCTGTTTTAGGATCTTGTTCACACTCGCTCAGTCACACCTAGTTAAACTGTTGATGCATGGAAAATGACATAAAACAGTCTCATGTTTGATTATCCTTTTTAAGTGAAACTGGCCGCAATCCCTGCATGTCTTTGCAACATCTAGAACAACATACTTTAGGTAAAATAACTACCAAACAGTTTTAATAATTCTAGTAACTACTGTATATTATTTTATGCTTAGGTAAGTCTTAGGTAGTCAACTTTATTATAAAACCAGAACCGTCTTTGTGATTAATGTTTAACTATCAACATGATAAAATCAGTAGGCAAGCTTGATTAGGACTTCTTCTCTGAGTCATGTTATAAATCTAACTCTGCTATTATCACTTAGATACCATGCTTAGAATCTGAATTTAGACCTTAATTATCTATAAGTCGTGTTGTTTATGTGTACTGTGTTTGGAGGTATATCTGAGCCTTTCATTTGTCTTCCAGGCTCCCCTTAATTGAAGTCCTACTTGTTTGTTATATGCCGCTTTAGTATTTTACCTTTAAACTTGAGGGTCTGCCTAGAACCCCCTTTTATAGGATAAGAGTCCTAAATTCCTTCGAGACTGATAGAAATGGATGGGTAACAACATGCAATAGGGATCGAGACCAACCCTCGCTTTAATTACCTTCACGGGGCGGGAAAGGGTAGATATGGATATGATGACCGGTGCATTAATACCACGTGTAGCCCCACTTTGAGGAGTGTCATACCGGGTATTGAATTGATGTGATCCATATTGACACCCCTTTTACACTTACAAACATGCTTAGATTGTAATTCGTTTCTTTTAAAATCTTGCTTTTCATTAAATGTTTTTTTTCAAACATCTGTGTATTTAAACTTAAATACCCTACTATTTGAGCTATACTTGTTTATTTGCTAACTGTACAAATTCACAAAAATTGTTTGGCCGGGAACCACACTAGTGGATCTTGAGGGGTGCCTAACACCTCCCTTTAGGATAATTTCAAGCCCTTACCCTCTCTCTGGTTACCAAATATAGTTATAAATGAACCCTATAGGTGCCCTAACACACCTTAAATCGTTAGGTGACGACTCTTCAAAAAATGCAAACTCCCTTTCCAAAAGGAACGAGTTGTCCCAACCAAAAAATATCATAAACCCGATTTCGCGAGAAAAAAGGGGCGCAACACCCATATGAATTTCTTAAAAAACCCATGAAAAATCATCTCAAACTTAGCTCCCATGGTATAAAAATGAAATAATATCCTAAGCCTCGATTATATAGTATATTATCTGAACTCACCAAGTGCGGCCGCGCAATTCCAACTGTGGCCGCACATCCTAGACACGAAGAGCTACAACTTTTATTTCTGAATCATCTCAAAATTCCTTGTAGATCAAAAGATATAAACTTCCGAAGACGGACCAGTGAATTTGAGAGTTCCTGAGTGCGGTAGCACACTCCTCTGCGTCCTGAAGTACGGTCGCTCACAAAATTGTGTGGTCCGCACAATTCACCTGAGGTCCGCACTTCCCTTTTGCCTTAGCACTCCTAAAATGTGCGGTCTGCACTACCAAAGACCCTAAAACAACATTAGAGTGCCGAAAATCCCGTACTCACTTAAAACTCACCAAGAAACTCACCCTAACCATTCAGGACCTCACCCAAAGATACCATCAAGTCCTAAAACACCATATAAACTTGGCCGAACCCTCTAATCACATCAAACAACAACAAAAACACGAATCGAACACCAATTAAAGCTTAATGAACTTGAATCTTCAAACTTCTACTACCGATGCCAAAACCTATCAAATCACATCTGGTTGACCCCAAATTTGCACACAAGTCATATTCACCATTATGGACCTACTCCAACTTCCAGAATCGGAATGCAACCATGATATCAAAAAGTCGACTTCCAGTTAAAATCTCCAAAAATTCGACTTTCGCTATTCCAAGCCTAAATTAACTACAGACCTCCAATTCACTGTCCGGACACGCCCCTATGTCCAAGATCATTCAACGGAGCTAACGAAACTGACGAAACACCATTTTTGAGTCACCTTCACATAGTTCCGACTACAGATAAAATCTTAAGATTTAAGCTTCCGTTTAGTGGCTAATTGTTCCAAAACACTCTGAAACCAAAAATAAAACTTCCCGGTAAGACATATAAGTCGAAAAAGATACGGAGGAAGTAGTCAACATAGTTAGGGCTATTACTCTCAAAATAATCGGCCGGATCGTTATATCCTCCCCCTCTTAAGACAATCGTTCATCCTCGAATAAGCATAGAGACATATCTGAAGTGGTGAAAAGATGAGGATAACGACTGCACATATCCTGCTTGGTCTCTCAAGTCGCCTCCTTGACTGGCTAACCCCACCACTGAACCTTTACTGATGCAATGTTCTTTGACCATAGCTTTCGAACCTGCCTATCCAAAATAAACACTGGCTCCTCAACATATGATAGATCCTTATCCAACTGGACTGAGCTGAAATTCACCATATGAGACGGATTGCCGTGATACTTCCGAAGCATAGAAATATGGAATACAAATGAAATCCTGCTAGACTGGGAGGAAAGACAAGCTCATAAAAAACCTCCCCAACTCGCCACAACACCTCAGATGGGCCAATGAACCTTGGGCTCAGCTTTCCCTTCTTTACAAACCTCATAACGCCTTTCATAGGTGAAACCAGGAGCAATATTTGCTTTCTAACCATGAATGCCATATTGCGAGCCTTCTGATCCGTATAAATATTCTGTCTGGACTGGGTTGTGTGAAGTCTATCCTAAATCACCTTAACCTTCCCCAAAACATCCTAAACTAAGTCTGTGCTCAATAACCTAACCTCGCCTGGCTCGAACCACCCCAGTGGGGACCGACACCGCCTACCATAGAGAGCCTCATACGGTGCCATCTGAATGCTGGACTAATAACTGTTGTTGTAGGCAAACTCCACAAGGGGCAAGACTTGATCCCAAGAACCTCCAAACTCCATCACACACACATGGAGCATATCCTCAAGAATCTTAATAGTGCGTTTGGATTGTCTGTCCGTTTGAGGGTGAAATGTTGTGCTCAACTCCACTCGAGTACCCAACTCATGTTGTACGGCCCTCCATAACTGTGATGAAAACTACGTACTTCGATCAGAGATGATAGATACGGCACGCCATGAAGCCTACAATTTCGTGGATATAAACTCGAGCCAGCTACTCGGAGGAATAAGTAGTCATCACAGGAATGAAATGAGCTAACTTGGTCAGTCTATCCACAATTACCCAAATTGAATCAAACTTCCGTTGAGTTCGTGGAAGTCTGACAACAAAATCCATAGTGATTCGCTCCCACTTCTACTCCGGAATCTATAACTTCTAAAGTAATCCACCCGTCCGCTGATGCTTATACGTCACCTACTGATAATTTAGGCACCAGGAAACATACTCCACTATGTCTTTTTTCATCCTACTCTACCATTAATGCTGCCTCAAGTACTGGTACATCTTCGCATCACCCAGATGAATAGAGTATCATGGGTTGTGAGCCTCCTAAAGAATCAACTCCCGTAATCTGTCCACATTGGGCACATATAACCTGCCCTGCATCCTCAATCCACCAGCATCACCAATAGTGACCTCCTTAGCATCACCGTGTTGAACCATGTCCTTAAGAATAAACTGATGGGGGTCATAATACTGATGCGCCATGATACGATCATAAGGAGAAGACTGAGAGATCACACAAGCCAATACTTGACTCGGCTCAGAAATATCCAATCTCATACACTGACTGGCTAAAGCTTGACCATCCAACACACCAAGGTCCTCTCTACTATTGGTAAATATGCTAAACTCACCAAACTCTCTACCCGACGACTCAAAGTATCATCCACCACATTGGCCTTCCTAGGGTGGTAAAAAATGGCGATATCATAATCCTTAAGCAGATCTAACCACCTCATCTGACGCTAATTAAGATTTTTCTACTTGAACAGATGCTGCAAACTCTGGTGATCGATGTAGATCTCACAAGGGACACCATACAAATAGTGCCTCCAAATCTTTAAGGCATGAAAAATAGCTGCTAACTCAAGGTCATGGACATGATGGTTCTTTTCATACACCTTTAGCTGTCTTGATGCGTAGGCAATTACCCTACGGTCCTGCATTAACACTACGCCAAGACCAACTCGCAACACATCACAGTAAACAGTATAAGCCCCGAACCTGTAGGCAATATCAATACTAGGGCTGTAGTTAAAGCTGCCTTGAGATTTTGAAAGCTCTCTTCAAACTCCTCTGCACCATTCTGGGTCAGCCTGGTCATATGTTCTGCAATAGATGAAAATCAATCAACAAATCGACATTAATAACCCGCCAAACCAACAAAACTCTAGATCTCTATAGCTGAGGACGGTTTAGGACAACTCTGCACTACTTCCACCTTCTCCAAATCCATCTTGATCCCTTCACTTGGCACTACATGACCCAAAAATGCCACAAAATCTAACCAAAACTCACATTTTGAGAACTTTGCATATAATTTCTTCTCTCTTAAGGTTTGAAGCATAGTCCTCAGGTGCTGCTCATGATCTTCCCTACTTCGGGAGTACACCAGACTGTCATCCATAAAGACTATGACGAATGAGTCAAGATATGGAGGGAATACACTGTGCATCAAATGCATAAATGCTGCTAGGGCATTGGTCAGCCCAAATGACATGACAAGGAACCCGTAATGACCATACCGAGTCCTGAAAGCAATCTTCGAGATATCTGGCTCCTGAATCTTTAACTGATGATAAACAGAATGCAAATCAATCTTGGAAAACACTCAGACACCCTGTAACTGATCAAATAAGTCATCAATATGAGGTAAAGGATACATGTTCTTCACCGTAACTTTGTTTAACTAGTGATAATCAATGCACATACGCATAGAACCATCCTTTTTCTTCACAAACAAGATAGGAGCACCCCCAAGGTGACACACTGGGCTTAATGAAGCCCTTATCAAGCAATTACTGTAATTATTCCTTCAACTCCTTTAATTCAGGAGGGGCCATATGATAAGGAGGGATAGAGATGGGCTGAGTGCCCAATAATAAATCAATGCCAAAATCAATGTCTCTATCAAGCGGCATGCCCTGACGATCAGCTAGAAACAGATAAAGGAAATCCCTCACTACTAGGACTAACTCAACTGTCGGGGTGTCAATACTGATATCTATCACATAAGCTAGATACGCGTCACAACCCCTTATCAACCATTTGTTGAGCTTTAGGAAAAGAAATAACTCAGCTGAGAGTGTAATCTAAGGTACCCTTCCACACTAATCGCAGTAAGCTTGGCATAGCCAGCATCACGGTCTTGGCGTGACAATCAAGAATAGCATAATTGCATGACAACCTGTCCATGCCCGAGATAACATTAAAATCTACCATGCTGAGCAATAATAAATCAGCTTTGGTCTCAAAACTACTAAGAGTAATCAAACACGACCGACATATACAGTCCACAATAATAGAATCTCAAACAAGTGTAGACACATGAACTGGAGAACTCAAAGAATCACGAGATATGCCCAAATACGAGGCAAAATAAAATGACACATAGAAATAAGTGGAGCCTGGATCGAATAGAACCGATGCATCTCTATGACAGACCAGAACAATACATGTAATGATACAATCAGAAGCAACTGCCTCTATACGAGCAGGAAGGGCATAGTATCTGGCCTAGCCTCCCCCTCTAGGGCATACATATGATTCAAAAAAATTGAGAATCAATGTATAGATTCCAGTCGACTTTTTTTTTTTCTGGAAAGGTTCTTTCTTACTTCTAACGAAAGGGTTTTCGATTTTCCAATAAAGACGAGTTTTGACTCCTTTTTTATATTTTCAATTTTCCATTATAAAATTTAAAGTTATAAGAAAGGGTCATTAACTTATCGAATTAACTTCTCATTGATCTATTCTTTCATCGAGATTTAATCCAAACCACGATAGTATTTTCTTGTTGCTGTCATTTTTTATGTATATGGGTACAACTATCTCCGCTCTCAATGTGCCTATGATGTAGCACCTGGCGGGCTGTTAGCTAGCGTGTATCATCTTACAAGAATAGAGGATGGTGTGGATCAACCAGAGGAGGTATGCATAAAAGTATTTGCCTCCAGGAGGAATCCTAGAATTCCGTCTATTATCTGGGTTTGGAAAAGTGTGGATTTTCAAGAACGAGAATCATATGATATGTTGGGAATCTCTTATGATAATCATCCACGCTTGAAACGCATCTTAATGCTTGAAAGTTGGATTGGATGTCCCTTACGTAAGGATTATATTTCCACCAATTTTTATGGAATACAAGATACTCATTGAATGATAAGAAAGCTATTTCCACTTAGACAATTTCAAATATTCAGGGATTGCACGTTCTGTTCTAGATAAAGTAGGTCTAATTAGGGAATTATCAATGGGCTAACAAAAAAATACAATTAGGGATTCATAACCCCAACCCCATTAGTAATCCTATCAATTACTCGTCGATCAAAAAAATGAGTAAATTCAGCTAATCCTCTTATCTCACTAACCAAGAATCTTGTATAATATAGAAAGAAAAAAAGAGATAAAGAAATATTCTTTCCTTTATCTTATGTGCTATCTCATGTAGCAATTATCTTTTTCAATTGGGAGAGATGACTGAGTGGACTAAAACAACCATTTTACAATTAGAAAACTTAATTTATTGTTATAACATGGATTTTCCAGGAAAAAAATAGAATATTTAATGGAAGTATGGGATATCCTTTTAAACAACCCGTTATAATGGGAAAACCTTATATCTTGAAATTAATTCATCAAGCAGATTATAAAATCCATGGGTGCTCTAGTGGATATTATGCGCTGGTTACACAACAAACCCTTAGAGGAAAAGCCAAACAGGGGGGACAACGACTAGGAGACCTCCACCTCGATCTGGATGAGCAGGTGGGGTAGCAGCTGGTGCGGTAATCATATCCTGAGAAACCTGTGGAGCATGTTGTACTTGAGAAGTTTGTGGAGGTGCACCCTCCCAAGTCTGGGGAAAATACTCGCCACACTCAAAACAACCTCGCTGCTGACATGGCTGTGAGAACTGTGCGGTATAGGTACTCTGAGACCCATGAACACTTGAAACACTATGCGAAGCCTGAAACTCAAACTGAACTGTCTGAACCACAAAACTTCTACCATGCCATACCCTGCCACCAAAATAAGAACCAGTGGATCTCTCCAATCTACGAGGTCTCCTCGCCTCCCTGTACTCTCTTTCCTGACCTCGTCTGTCCTCTCTCTCCTAGACCCGCCCATCCTCTACTCGGAAAATGATCCTTACCACCTGCTTAAATGGGACCACAGACTATGTCGTCATGACACCTGGAACCTGACCAACGTGAACTCGATGTTCTAGAGTATGGGTAACAGGAGTCTGGGTCCCTCTCCCAGTCTGTGAAGTAGCTGGTACAATCAAAATCAACCCCGCCTAGACCAATGTACCAAATATTCTCAAGGACTGTGCTAAGGTCTCCTAAAGTCCGGAGGTAACAATAGGTACCTCCTGTACCTGCTCCCCATATGGAGCTACTGGCGGCTCCTCAATTATTGCTCTGATAGGTGCTCTAGCTACAATGCGCACTACTCATCGGCCTCTTCCTCTGTCTCTACCTCTAGCGATACCTGCTCTGGGAGCAGCATTATCGATAACTATAATTCATGTCCTCACCATTTTCGAGAGAATGGAATGATAAGTGTTCAAACTCTGAGATCAATAAGCTTGCACAATAGGAATGAAATGAAGTGGAATTTTCCTAACAGTTCCGTAGCCTCCCCAATATAAGTACAGACATCTCTATACCGATCTGCGAGACTCTAATAAACCGGTTTGTGACTCATGACTCCTATGAACCTAGAGCTCCGATACCACTTTTCACGACCCAAGTTCTCCCTCCGTGAACCGTCGTGATGGCACCTGTTCTCTACAACTAGGTAAGCCTAACATTTGCGTAATAATAAATTGATTACATAATGTTAACAACTAACTATAACAGAACAACATAACTAAATACCATGCTGCATGGCACGTTCAATAACCAATTACTCAAAAAATACACAATATGCCCAAAACTCGGAACATCACGAGTCATAGACTATAGAAAGAAAATAGTATCTCTATACTCCAGAGTCTAACAAAAGGAAATATAGGAAGTGTTTGAGACAGGGAAAAGTAGAAAGGGACTCCGAGGTCTGCAGATGCGACAAATATACCTTGAAATCTCTAGAACTGGCTAGCCTCAGTGATAATACGGTTGATAAGTGGTACTGGGATCGGCACATGAAAAACATATGCAGGGAAGGGCATGGGTACACCACAACAGTACCGAGTAAGTGCCAAACCTAACATCGCTCGAGTAGTGACGAGATCAGGTCAGGGACCTACTGGTATATATATATATATAAAATAAAATAAGACAGAATGAAATATTGCAGTAAAGATAAATACCAAGATTTATCAAGAATGAAGTCATAGAAAAATAACAGCTCAGTACATAGAGATAACAACGGGGGATCTCCTAGGATACCATCCCGTAGTCCCAAACATAAACGTGCAGGGGGATCTACCGGAATACCGTTCCGTAGTCCCAAAGTAAATATGAAGAACATGAGAATCTACTAAAATACCATTCCATAGTCCCAAAGTAAATATGCAGAATAGGGGGATCTACCGAAATACCGTTCCATAGTCCCAAAGTAAATATGCAGAACATGGGGATCTACCAGAATACCGTTCCGTAGTACCAAAGTACATATACAGAATAGGTGGATCTACCAGAATATCGTTCCATAGTCCCAAGTAAATATGCAGCTCAAACAACGTAAATAACAACTACAACAAGAAAACCTACAAATTTGACTAAGTACGAGTCATGGAAAAATAAAAATTTCACTAAATATACTGCACAGAGTTCAGATAAGAAATTAAGGCAAGTAAACAAGCTATTCTAAGCTAACAAGATACTACACATGCTGATATAACTCAAATAAAAAGAAGAACATGTTATTACTTAGTGAAAATTGGGTTTTTACAATAATTAGCACGTATACGTACTCGCCACCTCACGTACATGATGCTCGCATATAAAAACAGTACAAAATCTTAAGGGGAGTTCCCCCCATACAAGGTTAGACAAGCCACTTACCTCGAATCAAGCTCAATCAATCGGTCACAATGCCTTTCCCACGAATATCCGGCTCCGAGTGGCCCAAATCTAGCCAAATCAATTAAATAACGTAAATATAGCTACAAGAAGCTAATCCAGCTAATGAAATCAAAGCTAAAGAAAGAAATTAGAAAAATGCCCAAAAAGCCTCCCCGGTCCCATGTCTGAAAATCGGGTAAAAGTCACAAATATGAACACCATTCACTCACGAGTCCAACCATACCAAAATTATCCAATTCCAATAACAACTCGACCTTCAAATCCTCAATTTTTGGTTTATGAAGTTTCTACAATTTTTCCCTTATTTCCATCTTAAAGTACTAATTAAATGCTGAAATCAGTGATATATTCAGGTATATTAACCAAATCCGAATTAGAATTACTTACCCCGATGAATTTTGTTGAAAAACCCACAAAATATCGTCTCAAACTGAGCTCCCAAGGTGCAGGGAAGGGCATGAGTACACCACAATAGTACTGAGTAAGTGCCAAGCCTAACCTCGCTCGAGTAGTGTCGAGATCAGGTTAGGGACCTATTGGTATATGTGTGTCTATATATATATATAGTAAAATAAGACAGAATGAAATATTGCAGTAAAGATAAATACAAAAATTTAACAAGAATGAAATCACAGAAAAATAACAGCTCAGTAGATAAGATAACAACAGGGGATCTCCTAGGATACCGTCCAGTAGTCCCAAATGTAAACGTGCAGGGGGGGATTTACCGAAATACCATTTCGTAGTCCCAAAGTAAAAATGAAGAACATAGGGGATCTACTGGAATACCGTTCCATAGTCCCAAAGTAAATATGCAGAACATGGGGATCTACCGGAATATCATTCCGTAGTGCCAAAGTAAATATGCAAAACAAGGGGATCTACCAGAATACCGTTCCATAGTCCCAAAGTAAATATGCAGCTCAAACAATGTAAATAACAACTACAACAAGAAAACCTACAAATTTGACTATGTACCAGTCAAGGAAAAATAGAAATTTCACTAAACATGTTGTACAGAGTTCAGATAAGCAATTAAGGCAAGTAAGTAGGCTATTCTAAGCAAACATGATACTACACATGCTGATATATCTCAAATAAGAAGAAGAACAGGTTATTACTCAGCCAAAATTAGGGTTTTACAATAATTAGCCCGTGTACGTACTCACCACCTCACGTACACGACGCTCACATATCAAAACAATACTAAATCCTAAGGGGAGTTGTCGCGCCCCCTTTTTTCCTCTTTGCATCGGAAAATCGAGTTTATGATATTTTGGGGTATGAGACAACTCATTCCTTATGGGAACTGGGGTTTTCATTTGGAGAGTCACCACCTAATGAGTTAAGGTGCATTAGCACACCTATAAAGTTCATTTAAAACTATGTTTGATAACCAGAGATAGGGTAAGGGCTTGAAATTATCCTAAGGGGAAGGTGTTAGCCACCCCTCAGGATCTACTAGTATGGTTCCCGGCCAGACAGTTTTATGAATTTTGTACAATTAGCAGATAGACAAGTATAGGCCCAAATAGTAGGGGATTTAATCTTAAACATATAAGAGTTTGAAAACAATTAAAAGGCAAATTTTGAAAAGGAGTTGCATTTTTTACAAATATTTGAGAATGAAAAAGGAAAGGGGTCCTAGGTTTATTTGTAATATGGATCACATCAATGTGATACCCGGTATAACACTCCTTAGAAGAGGGGATACACATGGTATTAGCGCACCGGTCATCATATCCATATCTACCCTTCCCACCCCGTTAAGGTATTAAAGCGCGGATGGGTCTCGACCTCTATTGCATGCTATTACCAGTCCTATTCCTATCAGTCCCGGTGGAACTTAAGACTACTATTCCTAAAGGGGGAGGATATTAGGCTGACTTTTAGTTTTCAAAAGGTAAAAAGGCTAAGAAGACATTCAAAACACATAGGACTGTATATTAGGGGAAAATATGTAAGCAACCAAAAGGCTCATATATACCTCCTCAAGTAAAGCACTTAAGTAGCATGACTTAAACACATTTAGGGTCAGAATTTAAAAATACTAAGACAGGAGAATTTTAGTTGTTGAAGCAGACTAGTTTATTACATAACTCAGATAAGAAGTTCGAATCAGGCCTGCCTGCTGGTTGTATCAGTTACTAATCAACAAAGGCGGATTAAGTTTGTTGTTATTACCTAAGGCTTGCCTAAGTGTGTTGGTGATATCCTATAAGCACGATATCTATTACTGATTCAGAATGTAGCAAAGTAGTAACAGTTTTAAATGAGCGATTTGGGATCCTATAAGCATGCTTTCTAAACCGTATTAATAAAGGCAATAGGTTGTTTAAAACTAATTCAGAACAGTACGATTTAATTTGATTATAAACTAGACTAGTTTCAGATCCTATAGGCATCTACTCTATCATTGTTGGTTTTTTAATTCCTATAGATATGATATCTTGTTGAACGTGAAACGAAGCAGGCAGGATTTGCTTGAAATTCCTATAGGCATGGTTTCTATGAAAAATACTGATTTCAACCTTATGAACATGATGTATGATTATAGCCATTTAGATCTTATAGGCATGATGTCTAAGTGTGGTAATAAAACATGTAGAATTTAAATCCGGTCCTATAGGCATATTATCTACGTAGAATTGAAACATGCAGAATTTAAAGGAACAAGTCCTATAGGCATGTTATCTAGATGTAGAATTGAAACATGCAGAATTTAAAGAAACAGATCCTATAGGTATGTTCTCTACCCTTATAATATCTAAACATGCATAATTACCCATCCCCTTTTCCCTAGACAATCCCAGTATTTGTTACAAATTATTATAGACTAAAAACTGAATTACATCAAAATAGTGTAAAACAAGAAGTTACAACCAAAGGAAGCCTGATTCTTGACTTCCTCTCTGAGTTATGGAATAAACCACCTCAAGCACCACTTGTTTCAAAGCCTTTCTCAGATCTGGGTCTGTTAAAGTTCCCTAAGGGTCTCAAAGGCCCCCAGGCAGTTCTTACACCTAGGTTTGCATAACTAGATAGAGATGAGTGCAGTGTGGAAGGGCCAGCCCTTATGTGTCTAAGTTCAGAGGGATCTCATGGGTCCCAAGGAAAGGCTCATACAAGAGGGGCAGAACCTAAGTTCTAAGAGTGTAGTGGAAGTGCAGAAACAGAGATTTATTTAAAATTGGGTTGAGAATAGTAAGGGGTAAAGGTGATTTGAAAACAGTAGTAGTAAAATTTAAATTATACAAAATCAGTAATTGCACAAAAGTGGTTAGGTTTGGGACATGCACAATAATAGATGATGTTGGCATGCCCACAAACCGACTAGATAGCACAAGTAGATAGGGGATATGGGGGTTTGGGATTCATAAGTCAGCAAATCATATAAAAAGTGACTAAGATAGTACATGCATAAGGGAAAACATTAATTTAGAAGGGGAGGGAGCAGATTACAACACGCTTAGTAATATAACTTGATTGCATAAGCAAAAGCAGGCAAGAGTGAAGGAAACTGAAATAGCTAAGGAAACATATTGTTGTTGATGCTTGAAGATTAACTAGGACATACCAGTAAGGAGCAAAGTGCATAAAGAAAAAATACAAATTTCCACAGCCTAGCCTTGGCTTTCAGCCAGCTAGGCAAAGCAGTAGCACAAGTAGTAGTAGAGAAAAGAGAGAGAGAGTGTTGAGTGAAGTGTGTGTTCTGGACTCAGATAGTTCGTTTCTTGTTTTTTGAAAGAAGAGGGGTGCAGGGTATTTATATCTTTTTTGAAAACGAGTGAAGGAGATGTAATAATTAAAGTTTTGATACAAACATGGAAATGATCACAAGTGAGAATCAATTGCCCAAGTGATTCCCCTTTAATTAAGGAATCATTGTTTAACGGGTAGCAGCAGGTCTAATTAGGGGAAAAATCAGTTTAGAGATAGACTAACTATTGCCATAAAAGGGGTAGTAAAAACATGAAGTAAGCAATCAAGTCTAAGTACAGAAGTATGCTTATCTTGGAAAAAGATTCAGTAAGGCAAAATATCATAATAAAGGAAAGGAATCAATTAATTTTAAACAGGCGAGTGAAATTAGGGTTCATAAAGGAAAAGCTCTTGAAATCAGTAACAAGATTAAGATCAATCAAGGAAGAAACATGCTTCTGCACTTAAGTATATAAACAGAGTGAACAGAAACATCAGACATGCGAGGCCAAACATATTGGCAAAAGAAACAACATACAATAGTAGCAAAAATAAACGTAGGATTCAGTGGTGAACAAAGCTAGATAGTCAGGGCTCACACGTGTAGCCAAAGTGAAGAAGAGAGTTGAACAAGTATTGGTCTCACAGTAACAGGTGAGGAAACCTTTCGAGAAGTTAGGGTTTCAACCATAGTCGAGTTGAAAGATAGTAAAAATCAGATAAGTCACATAAAGAAAATAGAGTCTGAAACAAGAGCTTTCAATCAAGTTAAGTATTCAAACAAACAATTTCAGACCTAAAGACCTAGGGTTTTCAACAATAATCAAGTTTAAAAAAAATGGTAAAACAAATAAGTCAAACAAGAACGAGGAACTTAATTAAACAAGTACACATTTAAATATGCAGTTTCAGAACTCAAAAAGGAACTAGGGTATTAACATGCTGACTCAAGTAGAAGGAAAGCATAACAAGCAGTTTGAACATAGTAAAATCATAAAACAACATCAAGAATCAGAGAAGAAAGTTTTTTTTAAAAGAGAGGTTAAGAGAAACCCTAATCGGAGAAAATGAAGGGTCGTTTTGAAGAGAAGTTGAAGAACTTTCAAGAAAACACTTACACATTTGTAGCAAGTACAGATCTAAAGTATATCTAAAAGAACAAAACTCAAAAGATCTTAAAGATTAGGGTTTCGAAAAACCCAAAAAAGGTGGGAAAGTCCTTGAAAGTTTCCGATCTAACCAGGAAAGTTAAGGATCTTCCTTGAAAGGCCATGAATGATAGGAGAAAGGTCGTGGATGGCCGGAGAAAAGCCATGAACAGAAGTCAATCAAGGACTAGACCAGATTCCTTCAAGGACTGTCCATAAAACCATAGAAACGAACACCCAAGAGCCATGTGAGGCTGATACATGTCTCAAATGACCACGAGGGGCCATGGATTAGGAATGTATTAGGGTGGATTAGGGTGTAGTTTGATGGCGGTGGCTAGGGTTTGTAAGAGTTTTAGAGAGAGTTGAGAGAGAAGAGGGATTCAAGGGAGGCGGTAGGTGAGAAATGATTTAGGTTTAGGGGTTATTTAGGGTTAAAAAAGGTAAGGGGTAATGAGGGTCGTTGATCTAAATGATCAACGGCTGGGATTAAAGGGGTTAGGTGGGGAGTCCGGGTTGGGTCGTTTAAATGGGTTAGGGTTCGATTTTGAATGTTAATTGGGACGGGGAACATTGGGTCTAATTTGGGGTTCAAATTAGGCTACAATTGAAATGAAATTGGGCTATCATTTAAATAGCCATTTCCTCTTTTTAAAATTATAAAAATAATAATTTAACTTCTAGAAATAAACTGAAAGTACCAAAATGATTTATAATATATAATTATCAATTTAAAAATACTAGACTTAATTTTCATGATTATAAACGCAATTAAATCCTAAAAGAGGATAATATTGCAATTATATGCAATTTAGCTTTGAAAATACTAAATAAATTTTTAAAAATATTCAAAAATTACATTAGATATATATTATCCTAAATATAAAATTCCAATAAATTAATTACAAAAAATAATAATTTTGGAAATAATTATTGGTTTTTTATGGATAAAATAGGGAAATAAATTGATTTAAAAACCTTTAAAAATTAAGGAAAAATAATGAAATATTTGGACATATTTATATATGCATACATATGCTATTTTGAAGGTATATTGCATATTAAAAAATATATACGGAAATATTGGGTATCAATAACTGCCCCTCTTTACCCGGGAAGGATGAAAGAGTTGTCGGGTAAAGATGTGATGGACAATGAGCGAAACGGTTCGAAGAGGTTTAGGCCGTGCCCTAGCTTATAAGCTGCCTACATATCCCTGGCTTTATAGCAATCAGGCCATATGTAGTTCAGGATCCATTGGCAGAGTATGTCGATGGAGGCTTTTCAAGAACGGACGCAATATCTAGGGTCGGGAAAGGTGAAAGGTTTATAGGAATGGTTAGGTTTGATGTGGCTGCGGGAACTGGAGCAGGCTTGCTCCTGCCAGGATGACCATTGCTCGCCGGTGTACCTGCAATTAGAAACAATACAAGCGTATATTGTGCATAAATTTAAACATGATGCAAATTCCCATAAGATCATGAATGTTGTCTTTAGACGGTTAGGATGACATCCTGGGCCATGAAGCGTACACTAAAGGATTTGCAGGCAATGAAATGATGCTCTCGGGCTATAAGGATGATGCCTCCGAACCATGATGTCTTTGAATAATGATATGCAAGAGATCTTTCAGCCTATGAGATGTAGTATCAGGCAATTGTTTAGCCATGCAGATGCAGTATGAGGAAATCTTTCAGCCTATGAGATGCAGTATGAGGCGATCATTCGGCCATGCAGATGCATTATGAGGCGATCTTTCAACCAATGAGATGCAGTATGAGGCGGTCTTTTAGCCATACAGATGCAGTAAGAGGCGATCTTTCAGCCATGCAGATGCAGTATGAGGCGATCTTTCAGCCTTTAAGATGCAATAATAGGCGATCTTTCAGCCTATAAGATGCAGTATTAGGCGATCTTTCTGCCATGCAGATGTAGTATAAGGCAAATTTTCAGCCCTACAGATGCAGTATGAGGTAGTGCTTAGCCTTATGTAAGGATGAAGACAGATGGAGGTAGATCTTAACCTCGGAAGGCAGAATGATAGCTTTATGCAATGCAAAAATACATATGGAGACATCGTTTAGTCTCGGAAGGCAAAATGGTAGCCTTATGCAAGAATGCAGATGGAGACAGCGTTTAGTCTCGGAAGGCAGAATAGTAGCCTTATGCAATGCAAAAATGTAGATGGAGACAGAGTTTAGTCTAGAAAGGCAGAATAGTAGCCTTATGCAATGTAAATGTAGATGTAGACAACGTTTAGTCTCGGAAGGCAGAATAGTAGCCTTATGCAATGCAAAAACTGCAGATGGAGATAATGTTTAGTCTCGGAAGGCAGAATGTTAGCCTTATGCAAGAAATAAAATGGCAATTGGTAGTAGAACTTTCTTAGCTGATAGCAGATCGCGACATTGTGATTGCTGGGGACATTGCAATATGCGGAATATCACTAGTGTGTGCAGATAGCAAATATTGGTAAGTGCAACGGTTCTGAGAGTTGTATTCCTAAATAATGTTTGTTCCATGGGTGTATAGTATGTTTGATGATTTCGTAATCCAAGTTCCTGCATCCAAAGAAAAATCGTGAGTTTTGTAATAGGGGGAGGTTAGTTCGTATCCCCGCTGGCTTTGCTTGACCTGCTCGGATTTGATCTAGTGATACTGTATGTATCACTAGGGTAGCTTCGCTAAACAAGGCAGTTTTAATAAACATGCACGATTTTGTAAAAAATATGACATAAATGTATAATTAAAAATACTTTTAGGTGAACCGACGATTGTGACATGATTCAGGATATTGCAACCTCTCTTGCCACGAAATTTTGAGGGTCCTCCTAAAATTTCTACCCCCGTTTGATCGGTTGATGCTTCTGACTGTTGCTTGAGATGATCGGCTGAAATTACTTTGGAATTTTGAGCCCCCATCCTCAAAATTCTGCCCCAGTTTCAAGTTGTAGGGGAAATGAGAATTTTATTGAATTGTGATCGAACCCATAGGGCTTCCTACGTATCCTCTCTTAAATGGGAATCATGTCAGGCGTAGTTCAATTTACATCATATAAGGGAGGTATAATGATTACACATAGTATCACTTGACTGCATCTGAATTAATCAGCTTTGGCCAGACTTCTCCGTCCATTTCTGCAAGTATGAGGGCTCATCCGGTCAGAACCCGGTGAACCATGTATGGACCCTGCCAGTTGGGAGAGAACTTCCCTTTGGCTTCATCTTGATGTGGAAAAATTTTCTTTAACACCAGCTTCCGCGGTGTGAACTGTCTCAGCTTGACTCTTTTGTTGAAGGCTCTGGATATTCTGTTCTGATAGAGTTGACCATGGCAGACTACATTCATTCTCTTTCCGTCGATAAGGGCTAGTTGCTCACAACGATTTTTCACCCATTCCTCGTCGTCGAGCTCAACTTTTTGTGTGATCCTTAGGAAAGTAATTTCTACCTCAGCGGGAATGACAACCTCTGTACCATAAACCAACATATAGGGGGTCGCCCCGGTTGATGTGCAGATTGTGGTGCAATACCCCAATAGAGCAAATGATAACTTCTTGTGTCAATGTTTATGCTTCTCTATCATTTTTCTCAGTATCTTCTTGATATTATTATTGGCGGCTTCTACAACTCTATTCATTTACGACCTGTAAGTTGTGGAATTCTTGTATTTGATCTTGAAAGTTTCACACATAGCTTTCATCAAGTCGATGTTAAGGTTGGAGCCATTATTAGTAATGATTGACTCTTGAATCCCGAATCAGCAAATAATGTGGTAGCGAATAAAGTCTACCACAACTTTCTTAGTTACTGCTCTGTAAGATGCTGGTTCGACCCATTTGGTGAAATAATCAATTGCTACTAGGATAAACCTGTGTCCATTGGAAGTGGCAGGCTCGATTGGTCCAATAACGTCCATTCCCTAGGCGACAAACAACCATGGTGAGCTTTTTCCATTAAGCTCATTTGGAGGTACCTTTATCATGTCAGTATGTATCTGACAATGATGGCATTTTCGGACATACTGGATGCAGTCTGCTTCCATAGTCATCCAAAAGTAACCAGCCCGGAGTATCTTCTTTGCTAAGACAAAACCGTTCATATGTGGACCGCAGGTCCCAGCATGAATTTCCTCTAGTAGCTTGGATGCTTCTTTTGCGTCGACACACCTTAGTAATCCCAAATCAGGAGTTCTCCTATACAGGATTCTTCCGTTGTCAAAGAAGTTGTTGGACAATCTTCGGGTACTCTCCTTTTGCCAAATATTCCTTGACATCATGAAACCAAGGCTTTCCGTCTGCTTCCTCTTCGACATGGACACCGTAAGCTGGCTGATTATGGATTTTCACCCAAATGGGATCAATGAAATTCTTTTCTAGATGTTGTATCATAGATGATAGGGTAGCCAATGCATCAGCGAACTCATTCTGAATTCTGGGAACATGTTGGAACTCCGTCTTCGTGAACCTTTTCCTCAACTCCTGTACATGATGCAAATATGGGAGTATCTTGGAGTTCTTAGTTGCCCATTCTTCTCGTACCTGATGTATAAGTAGGCCTGAATCTCCAATTACTAGCAACTCTTGAACATTCATGTCAATGGCCATTTTGAGCCCTAGGATGCAGGCTTCATACTCGACCATGTTGTTGGTGCACGAGAACCTAAGTTTAGGGGACACCGGATAATGCTAGCCAGTTTCGATACTAGGACTGCTCCTATGCCAACTCCTTTGAAGTTTGCCGCTCCATCAAAAAACATTCTCCAACCGTCATAGGATTTTGCAATGTCCTCTCTTATGATTGATACCTCTTCATTAGGGAAATACGTTTTAGGGGTTCGTATTCTCCATCCACGGGATTTTCAGCAAGGTGATCTATTAGTGCTTGTCCCTTGATTGCTTTCTGAGTCACGTAGACAATGTCAAATTCACTCAACAGAATTTGCCACTTGGCCAATTTGCCAGTGGGAATGGGATTTTAAAAGATGTATTTCAAAGGATCCATTCTTGATATGAGATATGTAGTATAAGTACAGAAGTAATGCCTCAGCTTCTGGGCTACCCAAGTCAAAGCACAATAGGTGCACTCTAATAGAGAACACCGAGCCTCGTACATGGTGAATTTCTTATTGAGGTAATAAATGGCCTGCTCCATCCTCCCTGTTTCATCATGCTGCCCCAGAATGCAACCCGAAGCTCCATCCAATACTGCAAGGTAGAGTAATAAAGGTCTACCTTGCTCGGGCGGGACCAAGACTGATAGTGCTTGTTGATACCCAATTGTTCCCTATATATTTTCAAAATGACATATATGTGCATATATAAGCACCCCAAAGGGTTTTGTCATTTTTAACGATTTTTAAACCAATTTACGGCCTATTTTTTACACCGTAAAATCCCATAATTATTCCCAAATCTTGCCATTTTGGAGAATAATTTATTTCATTCTCATATTTACATCAAAATATAGTTGGCATGATTTTTGCATATTTTTACAAATTCGTTTGGTATTTTTAAAACTAAATTGCAATACTAGCCTCTTTAAGATTTAATAGCATTTTATAATTACAAAATTGAACCCAATATTTTTGGATTAATATTTTTATATTATTAGTTGACTCAGTGCCTTGAATTTGTTTTTTTTTTAAAAACATTTTTACTATTTTATAAAATAATAAAAGGAAAATTCGCTATTTCAATTGTAGCCTCAATTCATTTAAATTATAACCCAAATTCCATTTCAATTTCAGCCTGAAATCAGTCCAGCCCAATTCATTCAAACCCAACCCCTTGACCTGTTTTGTCCGATCCACCCGAAAATCCTTAAATCTAGGCTATTGATCATTTTGATCAACGGCCACAAACGATCCTTTACTTTTTTATTCTACCAACCCCCAACCCTAACCCTCATTTCTCTTAGACAAGCTGCCTCTGAAACCTCTTCTCTCTCAAAACGCTCTCAAGCACTCGAAACCCTAATCGCCTCCCTCGTCTTCTCCGACCAAATCTCACCGGAGTCCATGGCTTCTCAGGCCATGGATGGCCTATGCTCACCTCCCTTCACCCCAAATCATGGTTGTTCGAGATTTCGAGGTTCGACCTCAACGATGCCCGTTCAGATCCTCCACAGATCTGAGGTCCTATGGCCTCTCCGGCACCGTTCTAACGTGTTCGAGCCTTAAAAAAGCATAGCTATGGCTCAGACCTGTTCGAGACTAGACCCTTTCCAAGCCTTCTCGTTTCTAGGGTTTCTGAGAAACCCTAAAAGCTGTTCGAGGTTCTTTCTTTCTTTATTTTCTTAGATCTGTGATAAATCTATGTTATACTCGAAGTTTCAAAGCTTTTACCCAAATTTCTCTTTACAAAATTAGTCTGTTCAATTTAGGGTTTTTCAAAACCTTAAAAACGATTTCCGTTTCCTATTTTTTCTTCTGTCTTTGTGTGAATCTGTTTGTTTATGCCATGTTTCATGAGTACTCGCTTATGTTTTTTCTATGTCACCTCTTTTCTCCCCTGAACTTGCTTGAGTTCTGAACTTTTCCTAAACCTGTTCCTTATGATTTTTTTCACTCTGATGCTTCAAATTTGTTGTTGTATATGTGTGCTCTGAAAGAGACCTTGAGTCCATTTCAATGATTTGCCTTCTTCTAGGGTTTGGGATTTTTGCGAGCTTTGGGTTCTGTGTTGGGACAAGTGTTCTATTTGGGACCCTGGGCTCTCTCAAACTCATGCCGAGTCTATAAACCGAACTGGAATCTTTTTGCTTATGATTTGAAACTTTCTATGCCAATCTTTTCTTTCTTGTTTGACACTTGTGTGCTTTATATGAAAGTTCTTCTTTCAAAATGATCCCGCCAACTTGTAATTGATTCCAATCTCCTTTTAATAAGGCTCTATTGATTTGTTACTGATTTTCCCAATTGAACTTTTCCTCACCATTTTTCTGACTAAGTTCATGCGAACAAATTGGTGGCTGTTTGATTGATCTACTTACCTTATTTTTCACAAATCATGTACCATAGGATTTTTGCCTTAAATAATCCCTATGTATTTACCTGTGTTATGTTACTTTGGAAAGGTTTTTAATTATTCTTCTTTCCTTAATTGTTTCATGCCCGTTTGAAATCAAATCCCTTAACCTTAGGGAGACCTTCTATGATTGATTTCAAACTATTTTCTTGCCTTTTGCTTACTCGTTTTCTGCACTATAAAAACAAAGACACTACACACAACTTTCAGACACACTTCAGACTTCAATTGAACACTACACAAGTTCAATACTTTCTCTACTGTTGTTTTCTCTACTTCTAATACTGAGCACTCTGCTCTTCTTCTCTTTTACTGCCTGAAACATTCTTGAGTTCCTTTTGAACTCTCAAGTATTTGCTGAAGAACTTGAGTTTGTTCCTGCTGACTTCTGGCTGTTTACTTGCTCTTATTGTCCTGTTACTCTAGTATTTGAAACTGGTATGTTCCTCTTAATTTAAATAATGCCGCTCCACTATGTGATTATTTTACTCCTAGTCTGCTATGCCTTCTTTCTTTCTTTGTGTTTCTGTAAATGCCTCTCTATGTGAACCCCTTCCCTTTTTCCCTTTTGTATGAGAGTACAGTTCTAGCCACGACAACACTCTGTTATTGCTGCCCATGACTTTGAACTGGGTTCTTTTGAACCCTTTACTCGAATCAATTCCCACTTCCCTTTTCCCCTTTATATGCTGAGTCTGATTTGAGTCTGGTGGTGTCCTAATCACCATCTAGACTCAGGTCTGACCTCTAAGGTCTGCTTTTAACTTGTTTAACCCATACAAGTGGACAGAGGGGGGGGGGGTGCTAGCATGCCCTTGTGGCTAGGCACGACCACCATTTGTTATGATCCCCTAGTTCCCTTTCCACTTTGCACTTACTCCTAGCTATAAGTTCGCTTCGCCCCCCTTTTGCAAGCCATGCTTTGGGACCCTTGAGTTCCCACTGAACTTGGATGCCTGAGGGCTGACTCTTCCACACTGCACTATTCTTTAATGGTATCCTGGGTGTAAGCAATGCCGAGAATCCTTGAGATTCTTTGGAACTTTGAAATACCTTGGATAAAGAGAAGGCTTTGGAAATCTGGATTCCGAATTGGTTAATCACATATTATTAGACATTAAGATTGAATTAGGCTGCTCGGATCTAGCTGTTGGTCTTTGATGTACTTTTATCTTTTTCTGGTCTGTAATAACTTGTACGAACTCGGGGAGTATAGTAAAAGGGTGTGGGAGGGGCTTTACTTTCCTGCACAAAAGGGTAGAAATCATGCTTCTAGGATCTTTACTGTTTATATGCAAATTCAATCACATAGAAATCATGCCTATAGGAGATAATGCTTAATTTTCTGCAATCAATCATATAGACATCATGCCTATAGGAATGTGCATACTCGTTAGGAAAACCTTTAGGATTGATAATAAAAAAAATCAGCATCTGTTTACTAGTTTGTTTACGAAAAAAGGGGTTTAAAATCAATGATTCTTAGAGATCATGCCTATAGGAGTTTCAAACTAACTTGCCTCACTTGTCTAAAAGCAGTAACGATTTCATCGACTAACGGACTAAAACCAGTGGTTCTCCGAACTATTGAGCTTCTTCTCATATTAGTACAACTCTTTCTAAAACCTAATCTTCTGGTAAACTTGCATGCTTTCTGAAACTTACTGCCTTTTCTGGTAGTTTGATAAACGATTTCCAACTCAGTTACATATCACTTTTTTGTATTTTATCATTTTTAATCAGTTCTATAACTCAAATTCGTTTTTTCCTTAAACCATCTGCCTCTTTTGGAACTTGTTTAAAATTGCTCTTTCTATACTAATCTGCAATTCAATGGTCTGTCTTCTGGAAGCTATTCTACGTTATGTTGTTAAGTCTGCAGCCTACCTTTTCTTCAAAACCTTTCTGTCTATTTTCAAAAGAATCAGTAATCCTACTCGTGTTAATTAAGTGCCTTAATCTCTGACAATTGTGTCCGAGTTACCTAATGCAGACATTGTGTCTAAATATATGTGTTGAACCAGTCCGCTCGCCGCTTAATTTTTAACTTAAAACCAAATCAGTATATGCTAAGACATGCTAAACTAAGTGTTGTCTGAGTTAAGGGGTTTATTTGAGCCTTATTTGCCTGTTTACTCATCTCTTTATCTGATATTTGTTTTGATTGTCGAATTAGAATTTTATCCTTTGAAACCTCATAAAGGCCCCATCCCTTTCTTCCCTTTTAGGATTAGAAGTCCTAATGCCCCGGGACTGATAGTTTAGGACGGGTACTAGCATGCAATAAGTAAACGAGACTAATCACGCTTGAATACCTTAACGGGGTGGGAAGGGTAGAATATGGATATGATGACCGGTGCGCTAATATCACGTGCGACCCCTCTTCTGAGGAGCGATTGCTGGATATTGCATTGATGTGATCCATATTATCAATATATTCTAGGATCCCCTTTTCCTTTTCTTGTTAACTTTTTTTAAATTTTCTTTTGAGACTAATTTTCAAAATATTATACTTCCTTAACTCTTAAACTTGTTTGCAAAGCTATGTGAAGCCCTTTACTTGTTCTCTTACTTGTTTTTCTTAAAGTCACAATTGTATCATGGCCGGGAACCACACTAGTGGATCTTGAGGGGTGCCTAACACCTTCCCCTCGAGATAATTTCTAGCCCTTACCCTAATCTCTGGTCTCTTCAACTCAACTCTTCTAAAAGTGTACTAATACACTATAATCATTAGGTGGTGACTCTTCAGACTCCAAAACCCAATTCTCGAAAGGGAATAGAGTTGTCCTTCCCGAATGTCGTATTCCCGATTCCGACCCCGGGTGCAGGGAAAGAAAAAGCGAGGCGTCGACAGCATTGCGACTCTGCTGGGGATTTGCTTTAGGCTTTTACCATTGCATGTTGCTTGTGACTTTACTATCTCATTAATTTCTTTATTTACTGTCTTTTATTCTACGAAACTGACTTGGCTCTTCATGTCTTTTTCTTTTTCTTTAACTGCTTCCCTTTACCACTCTATTTCAATATTGTTATAATTACTGCAATTATTGTAATCATTTATCTTATGAACATGGAAATACATGTCAATTTGTTTCATTCTTGTAAACTACATCTTCAACGTCATACTTCACTCGTGCCAAACAAATACCATAGCAACACTTATAATGAGTGGTTGTGCTCTTCCAATATTTACACCCTTTAAATTTAGCAAAGGCTTATTTGCGGTAAAACCAGTCGATCAGCGGTGCAGTCGACGGTTCCGTGCCTTTCCCTCTTGAGTTGTCCACTCAAGGGTACCTTTCTAATACCCCAATAGGAACCTTACTCTGTTTAAATTATACATGCATCATGGTCAAACCTAGTCGAGTCAGTTATGTTGTCCACATAATGACTCATTAAGATAGCCTTGTCTAAAGTCCACTGGGTTTCCTTGAAACCTAAATGGACACCACCATATTCTGTGCATTTATTTGGAGAACTAAATTCTTGCTATGCTAATTATTGGTTTAAATAGTCGAGTCTGGTGGGGTAGGGGTCTAACACTCTGTTTTGTAGAAAATGAGGCACGAAGTCCCCAGATTTGGCATGGTAACCAACATTCATCCAAAGCTGCTAAATTGGTGGGAGGACCTCCACTCCAGTGACCAGACACTGGTCCGCAAATACCTAGGGAATCTGCCCTTTCTTCTAGAAGTCCAGTCCGACAACAAAATCATAAAGGCTGCAACTCTGTTCTGGGATAGTGACAGGTCCGTGTTCCGCTTCGGGGACCTTGAAATGACTCCTTTGCTGGAAGAAATAAGAGGTTTAGCTGGTATCCCTTGAGAGACTCCGGGTCTGCTTTTGTCAGAAAATCGCAAAGGTAGGGGTTTCCTTAAGATGATGGGACTGAAGAAAAACCCAGTCTTGACATGGTTGAAAGACTCGTACATCCCATTCGACTATCTGTACGAGAGATATGGCCATAGCAAGTCATACCGCACTTATTCGGACGAATTTTCCCTCACCTCACTGGGGCATATTCACAGGAGGGTCTTCGTGTTCATGTTTTGCTTCTTGGGGATGATAGTGTTCCCTATGAATAAGGCTAGGATCCACACCGACTGGCCATGGTAACTAAGACTCTAATGGAAGGGATTGGCGGGCAGCCTTTCAGCATAGTGCCCATTATTATCACGGAGATATACCGAGCCCTAGACAACTGTTAGCGAAGGGCCAGTCATTTTGAGGGATGCAATTTACTACTTCAACTCTGGCTCATGGAGCACCTCCAGAAGGGAGAATACCGGCAGGAGATCCTGCGCAAAGACTGGGATGATCACATTGCCTTCTACCAACCAAGGCATATGAACTATATGCCTAACATGTTCGCTCAGCTAGAGGACGCCGGAGGATGTGTAGAGCTATTTGAGAATCTGAAGGAGGACCAGGTACAGTGGATGGTTGAGTGGTTCCCTATAGAAGAGTTCATTGTTCGATCCCGAGACGCGCCATTTCTCATACTCATTGGACTAAGGGGAACTTATCCCTACATTCCCCTCCGGGCCATGAGTGTCACGACCCAAACCGAAGGGCCGCGACGGGCACCCGGTGCTTTACTCAACCGAGTACCAACGTAACATATCTTTCTTATCATATTATCATGAGTAAATGAGCCAGAAAACCCGTCATGAGATAACAAGAATAAAACATAAGGGAATACTCAACATATGAAGACCCAACATGATATACAAACTTATATATGTGACATACGGGCCTATAAGGCCGACATGACCATTAGTAAACTCGAAACATAGGCCGACAAGGCCAAACAAGTATCCATACACCTGACATCTGTCTACAAGCCTCTAAGAGTACATAAAATCATAAAGGTCGGGACAGGGCCCCACCATACCAATCAATACATATCCAAAGCATACTGACCAAATAGGCAACTCCGGAGCAAGTGGAGTGCACCAACACCTTCGCTGAGCTGATAGCCTACTGGAGGACTGTCAACCTATCAATCGAGACCTGCAGGCATGAAATGCAGCGTCCCCTGGCAAAAGGGACGTCAGTACGAATAAAGTACCGAATATGTTAGGCAGGAAAGCATAAACAAGAACGGTAATGTCAAGAGAGAGATAGAGGAGATACAACCTGTAACATTAGAGTGCCTCTGGGGGTTACTGATATGAAATGCATAATACATATATACATATAACTTTTTAAAACATTCGCCTCTGTGGGCATCATCATCATCATATTGTACCCGACCTCAAAAAGGACTCGGTAAAAGCGTACCCGACCATCATAAGGTTCGGTAGAATCGTACCCGGCCACGTGAAGCTCGGTAAACCCAACTGATCAGTGGTTGCACAATAGGTATCGTACCCGACCGACTATAGCGCGGCTCGGTAGAGTAAAATAGATACATATATATAATGCATGCTCAACTCATGGAATTACATTCTAAACCTTTTGGAGTGACTTAAGAATATTATGGACATCCCTACCATCAATATGAACCTTAGTAGGATTTAAGGACCATACACACTTGTTTAGAATAATTTTACAAGGAAAGAACAACATGGACAACCTTAGTTGCTAGGAGTAGAGTCATTATGAAATAGCGTATCGTTTATGTTCATTTCCTTTTAGATCATGCCAAAAGAAAGAAGAAAGTGCCTTAACATACCTTAAACCCGTTGAGTCCCTAATCCCTTCCAAGCAACTCTTCAAACAAGTCAACTCAATCTATCATAGTATAAGGAGATTCAAAATCAGTGCTGAGCAAAGGCTAAGTCTATAACTTAAGCTAGTAGCTCGTTTACGTAAATTTGGGCAGCATCTCCATTGTAACAAGGGCCTCCTCCAATACCATATACCAACAACAATGACCAGAGCAATCCATCAATACATAATTATCAATATCAAGACACCATATAACCACAACAAGTCACAACTACATTACGACGAGCGGCAAACTCCGATTGGAATCCGTATACCCCTTATCAATCCTTATAGACTTCTTACTTCAAACATAAAAGTATCATTAACATGATAATGAAGTCATTAATCAATGATTCCAGCCTTAAACCATATATTTATAACAACGAAAATAATCCACAACTTCAACTATCCTCAATTAGCAACTTTATTCACTAGTTCATGTCTAGCCCATCCATTTAACTTAATCAACATCAAGATAACCTTAGGCACAAGCAAGATCACAATATACATACCTTATACAGTAACTTCAAGTCAAAATCCAAGTTATATTCAGTTTACAACAACCCTTAATAGCAATACAACACCATAGAAGTGACTTAAGCTAATCCAAGTATTATCTTGTAGTTTATCATCCTAACAACTTAACCAACATACAAGAAATATTAATCACAATTAGTAGACTGTTATACTCACCTTAGACAACAGCAAAAACTTGGAGTTTCATCAAAATATAGCCCACAACAATCCTCAATGACAACACAACCTCAAAGAGGTGTTGTTCTTCACTAGAACTAAGTTATGATATTGAAATATGGTGTAATTACTTTGGAATCACTTCAAACCCTTGTGGTATATGTTTATGAGGGTTAGGAGAAGTTTGGAGACGAATTTTAGTTGATAAATGAACAAAAATAGGCGTCCAAATCGTTTATAAATTGAAGTAGGTCAACCACCACCTAAGTGGATCCCATTGGGAGCTGCTTGCGCGGTCTCGCGAAAATGCAAATATCTCTCTAATCCGATGTCGTATTGACAAACGGTTTTGGCAGGTAGAACACCCCATGATTCCAAGTATATTTGGAGTATTTTTTAGATACATTTGACCTAAATTTCAGCAAATTTATGAATGTAACTTGTGATGACCTTTGCCAACTCTTGTTCCACAACTTGCTTGCCTTCAAAATGTATAAAATGAATATCATACAACTAAAATAACTCATAGAATAACCTCCTTATCATGTTAATAACCCTATTCTCACCCCAAAGTACATGTTATAACATTCGAAACTTGTCGACTTTCGACGAAACTTATTTTCTTCAATTGGTTTAGCTTCTAAGATTTCCAACCCTCTTGGTACTCGTTATTCATGATCTTAAATATTTGTAACCTCTAAGGTAACATGATTAACTTACTTTATTTGCTTCCAAATATAATCTCATTTCTGAGCTTACATCAATGACTTACAACGTACTCTCACGTATGAAAACTTGGGGTGTAACATCATTCCCCCCTTTGGAATATTCGTCCTCGAATGTTGACTGATGCGCTTATCAGTTTCATAAACTATGGATCTTACGAATACTTTAATGCTCATCTTTCCATCTAAGCAACTGTTTTGTGAATAAATCCAAACACTTGGGCATTCCCCCCTTTTAGGCCTCTTTGTCACACCATGACATGTGGTTGGAATTCTTCCAACATCGTAATATTTGATACCTTATGCCATGCAGTATGTACGACTGTGTCCTTGTATGAGCGCCTAGCGACTCGTATTCTCTTTTTCCTCCATATTTTAGCCAATCTCTAAGCCTCACTTTATGAACATATACAGAATTATGACAAGCTGTCCCTCTAGGCATCTATAGGTGTACTGATGTCTTTCGCTTGGTACTTTATCGAACTTAAGACTATTTCTATCTCTTGTTTCATAGCCTTGTATATCTATCCTTATGGATTTACTACATCTAGGTAGGTTATACTATACCATAAAACTTACTTCGGTTTATTATTACCGAGGTTTGCTACCCAACTCCAGGTTACTCTCTCGCTGCTTATCCTATATGTATAAATCTAAGTCCTTTAGTGCTTCCTCATTATTATTCATCTAAGAATAACAAACAAATCTCATCTCGAACTTTGGAACTTGTACCCATCTATTGTTTATTCACCTTAATGTTGATCTATAATCTATCACTGATAACTTGCAACCTCTTACGTAATACACTGTCACTAGGGCTCACATCTTATCGGGGAACATATGAAGTGATTTTCCTGATCCACCTAGGGATAATACTATACTTCAATAACCGTATTTCATTGCATCCCAACGCGATTCATCTTATGGGGTATTCTAATCCCGTGCAATTAATGAAATCCCTTTCTCGTTAAATCATTACTCAATCAAAGGCCTAAGAATCATCCTCTTATCTATCACAATTACACACTTTTTCTACTACCAGGGCAGCATTCCATCTCTTCTAAATGCACCTAGTCTCAGACTCCTCTGTGTTCATTCAGGCTGTACCAAGCTTTTTATTACATATGAAAATCATCAGCTCCCTTGTTTTGATAGGTTTAATCCCGAGGACATACATATTCTCATCACCTTCTCACTCACCTTTTTATATCCTTACTCCTATCTACCTAAAACCTTGTTGCTCTACAATACTTTACCTTAGGACCTACACCGATCTATTTATACTACTCGCAACCTTCCTTTAACTTGCTAGCACCATAAATTTCCTTTCGTGCCTTCTCAGTTGTCCTTAAATGTAAGCAATTACTTTTGCTGGTCGTTCTATCACTTGTTGCATGAATACTTGGCTTGTCTTTTTGCCCACGAATACTATAATTTCCTGTACCTCATATGATCTCAAACATCACCTTTGATGGCTTTTTTTTACCATTCATTAGCCATGATAGGTGCCACTTTCTTATGGAGTGTATACAATATTGTAGTGAGACTGTTGTTACAGGATAATTTACTCTTTAGCTCACTATGCTTAGGTGGAAACCTTCTTCCTTATTTCCTCAGCTAGTCTTTCATTGTAGTACTTAGGGAGACCTTCTGGCTCTTGTAAAGTTTCGAGTTTGATATATCGTACACCTGAAGGTAATTTTCATTATTCTTACTCGCCCATAATAATCCTTAGTTACATAAATTTATGCCTTTGTGCTCGTAGGGTTACTTCTAAGCTCAAATTTTTATTGTCTCCTTAGTGGCACTCTCTCTTATTTTTATAAACCTTAAAAATGGTACCTTTAATTGCCTCAACTCCTATCTGAATTATTTTTCAAATGATTGCGATCTCGTATCTGCGAGACTGAATTCACTATGCTGCGATTCACTACATTTATCTTGCATGATCTATTGATTTATCTGTGACCTCTTGTCTAGCCATAACTGGGCTCTTCCTGAATCAACTACTAATTACTCGTTGGTCCATTCTCATATATATATATATATACTTATTCTGCATAATCCCTCGTGGGATATATCCTTTGTCTTAACTTATCTCTCACCACTAGCTCTTGATGTATCAAGTGTCCATTCACACTTATTTATCAATAACATCCAGGCTGGAAACCTTTACTGCCTCTCCCTGATGTCGTGCTTGTATAATGTTCTGGAGTCGCAATATATCTGCAGGAACTGAATAAATGCAACATCATCCCTTTATGCTTTTGACCACATTCTTCCTTTACCATTCCATAGTTAACTGAACCGCTTAACTCAGACTTAATATCATATCACACCATATTCCCCCTTCAGGGGAGTACTAAGATTTAGTACTACGACGATCTACCTATAGTTGTTTTACCTCTTCATCTTTGGCGTCTTTCACATTATCAATGAACCTTAATCACCTTATGGTAACCTTCTGTACTAGGGATAACTAAATTTCTTACGCACGAAGGTGACACCTATGGTAACTAGCACACTTAGTCCCTTAAGATTAACTCTGGACAGAGTGCTTGCTTTAGGTAAGCGACTTCCTAAATAACCTTTAAAGGTTATTCGTCTGTTGTCTATTCTATTATTGTTGGAGCACGATCTTTGAAATTCTCACGATGTCGACCATTATCAAATCCTCCGGTCCCTAATTCATGTTCGGTTTTATCTTGTTCACCAGCCCATACTGATTTTTATTACTCTGGGGTCTAACCTTTCCTCCTGGTAATCACGTTGAAGTCACCAACTCATTTCTCGAAATAAGAATATGACTTTATGGCTTATACTCTTTTATTGCCTTAAGGCTTGTCACCTCTTGTATTTTCCTTCACTTGACTATAGACTCTATCATCGTGTCATATTTTGATTTACTGTTATCACCCATATATCACATCTTACTCATGATGATTTATTTATTTTCTTCTTATTCTCTGGAAAATATTTCTTTTGTCTATCACTTTATTCTAAAAACTTCAACAAAAAGTTCTTTCCCTATAAGCTCCCCTAGCTTCATCTCACTGGCTCTTGGGAATGCCTAACATTATTTTTTTTACTCGGGGCTAGAGTCATACTAAGGTAAATATTTGTCCCTTCTAGGATCCCACTGCCTATCTTCTGAAATTTTTGAATATTCCAGTATTCGTATCTGATTGTACTACTCTAGAGTTCACCATCTGGGTGTCTTAGAAGGAGATCTATTACCACATTTGCACCATCTTTCGGAAACGTTAGTTAATGATAACAACCTATCCACAATTTTTGGGTTACTCTAACTCCAACTGGATCCTGATATCCCATCTTTCTCTTAAATAATATCTGTTAGCTCCCATAGAACATAACTGAGATGGGTGTGGCCAATTGTACTTACCTCTGTCATTGATGAAGGTACCAAAATGCTTATATTTCTCTGCCTGATTTGAAAATATTGATAATCTTCATTATCTGGGTGCCTCGTACCCCTCTTCACCTTACTTCTTTTACTTGTTAAAACTTGTATCTAGCTTCTGAATTCCTCATAGATTTTCACCATATTCGTGAATAGATATCCGTGCCTTAAGGCTCCTTATTAAGAAGCATACACATCTTAGTACACACATGATCTGTTGAAGACCTCATATTTACTCATCATAAGCATGATGTGAAATCGAGTTCCTCTGACTCAACTCTTCCACATCCACATGCAATCTCTTACCAACTATCTTTGTGGATGTAGGTATCATTGTATTACGACTAAAGTCGAATTTAGGAGTTTGAATTCTTACAACTGAGCTCTACTGCACGATCTAGAGTAAGAAGAAAGAGTGACAGACCTAAATGCCCTGTAGCCTCCTGCTTATAAGTGTGGTGCACAACACACCCATAAACAAGACTCTACTAGACACGGCTTGTAGACTCCCTAGGACAGAACTGCTCTGATACCACTTCTGTCACGACCCAAACCGAAGGGCCGCGACGGGCACCCGGTGCCTTACTCAACCGAGTACCAACGTAACATATCTTTCTTATCATGTTATCATGAGTAAATGAGCTAGAAAACTCGTCCTGAGATAACAAGAATAAAACATAAGGGAATAGTCAACATATGAAGACCCAACATGATATACAAACTAATATATGTGACATACGGGCCTATAAGGCCGACATGACCATTAGTAAACTCGAAACATAGGCCGACAAGGCCATACAATTATCCATACACCTGACATATGTCTACAAGCCTCTAAGAGTACATAAAATCATAAAGGTCGGGACAGGGCCCCGCCATATCAATCAATACATATCCAAAGCATACTGACCAAATAGGCAACTCCGGAGCAAGTGGAGTGCACCAACACCTTCGCTGAGCTGATAGCCTACTAGGAGGACTGTCAACCTATCAATCGGGACCTGCGGGCATGAAATGCAGCGTCCCCAGGCAAAAGGGACGTCAGTACGAATAAAGTACCGAGTATGTTAGGTAGGAAAGTATAAACAAGAACAATAATATAAAGAGAGAGATAGAGGAGATACAACTTGTAACATCAGAGTGCCTCTGGGGGTTACTGATATGAAATGTATAATACATATATATACATAAACGTTTTAAAACATTCGCCTCTGTGGGCATCATCATTATAATATTGTACTCGACCTCAAAGAGGACTCAGTAAAAGTGTACCCAACCATCATAAGGTTCGGTAGAATTGTACCCGGCCACGTGGAGCTCGGTAAACCCAACTGATCAGTGGTTGCACAATAGGTGCCGTACCCGGCCGACTATAGCGCGACTCGGTAGAGTAAAATAGATACATATATATAATGCATGCTCAACTCATGGAATTACATTCTAAACCTTTTGGAGTGACTTAAGAATATTATGGACATCCCTACCATCAATATGAACCTTAGTAGGATTTAAGGACCATACACACTTGTTTAGAATAATTTTATAAGGAAAGAACAACATGGACAACCTTAGTTGCTAGGAGTAGAGTCATTATGAAATAGCATATCATTTATGTTCATTTCCTTTTAGATCATGCCAAAAGAAAGAAGAAAGTGCCTTAACATACCTTAAACCCGTTGAGTCCCTAATCCCTTCCAAGCAACTCTTCAAACAAGTCAACTCAATCTATCATAGTATAAGGAGATTCAAAATCAGTGCTGAGCAAAGGCTAAGTCTATAACTTAAGCTAGTAGCTCGTTTACGTAAATTTGGGCAGCATCTCCCTTGTAACAAGGGCCTCCTCCAATACCATATACCAACAACAATTACCAGAGCAATCCATCAATACATAATTATCAATATCAAGACACCATATAACAACAACAAGTCACAACTACATTACGACGAGCGGCAAGCTCCGATTGGAATCCATATACCCCTTATCAATCCTTATAGACTTCTTACTTCAACCTAAAAGTATCATTAGCATGATAATGAAGTCATTAATCAATGATTCCAGCCTTATATCATATATTTATAACAATGAAAATAATCCACAACTTCAACTATCCTCAATTAGCAACTTTATTCACTAGTTCATGTCTAGCCCATCCATTTAACTTAATCAACATCAAGATAACCTTAGGCACAAGCAAGATCACAATATACATACCTTATACAGTAACTTCAAGTCAAAATCCAAGTTATATTCAGTTTACAACAACCCTTAATAGCAATACAACACCATAGAAGTGACTTAAGCTAATCCAAGTATTATCTTGTAGTTTATCATCCTAACAACTTAACCAACATACAAGAAAGATTAATCATAATTAGTAGGCTGTTATACTCACCTTAGACAGCAGCAAAAACTTGGAGTTTCATCCAAATATAGACCACAACAATCCTCAATGACAACACAACCTCAAAGAGGTGTTGTTCTTCACTAGAACTAAGTTTTGATATTGAAATATGGTGTAATCACTTTGGAATCACTTCAAACCCTTGTGGTATATGTTTATGAGGGTTAGGAGAAGTTTGGAGACGAATTTTAGTTGAAAAATGAACAAAAATAGGCGTCCAAATCGTTTATAAATTGAAGTAGGTCAACCACCGCCTAAGTGGGTCCTATTGGGAGTTGCTTGCGCGGTCTCGCGAAAATGCGAATATCTCTCTACTCCGATGTCGTATTGACAAACGGTTTAATGCGTTAGAAATTAGACTCGTAGACCTTAAATTTGGTAGGTATAATACCCCATGATTCCAAGTATATTTGGAGAAATTCGCAGATGCATTTGACCTAAATTTCAGCAAATTTATGAATGTAACTTGTGATGACCTTTGCCAACTCTTGTTCCACAACTTGCTTGCCTTCAAAATGTAGAAAATGAATATCATACGACTAAAATAACTCATAGAATAACCTCCTTATCATGTTAATAACCCTAGTCTCACCCCAAAGTACATGTTATAACATTCGAAACTTGTCGACTTTCGACGAAACTTATTTTCTTTAATTGGTTTAGCTTCTAAGATTTCCAACCCTCTTGGTACTCGTTATTCATGATCTTAAATATTTGTAACCTCCAAGGTAACATGATTAATTTACTTTATTTGCTTCCAAATATAATCTCATTTCCGAGCTTACATAAATGACTTATGACGTACTCTCACGTATGAAAACTTGGGGTGTAACAATGAGGCAGGCTAGGAGAAAGCAAGTCATACCAAGGGTCGACAAGATGAGTCACTTTAAGGCTGATTTCCAGGACGATGATAGCCCTCACAAATGCCAAGATCAGTACCTGTGGAATTCCAAGATCGTTTTGGGAAAAGAATCTATCGAGCCAGACAGGTATCACGCCGGTTGTGTGCCGTACTATTCGGGTTGCCTGGAAGATAATCACAATGGTATGGGTTAGCCTGGGTTCATTCACGGACATAGAATCATCGATGAGAAAACGGAAGCACAGGTTAAGTACAATCAACTACGCAAGAGAATTCGAGAGTGCAAAAATGAGCACCGGGAAATACAGGAAGCCCACCAGAAGCTGATCGACGAATGGAAGGATATGGCTGTTAATGCCAACAAGCGGTTAGGGTATTTGGAGCGGGGTCTAGTAGAATTGGAAGGAAAGTTCTTGAAGAGGATCGAAGACTACCAGAATGCCGAGGGAAATACGGGAGGGCATTTGGCCCGAGCCTACTTATTGCTAGGATTGCGCGAGCTGGTGCAGCTGTACGAGGGAGACAAGAATACCGAATCTGGGGAAGGTCCTTCTGGGACCAAGTAGTAGGACTTTTATTTTCTGCTTTCATAATGTCATAAGGCCATTGGCCATTGGTGATATTTTTAATATTCAGTTGTTTTAAAACTCGTCTTGTTTTTATCAATAAAATGAGGCATTTAGCATTATGAGTTCTCCAAATTTAATTTGTCGCTAGGCCTACCTCGGGCAGAACGAGGCACCCAAATTAGGAAACGACTTATATTCCTACACGACGTGTTTAAATATCGCAGTATTTTCTTCCTCAGAATCCGCACTAACTTTTTACCTTTTTGTTTTTCTTTTCTTTTTATCCCCCTTCCTAAAGGTTAGTTCGTGCATTCTGGCACCATCATCATACAATACGAGATCCAAGGGCCCTTCACCTCCTCCTCCTCCTCCAAGTCCTATCAGAAACATGAACAAAAGCAAAATGGGAGATGCAAATGCTAGAAAGGAAACTGAGGAGACTTCTCAGAATACTCCATTTACCAAGGGAACTGCCGCTCATCTTGAGCAGACATTGCTGAAATTCTGGGAGGAATTGGATCAAGTCTGGAACTTGGCAAGCCTATCAATCACTCTTGCCGCTCCTGATGTTAACGCCCAGAACCCCGCTCTTCCACAGAACACCCCATAACCACCAGTACAACCCGCTCACACCCAAGCCTATAACACATGTAATAACAGTACACTGCTCATTCCTGAACCGCAAAATACCACAAACAACCACCTCCACAACACTCATGTCTTTGTGGACACTATACCCCACTACACCCAGCCAATCTCAGGTGCATCTGACTCAGACGATAAAGACTCCCTTATAAAGAATTTGCCCGGTGAACTCAAGAAGTTAGCCAGCCGGGTCTAGGGCGTCGAAGGTAGCAAAAGCGTGGAGGGGTTAAACTACGAAGATCTTTGTGTTCAGCCAGATGTTGAACTCCCGGGGGGGTACAAACCTCCCAAGTTCGAGATGTTCGATGGTACAAGTGATCCAAGGGTCCATCTAAGAATGTATTATGATAAGCTGGTAGGAGTTGCAAGGGACGAGAAGATCCGCATGAAGTTGTTCATGAGGAGCCTGAAAGGCGATACTTTATCTTGGTACATCAGCCAGGATTCAAAGAAATAGACAAGTTGGGTGAGCATGGCATCCGATTTTATGGACCGATTCAGGTTCAACACAGAGAATGCACCAGACATGTTCTACATTCAGAATCTGAAGAAGAAATCCACAAAAACCTTTCGCGAGTATGCTACTCGTTGGAGGTCAGAAGCTGCTAAGGTCAGGCCAGCCTTAGAGGAAGAGTACATGAACAAGTTTTTTGTCCGGGCTCAGGATCCGCAATACTATGAAAGGCTGATGCTGATAGAGGGTTAGAAATTCTCCGACGTCATTAAGTTGGGAGAGAGGATCGAAGAAGGTATCAAGAATGGTATGATCACTAATCTCGAAGCATTATAGGCCACCAACAAAGCCTTACAGTCTGGTGGCACGTCAATGAAAAGGGACATGAATTCTGTAATGGCTGCGCAAAAAACCAAATCCCCTATGAAATACCAAACATATCCCTCAACTCCACTCATATATCAACCTTCCCCAAATTACCAAGCACCCTCACCCACATACCAAATTCTACCACCCGCCTACCAATTACCTCCACCACCCACATATCAACCCACTTCACCAAGATGTTCTTAGCCCGCACCTGTGTACCAAGAATATAACTCCCAACCTTCTCATTACCCATCACCACCTACTCGCAAAAGCTTTCCTCGACCCAGACCAAATTTCGACCGCAGACCTCCCAAACAATATACCGTCATTGCTGAACCAATTGACCAGCTATATGAAAGACTTAAAGCAGCCGGTTATGTTGCCCCTATCCCAGCCATAACTCCAGAAAATCCCTCCCAATGGGTCAACCCGAACAAAACCTGCGCATACCATTCCGGGATAAAAGGCCATACTATCGACGAGTGTCGCTCGTTGAAAGACAAGATTCAGACCTTGATTGACAATAAGGTCATTATAGCAAAGGAGCCCATTCCCAATGTCCGCAACAACCCTCTGCCTGACCACAAGGGTGGAGACATTCATATGATTGAGATTGAGGATGATTCCCCAAAGGGTCAATCGGGTTGATTGCTGAAGGAGATGAGCCTAAGAAGCCGACGGTAACCCTCAATCCCATTGTTGTTTAGATCCAGCCTTCTGAGGGCGATGAGATAAATGTGTCTGTACCGCTCGAGTTCGAAGTGCCTCCTGCAAAGGCACCGAGGCCAATTGAGGTTGAGTTTGGGATCCCAAAAGCACCTGCGCCGTTTGAAGTTGTTGTGTTACCCCCAAGGATGCCTATTCCAGTTTCCATGACAGAAGTAACGCCATTCAATTCAAATGCCATACCTTGGGATTACACAGTGGAAGCCAAGAGAAAAGGGAAGACGCATACTGGAGAAGCGATTGCCGCACAAGGCATGACCAGAACCGGCAGGATATACACTCCGGAACATTTAGCTAAGTCCAGCAAGCAAGCCTCTGGACGGTCTGTCGAAACTGGACCCAATGATCTTTGGAGAAAAATACAAGCCAAAGAATACTCGGTCGGTGAGCAACTGAACAAAACACCAGCGCAGATTTCCATCCTGACCCTTTTGCAAAGCTCTGAGGCACACAAAAATGCCTTGATGAAAGTATTGAGTGAAGCTTATGTTCCCAGCAACGTAACGAGAGGCGAAATGGCGAATATGGTAGGACAAGTGCTGGAAAGCCACAAGATCACCTTCCACGAAGATGAGTTACCACCAGAAGGACTGAGTCACAACAAGGCGTTGCATATCACCGTGCAATGCGAAGATTATTTCATCACCAGAATCTTGGTTGACGGAGGATCCAGCCTTAACATTTGTCCACTAATAACTCTCAAGACATTGGGGAAAGGTTTGCATGAGATCAAAGACGGAGCAATCAATGTTAAAGCTTTCGATGGGTCCTAGAGATCCACCATTGGGGAAATTAGCCTGTGCTTGCAGATGGGACCTACCTGGTTCGATGTAGACTTTCAAGTTATAGACGTCCCGACATCTTACAATCTATTGTAAGACGACCCTGGATCCACGCCGCTGGGGCCGTGGCATCAACCTTTCACCAAGCTGTAGAATTTGAATGGAATCATCAGGAAGTGATCATTCATAGCGACGGTAGCAACCCTATATACAGTCGCCAAACCATCCCGGTGATCGGAGGCAGGAAAAGAATAAGCGGAGAAACATACCACCATATCGAGCGAGTCAACGCTGTAGACAAGGATAAATGGTGGGATAACAAGATTGAAAGTATCCTGAATTGGTGTGGGTACGAACCTAGAAAGGGACTCGGCAAAAACCTCCAGGGAATCCCCAAACCCATCAAACTGAAAAAACATGGTACTACATTTGGTTTGGGGTATGAGTACATTTGGAAGGAATTCAATCATTGGTTGCCACCATGGCGCATACCCTACTATCCATTGGAGCATCCTATACTTCGCCTGGAGCAGACTTTCCAGCCGGCAGACATCATATATGGATCAGAGGAAGATAAAACATTAACAGCCATGAAGAATCTATTCCTAGAGGATGATAATATGGACTGTTGTGCTATTTTTGAGGAGGAAGGCCCTTCTATACAAGCCGTGAACCGAGGAGATCGCTTAAACAATTGGTCAATCAGAACCACCAGGTCCCGAAAAGCTTCGGGGTAGCAAGGCTAAACAAAAGCACCATACATCACATTCTTACTTTTACTAGCTGATTTTATTTCTGCATTGTCTTTAATTTTGAAAAAAGAGCTCTATCTTCCAAAACAATTATGAATTCAATCAAAGCATTTCAGTTTATTATATATCTCGCTCTTATTATTTTCTTCTCTATCATTCACTTTACTTTATACATCATTACTATTACTTGCCTTGACGATGAACCAACGATTGTGACTTGTGACGACACAATGCAACAAATGGATATGGATTCAGAAGAGGATGATATACTAGAAGAGGTCATTAGAGAGGTTGAGAATTTTGAGAATAGGCCTAAGTCCAACTTGGAGGAAACTGAGGTCATTAACTTGGGAGATACAGAGAACGTCAAAGAAATGCACATCAGTGTTCACCTGTCACCATCATAAAAGAAAGATTACAAGGAGTTCCTAAAGCAATATGAGGACATATTCGCTTGGTCATATGATTATATGACTGGCCTTAGTACATCCATTGTAGCTCACAAACTGCCAACAAATCCAATATGTCCGCCGGTAAAACAGAAGCTCAGGATATTCAAACCTGACATGAGTTTGAAAATCAAAGAAGAGGTTACCAAGCAAGTCAAAGCCAAGGTTCTCAGGGTAGTAGAGTACCCGACATGGTTAGCCAACATTGTGCCAGTGCCGAAAAAGGATGGAAAGGTTAGAGTATGTGTCGACTACTGGGATCTTAACCGGGCCAGCCCCAAAGACAATTTCCCCTTACCAAACATACACATTCTAATTGACAACTACGCCAAGCATGAGTTGCAGTCTTTTGTTGATTGTTTCGTTGGGTACCATCAGATATGGATGGATGAGGGAGATGCAGAGAAAACGGTTTTCATCACGCCATGGGGAATGTACTGTTACAAAATGATGTCATTCGACCTGAAGAACGCTGGTGTCACCTATATGAGAGCCATGACTACCATCTTTCATGACATGATACACAAGGAGATCGAGGTATATATGTATGACATCATCATCAAATACAAAAAAGACAAGGATCACATAGAGGACCTAAGAAAGTTCTTCAACAGACTGAGGAGGTAAAATCTGAAACTGAATCCCGCCAAGTGTGCATTCAGGGTTCCTGCTGGAAAATTATTGGGATTCATCGTAATTCGTAGAGGAATAGAACTAGATCTATCAAAGGTCAAAGCTATACAAGAATTGCCACCACCAAAGAACAAGAAGGACGTGATGAGTTTCCTGGGAAGACTCAACTATATCAGCCGTTTCATAGCTCTGTCCACGGTCATTTGTGAACCTATCTTCAAAATGTTGAAAAAGGACGCTGCTACCAAATGGACTGATGACTGTCAGAAAGCTTTTGACAAAATTAAGGAATACCTGTCAACACCACCAGTCTTGGTTCCGCCTGAGCCAGGAAGACCCCTATTGCTTTACCTTGCGGTATTGGATGGAGCATTCGGTTATGTTCTAGGACAACATGATGAAACAGGAAGAAAGGAGCAAGCCATATACTATCTCAGTAAGAAGTTCACACCATACGAGTCCCAATATTCCCTTTTGGAACACACTTGTTGTGCTCTGACTTGGGTCGCACAGAAGTTAAGGCATTACTTCTGTGCTTACACTACTTATCTCATATCCAGAATGGACCCTCTGAAGTATATCTTCCAGAAGCCCATGCCTACTGGCACGCTCGCCAAGTGGCAGATCCTACTAAGCGAGTTTGACATTGTCTACGTGACCCAGAAAGCAATCAAAGGGCAAGCATTGGCGGACCATCTCGCCGAGAATCTCGTGGACGGAGAATACGAGCCCCTAAAAACGTATTTCCCCAATGAAGAGGTATCTTTCATAGGAGAAGATATTGTAGAGTCCTATGATGGTTGGAGGTTATTTTTCAACGGAGCAGCAAATTTGAAGGGAGTTGGCATAGGAGCAGTCCTAGTGTCAGAAACCGGTATTCGCCAAGCTCAGGTTCCCTTGCACCAACAATATGGCCGAGTACAAAGCCTGTATATTGCGGCTCAAAATGGCCATTGACATGAATGTTCAGGAGTTGCTAGTGATCGGGGATTTAGACTTGCTCATACATCAGGTTCGAGGAGAGTGGGCAACCAAAAACTCTAAAATACTCCCCTACTTGCATCACATACAGGAGTTAAGGAAAAGTTTCATAAGGACAGAGTTCCAGCACGTCCCCAGAATCCAGAACGAGTTTGCTGACGCATTAGCTACTTTATCGTCCATGATCCCGCATCCAGATACAAATTTCATTGATCCCATCCCAGTAAAGATTCATGATCAGCCAGCTTATTGCGCCCACATTGAGGAAGAGGCGGATGGAAAACCATGGTTCCATGACATCAAGGAGTACTTGATGATAGAGGAATATCCAGAACATGCCAACACTACTCAAAAGCGCACACTTCACAGGTTATCCAACAACTTCTTTCACAGTGGAGGAATCATGTATAGGAGGACTCCCGATTTGGGTCTACTAAGATGTGTCGAGGCTAAGGAAGCACCCAAGCTATTGGACAAAGTGCATGCAAGGACCTGCGGGCCGCACATGAACGGTTTTGTCTTATCAAAAAGATACTCGGGCAGGATATTTTTGGATGACTATGGAAATAGACTGTATTGAATATGTTCGAAAATACCATCGCTGTGAGATATATGCAGATATGATAAAAATTTCTCCAAACGAGCTTACTGCAACAAGTTCACCATGGCCATTCGCCGCTTGGGGAATGGATGTTATTGGGCCTATCGAGCCTGCCGCATCAAACGGGCACAAATTCATTCTAGTGGTAATTGATTAGTTCACCAAATGGGTCAAAGCAGCATCATATAAAGCAGTAACTAAGAAGGTTGTGGCAGATTTCGTCCGCGACCGCATTGTTTGTCGATTCGGAATTCCGGAATCAATCATCACTGATAATGGTTCCAATCTCAACAACGACTTGATAAAAGCAATGTGTGAAACATTCAAGATCAAACACAAGAACTCTACAGCTTACATGCCTCAGATGAATGGAGCCGTGGAGGCAGCCAACAAGAATATCAAGAAGATACTAAAGAAGATGGTCGAAAATCACAAATAGTGGCATGAGAAATTATCATTCGCCTTATTAAGATACCGTACCACAGTCCACACATCGACCGGAGCAACTCCCTACCTGCTGGTTTATGGTACAGAGGAGGTCATCCCCGCCAAGGTAGAAATCCCCTCCTTAAGGATCATACATGAAGCAGAGTTGGATGATGCAGAATGGGTAAAAGGTCGCTACGAGCAGTTAGCCCTTATAGATGGGAAAAGGATGAATGCAGTTTGCCACGGTCAGTTGTATCAAAACAGAATGTCCAGAGCCTTCAACAAAAGAGTTAAGCCAAGGAAGTTTACACCGGGGCAGCTGGTATTGAAGAAAATATTCCCACACCAAGATGAAGCCAAGGGGAAATTCTCTCCCAAATGGCAGGGTCTGTACATGGTTCACCAGGTTCTAACTGGAGGAGCCCTTATTCTTGCAGAAATGGATGGAGAAGTCTGGCCGAAGCCAATCAATTCAGACGCAGTAAAACGTTACTATGTGTAATCTTCACACTTTCCTTATAGGATGTAATTTGAACTACGCCTGACCTGATTCCCATTTAAGAGGGTATACGTAGGCAGCCCTATGGGTTAGGTCACAATTTAATAAAAAATTCCATTTTCCCCGCTACTGGAACTGGGGCAGAATTTTGAGGAGGATCCTCAAAATTCCGAAGTTGATTTTAGTCCATGCATCTCCAGAAGCGCCAGCCCAGTAAACTGGGGCAGAATTTTGAGGAAGACCCTCAAAATTCCAAGATTTTTTTAGTCATACAACATAGCCATCAGATATGTCCGCTCAGCAAACTAGGGCAGAATTTTGAGGAGGACCCTCAAAATTTTGGAGCGAAAGAAGTTGCAATGTCTTGAACCATGTTACACTCGTCGGTTCATCTAAAGAAAACTATTTTTCAATTATATACTTACTAAATCATGCATAACTATTATCCGAATTGCTATTGTTTAGCGACACTACCCCAATGACACACAACGTGAAGAGCCCGGGGAGACGAACTAACCTTTTCCCCTTATAGAACTCACGATTTTTCTTTGGACGCAGGCACATCAATTCGCAATATCATTAGATGTATTTATGCACTCATACTTTCTCAAGAATGCAACTTCTCAGAATCATCACTTGCTCGCAATTGCTATCAGTACACAATCTCCCCAACAGTCACATCGTCGTAATCGGCAATCAGCTAAGAGATCTTACTACTAATCTTCCTTTTACATTCTTGCACTAGATAAGGCTACTTATCTGCCTTCCGAGACTAACCTCTGTCTCCATCTACATTTTGCATAAGGCTACCTGTCTGCCTTCTGAGGTTAAACTCTACCTCCATCCTACATAAGGCTACTTATTTTCCTTTCGAGGTTAAGCTCTACTTCCATCATGCATAAGGCTACTTTTCTGCCTTCCTAGACTAAGCATTGTCTCCATCCTGCATTTCTCTGCATTGTATAAGGCTACTTTTCTGCCTTCCGAGGTTAAGCTCTACCTCCATCTGCATTTTGCATAAGGTTATTTATCTGCCTTTCGAGACTAAACTCTGTCTCCATCTGCATTTTTTGCATAAGGCTACTTATCTGCCTTTTGAGGTTAAGCTCTACCTCCATTCTGCATAAGGCTGCTTATCTGCCTTCCGAGACTAAGCATTGTCTCTATCCTGCATTTCTCTGCATTGCATAAGGCTACTTTTCTGCCTTCCGAGGTTAAGCTCTACCTCCATCTGCATTTTGCATAAGTCTACTTATCTGCCTTTCGAGGCTAAGCTCTGTCTCCATCTGCATTTTTTGCATAAGGCTACTTATCTACCTTTCAAGGTTAATCTCTACCTCCATTCTGCATAAGGCTACTCATATGCCTTTCGACACTAAGCTTTGTCTCCATCTTGCATGGCTGAAACATCGCCACTTTATTTTCGAACGGCTGAAATATCGCCACCTGCATTTAAATTCTCGCTTTGGCTAAAATATCGCCACCCTCTGCATTCATTTGGCTGAAAGATTGCCACCTTCTCATGGGCTGAAAGATCGCCAACTCATTCAAAGGTGTCATAGTTCGGAGGCACCATCGGCATAGCCCGAGAACACCATCTCATGGCCTGCGAATCTTTATTTTTATGCTCTTCATGGCCCTGGACATCATCCTAACCGTCCGAAGACAACATTCATGGTCCAACAGAAACTTGCATCATGTTTTAATTATTCACAATATAAGCCGCTTTGCTCATTTGCAGGTACACCGACTGGAAACAGCCGTCCCAGCAGGAGCAATCTCGCTCTGGTCCCCCGCGACATATTCGACTCCAAACACCTTTTCAAACCTAATCATTTCATCCGTCTTTTAGAATCACCATCTACACACTCCGTCAATGGTTCCTGAACTACATATGGCCTGATTCTCGTAAAACCAGGGATATGTAGGCAGCTCAGAAGGCAGGGCTCGGTCAAAACTCTTTTCAATCACCGATCCGGTCAAAATTGGCCATCTTTTCTTTACCCGACAACTCTTTCATCCTCCTTGGGTAAAGAGGAGCAGCTTTTGATACCCGATATTTCCCTATATATTTTCAAAATGACATATATGTGCATATATAAGCACCCCAAAGGGTTTTGACATTTTTAACGATTTTTAAACCAATTTACGGCCTATTGTTTACACCATAAAATCCCATAATTATTCCCAAAGCTTGCCATTTTGGAGAATAATTTATTTCATTCTCATATTTACATCAAAATATAGTTGTCATGATTTTTACATATTTTTACAAATTCATTTGGTATTTTTAAAACTAAATTGCATATAATTGCAATACTAGCCTCTTTAAGATTTAATAGCATTTTATAATTACAAAATTGATCCCAATATTGTTGAATTAATATTTATATATTATTAGTTGACTCAGTGCCTTTAATTTTGTTTTTTTAAAACATTTTTACTATTTTTATAAAATAATAAAAGGAAAATTGGCTATTTCAATTGTAGCCTCAATTCATTTCAATTTCAGCCTGAAATCAGTCCAGCCCAATTCATTCAAACCTAGCCCCTTGACCCGTTTTGTCCGACCCGCTCGGAAATCCTTTAATCCAGGTCGTTGATCATTTTGATCAACGGCGACAAACGATCCTTTCCTTTTTTATTCTACCAACCCCCCAACCCTAACCCTCATTTCTCTTAGACAAGCCGCCTCTGAAACCTCGTCTCTCTCAAAACGCTCTCAAGCACTCGAAACCCTAATCGCCTACCTCATCTTCTCTGACCAAATCTCACCGAGTCCATGGCTTCTCAGGCCATGGACAACCTATGCTCACCTCCCTTCACCCCAAATCATGGTTGTTAGAGATTTTGAGGTTCGACCTCAACGATGCCCGTTCAGATCCTCCACAGATCTAAGGTCCTATGGCCTCTCCTGCTTCGTTCCGGCATTTTCGAGCCTTAAAAAAACATAGCTATGGCTCAGACCTGTTCGAGACCAGACCCTTTCCAAGCCTTCTCGTTTCTAGGGTTTCTGAGAAACCCTAAAAGCTGTTCGAGGTTCTTTCTTTCTTTATTTTCTTAGATCTGTGATAAATCTGTGTTATACTCGAAGTTTCAAAGCTTTTCCCCAAATTTCTCTGTTCAAAATTAGTTTGTTCAATTTAGGGGTTTTCAAAACCTTAACAATGATTTCCGTTTCCTATTTTTTCTTCTGTCTTTGTGTGAATCTGTTTGTTTGTACCATGTTTCATGAGTACTCACTTATGTTTTTTCTATGTCACCTCTTTTCTCCCTTGAACTTGCTTGAGTTCTGAACTTTTCCTAAACCTGTTCCTTATGATTTTTTTCCCTCTGATGCTTCAAATTTGCTGGTGTATATGTGTTTTCTGTAAGTGACCTTGAGTCCGTTTCAATGATTTGCCTTTTCCTAGGGTCTGGGATTTTTGTGAGCTTTGGGTTCTGTGTTGGGACTAGGGTTCTATTTTGGACCCTGGGCTCTCTCAAACTCATACCGAGTCTATAAACCGAACTAGAATCTTTTTGCTTATGATTTGAAACTTTCTCTGCCAATCTTTTCTTTCTTGTTTGAGACTTGTGTGCTTTATATGAAAGTTCTTCTTTCAAAATGATCCCGCCAACTTGTAATTGATTCCAATCTCCTTTTAATAAGGCTTGATTGATTTGTTACTGATTTTCCCAATTGAACTTTTCCTCACCATTTTTCTGACTAAGTTCATGCGAACAAATTGCTGGCTGTTTGATTGATCTACTTACCTTATTTCTCACAAATAATGTGCCATAGGATTTTTGCCTTAAATAATCCCTATGTATTTACCTGTGTTATGTTACTTTGGAAAGGTTTTTAATTATTCTTCTTTCCTTAATTGTTTCATATCCGTTTGAAATCAAATCCCTTAACCTTAGGGAGACCTTCTATGATTGATTGCAAACTATTTTCTTGCCTTTTGCTTACTCGTTTTCTGCACTATAAGAACAAGACACTACACACAACTTTCGGACACACTTCAGACTTCAATGAACACTACACAAGTTCAATACTTTCTCTACTACTGTTTTCTCTACTTCTAATATTGAGCACTCTGCCCTTCTTCTCTTTTACTGCCTAAAACATTCTTGAGTTCCTTTTGAACTCTCAAGTATTTGCTGAAGAACTTGAGTTTGTTCCTGCTGACTTCTGGCTGTTTACTCGCTCTTATTGTCCTTTTATTCTAGTATTTGCAGCTGGTATGTTCCTCTTAATTTAAATAATGCCCATCCACTATGTGTTTATTTTACTCCTAGTCTGCTATGCCTTCTTTCTTTCTTTGTATTTCTGTAAATGCCTCTCTATGCGAACCCCTTCCCTTTTTCCCTTTTGTATGAGAGTACAGTTCTAGCCATGACAACACTCTGTTATTGCTATCCATGACTTTGAACTGGGTTCTTTTGAACTCTTTACTCGAATCAATTCCCACTTCCCTTTTCCCCTTTATATGTTGAGCCTGATTTGAGTCTGGTGGTGTCCTAATCACCATCTAGACTTAGGTCTGACCTCTAAGGTTTGCTCTTAACTTATTTAACCCATACAAGTGGCCAGGGGGGGTGCCAGCCTGCCCTTATGGCTAGGCACGACCACCATTTGTTATGATCCCCTAGTTCCCTTTCCACTTTGCACTTACTCCTAGCTATATGTTCTTCCCCCTCTTGCAAGCTATGCTTTGGGACCCTTGAGTTCCCACTGAACTTGGATGCCTGAGGGCTGGCTCTTCCACACTGCACTATTCTTTAATGGTATCCTGGGTGTAAGCAATACCGGGAATCCTTGAGATTCTTTAGAACTTTGAAATACCTTGGATAAAGAGAAGGCTTTGGAAATCTGGATTCGGAATTAGTTAATTACATAATATTAGACATTAAGATTGAATTAGGCTACTCGGGTCTAGTTGTTGGTATTTGATGCACTTTTATCTTTTTCTGGTCTGTAATAACTTGTACGAAATCGGGGAGTATAGTAAAAGGGTGTGGGAGGGGCTTTACTTTCCTACACAAAATGGTAGAAATCATGCTTCTAGGATCTTTACTGTTTATATGCAAATTCAATCACATAGAAATCATGCCTATAGGAGCTAATGCTTAATTTTCTGCAATCAATCATATAGACATCATGCCAATAGGAATGTGCATATTCGTTAGACAAACCTTTAGGATTGATAATAAAAAAAATCAGCATCTGTTTACTAGTTTGTTAACGAAGAAAAGGGTTTAAATCAATGATTCGTAGAGATCATGCCTATAAGAGTTTCAAACTAACTTGCCTCACTCGTCTAAAAGTAGTAACGATTTCACCGACTAACGGACTAAAATCAGTGGTTCTCCGAACTATTGAGCTTCTTCTCATATTAGTACAACTCTTTCTAAAACCTAATCTTCTGGTAAACTTGCATGCTTTCTAATACTTACTGCCTTTACTGGTAGTTTGATAAACGATTTCCAACTCAGTTACATATCACTTTTCTATATTTTATCATTTTTTTAATCAGTTCTGCAACTCAAACTCGTTTTTTCCTTAAACCATCCGCCTCTTTTGGAACTTGTTTAAAATTGCTCTTTCTGTACTAATCCCCAATTCAATGGTCTGTCTTCTGGAAACTATTCTACATCATTTTGTTAAGTCTGCGGCCTACCTTTTCTTCAAAACCTTTCTGTCTATTTTCAAAAGAATCAGTAATCCTACTTGTGTTAATTAAGTGCCTTAATCTCTGACAATTGTGTCCGAGTTGCCTAATGCAGACTTTTTGTCTAAATATTTGTGTTGAACCAGTCCGCTCGCGGCTTAATTTTTAACTTAAGACCAAATCAGTATATGCTAAGACATGCTAAACTAAGTGTTGTCTGATTTAAGAGGTTTATTTGAGCCTTATTTTCCTGTTTACTTATCTCTTTATCTGATATTTGTTTTGATTGTCGAATTAGAATTTTATCCTTTGAAACCCCATAAAGGACCCATCCCTTTCTTCCCGCTTAGGATTAGAAGTCCTAATGCCCCGGGACTGATAGTTTGGGACGAGTACTAGCATGCAATAAGTAAACGAGACTAATCGCGCTAGAATACCTTAACTGGGTGGGAAGGGTAGAATATGGATATGATGATCGGTGCGCTAATATCACGTGCGACCCCCCTTCTGAGGAGCGATTGCTGGATATTGCATTAATGTGATCCATATTATCAATAAACCTAGGATTCCCTTTTCCTTTTCTTGTTAATTTTTATAAATTTTCTTTTGAGACTAATTTTCTAAATTTTCTACTTCCTTAACTCTTAAACTTGTTTACAAAGCTATGTGAAGCCCTTTACTTGTTTTCTTACTTGTTTTTCTTAAAGTCACAATTGTAGCATGGTCGGGAACCACACTAGTGGATCTTGAGGGGTGCCTATCACCTTCCCCTCGAGATAATTTCTAGCCCTTACCCTAATCTCTGGTTTCTTCAACTCAACTCTTCTAAAAGTGTCCTAATGCACTATAATCATTAGGTGGCGACTCTTTAAACTCTAAAACCCAATTCTCGAAAGGGAATAGAGTTGTCCTTCCCGAATGTCGTATACCCGATTTCGACCCCGGGTGCGGGGAAAGAAAAAGGGGGCGTCGACAGTGCTGACAGGTATTCCTTAATTCTGTCGAAGGCTTTTGGGCAGTCATCAGTCCATTTGGTAATGGCGTCCTTCTTCAACATCTTAAAGATTGGTTCACAGATAACTGTAGATTATGCCATGAACAGACTGATGTAGTTAAGTCTCCCCAAGAAACTCATTACATCCTTCTTGTTCCGTGGCGGTGGTAGTTCTTGAATGGCTTTGACTTTTGATGGATCTAGTTCTATTCCTCGGCGACTCACAATAAACCCAAGCAATTTCACAGTAGGAACCCCAAATGCGCACCTTGCGGGGTTCAATTTTAGGTTTTACCTTCGCAGTCTATTGAAGAACTTCCTTAGATATTCCATGTGATCAGTGGCCTTTTTGGACTTGACGATGACATAATCTACATATACCTCTATCTCCTTGTGTATCATGTCATGAAAAATGGTAGTCATGGCCCTCACAGAGGTGGCCCCTGCATTCTTCAGGCCGAACGACATCATCTTATAACAGTACATTCCCGACGGCGTAATGAAAGCCACTTTCTCAGCATCTTTTTCATCCATCCAAATCTGATGATAACTAGCGAAGTAATCTACCAATGACTGTACCTCATGCTTGACACAATTCTCAATCAGGATTTGTATGTTTGGCAAAGGGAAGTCGAATTTCGGACTGGCCCGGTTGAGATCCCGGTAGTCGACATAGACTTGGACCTTCCCATCCTTCTTTGGCACTAGCATGATGTTGCCTAACCATGTCGGGTATTCTACTATTTTGAGAACCTTAGCTTTGACCTGTTTGGTGACTTCTTCCTTGATTTTTAGACTCATATCAGGCTTGAACTTTCTGAGCTTTTGCTTTACCGGCGGACATGTCAGATCGATTGTCAGTTTGTGAGCCACAATAGACGTACTCAGACCACTCAAGTCAGTATACGACTAGGCGAATATGTCCTCATATTACTTTAGAAACTCTATATATTATTTCTTTTCTGATGGCGATAAGTGAATGCTGATTTGTGTTTCTTTGACGTTTTTTGTATCTCCCAAGTTAACAATTTCTGTCTTGTCTAGGTTGGACTTAGGCCTGTTCTCAAAGTCTTCAACTTCTTTGACAATATCCTCTGGTATGTCATCTTCCTTTGAATAAATATATGTTTGTTGCGTTGTCTCATTGCATGTCACAATCATTGGTTCATCAAGATAAGTAATAGTAATGCAGTATAAGTAAAGTAATGAGAGAAAAATAATAATGATTGTTGATTCATAATAAAAATCAAAATGGTTTGATAAATTGCATAACTATTTTTAACATTGGAGATCTTATTGAGGGAATTGAAAAATGCAAAAAGAAAATCATTTAGTAAATAAAATAGTGCATGATGCTTGTTTTTAGCCTTGCTACCCCAAGGCTCGCCGGGCTCTGGTTTTCCTGATGGTCCAGTTATTCAGGTATGCCCCTCTGCTTACAGTCTGTATGGAATGGCCTTCCTCCCCCTCCTTCTCGAGAACAACACAACAACCGTATCATTGTCTTTTAGGAACAAGTTCTTCACCACTGCCAGTGCTTCTTCTTTGTCTGACCCATAAACAATGTCGGCCTGTTGGAAAGTCTGCTCCAAATGTGGTATTGGCTGCTCCAATGGGTAGTAAGGTACACGCCATGCTGGCGACCAGTTGTTGAATTCTTCCCAGGTGTAATCGTATCCCATACCGAAAGTGGTGCCATGTTTCTTGAGTTTTATGGGCTTAGCGATTCCTTAGAGGTTCTTTCCGAGACCCTTTCTAGGTTCGTACCCACTCCAATTCAGTATACTCTCGATTTGTTATCCTACTATTTGTCTTTGTCAATATCGTTTACTTGTTAAATGTGGTGGTAAGTCTCTCCACCTAACTTCCTTCTTCCTTTGATTGCCAGAATGGTCTGGCGACTGTATATAGGGTTGCTACCGTTGCCGTGAATGATCACCTCTTGGTGATTCCATTCGAATTTTACTGCCCGATGTAGTGTTGATGCTATGGCCCCAGTAGAATGAGTCCATGGTCGTCCCAATAGTAGGTTGTAAGATGATGGCACGTCTATCACCTGGAAATCAACATCGAACCAGGTTGGTCCAATTTGCAAGCATAGACTAATCTCCCTAATGGTGGACTTTTGGGAACCGTTGAAGGCTTTCACATTGATTTCTCCGTATTTTATCTCATGTAGTCCTTTACCCAACTTCTTGAGCATTACCAGCAAACAAATGTTGAGACTGGAACCTCTACCTATCAGGATTCTGGTGATGAAATAGTCCTCGCATTGTAGGTGATGTGCAGTGCTTTGTTGTTCCCCAGCCCTTCAGGTGGCAGCTCGTCCTCCTGAAAGGTGATCTTATGGCTCTCCAACACCTGTCCTACCATGTTAGCCATTTCCCTGCCAGTGATGTTGCTTGGTACGTATGCTTTACTCAACACTTTTAGCAGAGCATTCTTGTATGTCTCAGAATTTTGTAGCAAAGCAAGAATGAAAATTTGCGCTAGTGTTTTGTTCAACTGGTCGATGATCGAGTATTCTTTGGCATGTACATTTATCCAAAGGTCGTCTGGACCTGTCTTAATGATGGGTGGCTAGTTGGAGGCCTGCTTGCTTGACTCAGCTAGATGTTCAGAGGTATATACTCTACCCGTTCTTGTCATACCTTGTGCTACAATAGTCTCTTCGAACCTGACCTTGCCTTTCCTTCTTGTCTCGGTTGTATAGTCCCAAGGTATAACCTTTGTATGGAATGGTGTCATGGTCGACATCGCCACTTGGATCGGTGTGGCTATCTTTACTCCGAATGGAGCATATGTATTGGGTGGTAAAACTGCAACTTCAAGCGGTATGGGTGCATTGACCGAAGACACGAATTCGACCTCAATTAGTACTGGTGTCTTTGCAGATGATGTTGCTTCAAACTTAAGTGGAACAGACATATTTACCTCAGCATCCCCTGATGGCTGAATCTAGACTATGATTGGATTAAGAATAACTATTGGCTTCTTTGGGTCATCACCTTCTGCGATCAACCCGATTGATCCCTCGGGATCCCAATCTTCCTCTATTTCAATCATATGGATACCTCCACCCTTATGGTCTGGCAGAGGGTTGTTGCAGACATTTGGAGTGGGTTCCTTTGCCATAATAATCTTGTTATCAAGTAGAGTCTGGATCTTGTCTTTCAAGGAATGACATTCATCGATGGTGTGCCCTTTCATACTGTAGTGGTATGCACACGATTTGTTCGGGTTAACCCACTGAGAAGGGTTCTCAGGGGTTGTAGCAGGGATAGGGGTGACATAACCAACAACTTTGCGTTTCTCGTACTATTGGTCAATAGGTTCAGCGATGGCTGTATATTATTTTGGAGGTCTGCGATCATAATTAGGTCGGGGTCTAGGGAAGTTTTGGAGTGCATGAGGTGATTGATAAAGAGATGGTTGAGCATTATAGGTTTGGTAGACATGAGTGGGTTGGGAGTATCTATGCAAAGTAGGTTGATATGTGGGAGGTGGAGGTGATAAATAAGTGGGTGGTGGAGCTTGGTATGAGGGTGGGGGGTTCTTGGTAGTTCGGAGTTGGCTGATATGTGAGTGGAGATGTTGGGTAAGTTAGGTATTTGATGGGAGATTTGGTCCTCTATGCAACCATTACAGCCCCCACATCCCTTTTCTTAGACACACCACCGGACTGTAAAACCTTATTGGTAGCCTGTAAGGCCTCAAAGTTTGTAACCATACCACTTTTGATACCTTCTTTGATTATTTCACCCAATTTGATAATGTCAGAAAATTTGTGGTTCTCAACTATCATTAGCAGATCATAGTACTATGGGTCTTGGGCCCATATACAAAATTTGTTCATCTGTTCCTCCTCTAAGGAAGGTCTGACCTTGGCAGCTTCAGACCTCCAGCGAGTAGCATACGAGCAAAATGTTTCTGTAGGCTTCTTCTTCAAATCCTGTATATAGAATACATCCGATGTATTTTCTGTGTTAAACCTGAATCTGTCCATAAAGTCGGACACCATGCCTACCAGTTTGACCACTTCTTTGGATCTTGGCTAATGTACCAAGACAATGCATTTCCTTTCAAATTCCTCATGAACAACTTCATACGGATTCTCTCATCTTTCCCTACTCTAACTAGCTTGTCGTAGTTCGTTCTCAAATGGACCCTCGGATCACCCGTACCATCAAACATTTTGAACTTCGGAGGTTTGTACCCCTCGGGCAGTTCGACATCGGGCTTTATGCAAAGATCCTCATAGTTCCACCCCTCAATCCTCTTGCTCCCTTCAACGCCCTGAATCCAGCTAGTTAGCTTCATAAGTTCCTCAGCCAAGTTTCTGATAACCAGATCCTTTTCATCAGACTCAGGTGTGCTTGAGATAGGTTGGGTGGAGTGTGGCATGATCTCCACGTAAATAGGGGTGTTATAGTGGCCTGGTGTGTGGGTGTGGAAATGGTCATTTGTGGAGTTTTGAGGTTCTGGGATGAGTAGTGGAGTGTTATTCGGGATATGGTAGGTGTTGCATTGGTTTTTTGGTGGAATGGTGTGATGGGGAGGAGCGGGATGGTTCTGTTTCTTTGGGATGTTCTGTGGAGGTGTAGAGTTTTGAGTGTTGGGGAAATTGATAATTGGGGTGGTGAGGGAAAATGACAGGTTTACCAGATTCCGAACATGATCAAGCTCTTCTTGGAATTTCAGCAGCTTTTGTTCAAGTTGGGATACATTTTCCTTAGGAACATGAGTACCATGGCCATTGGTGGCATCTATCTGTTCAGTTGAATTCTCCTTTCTGACGTTGTTCAAATCTTCTTGCCTTTGTTCTTGTTTTTTGACAGGACTTAGAGGAGGAGTGGGTGGAGGGCCCTAGGATTTCATGGAATATGATGATATTGCCAGAGTGCACGAACTAACCTTTGGAAAGGGGAATAATAAAACAAAAGGTAATCAAGTTAGTGAGGATTATAAAAAGTATTGCAATATTTAAACATACAGTGCGGGATTGTAAGTCATGTCCTAATTTGGGGACCTCTTTGTGCTCAAGGTAGGCCTAGTGACAAATTGATTTGGAGAACTTGGATGCTAAATTCCTCATTTTATTGATAAAAAGTAGACAAATCTCAAATCGCCACTAAATAAACAGGAAATGAAAAATCACTAATGGCCATTGGCCTTATTAAATTTTATAAAGCGCAGAGATAAACTCCTACTTATTTTGTTCCCAGAAAGACCTTCCCCAGATTCGACATCCTTGGCTCCGTTGAAAAGCTTTCCCAACTAGCGAAGTCCTAGCAACAGGTAGCCTCTGGCCAAGTGTCTGCCTTTTGTCCCTTCAACATTTTGACAATCTTCAACCCTTTTGAGAAACTTTCTCTCCAATTCCACTATGCCTCGCTCTAAGTATCCTAGTCGCTTGTTGCCACTAACAGCCATGTCCTTCCATTCCTCAGTCAGCTTCTGGTTGGACTCTTGTATTTCGCGGTGTTCACTCTTGCATTTGCGGATCCTTTTGTGCAACTGGTTGTATTTGACTTGTGCCTCGGCCTTTTCATCTATGATTCTGTGACCTCAAACAAACCCGGGCTAGCCCAGACCATCATGATTATCTTCCAACCAGCCTAAATAGTAGGGAGTGCTACCAGCATGATATCTGTCTGGCTCGATGGTGTCGTTCCCCATTATGATCTTGCAGTGCCACATATGCTAAGCTTGACACTTGTAAGGACTATCACCATTCTGGAAGTCACCCAGAAATGACTTATCTTGTAGATCCTAGGTATGATTTGCTTCCTACCGGCCTGCCTCATGACTCGAAGAGGGACATAGGGATATGTTCCTCTTAGACCAATCAGTATTAGGAAAGGTGCATCTCTGGATAGGGCGATGAACTCTTCGGTTGGAAACCACTCGAACATCCATTAAATTTGGTCTTCTGTCAAATTTTCGAAAAGATCGACCCATTCTTTAGAATTCTCCGGCTGGGCGAACATATCGGGGATGTAATTCATTTGCTTTGGATGATAAAAAGTGATGTTATCATCCCAGTCACTTCGTTAAATGCCTTGTCGGAATTTTCCCTTTTTGAGGTTCTCCATGAGCCAGAGTTGAAGTAGTAAATTGTAGCCCTCGAAGTGTTTGGCTCCTTGTTGACACTTTTCCAAGGCTCGGTACATGTCAGCAATGATCATGGGCACGATGCTGAATGACTGCCCACTAATTTCCTCCATTAGGGTCTTAGTTACCATAGCCAGCCTGGTATGGATTCTTGCTTTCTTCATCGAAAACACGATCAGACACAGGAAACAGAACATGAAGACGAAAACCCTACGATGAATGTGCCCCAAGGATGTGATGGCAAACTCATCAGGGTAGGTACGATAGGATTTGTTGTGACCGTACCTTTTATACAAATAGTCAAAAGGGATGTAGGATTCTTTCAGACATGTCAATTCTGGATTCTTCTTTAAACCCATTATTTTGAGGAAACCCCTGCCTTTACGATTCTCAAGCATCAGCAGGCCCGGAGTTTCCCACACTAGACCGGCCAATCCTCCTATCTCCTCTATCAAGGGTGTCATTTCAATGTCCCTAAAACAGAACACAGCCCTTTCACAATCCCAAAATAGTGTGGCAGCTTCTATGATTTTGTTATTAGGTTGGATCTCCAGGAGGGAAGGTAGGCTTCCCAGATACTTTTTGACGAGAGTTTGATCACTAGAGTGAAGATCCTTCCACCAGCTTAGCAGTCTTGGGTGGATGTTGGTGACCATGCCAAATCTAGGGACTTCGTGCCACATATTTCTGCAAAACAAATAAGGTTAGACCATTACCCCCACCAGACTCGACTATTTAATACCATCAATTAGCATGAAACATTTAGTTCTGCAAATAAATGTACAGAACGTGATGATATCCATTTGGGTTTAGGAAAACCAGTGGACTTTGGACAAGGCTATCTTAAAGGATCATTATACGGACAACATAACTGACCCGTCTAGGTTTGACCATAATAAATGCACAATTTGAATGGGGTTCTAGACTGGTACCCTTGAGTGGACAACTCAAGGGGGAAGGCACGAGACCGTAGACTGCACCGCTGATCGACTGGTTTTACTGCAAATATGCCTTTTCGAATTTAAGGGGTAATGATATAGGAAGAGCGCAACCACTCATTATAAGTGTTGCTATAGTATTTGTTTTGGCACGAGTGGAGTATGATGTTGAGCATGATTATGCAATAATTAAATATGTTGGCACGTATTTGCACATTAAGAAAGCGATAAATGCAGCAGTTTCATAATTTAAAGCAATAATAAAGGAAAGAAACGAAGAAGATAAGTCAGTTTTACAGTTGAAAAAGATATTAAATGCTTAAAGGAATTAAACAAGTTGCATATAAAGAGGTACAAATTCATAAGACAATCTGAAGTGGTAAAAGCCTAATATCCCCAGCAGAGTCGCCATGCTATCGCGCCCCCTTTTTCCCTCTTTGCATCGAAAATCGGGTTTATGATATTTTGGGGTATGGGACAACTCATTCCTTTTGGGAACTGGGTTTTGCATTTGAAGAGTCGCCACCTAATGAGTTAAGGTGCATTAGGACACCTATAAGGTTCATTTACAACTATGTTTGATAACTAGAGATAGGTTAAGGGCTTGAAATTATCCTAAGGGGAAGGTGTTAGCCACCCCTCAGGATCCATTAGTGTGGTTCCCGGCCAGAGAGTTTTATGAATTTTGTACAATTAGCATATAGACAAGTATAGGCCCAAATAGTAGGGGCTTTAAGCTTAAATATATAAGAGTTTGAAAACAATTAAAAGTTGAATTTTGAAAAGGAGTTGCATTTTTTTTACAAATATTTGAGAATGAAAAAGGAAAGGGGTCCTAGGTTTATTTGTAATATGGATCACATCAATGCGATACCCGGTATGACACTCTTGAAAAGAGGGGATACCCGTGGTATTAACGCACCAGTCATCATATCCATATCTACCCTTCCCACCCCGTTAAGGTATTAAAGCGCGAATGTGTATCGACCTCTATTGCATGCTAATACCCGTCCCATTCCTATCAGTATCGGAGGAACTTAGGACTATTATTCCTAAAGGGGGAGGATATTAGATTGACTTTTAGGTTTCAAAAGGTAAAAAGGCTAAGGCGACATTCAAAACATATAGGACTGCGTATTAGGGGAAAACGTGTAAGCAACCAAAAGGCTCATATATACCTCCTCAAGTAAAGCACATAAGTAGCATGACTCAAACACATTTAGGGTCAGAATTTTAAAATACTAAGACAGGAGAATTTTAGTTGTTGAAGCAGACCAATTTATTACATAACTCAAATAAAAAATCTGAATCAAACCTGCCCGCTGGTTGTAGAAGTTACTAATCAACAAAGGCAAATTCAGTTTTGTTGTTATCACCTAAGGCTTGCCTAAGTGTGTTAGTAATATCCTATAAGCACGATGTCTATTACTGATTCAGATTGTAGCAAAGTAGTAACTGTTTTAAATGAGCGATTTGGGATCATATAGGTATGCTTTTTAAACTGTATTGATAAAAGGGGTAGGTTGTTTAAAACTAATTCAGAATAGTACAAGTCAAACTGATTTTAAACTAGACAGGTTTCAGATCCTATATGCATGATCTCTATCATTGCTGATTATTTAATTCATATAGACATGATATCTAGTTGAACGTGAAACGAAGCAGGCAGGAATTGCTTGAAATTCTTATAGGCATGGTTTCTATGAAAAATACTGATTTCAACCTTATGAACTTGATGTCTGATTATAGTCATTTAGATCCTATAGGCATGGTGTCTAAGTGTGGTAATAAAACATGCAGAATTTAAAACAGGTCATATAGGCATGTCATCTACGTAGAATTGAAATATGTAGAATTTAAAGGAACAAGTCCTATAGGCATGTTATCTAGATGTAGAATTAAAACATGCAGAATTTAAAGAAACGGATCCTATAGGAATGTTCTCTACCCTTCTAATAGCTAAAAATGCACAATTACCCATCCCCTTTTCGCTAGCCAACCCCAGTATTTGTTACAAATTAGTACAGACCAAAAATTGAATTACATCAGAACAATGTAAAACAAGAAGTTACAACCAGAGGAAGCCTGATTCTTGACTTTCTCTCTGAGTTATGGAATAAACCACCTCGAGCACCACTTGTTTCAAAGCCTTTCTCAAACCTGGGTGCGTTAAAGTTCCCTAAGGGTCTCAAGGGGCCCCGGGCAGCGCTTACACCCAGGTTTGCATAACCAGATAGAGATGCGTGCAGTGTGGAAGGGCTAGCCCTTATGTGTCCAAGTTCATAGGGAGCTCATGGGTCCCAAGGCAAGGCTCACACAAGAGGGGCAGAACCTAAGTTCTAAGAGTGTATTATAAGTGCAGAAATAAAGATTTATTTACAACTGGGTTGAGAATAGTAAGGGGGTAAGGGTGATTTGAAAATAGTAGTAGTAAAATTTAAATTACACAGAATTAGTAATTGCACAAAAGGGGTTAGGTTTGGGACATGCACATCAATAGATTATGCTGGCACGCCAACAAACCGGCCAGAGAGCACAAATACATACGGGATATGGGGGTTTGGGATTCATAAGCCAGCAAATCATATAACAAGTGACTGACATAGTACATGCACAAGGGAAAATATTAATTTAGAAGGGGAGGGAGCATATTACAACATGCTTAGTAATATAACTTGATTGCATAAGCAAAAGCAGACAAGAGTGAAGGAAACTAAAACAACTAAGTAAACATGTTGTTGTTGATCCTTGAAGATTAACTAGGACATACCAGTAAGAAGCAAACTGCAGAAAGAAAAAGAGCAAATTTTCACAGCCTAGCCTTGGCTTTCAGTCGGCTAGGCAAAGCAGTAGCACAAGTAGTAGTAGAGAAAATAGAGAGAGTTTTGAGTGAAGTGTGTTTTCTGAACTCAGATGGTTCATTTCTTGTTTATTGAAAGAAGAGGGGTGCAGGGTATTTATAGATTTTTTGAAAACGAGTGAAGGAGAGGTAATAAGTAAAGTCTTGATACAAATATGGAGACGATCACAAGTTAGAATCAATTACTCAAGTGATTCCCCTTTAATTAAGGAATCAATGTTTAACGAGTAGCAGCAGGTCTAATTAGGGAAAGAAAATCAGTTTAGAGACAGACTGACTATTGCCATAAAAGGGATAGTAAAATCATGAAGTAAGCAATCAAGTCCAAGTACAGAAGTATTCTTATTTTGGAAAAAGATTCAGTAAGACAAAATATCATAGTAAAAGAAAGGAATCAATTAACTTTAAACAGGCGAGTGAAACTAGGGTTCATAAAAGAAAAGATCTTAAAATCAGTCACAAGATTATGATCAATAAAGGAAGAAACATGCTTCTACACTTTAGTATATAAACAGAGTGAACAGAAACATCAGACATGCGAGGCCAAACATATTGGCAAAAGAAACAACATACAATAGTAGTAGAAATAAACATATAATTCAGTGGTGAACAAAGCTAGATAGTCAGGGCTCACAAGTATAGCCAAAGTGAAAAAAAGAGTTGAAACAAGTAAAGGTCTCACAGTAACAGGTGAGGAAACCTTTCGAGAAGTTAGGGTTTCAACCACAGCCGAGTTGAAAGATAGTAAAAATCAGATAAGTCACATAAAGAAAAGAGAGTATGTAACAAGAACTTTCAATCAAGTCAATTATTCAAACAAACAATTTCAGACCCAAAGACCTAGGGTTTTCAACAACAATCGAGTTTAAAAAAAATGGTAAAACAAATAACTCAAACAAGAACGAGGAACTTAATTAAACATGTACATATTTAAACATGCAGTTTCAGAACTCAAAAAGGAACTAGGGTTTTAAAATGCTGACTCAAGTAGAAGGAAAGCACAACAAGCAGTTTGAACATAGTAAAATCATAAAACAACATCAAGAATCATAGAAGAGAGTTTTTTTAAAGAGAAGTTAAGAGAAACCCTAATCGGAGAAGTGAAGGGTCGTTTTAAAAGAGAAGTTGAAGAACTTTCAAGAAAACACTTACACATTCATAGCAAGTACAGATCTAAAGTAAATCTGAAAGAAAAAATCAAAAGATCTTAAAGATTAGGGTTTCGAAAAACCCAGAAAAAGTGGGAAAGGCCTTGAAAGTTTCCGATCTAACCAGGAATGTCAAGGATCTTCCTTGAAAGGCCATGAATGAATGGCAGGAGAAAGGTCGTGGATGGCTGGAGAAAAGCCATGAACAGAAGTTGAGCAAGGACTGGACAAGATTCCTTCGAGGACTAGCCATGAAACCACAGAAACAAACACCCAAAAGCCATGTGAGGCTGATACATGTCTCAAATGACCACGAGGGACCATGGATTAGGAAGGTATTATGGTGGATTAGGGTGTAGTTTGATGGTGGAGGCTAGGGTTCGTAAGAGTTTCAGAGAGAGTTGAGAGATAAGAGGGATTCAAGGGAGGCGGTAGGTGAGAAATGATTTAGGTTTAGGGGTCGTTCAGGGCTAAAAAAGGTAAGGGGTAGTGGAGGCCATTGATCTAAATGATTAATGGCTGGGATTAAAGGGGTTAGGTGGGGAGTTCGGGTTCGGTCATTTAAATGGGTTTGGGGTCGGGTTTGAATGGGAATTGGGCCAGGGAAAATTGGGTCTAATTTGGGGTTCAAATTAGGCTATAATTGAAATGAAATTGGGCTATCATTTAAATAGTCATTTTTTCCGTTTAAAATTATAAAAATAATAAATTAATTTATAGAAATATATTTAAAGTACTAAAATGATTTATAACATATAATTATCAATTTAAAAATAATGTACTTAATTTTCATGAATATAAATGCAATTAAATCCTAAAAGAGGCTAATATTACAATTATATGCAATTTAACTTTAAAAATATTAAATAAATTTGTAAAAATATGCAAAAATTATATTAGCTATTTTAGCCTAAATATGAAATTCCAATAAATGAATTACCAAAAATAATAATTTTAGAAATAATTATTGGTTTTTATGGATAAAATAGGGAAATAAATTGATTTAAAAACCTTTAAAAATTAAGAAAAAATAATAAAACATTTGGTCATACTTATATATGCATACATATGCTATTTTGAAGGTATTTTGCTTATTGAAAAATATATAGAAAAAATTGGGTAACAACAGGAATTCCCCCACACAAGGTTAGGTAAGCCACTTACCTCGAACCAAGCTCAATCATTCGGTCACAATGCCTTTTCCATAAATATCTGACTCCGAGTGGCCCAAATCTAGCCAAATCAATTACACAACATAAATATAGCTACAAGAAACTAATCTAGCTAATGAAATCAAAGCTAAAGCAAGAAATTAGAAAAATGCCTAAAAAGCCTCCCCGGGCCCACATCTCGAAATCGGGTAAAAGTCATGAAATATGAATACTCATTCACTCACGAGTCCAACCATATCAAAATTATCCAATTCCGATCACAACTCGACCTTCAATCCTCAGTTTGTGGTTTATGAAGATCCTTAAATTTTTCCCTTATTTCCATCTCAAAGTACTAATTAAATACTGAAATCAGTGATATATTCAGGTATATTAACCAAATCCGAGTTGGAATCACTTATCCCGATGAATTTCTTAAAAAACCCACAACAAATCGTCTCAAACCGAGCTCCCAAGGTCCAAAAATGAAATAATAACCTAAGCCTTGCTTATATAGTACATTCTCTGAACTAACCAAGTGCGGTCTGCACAATTCCATGTGCGGTCTGCACAATTCCATGTGCGGCCGCACATCCCAGCTCCTGCGGTCGCACAAAAGTTGTGCGACCACACTCTCTTGGTGACTGCACTGCTATAATTTATTTTAGCCATAACTTACTTTATAGATGTCCAAATGATGACTTCTTTGTCTTTCTGAAAACTAGACACGAAGTGCTACAACTTTCGTTTTTGAATGATCTCAAAATTCCTTATAGATCAAAAGATATAAGTTTCCAGAGTCGGACCAGTGAATCTGAGAGTTCTTGAGTACGGTCGCACACATAATTATGCGGTCCGCACAATTCCCCTGAGGTCCACACTTCCCTTTTGCCTCAGCACTCCCTAAAGGTGCGGTCCGCACTACCAAAGACCCTCGGAACAACATTAGAGCGCCGAAAAGCCCGTACTTGCTCAAAACTCACCCCGAAACTCAACCAAGCCATTCGAGACCTTACTCAAAGATACCATCAAGTCCTAAAATACCGTACGAACTTGGTGGAACCCTCTAATCACATCAAACAACAACCAAAACACGAATAGAACACCAATTCAAGCTTAATGAACTTGAATCTTAAAACTTCTACAACCGATATCGAAACCTATCAAATCACGTCTGATTGACCCCAAATTTTACACACAAGCTACATTTAACATTATGGACCTACTCCAACTTCCGGAATCAGAATCCAACCCCGATATCAAAAAGTCCACTCCCGGTCAAAATCTCAAAAAATTCGACTTTCGCCATTCCAGGCCTAAATTACCTACGTACCTCCAATTCACTGTCCGGACACGTCCCTATGTTCAAGATCACCCAACGAAGCTAACAGAAATAACAAAACTCTATTCCGGAGTTGTCTTCACATAGTTTCGACTATGGTCAAAATCCTAAGACTTAAGCTTTCGTTTAGTGACTAAGTATTCAAAAACACTCCGAAACCAAAAACAATACCCCTCGGCAATACATATAAGCCGAAAAAGATATAGGGGAAGCAGACAACAAGGAATCAGGCTATTACTCTCAAAACGACCGGCCGGGTCGTTACAACAATTGGAAAATTTAACATACAAAGTCGAAATCTGAGAAAGCACAATTTGCCTTGGCGGTGAATTTAAAAAAAGAAAGAAATGCAAATGCTTTAATCAGGATATTTTTCAATTTTGTAGGCAAATTTATTAAATTCTCTACATTTATTATACTATGTATAGTACAAATTATGGGATTCTAGACCACAATAAGTGGGTATGTATATACTCTTTAACTAGTTACTCTAATCTAAAGGTGCAACATCGCTCAATCGGCGTAGTGTCAAATTTGCACCGATTATTGTGCATATTATGATGGCGGTGATTATAATGGTAATGGTGATTATAGTGGTAATGGTGAAGGAAAATAAATTTTAATAGTGAAAAAACATATATAGAGGAGGAGTAAAATGGGTTAGGAGTGACAAGGTGGCATGTCACGTGGCATCCATCTTATCAAATTTCAGTGCCTCGTGGGATTGGATGTATACTCTGGACAAACTTAACGAAAAAGGATATATTTGTACCAATAATATTACGGCAGAGGTGTATTTGGACACAAAAGTACAACGAGGAATATATTTAAATCTTTTTAGTAATACGTGGATACATTTGGCCATTTTCCGTAATAGATAATATGTTAAACGAAGTGGTTAAGGAAGATCAAGTTTATAAAGATAAAGAGACAATTGCCAGTGTGCTGAAAAACGTGGTTGTACGCGACAGGTTCTAATTCAAGGTGAAGAGATCAAGCGCAACAAGGTATGAAAATAGTGTATATTTGTTATATATATGTATAAATATTTATAACGTAGTATATATTTGAATAGAGGTATTAAAATCAGTATATATCTAGTTATATTTTTGTATAAAAGTCTATTTACTGAATGATATTTAATCCTAAGTATCATCTTATATATGTGAATGACAATTGTGCTTGGAGTTTCAAATCTTCTGTCGTATACAAGGTGAAAGATACTTAACGACGACAAGCTACTTCCGGTGTAATTGCTAGTATAGTCAAGGACAAATATGTTCATCCAAAAAAAGTTTACACCCCAACAAATATTATAAAGGACATACAAAAGCAACACGGGTTGAAATGCGCTACATGAAAGCATGGAGAGCTAAAGGGATAGCAATGATAATGATACGAAGGAATCTGGGTGATTCATATAATAAGTTGCCGAGGTATTTATATATCTTGGAGCATACAAATTCAAGAATAGTTACAAAGTTGCACAAATTAGAAGATGATTGCTTTCTTTACGCATATGTTTCGTTATATACATCTATCAAGGATTGGGAGCACTGCGATAATGGTTGTTGATGGAAGTTTCCTTAAAGCAGCATATAAAGGTACCATATTGACTGGTTGCATGCAGGATGGAGTGAATTGACTGCATCTACCTTGTTTTTGCAATTTGTATAATATTGTAGTTTCATGTAGAAACATGTATAGGATTCCACAACTGTTATTTTTATAGCATCTGTAGTACGTATAAAGTTGTATATTCGTGTATAACTGTGTATAAGATTTTTATAAGTGTCTGAATCCTAATATCTATTTTATATAAACAAGAAAAATCATTCTACTTGCATATGCAATTGTAGATTCAGAGAATAATAAATCTTGGGAGTGATTATTTGTCTAGATAAAGGGTACTTTTGGTGTTAGGGAAGGGATATGTATAGTTTCAAATGGAAATGAAAGCATCATCAATGCAACAAAAGTTGTGTACCCCGAAGTTCCACATTGTATTTACATGTTTCACTTGTGGTAGAATGTTAAGTGCACATTCAAGATACATCACAAACTGAAGAATATCTTCTTCGTTTTGGATAGAGGTTACACGATAGAGAAGTTTGACTACTATATGACAGAGATGTGCAAAATTGATACGATGGTACAACCTTACTTGTTCAAAAGTTGGCTACGAAATATGGTCTAGGGCACACACCAAAGTGAAAAGGTCGCTGATAATGACTTCCAATATTAGAGAGTCAATTAATGCATCAAACAAAGATGCTAGAGAGCTACCAATATTGCGATTGCTGCAGTACATAACAAACTTGCTACAACAGCGGAACAACAAAAACATAAAAAGTGCAATGGAGACATCCATAGAGCTTGGCGATCGAAAAGTACGACAAACTCATTCAGGAAAATCTGATTGCATCAAAGCAAATGACGGTAAAACGAATTAAATATAATGATGCATGGCACTGATGACTTGCATTTTAAAATTTGTATAAATATGTATAACTCTATTATATAGCTTATACAATTTTATATAGTGCTTATTCAAAAATCTTGCATTTGATTATGCAAAGTTATGTGTACACTCTGGGGAGTCTCAATCAGTAAAGATATGCAACATAAAAAAGGCATTAAGATAGAAACTTATTAAATACCATGTCAATCAAAGGTCGACCACAATACGCAAGCGAGTGGAACCAATCCTTCGTGGTCACATGATACGAGCCAAAAGTAAAAGCTTCCGCAAAATTATTTACTTCATCGGTATAAATATTTTTGGCACTTCAAGTCACAAAAAGTAAAAACTAATCAGAACTACCTTCCTTGTCAAGTTTAAAATCAGAACATGAATGTTTAAGGAAAGCTAAGCTACCTTCACCTCGTATCCATCTGTCACGACCCTAACCCCGAACCCGATTGTGATGGCGCCTCTTGTGAAGACGAGGCTAGCTAGTTTCACCCAATTTATCTTTTAAAGTAGTTAATCAACACAAAATAGTCTAAACATGATTTAATAATACTAAATAGTAAAAATATAAATAACAATGCGGAAAATCCAACCCGACACAACCCTAACCGGGGTGTCACAAATCACGAGCATCTCTAACCCATAATACAAGTTTACTAAAGTCAAAACTAGTACAAGTGATAGAAAGTAAATGGAAATGATAGAGAGGTAGAGTCACGGGGCTGCAAACGTCAACAACTACCTCGTAGTTTGCGAAAGCCGCCTGGAACTGGAGGAATCAATATTCAGGAGCGGAACCAGCTACGCCTGATTCTACACATAGGGGTGCAGGGAGTAAAGTGAGTACTCCAACTCAGTGAGTAACAAATGTAAATAAAGACTGAAAGCAAGAAATTACGTGAGGCACAAAACATTCTATAATAAAGCAGTACAACCATTTGAAATCAGTAAATTAGTAAAAGATAGGTAAAACCCTTTAATTCAAATGTAGTTTCATGAAAAGCCCTTTTCAATAATTAAGCAGGTAATTGACAGTCAATTATGAAAAGTAAACACATAATGGCTCACCCCTTGGGCACAATATCAACAAATCCACCCCTCAAGCAACATCTCAGAACAGTACCATCCCCTTGGGCAATCACATAGAACAATACCAGCCTCTCGGGCTCAATCTCACATCACAATGGCTACCTTCGCTCACTAGGGGTGTACAGAGTCCTAGAGGGGCCCTTTACGGCCCAAGCGCAATATCAAGCCACCTCGTGGAATCATCACTAGGCTCTCGGCCTCATATCAATCAATCCACCTCGTGGCGTACATGTCTCAGGCCCTCGGCCTCATAATCAGTATCAAATGTTTCCTCACAGCATAATCCCTCGACCTTACTCAGTCAAAATCCTCACAAGCCACTCGGGCAATAGTAAAACAGTATTTCTCAGCCCAAACATCATTTAAGTATTAACACTGAGTAAACTTGGCTGAGTATGAAAATAGTGGAAAATAACATGATTGAGTTCAAGTATAAGTCAAAAATAGTGAGGAAATACCAGTAAAAATCCCCGAAGCGTTCAAATAGTTGGCACTAAGCCCAAATATGGCATTCAGCCCAAATAATGATGATAGCAAATAGTTTTAAATCAAATACGCAGTAAAACCATCAATCGGGATGGACCAACTCACAATCCCCAATAGTGAATGACCCTACGCTCGTCATCAAGAGTGTGTCTCAGCACAATATAGCACTATGATGTACAATTCGGGGTTTCAAACCCTCAGAACATAATTTACAATCATTACTCACCTCGAATCGGCTAAATCTCTAGCTCGCGACGCCTTTGCCCCTCGAATCGACCTCCACGCGCATCGAATCTATCCAAAATCAGAACAAGGACATCAAAATATGCTAAGGGAACGAAGCCCAAGCGAAAACAATCGAAAAATACAAAAATCCCGAAATTGGCCAAAACCTGAGCCCCGACCCATGTCTCGAAATTCAGAAATTTTTATAACAATAGGTTCCTTATCTCCCCACGAGTTCATACATATCAAAAGTTCTCAAATCTGACCCCAAATGGTCCTTCAAATCTACAATTAAAGGCCTAAGTTCTCAAGCCGTAGTTTCCCCAATTTTCACCATTAATTTCCATATTTTCTAGCTCTAATCCATGAAATAATAGCATAAGAATGTGTTTTATGTCCGAACTCCTTACCTTAACAAAGTTCCCTTGAAATCCTTCTTCAAAATCGTCCAAAAGCTCTCAAGCCGAAGTCCAAAAATGGTGAAATAACTAAATTTCGCAAAATGGAATAACTTATATGTTCTGCCAAACATTTTCACATCTGTGACTCACCAACTGCTTCTGTAGTACCACATTTGCGGTCATACCTCCGCTTCTGCAGAAATCACTTAACAGCCCAAAGACCGCTTCTACGACTAAACTTCCGCATCTGCGACATCGCAGATGCGGTCACTATACCGCTTCTGCGGTCTCCTCTCATCTTGCCCGTCTTCGCTTCTGCGATAAACCCTCCGCATCTGCGACCCCGAAGATGCGGCCATACTTACTGCTTCTGCGGTCACTAGCAAGTCCTCACAATCCTCTTCTGTGGACATTCCATTGCATATGTGGAGCCGCACCTGCGGTCCCCAAACCGCAGGTGCGAAAACACAAGAAGGAGCAAAACTTCAGCAGCTGTAATTATACTTCAACTTCTCCGACAACCACCCGAAATCATCGCAAGGCCCTCGAGACCTCAACCGAAAGCACAAACATAACCCAATACCTTATCCAAACTTGTTACAATCATCAAAACACCTCAAACAACATCAAATCTACCAATTAACATCGGATTCAAGCCTAAGTTTCAAAAATCTTCCGAAATACGCTTTTGATCAAAAACCCAACCGAACCACATCCGAATGACCTGAAATTTTACACACATATCCCAAATGACTCCACGAAGCTACTGTAACTCTCGGAATTCCATCCTAACCCTTATATCAAAATCTCACCTATCAACCGGAAATTACAAAAATATTAACTTCACCAATTCAAGCCTAAATCTACTCTGAACCTCCAAAACCCATTCCGATCATGCTCCTAAGTCATAAATTACCTCATGAAGCTAACCAAACCATCGAAACTCATATCCGAGCCCTCTAATATATAAGTTAGCATCCGGTTGACTTTTTCAAATTAAACCTTCTTAAAAGAGACTAAGTGTCTCAAACCTTACCAAAACCATTCCGGGTTCGATTCGACCAACCCGATACCACAAAATAGGGATAACGAAGCATAAAGAAGAAGAAATGGGGGAAACAGAGTGGTAACTCATAAGACGATTTGCCGGGTCCTCTCATCCTCTCCAACTTAAACAAACGTTCGTCCTCGAACGAGTCAAGCAACATACCTGAAGGCTCAAACAGGTGAGGATATCTGCTCTGCATCTCCCAATCGGTCTCCCAGGTAGCCTCCTCCACGGACCGACCTCTCCACTGCACTTTCACTAAAGCTATATCCTTTGACCTCAACTTCCGAACCTGACGACCCAAAATAGTTACTGGCTCCACATCATAGGTCAAATCATCATCCAACTGAACTGTGCTGAAATCCAGAACATGAGATGGATCTCCAATATACTTTTGAAGCATAGAAACAAGAAATACCGTATGCACACTCGACAAGTTGGGTGGCAAAGCAAGCTCATAAGCCACCTCCCCAATCCTCCGAAGCACCTCAAAAGGCCTAATGAACCGCGGACTCAATTTTCCTTTCTTCCCAAATCTCATAACACCTTTCATGGGCGAATCCTTCAACATAACCTTCTCGCCAACCATGTAGAACACATCTCGAACCTTCCTATCAGCACAACTCTTTTGTCTCGACTACGCTGTACAAAGTCTCTCCTGAATCACCTTCACCTTCTCCAAAGCATCCTGTACCAAGTTTGTCCCCAATAGCCTAGCCTCACCGGGCTCGAACCAACCAACTGGAGATCTACACTGCCTCCCAAACAAAGCCTCATATGGAGCCATCTGAATACTTGACTGGTAGTTGTTGTTAAAGCAAACTCTATAAGTGGTAGAAACTGATCCCATGACCCTTCGAAATCGATGACACAAGCACACAACATGCCCTCCAATATCTGAATGGTACACTCAGACTGCTTGTCCGTCTGAGGATGAAAATCTATGCTCAACTCAACCTGAGTACCCAACTCTCGCTGCATACATCTCCAAAACTGCGATGTAAACTGAGTGCCCCTATCAGAAATGATGGAAACTGGGACACCATGCAAATGAACGATCTCCCTGATATAGATCTCTGCCAACCGCTATAAAGAATAGGTAGTACACACAGGAATGGAGTGCGCGGACTTAGTCAGCCGATCCAAAATCACCCAAATGGCATCAAACTTTCTCAAAGTCCGTGGAAGTCCAACAACAAAGTCCATAGTGATCCTCTCCCACTTCTACTCGGGAATAACCTTCTCCTGAAGCAAGCCACCCGGTCTTTGATGCTCATATTTCACCTGCTGACAACAGAGACACCGAGCCACAAATCCCACAATATCTTTCTTTATTCTTCTCCACCAATAGTGCTGCCTCAAATCCTGATACATCTTCGCGGCACCCAGATGAATGGAATACCGCGAGCTATGGGCCTTCTCCAGAATCAACTCCCGAAGCCCATCCACATTGGGCACACAAATCCGGCCCTGAATCCTCAACACCCCATCATCACCTATAGTCACATCTCTAGCATCATCATGTTGAACTCTGTCCCTAAGGACAAGCAAATGCGGATCATCATATTGGCGCTCTCTGATGCACTCATATAAGGAAGACCGAGAAATCACACAAGCCAATACCCGACTGGGCTCCAAATATCCAGCCTCACGAATCGATTGGCCAAGGCCTGAACATCAACTGCAAGAGGTTTCTCCTCAACTAGAATGTATGCCAAACTCCCCATACTCACTGCCTTTCAGCTCAAAGCATCGGCCACCATATTGGCCTTTCCCGGATCGTACAATATATTGATATCATAATCCTTAAAAAACTCCAACCATCTCCGCTGCCTCAAATTAAGTTCTTTTTGCTTGAACAAACGCTGAAGACTATGATGATAAGTGAACACCTCACAAGATACACCATATAAGTAATGCCTCCAAAGCTTCAATGCGTGAACGATGGCAGCCAACTCCAAATCATGATCGTAGTAGTTCTTTTCACGGTGCTTCAACTGACAAGAAGCATAAGCAATAACTCTACCCTCCTACATCAACACACAACCAATCCCAACTCTTGAAGCATCACAATACAAGATATACGAACCTGAAGCTGATGGTAAAACCAATACTAGAGTTGTGGTCAAAGTTGTCTTGAGCTTCTAAAAGCTCTCCTCATACTCGTCCGACTATACAAATGAACCACCCTTCTGAGTCAACTTGGTCAAGGGCGATGCAATAGATGAGAATCCCTTAACAAACTGGTGATAATAGCCTGCCAAACTAAGAAAACTGCAAATCTCTGTGGCTGAGGACGGTCTAGGCCAACTCTGAACCACCTTTATCTTCTTCGGATCAACCTGAATACCATCTCTGGACACTACGTTCCCCAAAAAAGCCACTGAATTGAGCCAAAACTCACACTTGGAGAATTTTGCATAAAGCTTCTCCTTCCTCAACCTATGCAACACAACTCTCAAATGCCCCACATGCTCCTCCTGACTATGAGAATACACCAGAATATCATCAATGAAAACTATGACAAACAAGTCAAGAGAAGGCCGGAACACACTATTCATCAAATGCATGAACGCTACTGGTGCATTGGTCAGCCCAAAAGACATCACCAAGAACTCATAATGACCATATCGGGTCCTGAAAGCTGTCTTAAGAATATCCGAGTCCCTGATCTTCAACTGGTGATAATCTGAACAGAGATCAATCTTGGAGAACACCCTGGCTCCAGAAGCTGGTCAAATAAATCATCAATTCAAGGCAAATGATACTTTTTCTTAATTTTTGCCTTGTTCAATTGGCTATAATCAATACACATTCTCATTGTGCCATCCTTCTTCTTCACAAATAGAACCGGTGCACCCCAAGTGACACATTAGGCTGAATGAACCCTTTATCAAAGAGTTCTTGTAGCTGTTCTTTTAATTCCTTCAACTTTGCTGGTGTTATACTATACGGTGGAATAGAAATAGGCCAAGTACCCGGTACCAGGTCAATACCAAAATCAATATCCTTGTCCGGTGGCATACCCAGTAGGTCTGCAGAAAACACATCGGAAAAATCCTTCACAGCTAGAACGGAATCAATACTGGGAGTCTTAGCTCTGACATCCCTCACAAACACTAGATACAAAAGACAACCCTTCCCAATTATGCACTGGGCTTTCAAGAATGAGATCACTCTACTAGGAACATAATCAGTCATACCTCGCCACTCGATCTGTGGCACACCCGGCATAGCCAAAGTGACTGTCTTAGCATAACAGTCTAGAATAACACGACATGGAGATAGCCAATCCATGCCCAAAATGCCATCAAAATCCACCATGCTCAATAGCAATAGATCCACTCGGATCTCTATACCCCCAATAGTCACCACACACGACCGGTACACATAGTCTACAACAACAGTATCACCCACCGGGGTAGATACAGAACAGGTAAAGAAAGAAACTCACGGGGCTTACCCAGATAACGAGCAAAGTATGATGACACATAAGAAAAGGTGGAACCAAGATCAAATAATACAGAGGCATCTCTGTGGTAGACTAAAACAATACCTGTAGTAACAACATCTGAAGAAATAACATTGGGTCTGCCTGGGAGGGAATAGAAATGGGCCTGACCGCCCCATGATCGACCTCCTACTCTAGGGCGACCCCTAGCTGACTGGGCGGGTGGTGGTGAAGTAACTAGCGCTGAAGGCGATGACTGATTCACCCGTACGCTTCAAACTGGAACCAACATAGCACATAATCGTGCAATCGACTAATTAAGAGTGGACTCCCCCACTTGGCTCGAAACCATCGACCAAAAAATACACAATAACTCATAACGCATATACTTTATTTCTTCCATAATATCCTAGTTAGATTAAACTCAATCCTTCATAAGCTCGTGGAACACAAGCCATCTGGTACTTTATATCTTCTGCAAATATTGCACTCACTCTCGTAATAGTCAAGCCTACTCTCTTGAGCAACCCAAATTCAATTTGTAAAACATATATTTCTCTGGTAACAGAGTTCTTCCACTAAATATCACAAGGGATTACGCAAACTTCAGAATAATCAGCAGGAGATAACCCCACCTACTTTGCCTCAAACTAACATTTCTTTATACCTTCCACCGTCATAAACATTACGCAGTCACTTAAATTTCCTGAGTCTGATCTCAGACCGCAACATGAAATTTACCCCACTTCCAACTAGGAAACATGGAAAGATTCTTCACACACCCATAACTCGGGGCTATACACCAAGTCATGATGGAAATCAAGCAACAAATAGTTCTTCTATCCTCAAGCAGACCCTTCTCGTCACTTCCAAATCATATGAATACGTCTCCCAGTCACATCATACATATCACATAGTCATCCAGCCATCACTTCCACTAATAGGGACACTACCGAACATATGGATCTAGGAACACGCGCTCACGAAATCAACAGCTCAAGGCTCAAGCTATCAGCCAAAAATCCGGCCTCAAGTCTTCCCGACTATCCCAACATCAACACATAGAGATCACATCTCGCCCTTTGATCGGGATATCATAAGCCATTGATCCACATCAGATACTGAGTGCTCATGCGCGTATACGAATGCATGGAAGGAATTCAAAGAGTTACTTTTCAAGATGAATCAAGGACGCACGATAAGAATTCAAGAATGTAAAGTTTTTCCTAAAGTTTGTGCAGCCTCTCGAGGATAAATATAGACGTCTCGGTACCGATCCTCGAGACTCTACTAAACCTGCTCATAACTCGTGAGACCTATGTAACCTAGGCTCTAATACCAACTTGTCATGACCCTAACCCCAAACCAGTTCATGATGGCGCCTCTAGTGAAGACGAGGCCAGCAAGTTTAACCCAATTCATCTTTTAAAGCAGTTAATCAACACAAAATAGTCTAAACATGATTTAATAGTACTAAATAGCAGAAATAACGATTACAATACGGAAAATACAACCCGACACAGCCCTAACCGGGGTGTCACAAGTCACGAGCATCTCTAACCCATAATACAAGTTTACTAAAGTCATAACTAGTACAAGTGATCAAAAGGAAATGGAAATGATAGAGAGGTAGAGACACAGGGCTTCAGACGTTAACAACTACCTCGTAGTCTCCGAAAGCCGCCTGGAATTGGAGGAATCAGCTCTCAGGAGCGGAACCAGCTACGCCTGAATCTGCACATAGGGGTGCAGGGAGTAAAGTGAGTACTCCAACTCAGCGAGTAACAAATGTAAATAAACATTGAAAGCAGGAAATCACGTGAGGCACAAAGCAATCTATAATGAAGCAGTACAACCATTTAAAATCAGTAAATTAGTGAAAGATAGGTAAAACCCTTTAATTCAAATGTGGTTTCATGAAAAACCTTTTTTCAATAATTAAGCAGGTAATTGATAGTCAATTATGAAAAGTAAACACATAAAGGCTCGCCCCTTGGGTACAGTATCAACAAATCCGCCCCTCGGGCAACATCTCAGAACAGTACCAGCCCCTCGGGCAATCACATAGAACAATACCAGCCCCTCGGGCTTAATCGCACAGCACAATGGGTACCCGCGCTCACTGGGGGTGTACAGACTCCTGGAGGGGTCCCTTAAGGCCCAAACGCAATATCAAGCCACCTCGTGGCATCATCACTAGGCCCCAGACTCATATCAATCAAACCACCTCGTGGCGTACATATCCCAGGCCCTCGGCCTCATAATCAGTATCAAATGATTCCTCACAACATAGGCCATCGGCCTTACTCAGTCAAAATCCTCACAAGCCACTCGGGCAATAGTAAAACAGTATTTCTCAGCCCAAACATCATTTGAAATATCATTTAAGTATTAAAACTGAGTAAACTTGGCTGAGTATGAAAACAGTGGAAAATAACATGACTGAGTTCAAGTATAAGTCAAAACCAGTGAGGAAATGCCAGTAAAAATCCCTGAAGGGTTCAAATAGTTGGCACTAAGCCCAAATATGGCACTCAACCCAAATAATGATGATAGCAAATAGTTTTCAATCAATTACGCGGTAAACTCATCAATCGTGATGGACCAAGTCACAATCCCCAATAGTGCACGACCCCACGCTCGTCATCAAGCGTGTGTCCCACCTTATTATAGCACTACGATGTGCAATCCGGGGTTTCAAACCCTCATAACTTCATTTACAATCATTACTCACCTCGAACCGGCTAAATCTCTAGCTCGCGACGCCTTTGCCCATCGAATCGTCCTCCACGTGCGTCGAATCTATCCAAAATCAGAACGAGGACGTCAAAATATGCTAAGGGAACAAAGCCCAATCGAAAACAGTCGAAAAATACCAAAAATTCCGAAATTGGCCAAAAGCTGAGCGCCGGGCCCACATCTTGAAATTCAGAATTTTTATAACAATAGGTTCCTTATCTCCCTACGAGTTCATACATATCAAAAGTTCTCAAATCCGACCCCAAATGGTCCTTCAAATCCACAATTAAAGGCCTAAGTTCTCAAGCCCTAGTTTCCCCAATTTTCACCATTAATTTCCATAATTTCTAGCTCTAATCCCTGAAATAATAGCATAGGAATGTATTTTAGGTCCAAAATCCTTACCTTAACAAAGTTCGTTTGAAATTCCTCTTCCAAATCATCTAAAAGCTCTCAAGCCGAAGTCCAAAATGATGAAATAACTAAATTGCGAAATGGAATAACTTATATGTTCTGCCAAACATTTTTGCATCTGCGACTCACCAACCGCTTCTGCGGTACCACATTTGCTGTCATACCTCCGCTTCTGAGGAAATCACTTAACAACCCAAAGACCTCTTCTGCGACTAAACTTCCGCATCTGCGACATCACAGATGCGGTCACTATGCAGCTTCTACGGTCTCCGCTCATCTGGCCCTTCTTCACTTTTGCGATAAACCCTCCGCATTGTGACTCCATAGATGCGGCCATGCATATCACTGGAAATTCCTCACAATCCGCTTCTGTGTCCATTCCTTCGCATATGCGGCACCGCACCAGCGGTCCCCAAACCGTAGGTGCGAAAACACCAGAAGCAGCAAAACTTCAGCAGCTGCAATTATACTTCAACTTCTCCGACAATCACCCGAAATCATCTAGAGGCCCCCGGGACCTTAACGAAAAGCACAAACATAACCCAATACCTTATCCAAACTTGTTCCAATCATCAAAACATCTCAAACAACATCAAATCTACCAATTCACATCAGATTCAAGCCTAAGTTTCAAAAATATTCCGAAATACGCTTTTGATAAAAAACCCAACCGAACAACATCTGAATGACCTAAAATTGTACACACACATCCCAAATGATACCACGAAACTACTGTAACTCTCGGAATTCCATCCCGACCCCTATATCAAATTTCACCTATCAACCGGAAATCACCAAAATATCAACTTCGCCAATTCAAGCCTAAATCTACTCCGAACCTCCAAAACCCATTGCGATCACGCTCCTAAGTCATAAATTACCTCGTGAAGCTAACTGAACCATCAAAACTCACATCTGAGCCCTCTAACATATAACTCAACATCCGGTTGACTTTTCCAACTTAAACCTTCTTAAAAGAGACTAAGTGTCTCAAACCTTACCAAAACCATTCTGGGATCGATTCGACCAACCTGATACCACAAAACACGGATAACGAAGCATAAAGAATTAGAAATGGGGGAAATAGAGCTGTAACTCATATGACGACTGGGTGGGTCGTCACACCATCTCATTATCAACAAACGCGCAAAACTCTTTGGCCAAAGGTGACAAGGGATCAAAATCATTAATTTCGATCGTAAAAGGATGTTTGATATAAAAAATGAGATTGTGCGCCGACCCTGATTCCTCCAAATAAAAATCTAGCAAATACGAAGACTTGACATATTTTACTCGTATTTTCTGTCGAACCGATTGTCCAGGAGAAATGTAATCCTCTTCTACTTTTATGGCGGGTGGTTTTTAACCACACTTTGTGATATATGTAGTGCAGCTAAATCTTCATCGCCATTATTGTCCCAAAATTTATCACCCTTGACATCACCTACTGCCCCTTAGACAGATGAAATCAATAATTAAAATATTTCAAAATGAAGAAAGGAAAGATCAAAAAAATAAAATGCAAAACGAATAACAGGATCAACACCATCAGTAACTCCCTCGTTTTCTTTGACGCCAAAATCTGTTTGGTCAGCTAGTGTATTTTCTTGATGCACTTGCTCGACAAAGTTAGGAACATCATATTGATAGGCATTATGGCCACCGAGACCAAATGTATTGTCATCAGACACACACTAGCGAATCTAATAAAAATAACAGAAAAAAATATTTAGAGAAGGCATAAGTATTACCTCTTTTATTTGGTTTCTTTAATATTCAAAAAACTGAACATTTTTTTAAGGAAGAAACTACATAACTACTTAATTCCGTAACTATATCAGTCAACTACACCAAAAAAACAACAAAACAACAAAAATTAAACGTATTTATAACCAACAAATCATGTATATATAAAAAGTACCTATAAAATTATATAAAAGCTAAAGCTCCAGTACCTTTCCAACGACACTCTTCAACTTCTCAACTTCAGCATTCAACTGATCAATGCGCGATAAAGGATCATAACTCGATTTAGGGTGTTGCTCCATATTCTAAGAATGAGGCCGTTTAACTATTGTTCCATATTCGGAGGACAAGATGGAGATGAAGAGACAAAATTATTGTGAAAGGCAGACACCTCCCCTGATGCATCATCGGCATTAACTTTAAAAAACGTAGCGATATTTAGCATTCACATCTCTTCACAGGTAAGGAAAATGTTCCTATAGTTCAACTACAATAAGAAAAACTAAATTACATTAGTAGAAGTAAGGAAATTGTAGTATATTCATAATTATACATACTTACACAAAAATTAAAATTTTATACGAAGAAATATTATGATACAAAATGTTTACCTGGTCAGTACTAGACATGATCACCCTCTAGGAAAATCCGCATATGTTGGAGTTTTACAAGCTCTAGGCGTATACAATTTTTTTGCTCGTACTCTGTTAAATTATAGTAAAGTATAAGATATCGCCCCACAAAAATTGAAATCACGTAGGCTTCAGATTTGTATTATCTTTCTCATTATTTGAGAGAATCAAATTGGTAAAAAGGGAGTTGATGAAAAAACTAGTAAAATAAAAGCATTAAATATTTATAGTTTTATAAGAAAATATAGAGGCTGGGATATTACGAATCAGCAACACAAAAAGTATTATAATAAAATCAAAATTTATTATTTATTTCTTTGTTTAATAAAATGACCGCTTATTTCTAATTCAACCAAATCATATATAAGTATCCAATTAATAACACCTCTTTTGAATAGTATAGTTAATTGATTAACAGTTAAACATATACCTTGTTTAAAGAATGACCACTTATTTCTAAGGCAATCACTCCACATAACAACAATATATAATTAGCACCGCTTGCGCTTAGTGTTATCAATTTATTGACAGTTAGTGACATTAACCAATAACTGACTACTAACACCTCTTTGGATTAGTGTAGTTAACCAATTAAAGTAATGGCTTCAAACAAGAATTATCTTAGTTGAGTGCACCAAGTGAGAAAAAACCTCTTTCAATTAGCCTTTTCTAAATCAATAAACTTGTTTAAATCTTTTTCTTCTCCCGGATAAGAAACAACATAACAAGATAAAGACTTTGGTAAGTGTATATAATTATATCAAATAATTAATGTATCAATATCGAATACCTTAGTGTATAAAGATGATAAAGAGAAAATCCTAATATAAGATGATAATAACATTAAGATAATTATTATAACACCTTTATAGCTTCATCTAGTATCCCAACCAAAGAAAATTACTCCATTATGGAGAAAAGAGAGAGAAAAAAATACTATTTCTAAAATAAAAGAAATAACTTTTAAACTAAAACAAAGCCAATATTAAAGTTGGTGTTCTCTCCACAACAATAGTTCTCTCCCTTCCATTGAAAAGTCATGCTTATTTACAGGAAATTATGCCCGTAAAATTGTTAAGGATGTCATCCTTGGATTGGCGATGACATCATATATTACACCCCATGTTTTCGTACGTAAGAGTACATCGTAAGTCAATTGATGTAAGCTTAGAGATGAGATTATCACGATCCAATTTCTCCTATAGGTGATTTTTAGTTATTATATAAATACGAAGTGAAAAATTAAATAACATGAGAAATAGACAGTTTTAAAAGCAAATGAGATAAGGTAAATAATCAAATATCACCAAGTGTCTACTAGCATAATCTACCAGATCTGGTGTCACAAGTGTATGAGCTACTAGTAGAATATACAAAAATACTACACTACTATCTGATATGAAAGATACAGAAAGCAAAAGCAAAAGAAAGACTTCGGGTGCTGCAGAACGGGCTCGGAAGGCAGCTCACCCCAATGTCTCGTGGAATCAAGAGTGCGGGCCAGAATGATAACCAAATGCACCTGCCTCAGATCCTGCACGATTAGTGCAGAAGTATAGCGTGAGTACATAAATAATATGTACCCAGTAAGTATATAGCCTAACGTCGAAGAAGTAGTAACGAGGGGTCGACTTTGACACTTACTTCCAAAATTATAATTAATCATAGGCCACATAAATGAAGCTGAAAACTCAATAACAAGAAATAGATAAACAATTCTTTCACTAATAGTAAATCCCAAATCAATTTCCATCATTTAACAATTTAACCTCTCAAGCCAATGAAACAATATCAAGTATAATTGGGCTCCAAGTATTATTACACATGAATTATGCTGAGTCGTACGACCCGATCTAAAATATAGACATATATACTGTGCACTGCCGAGGGTCAATGAGACGAACCATAGATGCATATATTCTACTGCCGAGAATTCGGCCCGTTCCACAAGAAGAGATGATATTTTATAAACATCCGATTTAAAGGTTATTATGAGGCTAATATACAAAGAAGCACAAATTCCTGTTAACGGTCAAGTAACCCGCCACAACTCAAGTAAATAAAATTCAATCCTTCAAAATTCCGTTATCAAGTTCCAATATAATTTAATAACTTTAATTAACAAGTAGGGTGCAACCATTACAAGTATTTTATGATTTGGGTCCTAAACTACCCGGATATAAGCATAATTAGTAGCTACGCATGGACTCTAGTCACCCCGTGCGTACATAGCCCCCACGATAGAAGTACATATTAATTTATCACGACCCGAATTTCCCACCGTCGGGATCGTGATGACGCCTAACTTTTCAAAATGCTAGGCAAGCCAATAGATAAAGATTTAATATGCTAACCACTATCCATAATCCAAAAAAACTAACACACGACTACCCAAAATCTGGTGTCACAATCCACGAACTTCTAAGAGTCACTACAAATACTAGTTTAAAGAAAATACATATGTTCTCTAATTAAAACAAAACAAGAAGACTAGGATAAATGGAAGGGGACTCCAGGGTCTGCCAACGCCGACATAGCGACCTTGGGTCTTCTGATGGACTAAAGGCAGCAATCTAACTTTGATCAACGCGGTCCAGTACCGAAATCTGCACAGAAAGTGCAGAGTGCAGTATCAGTACAGCCGACCCCATGTGCTGGTAAGTGCCGAGCCTAACATCGGCGAAGTAGTGACGAGTCTAGGCCACGACAATAACATGAACCTGTATAGTTAAATCATATACGGGAAGATAACAACAAATGAAAATTAAGCAAATATTAACGGGAAGGGGGAGAAACATGCTGAGGGGGAATATCAAATACTGAAAGTAGTACAGTAAATAACATGCTTTGCACCATGAAAGTAATAGCATAGCAAACAAGTGCACGACATCACCCTTCGTGCTTTTACTCTCGTACTCACCATAAGAAATAGCACGACATCATCCTTCGTGCATTAACTCTCTCATAACATGGCACGACATCACCCTTCATGCATTATCACTTACAGAATATGGCACGACATCTCCCTTTGTGCATTATCACTTGCTCATAAAACATTCCACGGTATCACCCTTCATGCTTTAACACTCTCTGTCACTCAAACGACAGAACAATAACAACCCGACAAGGGAATTATCAATAACAAGTTTCGTTTCAATATTGAACTTCACAACATCAATCTCAACTTGAGTCAATACTCGACCAATATGTAATTCCAAGAAAAGATTATAAGAATTGTTTAACATGAGGAATAACTAGTTTAAGCATCAACAATATGAATAAGGAATAAAACAGTCATAAGAATAAGACTAACTCATAGGTACCCGTCACCTTACCTATACGTTGCACTCAATATCAAAACGCGTAGCAAATAGGCAAGTAGTACCTAATCCCTCAAGCTAAGGTTAGCTACAACACTTATCTCGATTCTACGGCCAAACGCAAGCCTCAATCACCGCTTTTCCTCTAGTTTCCACTTCTGAACCACTCGTATCTAGTCATAATTAATTTAATAACATCAATTATTGCTAAAGAAATCAATTTCAATGCACAATTACAAGTTTCCCAACAATTCCCCCAAAAAATCAAAAATCGACCTCGGGACCGCTTGGTAAAAACTCAAGGTTCGGACCAAAACCCATTCATCCATTCTTCCCCAAGCCCAAATATATAATTAGTTTCGGAATCCGACCCCAAATCAAGGTCTAAATCCCCAATTCTTCCTAATATCCCTAATTCAACCATGAAAGAACAAGATTTAAGGCTAGAAATCTAATGTGTGTTGATGGAAATTGAAAAAGATGAGTTAATGAACACGAACCTATGATGTGGTGTTGAAATCTCTCTTCATAAATCACCCTAGGCTGAGTTCAAGTGAAGAAGATATGGAAATTTGACCCTTTCCCATTTTTGGTTTTGTTTTCAAAACCCTGGGCAGGCCTTATTTGCATTCTCGAGAGGCATGTCGCGTTCGCGAAGCTTTGGCCCTATTGTCCTATGCATTCGCGAGTAACTCATCGCGTTGGTGAAGGCATATCCCCCAGCATCTGCATTCACGATCCATGTATCGTGTTCGCGTTGAATTACCTTCCCCTCCCCAGGTCCCGTGCTTTGCATTCACGGTAGAGGGGTCGCGTTCGCGAAGGGTAAAGCCCCTGCTGCTCCGCGTTCACGACCGGTCCTTCACGTTCGTGAAGAAGAAATTTCCCCTTGCCCCTCAAAACCTTTTGCGTTCGCGAGACTACCTACGCGAATGCGAAGAAGGGCATATCAGAACAACTGCTGCAGCAAAAATACCAGATTTTCTAAGTCTAAAACATCTCGTAGCCTATCTGAAACTCACCCTAGCCCTCAGGGCTCCAAACAAAACATGCACTCAAGTCTTAAAAGATCATACGAACTTGATCGCACGATCAAATTGCCAAAATAATACCTAGAACTACGAATTTAGCACCAAATTGCATGTAATTTTCAAGAAAGTTCAAAAGTTCTATTTTCTCAACCAAAGGTCCGAATCACGTCAAATCAATCTCGTTCCTCACCAAATTTATCAGATAAGGTATAAATATCATAACAGACCTGTACCGAGCTCCGAAACTACAATACAGACCCGGTATCAACAAAATCAATTATTAACCAAATTCATAAAACTTTTACAAATTCCAGTTTAACAATTTTCATCAAAAACTCATTTCTCGGTGTAGTGACCTCAAAATTCGATTCCCGGCATACGCTTAGGTCCCATATTTTACTACGGACCATCATGATTGTCAAAATACGGGTCTAGGTGTGTTTACTCAAAATGTTAACCGAAGTTAACTAAAATCATCTTTTGAAGGCAAAACTTAATATTTTCTCAAATGTTCACATAAAGGCTTTCCAGAAACACGCTCGGACTGCACACACAAATCAAAGAGAAATAAGATAAGGTTTTGAAGGCCTTGGAACCCCGAATTGGCTTCTAAAATACAAGATGACTTTTCGGGTCATCACATTCTCCACCTCTATAACAACCGTTCATCCTCGAACGAATATAGAAAAGTAACTAAGCTAGGGAAAATATGGGGATATCTGCTCCGCATACTGGACTCAGACTCCTAGGTAGCTACCTCAATAGACTCACCTCTCCACTGCACGCGAACTGAAGGATAACTCTTAGATCTCAACTAATGAACTTGCCAGTCTAGAATAGCTACCGGTTCCTCCTCGTAGGTCAAATCATTGTCAAACTGGACAGTGGTGAAATCTAACACGTGGGATGGATCGCCGTGATACTTCCGAAGCATGGACACATGAAACACAAAATGCACCGCTAATAAACCCGTTGGCAATGCGAGTCTGTAAGCCACCTCTCCCACTCGATCTAGGATCTCAAAAGGCCCAATGAACCTACGGCTTAACTTGCCCTTCTTCCCAAACCTCATCACGCCCTTCATGGGTGACACCTGAAGCAACCCTCTCTCTCCGACCATGAATGCCACATCACGAACCTTACGATCGGCATAACTCTTTTTCCTGGACTGAGCTGTATGAAGTCTATCCTGAATAATCTTAACCTTATTCAAGGCATCCTGTACTAAATCTGTACCCAATAACTGAGCCTCCCCCGGCTCAAACCACCCAATCGGCGACCGACACCGTCTACCATATAATGCCTGATAGGGATCCATCTTTATGCTCGACTGATAACTATTATTATAGGAAAACTCCTCTAGCGGAAAGAACTAATCCCAAGATCTTCCAAAGTCAATAACACAGGCGTAAAACATATCCTCCAAAATATGAATAGTACGCTAAGACTGCCCATCTATCTGAGGATGAAATGTTGTGCTCAACTCGACCTGCTTACCCAACTCGCGCTGTACTGCCGTCTAGAAATACGAGGTGAACTGCGTTCCTCGATTAGAAATTATAGATAAGGGCACACCATGACTACGAACAATCTCACGGATATAAATCTCTGCCAATCACTCCGAAGAATAGGATAATGCCACAAGAATGAAATGCACTAACTTGGTCAGCCTATCCATAATAACCCATACATCATCGAACTTCCTCTGCGTCCTCGGGAGTCCAATAACAAAATCTATAGTGACACACTCCCACTTCCACTCAGGAATCTCAATCTTCTGAAGCAAACCACTAGGTCTTTAATGCTCGTACTTTACTTGCTGATAATTCAAACACCGAGCTACATATGCAATAATATATTTCTTCATTCTCCTCCACCAATAATGTTGCTGCAAGTCATAACACATCTTAGCAGTGCGTGGATGAATAGAATATCGAGAACCGTGGGCCTCCTCTAGAATCAACTCACGAATCCCATCCATATTAGGCACACAAACACGAACCTGCATCCTCAAAACTCCATCATCTCTAACCTTCACATTCTTTGCATCAGCGTGCCTGAGGAGCAATCTTCTCCAGTGTGTGGGTAGCGGGAGTCTTTGTGCCAGTCTGAGCTACACTCTCCATAAGGCCCACTAGACGTACCAAAGCATCCTAAAGTACTGGGGTAACGATGAACCCCTCTAGAAACTGAGCTGGCCTTGGCGGAACAGTCTGAGCCGGAACCTCTTCATGAAACTCCACCTAAGGCTCCGTTACTGGTGCTGCTGCTCGAGCTCTAGGCTGAGCCCCACCCCTACCTAGGCCTCTAACACAGCCTCGGCCTCGTCCTCTACCCCTCGTAAGAGCTGTCACTGGGGGGCTCAGGCTACTAATCAGCTGATGAAGCGGTACGTGTTCTCGCCATCTGCGAAAGAACAACAGTAGAAAGTTCAATTAGCATTGAGAGATCAAATCGCACGATAGAGAAGAATAGAAGTGAAATTATTCCTAATCTATTGTAGCCTCTATGGATAAGTACAGATGTCTCCGTATCAATCCCTCAGACTGTACCTAGCTTGTTCATGAATTGTGAGACCTAGGTAACCTAGTGATCTGATACCAACTTGTCATGACTCGGATTTCTAACCGTCGGGATAGTGATGGCGCCTAACTTTTCAAAATCCTAGGCAAGCCAATAAATAAAGATTTAATATGCTAACTACTATTCAAAATAGTGAATAACAATACTTAAACCAAAACAAAGTAAAGAAGTGCGGAAATTCTCAGTAATCCAAAAAAACTAACACACGACTACCTAAAATCTAGTGTCACAATCCAGGAACTTCTAAGAGCCACAACAAATACTGGTTTAAAGAAAATACATCTATTCTCGAATTAAAAGAAAATATTAAGACTAAGATAAATGGAAGGGGAATCCAGGGTCTACGAATGCCGGCAAATCTACCTTGGGTCTTCTGATGGATTGAAGGCAGCAACCCAACTCCGATCAATGCGGTCCAGTACCAAAATCTGCACAGAAAGTGCAGAGTGCGGTATCAGTACAACCGACCCCATGTACTGGTAAGTGCCGAGCCTAACCTCGACGTAGTAGTGACGAGGCTAGGATAGGACAATAACATGAACCTATATAGTTAAATCATATACGGGAAGATAACAACAAATGAAAATTAAGTAGATATTAACGGGAAGGGGAGAAACATGCTTAGGGGAATATCAAATCCTAAAATTATTACAGTAAAGAAATGCAATAAACAACATGCTTTGCACCAACGAAAGTAATAGCATAGCAAACAAGTGAATAACATCGCCCTTCGTGCTTTTACTCTCGTCCTCACCATAAGAAGCAATAGAAACAACACAACATCACCCTTCATGCATTAACTCTCTCATAAGCACGACATCACTTTTCGTGCATTATCACCAATAGAATATGGCACGACATCACCCTTCATGCATTATCACTCACTCATAAAATATTGCATGGCATCAACCTTCGTACCTTAACACTCTCTGTCACTCAAACAACAGAACAATAACAACTCGGCAAGGGAATTATCAATAACAAGTTTCGTTTCAACAGTATGAATAAGGAATACAACAGTCACAAGAATAATACTAACTCGCATACTATGACTCGACAACAATGCATAGGTACCCGTAACTTTACCTATACTTTGTACTCAATATCAAAACACGTAGCAAATAGGCAAGTTGTACCTAATCCCTTAAGCTAAGGTTAGCCACAACACTTACTTCGATTCCACGACCAAACTCAAGCATCAATCACCGCTTTTCCTCTAGTTTCCACCTCTGAATCACTCGTATCTCAACTTAATAACATCAATTATTGCTAAAGAAATCAATTCCAATGCACAATTACAAGTTTCCCAACAATTCCCCCCCAAAAAATAAAAATTTGACCCCCGGCCCACTTGGTCAAAACTCGAGGTTCGGACCAAAACCCATTCACCCCCGAGCACAAATATGTAATTAGTTTCGGAATCCGACCCCAAATCAAGTTCTAAATCCCCAAATTTGTAAAATCCCCAATTTTTCCTATAATCCATAATTCTACCATGAAAGAACAAGATTTAAGGCTAGAAATCTAATGGGTGTTAATAAAAATTGAAAGATATGGGTTAAAGAGCACGAACCTATGATATGGTGTTGAAATCTCTCTTCAAAAATCACCCTAGGCCGAGTTCTAGTGAAGAACATATGAAAATTTGACCCTTTCCCGTTTTTGGTTCTGTTTTTAAAACATTGGATAGGCCTTATTTGCGTTCGTGAGAGGCCTGTCATGTTCACGAGTAACCCATCATGTTGGCGAAGGCATATCCCCCCAGCCTCCATGTTCGTGATCCATGTGTCGCGTTTGCGATGAATTACCTACCCCCAAGGTCCCGTGCTTCGCGTTCGCGGTAGAAGGGTCGCGTTCGCAAAGTGTAAAGCCCTCGCTGCTCCATGTTCGCGACCCGTCCTTCGCATTCACAAAGAAGAAAGTTCCCCTGCCCCTCTTTACCTTTCGTGTTCATGAGACTACCTATGCGAATGCGAAGAATGACATATCAGAACAACTACTGCCGCAAAAGATACTAGATTTTTTCAGTCTAAAACATCCTGTAGCCTATCCGAAACTCACCCGAAACCTCGGGGCTCCAAACCAAACATGCACACAAGTCTTAAAACATCATACAGACTTGCTCTCATGATCAAATCACCAAAATAACACCTAGAACTACGAATTTAGCACCAAATTGCATAAAATTTACAAGAAAGTTCAAAAGTTCTATTTTCTCAACCAAAGGTCCGAATCACGTCCAATCAGTCTCATTCCTCACCAAATTTCTCAGATAAGGTACAAATATCATAACAGACTTGTAACGGGCTCCGAAACCACAATACGGACCCGGTACCAACAAAATCAATTATTAACCAATTATTAAACCTTTACAAATTCTAGTTTAACAATTTTCATCAAAAATTCATTTCTTGGGCTAGGGACCTCGGAATTCGATTCCAGGCATATACCCAGGTCCCATATTTTACTACTTCTGTTTACTCAAGATATTGACCAAAGTCAACTAAAATCAACTTTTAAAGGCAAAACTTATTATTTCTGAAATTTTCACATAAAGGCTGTGCATACAAATTGAGGAGAAATGAGATTAGGTTTTGAAGGCCTCGGAACCCCAAATTGGATTCTAAAACACACGATGACCTTTCAGGTCATCACATAATTAAAATCACCTATGTGGTTAATTCCCTCTTACAAGTTTAGAAAAGAGACTTACCTCGTCTCAAGGCTCACTTTCCGGTCCTCAACTATACTTTAAATCCTCAACTCAGTGCCAAACGATTCGAAACTAGTCAAATTTTATATAAAATAATCAATACATGTTTACAAGTTCATAATTTAACTATTAAAGTAATTATCTAACCACAAATGGAAGATTCATAAAATTTATCCCCAGGCCCAGGTGACCTGATTCCTGAAATTTTTAAAGATAAATGTTGCCCATAGCCTCACAAACTCAAATATATAATTTTCACCCCATTCCTTAATCATTTTCATGGTTAAATCATATTTTATCAAATCTTATGTTTTTCAACTAAACCCATAATCTTCACAATTTTACATGTTAAAATCTACCCATAATCTATGTATTAAACTTACATTGGGAGGAATTACTTACCTTTAATAGCTAGGTTGAAATTCCCCTCTTTAAAGCTCCAAAATCATCCAAAGGTGTAATAAATGAACCCAAAATGGCTTATATCCCGATTTAAAACAACACTGCCTAGCTGCCCCTTCTTAGTGAACGCGGAAAGGGCCTTGCATTCGCGAAGGCAAAGATCTTAAGGCCAAGGAAAATACCCAATACGAATGCGGCAGGGGCTTGACGAATGAGGTTAGGCTTACCTGGCCTACCCTATACGAACGCGAGGGCTCTTTTGCCAACACGAAGGGTAATGGGTACTGACCCTCCCAGGCCCCTTCCTTCTACGCGAACGTGAGAGAGCCTTCGCAAATGCGTAGGCCTGGGATGTAAAAGCTCTATGAACATAACCTTTTGATCACGAACGAGAAGAGGAAATTACCCCACTACCCAAATCCTTCATCACGAACGTGTGGATCTTTCCGCGTTCGTGAATAAGGAAACCAGAACTAGAATTTCTAGTTTTTCTAACTTAGCTCCGGGCGGTCCGAAACTCACCCGACCCACTCGGGACCCCGTCCAAATGCACCAACAAGTCCACAAACATAATACAGACTTGCTCGAACCCTCGAAATGCATAAAACAACAACAAAACCAAGAATCACACCCCAAAACCAAATTGAATCAACTTATGAACTTCAAGTTTCAAAATCACTCCGAACGCGCTGAATCATACTTAGACTACTTGGAATGAAACCAAATTTTGCGTGCAAGTCTTAAATCACCATACAAAAACTATTCCCAATCTTGGAATCACAATTGGATCTCGATAACACCAAAACCTACTCCAAACCAAATTTAAAGGACCTAAAACCTTTAATGATCCAACTTTCATTATAAAGCGCCAAAATCCCAAAATAACCATCCCCACAAGTCATAAAATAGTAAAAGTACATACGGGGAGTTTTATCTAAGGGAACGAGGTTCTTGAAAGTAAAAAAGACCGGTCGGGTCGTTACATTCTCCACCTCTTGAACAAACGTTCATCCTCGAATGGGTCTAGAATCATACCTGGAGTGCTGAATAAGTGGATATCTGCTCTATGTGTCCTCTTCGGCCTCCCAAGTCGCTCCTCGATTGGTTTGCCCCTCATGTGAACCTTTACCGCAGAATCTTCTCAAACCTCAACTAGCGAACCTGCCTAGTAACAATGGCAACTGGCTCCTCCTCATAACCAAGGCTCTCATCTAGCTAAACCGTGCTGAAGTCTAACACATGTGGCCTATCGGCATGATACCTACAGAGCATAGACACATGGAAAACCGAATGAAATCTTGAAGACTGGGAGGCAAAGGAAGCTCATAAATAACCTCCCTAACTTGTCTCAACACCTCAAATGGGCCTATAAACCTTGGGCTCAACTTGCCCTTCATCCTGAACCTCATGATTCCCTTTGTCGGTGAGAACTTCAGGAGAACTTTCTCACCCACCATAAATGATAAATCATGTGCCTCCTGATCCGCATAACTCTACTCTTCTGTCTGGACTGTGCTATGCGAAGTTGCTTCTGAATCAACTTTACCTTTTCCAAGGCATCCTTCACCAAATCAGTACCATATAAATTAGCCTTGCCGGGCTCAACCAATCCAATGGGTGAACGACATTGGCGACAATATAAAGCCTCAAACGGAGCCATCTCGATGTTGGACTAATAATTGTTGTTGTAAGCAAACTCGGCCAAAGGCAAGAATCGATATAACCTCCAAAGTCAATCACACATGCTCTGAGAATTTTCTCCAAGATCTAGACTGTCCACTCCCACTGCCCGTCAGTCTGCGGATAAAAGCCGTGCTGAGCTCTGCCCAGGTCCCCAACTCACTCTATACTACTCTCCAGAAATGCAAAGTAAACTGAAGGCCTCTATTTGATATGATGGAAACAGGCATACCATGCAACTGAACTATCTTCTGAATATAAATCCGGGACAACCTCTATAAAGTATACGTAGTTACAACCAAAATGAAGTGTTCTGACTTGGTCAAATTGTCGACAATGAAACAAACTGCATCAAACTTCCACAAGGTCCATGATAACCCAACTACGAAGATCATAGTAGTGAGCTCCCAGTTCCATTTAGGTATAGTCATCTGCTGGAGTAGGCCACCTAGATTCTGGTGCTCATACTTAACCTGCTGGACATTTAGACAACTTGCGACATACTCAACTATGTCCTTCTTCATCCACCGCTACCAATAATGCTGCCTCAGGTCGCGATACATCTTCGTTGCACTTGGATGAATAGAATACCGAGAATTGTGTTCCTCCTGTAGAATCCTTCCATTTAGCCCATCAACATTAGGAACACAAAGACGACCCTTGAGTCGTAGAACACCATCCTCACTGATAGTAGCCACCTTGGCACCACCCTGTAGTACCGTCTCTCTGATAACTAACAAGTGCGGGTCATCAAATTGATGATCCTTGATCTGCTCCAATAGTGAATACTAGGCAATGACGCATGGAAGAACTCAATTGGGCTCTAAAATATCCAACCTCACAAGTTTGTTAGCGAATGACTGAATGTCCAAAACTAATGGCCTCTCCTCTACTGAAATTAATGCCAAACTACCCATACTCTCCGCCTTTGTGCTCAAGGCATCCACAACTACATTTGCCTTGCCCGGATGATAAAGGATGATAATATCATAGTCCTTTAGTAACTGGAGCCACCTGCATTGCCTCAAATTGAGGTCCCTCTATTTGAACAAATGATGCAAGATGCGATTATCAGTGTAATTTCACAGGTCACCTCGTAAAGATAATGCCTCCAGATTTTAAGAGCATGAACAATTGTGGCCAACACAAAATCATGTACAAGGTAATTCTTCTCATGGGGATTCAGCTAACATGAAGAATATGCAATAACTCAACCATTATGCATCAATACACAACCCAAACCAATGCATGAAACATCGCAATACACAATATACATCCCCGAACCGGAAGGCAACAGTATAACTGGTGTCGTAGTCAAAGCTAGCTTGAGCTTCTGAAAGCTCGCCTCACAATTGTCGGACCAACGAAACTGAGCGCCTTCTGGGTCAATCTAATCAAAGGTACTGCATTAGATGAGAAGCCCTCCAAAAAGGCGATAATAACCTGTTAACCCCAAGAAGCGACTGATCTCATTCACCGTTGTAGGACGAGGCCAACTCTAAACTACCTCGATCTTCTTGGGATCCACCTTAATACCCTCGCTTGATACAACATGCCCTAAGAATGCTACAGAATCTAGCCAAAACTCACACTTGGAGAACATATCATAAAGCTTCTGTACCCGCAAGGTCTGAAGCACCACTCTCAAATGCCGCTCATGCTCTTCCATGCTACGCGAGTAGATCAAGATGTCATCAATGAAGACAATGACAACGAATCAATATACTACCTGAAAACCATGTTAATGAAATCTATAAACGCCGCTGGGGTGTTAGTCAAACCGAAGGACATTACTAGGAACTCATAATGGCCATATCTAGTTCGAAAAGCAGTCTTTGAAACATCCAAATCCCGACTCTTCAACCTATGTTACCCTGATCTCAACTCAATCTTAGATAACACCCTAGCACCCTACAACTGGTCAAACAAATCATCAATACGCAGTAATGAGCACTTGTTCTTAATGGTAACTTTGTTCAACTGGTGGTAATCAGTGCACATCCGCATAGTGCCATCTTTCTTATTCTCAAATAACACAGGTGCACCCCAAGGCAATACCCTCGACATAATGAACCCCTTTGCTAGAAACTTCTCAAGCTTTTCCTTCAACTCCTTCAACTCTTTCGGAGCCATATGGTACGGTGGGATAAATATAGGTTGGGTGCCTGAAGCCAGATCAGTGGAGAAACGATATCACGATATGATGGCATGCTTGGAAGTTCATAAGGAAACATATCAGAGAACTCTCAAACTACAGGTATAGAATCAATCACTAGAGCCTCTACGGTAGTATCCCTAACATAGGCTAAATAAGACAAATAATCCTTCTTGACCATGTGTCGAGCCTTCATAAAAGAGATGATCTGACTAGGTGTGCTGATAGACGAACCCTTCCACTCCAATCTAGGCAACCCTAGCATCGCTAAGATAACCATCTTGGCATGGAAATCAAGGATGGCATGATATGGAGACAACCAGTCCATGCCCAGGATGACCTCAAAGTTGGTCATATCAAGCAGCAGAAGATCCTCTTTAGTCTCATAACCACATAATGTAACAATGCAGGACTGATAGACCCAATCCATAACAACAAAATCACCCACTAGGTGGACATATAAATAGGAGTACCCAAGGACTGCGACGAACATCAATAAGTGAGCAAACAGAGATGACATATATGAATAAGTAGACCCTAGATCAAATAATACTGAAGCATCCCTACCACAGACAGATATAATACCTATGATCACGGCATCCGAGGCCACTGCATCTGGTTTGGCCGGGAAAGCATAGAATCTGGCTGGAGTGCCACTTGCCTAGCCTCTACCTCTTGGATGACCCCTACCCACCTTTCCACTGCCTCTGCCAGCCGGATGGCTGGTATGGCTACTAGTGCTGTAATTATAGGCTGAGAACCTTGCTGCAATGCCTTGCCCCAAAGCTTGGGCAGAACCTCCGCACATGGATGAGATACCCGAACTCGAAACAACCTCACAGTATGGTGGATTGCTAACTTTAAGTCTGACCTTGATGGCCTAAATACCCACTGGAGGAACCCTGAATAGCTAACAGGTGGTAGGAAGTCTCTAGCATAGCGCTGAAATTGGGTCACACTAGAGCACTCCGAGGAGGCCGCGATATTGGATATATGGGCCTACTAGGTTGACCTCTTCCAAACTGACCTCTGCCCCTAGATGGAGCACCACTGAATCCTCCGAAAAAATAGAATCGCTTGTCCTGTGGCATTTTCTCTCGGCCCTGTTGATGGACACCCTCGATCCTCTAAGATATCTATATAACTAGCTCGTAAGAAGTCCCCATCTTAACCTCTCTAGCTCTGGTGGCTTGGATACCAGAGTTCAACACTACAACAAACCTCTACACTTTCTCTTGGGTAGCTTGGCATTTATTTTGGTAGAGGAGAGGCCATTGGCTTTGGATATTCAGTCCTTAGCTAAAAGACTCATGAGGTTGGATATTTTAGAGCTTAGGCAAGTTCTTGCATGTGTTGTGGTTCAGTCTTCACTACTTGAGTGCAGTGGCAGATACATGACTCTGAGCAAGGGGTCAATATTATAAAGAAGTAAACAGTAAAAACTTCATCAAATGGGTTCATCGAAATTTTGTTGAATCTAAATGTAATGTCAAACGAGTGTCATAAAAAAATTAAATCTAAATAGGAATTAAACTATCGTCAAAACTCATGCTAACGATATGTTGGAGTAAAACTAATACATTGGTTTATTTTGAAGTAACTGTTTTTACAACAAAAAAATGCTAAAAAAGGGCATTCTAAGGAACACGAGGCAAAAACAAAATCAACAACAACAACAACAACCCAGTATAATCCCACTTAGTAGGGTTTGGGAAGGGTTGTGTGTACGCAAACCTTACCCCTACCATGGGGTAGAGAGGCTGTTTCCAAATAGACCTTTATCATTCTTCCCACCAAGAACTTCCCACATTGCTCTTGGGGAGACTCGAACTCACAACCTCTTGGTTGGAAGTGGAGATTGCTTACCATCAGAGCAACCCCTCTTGTCTAGGACAAAAACAAAATCATGTGTAATAAATAATAAACAAAAAATGAGCAAACGATAATTGCAAATCCGCCCTTACTTGAGTGGATCAAGGCTCGTAAGTACGATGATCCGCACTTGTTGGTTCTCATAGAGACACTACTAAAGGATGGTGCCAAGGAGGTTACTATCGGTGATGATGGTGTTTTGCGACTCCAGGGTCCCCTATGTGTTCCTAATGTTGATGGCTTGAGGGAGAAGATTCTAGAAGAGGCACACAATTCTCGGTATTCTATTTATCCAGGTGGTACGAATATGTATCGCTATTTGAGGCAGCATTATTGGTGGCGGTGGATGAAGAAAGACATAGTTGAGTATGTAGCGAGATGTCTAAATTGGCAGCAGGTTAAGTATGCATACCAGATGGCAGGTGGCCTACCCCCACCATATAGTTATATAAGAGTAGAAGTGGGAGCACATCACTATGGACTTCGTAGTTAGGTTGCCGCAGACGTTGAGGAAGTTTGATGCCGTTTGGATCATTGTCTACTTACTCTTCAGAGAGGTTGGCCCATATTTACATTCAGGAGATTTTCCGATTGCATGGTGTGCTTGTTTCCATCATATCAGATAGATGCCCTTAGTTCACTTCGTATTTCTAGAGAGCAGTATAGAGCAAGTTGGTACCTGAGTAGAGCTCAGTACAACCTTTCATCCGCAGACCAACAGGAAGTCAGAGCAAATAATTTAGATTCTGGAGGATATGCTCGGAGCATGTGTTATTCAGTTTAGAGGGAAGTGGGATAGATTCTTTCCCTTGTCCTAGTTTGCTTATAACAATACTTATCAGTCCAGCATCAAGATGGCTCCATTTGAGGCTTTATATGGTCAGCAATGTCGTTCTCCCATCAGATGGTTTGAGCTCGGCAAGGCTAAGTTATATGGCATAGATTTAGTAAAGGAAGCCTTGGAGAAGGAAAAGTTGATTCACGAGCGGCTTCGCACAACACAGCCTAAACAGAAGACTTATGTGGATCAAAAGGCGCGTGATTTATCATTTATGGTAGGCGAGAAAGTTCTCTTGAAAGCATCATTGATTAAGGGCATCATGAGGTTTGGGAAGAAGGGCAAGCTGAGCCCAAGGTTTATTAGCCCATTTGATGTGCTGGCGAGTTGGGGAGGTCCTTATGAGCTTGCTTTAAACTTTTGTTTTAGATGTTAAAAAGGTGTAACTGAATTGTAGGTTCACTTGTGGGCTTGCCTAATGGCCGTTTTAGGTGCCGTCGCGACCTATTATGGATTTTTGGGTCATGACATCGATATTTTTTACCTGAGGTCCTCTTTGCTTCGTTTTATTTTTCTGAATAATATCACTATTTCGTTTGCCATCATTCTTTGTCATAATTGCCATGATTTTGTTGTATTGAGTTGAGGGTCTTTGGGAAATAACTCTCTACCTTCACAAGGTAGGGCGAAGGAGCGCGTACATACTATCCTCCACAGGCCCCACTTGTGGGAATATACTAGGTATATTGTTGTTGTTGTTGTCGTTAAAATGGTGGCTGGTATTTGATATGAGATGTTAAAAGTGGCTATGTTGTCAAATTATTTTCCCTTTGACACGATGACTTCTATCTTTTATTACTATATTTTTTCATCCTCTAAGCATTTTATTTAGGCGTTTCAGAAAGCAATAAAACCGTTGTATTTGACGGTTATTTCTCGAACTCAACCTTTCTACCCTTTATAAAACTTACAGAATCTCACAATCCGATAGAGAGAAATGGAAGAAGTTTTCAATGCCTTAGTTCACACTAATGTTAGAACCTACGCGATGCGGGGGTAATTTAACAACATATTAATATTATAAAATTATAATCTAATATATCATATTATTTTAGTAATAAATATTAGATGTTATTTTATTTTTTAATATAATATGCAAAAAATATATCAAAATCTATATAAATCAAAGGATATACATCATATAGTAATTAAATAAATTGTGTCACGACCCAAAATCCATACCATTGTAGTGACACCTAACCCAACCAGCTAGGTAAGCCAATTAACAATAAAACATGATTAATAATAATACTGAAGTGAGTCAATGATGAGAAAACTGAATTTTTATAAAACTTCACAAGGATTGGCAGTACATATCATGAGCTTATAAGATATAGAGTTTACAAAGCTGGTTTGAAATAAAATACACCATCTGTTTGAAATATACATGAACATATATGAAATACTAAAGCTACCAAGATCAAGAGGCAGCTATGACTGGAATGCAGGTACATCTTCAGATACATATTGTGTTGTACACAACAATATCAACATCCAACATCTGCACGTAAGGTGCAGAAGTGTAGTATGAGCACAACCGACCACATGTACTCAATAAGTAACAAACCTAACCTTAGGTTGAAAATAGCGACGAGATGGGACAAGGGTCAGAGTCCAACTCCAATAACCAGCAAAATTCCATAACAATATCATAAAGATGTTACAAGAAATCGGCTCGTTCACAGTAATAGAAATATATATATGTTTTCAAGTATACAGTAGATCCAAAACCTTCATCGAAAACCCCAAAAATATATGAGTAAGTTTGAAAACTGTAATTTCTCCCAAAAGCTTTCATTTTCAGATAGCATGCTAAAAATTCATCTCTATACCTACATGTCAATATATAGGTGAAATCATGGATTTCACCAAAATCAGGTAGCAGAAGGAAATGCATCTCTATGCATGTAGCTCAAGTACGCATGTCAAATGCGATATATCTCAGTGATGAACTCATGTACTCACACTCTCAGAGTGCTCAATCTCACCATCTCACACTTTTCACTCATCATTCTCAATCACTCGACACACTTAGTTACTCAGTATTGTACAGGGCAGATCCAACCCAAACATAATAACTACTAGCCAATGTGCTCACTGGTGGTGTGCGAACTTTGGAGGGGCTTCTTCATCCCAAGCACTATAATCGGCATGGACAACTCACCTATTGCACACAAAACTCATGTGCCATAGTATCAATATCTGGATCCGCACAAACAACTCACGTGCTATAGTATCAACATTTGGATTTGCACGGACAACTTACATGCTGCACGGAGAACTCACATTCTATTGTATCAATAAACACACATTCAGGCCCTCGGCCTCACTCAGTCATCAATCTCCTCCAGTCACTCGGGTTCACAACACCCATGCTAAGCAACCCGAATCAATAATATGAGATGTGACAATATACAATAACACACACTGAGATATGGTTTGTAATGATGAATATGACAGAGTACATCACTGCAATTAAACAAATAACTCAACAACAAGGAATGATCACTGTAGGTCCCAATCGTGCCAGCATATAGCCTAAACATGATTTCTAGCATAAATTTCAGCTCAAGTGCTCTAACACATAGAGTACAATAAAAATGTTCATATAATGTAGCTACAAAATTCCATGGAATCGACTAAGTCATAGTTACTACGGTGCACGTCCGTCATCTAGCATGCGCGTCACCTCAACATAAATCACATTATACGTAATTTGGGGTTTAATACCTTCATCACCAAGTTTAGTAGTGTTACTTACCTTGAAAAATCCAAATCCAATGCCGAACAAGACAAGTGATGCTCCAAAAATACCATCTCGCGCGTACCAACCTCTGAATGGCTAAAATCTAGTAACAAGAAACTCAAATACATCAAATAAAGCTTAAGGAAACAATTCCAAATGATAAAGGTCGAATCCTTAATAAAAAGCCCAAAATTGACCAAAAATTCAAACTTGGGCCCGCGCCTCAGAACCCAACGAAACTTATAAAATTTGATAACCCATTCCATTACGAGTCCAACCATACTAGTTTCATTCGAATCCGACTCCAAATCGGTGTTCAAAACTCAAAAACTCACTCTATGAAACTTTCGGCAAAAATCCCCAATTCCTCTTTAAAATACATCAACCAATTGCCAAAAATGAAGATAGACTCGCAAAATATAATCAAAACCGAGTGTAGAACACTTACCCCAATCCTTATGATGAAATTTTCCTCCAAAATCACTTCACTCCGAGCCCCAAATCTCGAAATATGATAAACGAACCATAAACCCCAATTTAATAGCTTTTGCCCATAATTTCCGCATATGCAGTCACACTGTTGCATCTGCGGTAAAATGCTTCGCTTCTGCAAAAATAGCTAGACCTACCACGCCTCGCACCTACGGTAGAAAAAATCTACTTCTGCGACAACCTTCACACCTGTGTTCCATATCATCGCTTCTGCGCACACGCATGTGCGCCTCTTCCTCCACATCAGCGATGATCTCCAACCATGAATGATTGCGCTTCTGCGACCAATTGTCTACATCTGCGTCCAGTCTTCCATAGATGCGGAAGCACCAGAACCAACATACCTTCAGCAATGCAACATGAAACAAAAATGATCTGAACCTCGATTAAAACTCACCCGGGCCAGTCGGGACCCCATCCAAATATACCAAAAAGTCCCATAACATAACACGGACCTACTCGAGGACTAGAAGAATACATAACATCATTCAAAACAATTTGTACTTGAATGAACTTTGGACTTTTCGACTTCCAAAACTTGCTCCGAAACATATCGAATTAGTCCTAAATGAACTCAAATTTTGAACACAAGTCCCAAAAAACATAATGAAGCTATTCCAATTCCTGAAACCACAATCTGAATATGATATCCTCAAAGTCAACTTCCGGTCATACTTATGAACTTTCCAAACCTTCAAATTTCCAACTTTCGCTAATTAGTATCGAATCATCTAAAAATATCTAAATGAAAATTCGGGCATATACCTATGTCGTGCCTCCTTTATCTTGTGAAATCGGGTTTATGATATTTGGAGGAACAACCCGTTCCTTTTGGGAACTAGGTTTGCATTCTGAGGAGTCGCCACCTAATGATTAATGTGCATTAGGACACCAACAGAGTTTGATTTGAATAACCAGAGATAGGGTAAGGGCTTGAAATTATTATAAGGGGAAGGTGTTAGGCACCCTTCAGAATCCACTAGTGTGGTTCCCGGCCCGACAATTTTTGTGAATCTGGGTGCAATTAACATATAAGCAAATAAGACTCAAATAAGAGTGGATTTCAATACATAATGGTTTGAAAGAACAATCAAAGAGCTGATTTTTAAATAAGGAGTTGAAATGCTAAAAAAAAGAATAAAAAATAAAGGAAGGGAGCCCTAGGTTTATTAGAAATATGGATGACCCTACACAATGTCTGGTAGTCACTCCTCAATGAGGGGCTACATGTGACATTATCGCATGGTCATCATATCCATATCTACCTTTCCCACCCCGTTTAGGTATTAAAATGCGGATCGGTCTCGATTACTTATTGCATGCTATTACCCGTCCTATTCCTATCAGTCCCGGAGGCACTTAAGACTACTAATCCTAGAAGGGATAGATATTAGGCTTATTTGAAGTTTCAAAGGTAAAGATTCTAAGGTGACATACAAAACAAATACTGCATGTTTGGGAAAACATATAAAAAAGAAACAAAGGCTCAAGTACACCTCCTCAAACACAAAAAAACACATAAAATAGCATGTCTTACACATACTGCTTAGGTCTGATTTATAATATGAAAGAGGAGGGAGATTAATTATCGAGGCAAATTAGTTTATTACATAACTAAGATAAGAAGTCCGAATCAGGCCTGCCTGCCGGTTGTAGCGATTAACAAAAGCAGATTCGGTTTACAGTCATTACTCTAAGGCTTGACTAAATGTTTATACGGGGTCCTATAAGCATGATATCTACTGAATTCAGAAGGTGATGATACAGTAAAAACTTGAAATAAATTATTTGAAATCCTATAGGCATGCTTGCTAAACCTTGTTATGCGAGGGAGTTAGGTTATTAAAAGAGTTCAAAAGAGACAAAATTAAATAGATTGGTTACAGATTCTGCAAGTGATAGTATCCACTATTACTGATTTTAATTCCTATGAACATTGTATCTAACATTAAACGTGAACAAAGCGAATCAAATTATTTAAGAATCCCTATAGGCATAATTTCTATACGTTACTGATTTTAATACGTTACTGGATGACAAACATGCAGAACTTTAGATAATCCCTATAGGCATGGTTTCTAAATGAAGTTGGAATATTGCATAATTAAAAGTACCCTATAGGCATGTTTTCTAAATGAAGTTGGAATATGCAGAATTAAAAGTACCCTATAGGCAGATTTTCTAACTGAAGTTGAATATGAAGAATTAAAAAGTACCGTATAGGTAGATTTTCTAAATGAAGTTGAATATGCAGAAGTAAAAGTATCCTATAGGTAGGTTTTCTAAATGAAGTTGAATATACAGAATTAAAAGTACCATATAAGCATATTTTCTCAATGAAGTTGAATAAAAAGTACCCTATAGGCATAATTTCTACCCTTGCATACATAATTACCCAATCTTTTTCAATAGCCATCCCCCAAATGTTTATTACAACTAATTACAAACCAGAATTACATCAAAAAAATACAAAGAAAAGTACAACTTGTCACACCTCCTTTTTCATACCCGCGCGGGCACAAGGGAGTTTTTTCCAATTAAAAGACAATCGAAACGGGATTGGTTTATTTATTTCAGAGTCGCCACTTGGGAGTTTTAGGGTGTCCCAAGTCACCAATTTTAATTCCGAACCGAGGAAAAGAATGACTCCATATTACAGTCTGCGTACCAGAAATCCGGACAAGGAATTCTGTTAACCCGGGAGAAGGTGTTAGACATTCCCGAGTTCCGTGGTTCTAGCACGGTCGCTCAACTGTTATACTCGGCTTATTTATCTGATTTTAAATACAATTATGAACCATGTGCAAATTTTATCTTTTACCGCTTTATTATCATTATTTTTTTAGGAATGTGAACATCGCTAAAAAAACATGTCTTTGGACTGCGTCACATGAAATGCACCCACAATCCAGAACATATTTTATTTGACGTTTTGGGATTTGGATTTGGGTCGCATGAAATGCACACCCAAGTTTAAGAAAATAGATTATTAAATACGCACCTAAAGAAACTATCGTGTTATTATTTTGGGAGGGCCGTGAAATTCGCTAAACGGCACGTCCCGAATTCTAAATACTTTGATACATACATACAATAGAGGGCCCCGCAACTTTTGTACATTTTGTTCATCGAGGCTCGTCTCATCCTTATTTTTAAAGGGATATCCTATAGCAACTACATTTCTTGTCGCGCTTGTCTCTACTAATTGAAAACAGTAGATAGCCCTAGTTAATTACATGCTTGCAAGTTATCTATAACAGAATTCCGAGTGTTTGTGCAAAATCAGAAGCACGGCCACGTACACAGTCAGCCGAGCAAAAATTAAGGGCCCAAATCCAGCCCATGCGTGATGGACCAGACCTGGGCCATTGTTTGTTCGATGCGGGCCTGCTTGGTCTGTTTCGACCTGGGTTCGACCTTCGTGAGGTTGAGATTGCAAGCTCTGTGTTCTTTATCTTAAAACATGGTTTACCAGTTATATGAAGCAGTTTATCAGAAGGGAAAGAACTTAACTAGTAGTGTACGATTTTAATGCTTGGCATACATTACAGAATTATACTACACCAGTAAGCTAAATCTAAGATACAACCTAATGCATTGGGCATACTTTTATCACCAACCTATATACACAGTCTAACATTCAACTACCATACATTGACATTTATTAGGCATGAGGACTATCTCCAGTATCCAAAACAAGAATGTAAACTATTATACATTATATGAGGCCTAACATAATAGTCTATGCATATATAAGCATCTGCAGATCTTCTCTTTTACATTCATGCTCAAACCTTTCAAGTTACAGTGGTAGTATATTTGTGTACCTGGTATAGAGGAGCAAAAGAAGAAGAAAGATGATCAGCTGAGTGGTACACAGCAAGCACAGCAGCAGGTAAACAACACAACACAGCAACAACCAAAACAGCCACAATGGAGAAGCTCAACAAGTGATCGAGCAATGGACAGACAATCCCAGAAAAACAGAGCAGGAAACAACAGCCCAGAATGTTGAATGTAACAGCAATCCAGTGATCCCAATAACCCCAAAAGCTCAACAAATAACCACTACAGTTCCGATAGTCAAAACTCAAACCAACAGTACACAGAAAGCTCAGTGTAGTAACAATCACAGCAGAAGAACACAGACTTCTCTTAATGGAACAAATAACAATCCCAGTTAGGATAACCAACTTGGTTTCTTTGTGCAGTTTTTGGACAGTGTTCAATTACAGTATTTCTGGAAATTTCCTTCTGTTTTTTTTCAGTTTTCTTCAACTCACAAGACCTCTCCTCAAGACTAAAATTTCCAGCCCCTTCTAAGTTCTGAAATAGCCTATTTATAAGCCAAACAACCAGTGCAGTCAAGCTGCCTGGATCCTCCCAATTGCAGACTGCCCATCCCTATTAAATCCCATGCCTAAGCATCTTTTGATGCCAGCCATTTTGTTCCCCATGCCTGGCTTATTCCCTTTGTTCAAGAGTTATGGGTTCATTTAAGTATTCATTTTAAACCCCATACTCTAGTGTCTTGTTCCCCATTGGCATTAGTTTAATCCCAAATTAGTACCCTACTTGTCATCTCATTTAAACTAAGTTTTTCTGTTCTTTTCAAACCCCAGACTACCCCTGTTAAACTCTGATTATTACTGCCCTAAACCCATTGTAGCATCAGGGTATTTTGAACTTCTGAAAGTTCAAATTCAAGACTGCCCTAGCCTGATTCTTTTAATTTGTTTACAATGCAGTTATAAGCTAGTAGTCACATCTAATGTCAAGCATCCAATTAACGATCAACAGGTTCATTCACTTACGTGAAGTTGTACGAATTAGAATATTTGAACATTCAGTCGTAGGAGGTTAATCGAAGACATTTATCAAGTCGACTATAATAATTATAACATGTAACAATCAGTCGTTCATATAAACAAATACATATAGGGACCTAAAGGGCTTCGGACAACTTTAGTCAATCATTGGGAACCTATATAAATTATTTATGCGACTACTATCCTAATCGGACATGTTTACCACAGGATACGTTCAAATCATACACAGAAAACAATCGACCAAATAAAAAGGTCTTTGGCAGAGATGGAAGAAATTAAGAAAACTATCAGACAATAACAAACAGTCACAACAAGGCATGCTAACAACTCCAACAAAACTAAAACAAAGAAAAGAGAAAACTTACTGAAAAAGTTTAAACCAAACTGACCCAAATCCGACTTAGCTTTGACCATTTGAGGCCGAACAAACTTTAATCAGGGTGTTCTCACACGAGAATACCTTGATTAAGGTCTATTAGACCTCAAAACCCTGTTAAGACCGGCCGGATTCCAAGGCTATTAATATTCTAGGTTTTGGATATTCAGATCTGGTTTTTTCGGAGTTGTGGGTAGATTCGGACCAAACCAAGCTTGGTTTGGTCACGAGGGAGGTCATGGGAGTGTCTGGTACGAAAATGGTGAGGTTTGGTATAGATCGGGTTTTGTCTAAAATCTTCAAATCCAGATTCGAGACGATGGGAGGTGATTCGAGGCTAGGGAGTAACAGATCCATGTTCAGGACAGTGAGGTGGTCCTAGGGTGTTCAGGAGGAGGTCACCGGCGTTCATGCCGTCGGGTTCTGGTGAAAGAGATATCAGGGCGGCTGCTAGGGTTTGGGGGTTCAAGGCTTGGGGAAGGAGATGAGTGAGGGGGGGGGGGGGGTTCGGATAGGGGGCGTGGGGTGTGAGGGAAGGTTTATATATGGCGTAGAGGATTGGATCCAGGCCGTTAGATCATCTGATCTCAACGGCTGGGATCTGATGGTGAGGGGTGAGACGAGGTCATTTGGCATTAAAACGGGGTCGTTTGGGTTTAAGTGATGGATTGGGTTGGACCGGCTAAACAGGTCGGGTTACGGGTGCTAAGGTGGACCGTTGGATTAGTGTGGTTGAACGGCTCAGATCAGACGCATGATGCGGCGTCGTTTTGGGAGGTGCCTGGGCAGGCCTGGTTTGGACCGGGTCCTTGGAGGTGGTTTTGGGCCTATATTGTTTCATTTCTTGGGCCCAAATCAATTTTTATCACTTTTCTTTGTTTTCTGATTTTAAAACAAAAAATGAAAAATAACAAATAAATAATAAAACAAATGAAATTAAAACAAACAACAATGTAACACTTCAACACCATTATCACGCCAAATTAAAATGTTTAAGCAAGTTAAATCACAACCTAGAACGGACGATGCACATATATTTTTGAATTTTCTTTTAACGACCAAATTACGGTTTAACTACAATGACACACATGTTTTGTATTTTGTTTGATAACATTAAATAATAATAATAAAAAGAACATGGACAGAACCGCAAATGACCTACAACACATGTTATGCAAAGTCGAAAATTTGTAAAGCGTGGCCATTTGTCACTATTTTTGCTTGCTTTTTTTTCTTTTGGAGTGATTGTTCGTGAAGCAAAAATCACGTGCTTACAGCTGCCCCTCTTTGCCCGAAGACACGAAGGGTTTTCGCGCAAAGATAAAGCGGGCGATTTTTGCTCGTCCGAGTACTCCGTGTGAAGCATTTTTTGAAAAAGATTTGACCGAACCTTTGCTTCAGAGGTTTCCTACATATCCTGGGCTGAACAGGAATCAGGTCAATGTAGTTCGGGAAACTTTGGTAGCTGGGACTGCCGTGTGACTGTAGTGTTCGTTGTTGTTGTACGCTGTTGAATGCTGCTGTAGGATGCTACCGCTCACCGATCTCCTTGTTACATTTTCTGAAAGGAAAAACAAGAAGCTAAGCTACACTATGGATCATGAGGTCTCATCTATCTTCAACTTGTTCTTGTTTCCTTGCTTTCTTGTCGGCTAACACTTTCCTCCGGTGCCTTTATTTTGTGAACTTGGGGGATGATACTGGTCCTTCGCCTTTTCTGAATGCCAGTTTTCATCACTTTGCTTGATCTGATGGGAACATGGCCCTCTTCTTTAAGTCTTTCAATGGTTTCTTCAGTGGTATGGCTTTCTTCGTCAAAATTGTTATGTTGGGCATGCTATAACGTTCCCCAAACTGCTTCTTTTGGGACGCGTTCCTTCTTCCTTTTGAATCGCGCGCTTGCCTTTGCAGCCTTCTGCTTCTTGGTGCTGGGGATTTCATTGTTTCCTGCTTGGGGGTCTCTGTTGTAACCTTCCGCCTTTAGGTGGGGTTATTGATTCCAAAATCTAGAGCTGAAATGTATTCCCGCATTTTACTGGTGGGCGACCTAGAACTTAAATGTATTCCCGCATTTTACTGGTGGGCGACCTAGAACTTAAAAGTATTCCCGCATTTTACTGGTGGGCGACCTAGAACTTAAAAGTATTCCCGCATTATACTGGTGGGCGACCTAGAACTTAAATGTATTCCCGCATTATACTGGTGGGTGACCTAGAAGTTAAATGTATTCCCGCATTATACTGGTGGGCGACCTAGAACTTAAAAGTATTCCCGCATTTTACTGGTGGGCGACCTAGAACTTAAGAGTATTCCCGCATTATACTGGTGGGCGACCTAGAACTTAAATGTATTCCCGCATTATACTGGTGGGCGACCTAGAACTTAAATGTGTTCCCGCATTATACTGGTGGGCGACCTAGAACTTAAATGTATTCCCGCATTATACTGGTGGGCGACCTAGAACTTAAATGTATTCCCGCATTATACTGGTGGGCGACCTAGAACTTAAATGTATTCCCGCATTATACTGGTGGGCGACCTAGAACTTAAATGTATTCCCGCATTATACTGGTGGGCGACCTAGAACTTAAATGTATTCCCGCATTATACTGGTGGGCGACCTAGAACTTAAATGTATTCCCGCATTATACTGGTGGGCGACCTAGAACTTAAATGTATTCCCGCATTATACTGGTGGGCGACCTAGAACTTAAATGTATTCCCGCATTATACTGGTGGGCGACCTAGAACTTAAATGTATTCCCGCATTATACTGGTGGGCGAACTAGAAGTTAAATGTATTTGAAATTGTTTCCCCGTTCTTCCGAGAAAATTTTGACAATCGGCAGAAAATCTTCTGCCCCGGTTTTTTGGTAATTTCCCTAGCATTGCGTCTTGCTGCCATTATCAATCCTTTGTTTTCCTGCAGCAGACAAAAGGATTTAGTTAGTTTTAATCGAGGTGGTAGAAGGTGCCTTTCCGGTGGATGATTTTTCCTCTCTTCCCCTTTTCTTGCTCTATGTTCCCCTAATTGGTTGGTGGACAAAATTGCTTGCTGGGGGTTTCTAGCCTGCTGGGGCTGGTTTTCAATTTATCCCCTTTTCTGCTTTCTCTTTAAGCACATGCTGTGGGAGTCTGCTTCTACTCCCGAAACCACTCCCTTTAGGAGCTTACTTCCTCCAAAACTGCAAGGCACGATCATTGCAGTGCCTGGGGCCGGCCTTTAAGACTGTTTGTGTTATCCTGCATTGGATGAATTCCCCTTCGGTCTCTGGTAGTAAGCTTTTGAAAAAGCCTTTTCAAGACAAAATTTTAGGAAGAGAAATAAAAGATAGAAAAAGGAGAAAATCTTTCTGAACCAATATTTGGTGGGAGAAGAAACTCAGAAGAACTTATCTGGAGGACATGACTGATCCCTGTGATCATGACGTGCACCATAGATTCCCGACCCAGTCTATTCGTATCAATCGATTTGCCCGATGGTCTGACTTGCTGGGGATGATAAATGAGTGTCCATTTCGTTGCGAATGTGGTCGTTTTTTGTTGATCTGTCTTGTCGCCTCATAATGCCCTTCGAGGGGTTTTCACTAATGAGACTCTCTCTTTTCTCTCATCTCCCGGCGCCTTATGGTGCCTGTGAAGATTTTCACCGATAAGACTCTCTCATTTTATATCTCTCGTCTTACGTTGCCTTTCGGTGCCTGTTAAGGTCTTCACCGATAAGACTCTCTCATTTTATTTCTTTCAGGGACCCGGGGTGTTGTCGATACGACCCCCTCTTCTAGAGATTCCTTTGACCATCAATTCATTCCCAGTCTTATGATCCTCTTCTTTGCTGGGGATCGGTGTGTTATTCTCTGCTTTATTTGCCTGAATTGGCATCTCTTGGATATTGATCGGGAGGTCTTTTGGACGGCGATGTTGGTTTTGGTGTGGGGCTAAAGAAAGGCTATCAAAAAAATGAAAATAGTTTTGATGGGTGATATGCTACAACTTTCGGAATCATACCTTTGTTGGAACTTAAAACATAACCTCTGCCCCAGTTTTCTTGCTTGAGGGATTTTATGTTTTATATTTATGTTGAGCTACGTGCGTTACGCACACTGTGACTATTATGCACACTATGTACATTATGCATCCTATACACACTATGATGCATACTATGACCGATCCGTGAGGCGCCTACGTATCCTCTTTGAGGAATCAGGTCAAACGTAGTTCCCACGGTTTTGTATTTCTTATGATTTTATCTTCTTTTTTTTTCATGTCTTTTCCATTAGTGATTCCAAAAGAGGGGTATGAAAGAATAACTTAAGGCTCAAAAGGGGCAGCAAGGGTTAAAAGTTTTTGGATAGAAGAAAGAATTGCCTCCGTCATCTCATTATCCAATAAATGCCAAATACAAACAAACGAACCAAAGATTGCCATAATTAAAGAAATTACGCATAATATCTCTTGACTGCATCAGAATTGATAGCCATGTCCACACATCTTCCCTCGATATCTGTCAAACACAAAGCACCATTGGACAACACTCTGGTCACGATATAAGGCCCTTGCCAATTTGGGGCGAATTTGCCTTTTGCCTCGACCTGATGTGGGAGGATCTTCTTCAATACCTGCTGCCCTACTTCAAACTTCCTGGGGCGTACCTTCTTATTATATGTTCTCGCCATTCTCTTCTGGTATAGCTGACCATGGCACACTGCTGCCAATCTTTTCTCATCTATCAAGCTCAACTGTTCCAATCGAGCTTTGACCCATTCCTCATCATCAATCCCGGCTTCAGCGACAATCCGGAGGGATGGAATTTCGACCTCCACCGGTATTACGGCTTCAGTTCCGTACACCAACAAATAAGGAGTTGTACCTATGGAAGTCCGGACAGTAGTGCGGTAACCCAACAAAGCGAAGGGTAATCTCTCGTGCCATTGTCTGGATCCTTCCACCATCTTTCGCAGTATCTTCTTGATGTTCTTATTGGCTGCTTCGACCGCTCCATTCGCCTTGGGACGATATGGGGTGGAATTGCGGTGGGTAATCTTGAATTGTTGGCATACCTCCCTCATCAGGCTGTTGTTAAGATTCGCCCCGTTATCCGTGATGATCACTTTTGGGATTCCAAATCTACAGATGATATGGGAGTGAACAAAGTCCATTACTGCCTTTTTGGTTACCGACTTGAAGGTTTTAGCCTCAACCCATTTGGTGAAGTAATCAATGGTCACTAGAATGAACCTATGACCGTTGGATGCTGCTGGCTCAATAGGTCCAATGACATCCATGCCCCATGCCACAAACGGCATGGGTGCTGACATCGTATGTAACTCTGTTGGCGGAGAATGGATCAGATCTCCATGTACCTGGCACTGATGGCATTTCCTCACGAAAGTGATACAGTCGTGTTCCATGGTGAGCCAATAACACCCTGTTCGAAGGATTTTCCTTGCCAATACATATCCGCTCATGTGTGGCCCACAAACTCCAGCATGTACCTCTGCCATAACCGTCGTGGCTTGACCGACATCTATACATCTCAACAATCCCAAATCCGGGGTTCTTTTGTACAACACTCCTCCGTTGAGGAAGAAACCATTCGACAAACGCCGAAGGGCTCTTTTTGGTCTCCAGTGGCCTGTTCTGGATATATCCCCATTCTGAGGTATTCCTTGATATCATGAAACCAGGGTTCGCCATCTGGTTCCTCTCTACGGCGTTGCAATAAGCGTGTTGATCACGGACCTGGATGTGCAGAGGATCAACATACATTTTGTCAGGGTGGTGCAGTATTGATGCTAAGGTGGCCAAGGCATCCACAACCTCATTGTAAACTCTCGGGATATGTTTGAACTTCACCGATCGAAATCGCTTGCTCAGATCATGCAAGCATTGTCTGTATAGTATGAGCTTTAGATCTCGTGTTTCCTACTCACCCTGAATTTGATGTACCAAGAGGTCCGAGTCTCCCAAGACCAAGACGTCTTGGACATCCATGTCCGCAGCTAAGCGCAGACCCAAAATGCAAGCTTCATACTCAGCCATATTATTGGTGCAATAGAAGCGTAGTTGAGCCGTAACAGGATAATGGCGTCCTGTTTCAGAAATGAGTACTGCTCCTATTCCAACCCCTTTTGCGTTTGCAGCTCCATCGAAGAAAAGCTTCCAACCCGGTTCCTCAGTTAATTCCATCTCATTTGTATGCATTACCTCCTTGTCGGGAAAGTACGTTCTTAAGGGCTCCTACTTTTCATCAACGGGATTCTCTGCCAAATGATCGGCCAGCGCCTGGGCTTTCATGGCTGTCCTCGTCACATAGACGATATCAAACTCTGTGAGCAGAATTTGCCATTTTGCTAACCTTCCCGTGGGCATAGGTTTCTGAAAGATATACTTCAATGGGTCCAAACGGGATATGAGATAAGTAGTATATGAAGACAGGTAGTGCTTCAACTTCTGAGCTACCCAAGTTAGGGCGCAACATGTTTTCTCGAGTTGAGTGTACTTGACCTCATGTACTGTGAATTTCTTGCTAAGATAGTAGATGGCCTGCTCCTTCCTTCCTGTGTCGTCATGTTGCCCCAGCACACAACCAAATGAATTTTCCAGGACCGTCAGATAAAGAATTAAGGGCTTCCCTGTCTTAGGCGGGACCAATACGGGTGGATTAGACAGATACCCTTTGATTTGGTCGAAGGCCTCCTGACACTCGGCCGTCCAACCTACCACAACATCCTTTCTCAGCAGCCAGAATATGGGCTCACAAGTTGCTGTGAGTTGAGCGATGAATCTGCTGATGTAATTGAGTCTACCCAGCAAACTCATTACCTCTGTTTTGTTCCTTGGCGGTGGCAACTCTCGGATGGATTCGATTTTGGATGGGTCTAACTCAATCCCTCGTCGACTGACGATGAACCCTAGCAGCTTTCCTGATGGAACCCCGAATGCGCATTTGGCCGGGTTAAGCTTGATATCATACCTTCGGAGTCTTTGGAAAAATCTCCTTAGGTCTGTTACATGGTCCTCCTGACGCCAAGATTTGATGATCACATCATCGACGAACACCTCGATTTCTTTGTGTATCATGTCATGAAACACAGCAGTCATTGCTCGCATGTACATTGCCCCGGTGTTCTTCAATCCGAACGGCATTACCCGATAGAAGTAGGTTCCCCATGGCGTAATAAACGCTGTCTTTTCCGCATCCTCCTCGTCCATTAGGATCTGATGATAACCCACATAGCAATCCACAAAGGATCCGATCTCGCGCCCCGCGCAATTATCGATCAGGATATGAATGTTGGGTAACGGAAAATTGTCCTTGGGAATTGCTTTGTTGAGGTTGCGGTAGTCGACGCACACCCTGATTTTCCCATCCTTCTTTGGGACTAGTACCACATTGGCCAACCACTCGGGATATCGAGTGACCCGAATGACCTTCGCCTGCAACTGCTTAATCACCTCTTCTTTGATGTTTACACTCATTTCTGTTTTAAATTTCCTTAGTTTTTGCTTGACCGGAGGGTATGCCGGGTCAGTGGGCAGTTTGTGAACCACTAAATTGGTGCTTAATCCAGGCATATCGTCATATGACCATGCAAAAACATCCTTGAATTCCGTGAGGGTTTTGATCAATTCTTCCCTGACATTCGGCTCAATGTGGATGCTAATTTTGGTTTCTTGGACGTTATCAGCGTCTCCTAGATTCACAGCCTCAGTGTCATTTAGGTTTTGTTTGGGTTTTTCCTCAAATTGGCACAGTTCTCGGTTTATCTCTTCGAAGGCTTCACCTTCGTCACATTCAGATTCATCGTCACAAACAACCTCTTGCATCATTGAGTCGGATTCAGATTGATTTATTAGACTAGGTCGAAGATCCGCTGTGCATGCCATGTCATTAGAACCAGTAAAAAGAGAACTGTTCAGAAAGAAAAAGAATAAAACAAAAATTAAAATAGGACAAAAAAAGAGAACTTTATTAAACTTGCGGGATGAAAGGGTTCACACTTTTACAAGACAAACGTAAAATTTGGATACACCCTGGAATAATCCGAACAAAACAAAACAAACAAAACATAAATCAAAGCCTACTACCAAGACTCCCCTCGGACAGGAAGAGGAGTAACTGTCCAATTGTTGGTCTTGGCCTCCGGCCCCACAAACTGTATCTCTGTTTTGCTGGAACCTTCTCCAGCTTCTACCATACTGACATCCGCGAATAGCCTCTAAAAACTCTGATTCAGGTCCTCATTTATACCGATCAATGGTCCTAGAATCTTTGGGACCGGTGACCCCGTGGCACTTGCTTTAACAAAAGACCTTGAGAGACGTGGCACCGGCTTAGGCAGAAACCAGACCCACTTCTTCATTTTTCGCGCTTGCTTCCTATCTGCTGCGGTTGGTTTGAACCCCAATCCGAAAGTTTCCAGATTTTTAGGTAAGGTGACAGGTTGGACAATCCCCTGAAGCTCGATTCCCAGGCCTTTTCCTGGTATAAATCCATTACCCAGCATTTCCGAGACCATCATGACTGTTGCGGCAGCTACCCTAGGGTGCGGGATAATTTCTCCTTCAGAAATTTTGTTGGCCGACCCTGTATCGAAAATCTGGTAGACCCAAGGACCTTTGTCATCAGCGGTCTCTATGAAAGGTACAATGGCTCCGCCCGTGGTGCACGTTGTATCCTCGCCGTGTAACACGACCTCTTGTCTTTCCCACTCGAACTTCACCATCTAATGTAGGGTGGAGGGCACCGCTTTGGCTGCATGAATCCATGGTCGTCCCAACAGCAGGTTATAAGATACTGTGGCGTCCAACACCTAGAATTCCATGGTAAACAGGACCGGACCAATGGTCAGTTCAAGTACAACATCCCCTACAGTGGCTGTTCCGTTTCCGTCAAACCCTCGGACACAGATACTGTTCTTGTGGATCCTTCCGTGGTCGATCTTTAACTGGTTCAGGGTAGATAGTGGACAAATATTGGCGCTTGAGCCGTTATCCACCAATACTCGAGTTACCACCGAGTCTTCACATTTGACAGCTAGGTATAAAGCTTTATTATGCTCCGTACCTTCCACCGGCAGATCATCATCTGAAAACGTTACCCTGTTCACCTCGAAAATCTTGTTGGCAATGGTTTCCAGGTGGTTTACAGAAATCTCATTGGGTACATGAGCTTCGTTCAATATCTTCATCAAAGCCCGTCGATGCTCCTCAGAATGGATCAGTAATGACAGCAACGAGATCTGGGCCGGTGTTTTTCTCAGCTGTTCGACCACGGAGTAGTCCTGCACTTTCATCTTCCTCAGGAACTCCTCAGCCTCTTCTTCGGACACAGGTTTCTTGGTTGCAACTGGGTTGGTTCTTCTTAGCTCCACCGGAGCAAAACATCGACCTGATCGAGTCAGCCCTTGCGCTTCACAACTAACTTCTTCCACCTGTTTTCCTTTGTACATCACCACCGCCTTTTCATATTTCCAAGGCACAGCCTTGCTATCAATCATCGGCAGCTGGACTACCGGCTTTATGGTGACCAGTTCTCTATATGCCCCCTTCAACACAACAGCAGGTGCGGGCGGAACCCCTGATAATACCAACTTGTTTGGCTCGGGTTTGCTTGTCATGGCGGACGGGCTCTTTCCCAATATCACTACTGGCTTGACGCTTTCTCCCTGTGACTGTACCCTCGTTCCCCCACTGGTTGAGACTTCTTTCGGGGCGGCTTGGATCATCATCACTGTTTGTGAGGGTTTTCTCAATTCTCCTCCCTCATACACCAATTCAATCATGTGAGTCTCGTGGTGCGCTGGCAGTGGGTTTTGGTTGATGTTAGGAGCTTCCGGTGTCTGGACCTCGATCTTATTGGTGTCGATAAGATCCTGTATGGCATGCCTTAACTTCCAACACTTCTCGGTGTCATGCCCGAGCATCCCTGAGCAGTATTCACAACTTATTGATCGATCCAAATTCTGAGGTGGGGGATTTGGTTCTCGAGTCTGGATAGGACTAACCAAACCCAATTGCCTCAGCTTGTGGAACAAAGCGGTGTAGGTTTCTCCCAACTCCGTGAAAGTTCTCTGTTTCCGCAACCTATCATTCCTAGCATCTGGATTTCCCCGAAAGCCTGCCCCTGAAGGGTTTCTATACGCCCGCGGTGGAGGGCAGGTGTTTTGTGGTAATGCATATATGTTCTGGGGAGCCGGCGCGCACCATTGCGGGCGAACCGGAGGCTGAGTGTATGCTTGGGCCTGGTGTACGGAACAATGTGGTTCTCGAGGTGGATAGAAATTTTGTGGTGGGTTGTATGGGTAGTTTGACCTGTGAGGTCTGGGTTGGTTGTAGTGTGGCCGGCCAGCCCTGGACCAACTGCCTGCCTCGATCGTGGCAACCTCTTCTTTCTTTCTTCTCAGCGCACCTCCCGTGCCGCTTTGAATAGCCTGGGTTGTGGCTTTGAGTGCCGAATAGTTCAAGATTTTGTCAGACCTCAGACCCTCTTCTATCATGACCCCTATCTTGACCACCTCGTTGAAAGATTTTCCAACTGTTGTCACCAAGTGACCAAAGTAGGTTGGATCCAATGTTTGCAAGAAATAGTCCACCATCTCTCCCTCTCTCATGGGAGGATCGACTCTAGCTGCTTGTTCTCTCCAGCGGAACCCGAACTCGCGAAAACTTTCCCCGGGTTTCTTCCCAGTTCTTAATAATGTGAGACGGTCAGGGACTATCTCGAGATTGTACTGGAAATGACCTGCAAAAGCCTGCGCCAGATCGTCCCAAGTATACCACCTACTGGAATCCTGCCTGGTATACCATTCTAGTGCAGATCCGCTCAGACTTTGGCCGAAATAAGCTATCAGCAGCTCATCCTTGCCGCCTGCCCCTCTCTTTGCTACAGAGTCCCCGCAAATGTGCCATGGGATCACCGTGCCCTTCATATAGATCAAATTTAGGCATCTTGAACCTAGCCGGGAGTTGGACGTCTGGGAAAGGGCATAGATCTTTGTATGCTACGCTGACCTGGTTGCCCAAACCGTGCAGGTTCCTGAAAGACTGCTCCAGGCTTTTGAACTTTCTCAATACCTCATCCTGTTCAGGGGCCTTGACCGGCTTCTCAATCTCTGCCGGCACTTCCAAGTGTGGATTGTAAGTCTGTGGCTCGGGAGCATGAAACGTAGGCTCGGGGGGATAGTATTGTGTATCGTGAGCCTGAAACAATGGCTCACTGGTCGTTCTTTGCAAAGGGGCTGATGTAGGTCCCACAAAAATGGGAATATTGGGTGTTGGGAGAGGTTGATGGGGTGGTGGAGCTTGGGAATCATGAGGGCTTCTTTCTTGATGATAAAGGGGATTTGGGCGGCTTGTGGAAGGGCCGGAGTGAGGGTATTCTGGCATGTGTCCCAGTGTTTCAGGGCTCTTCTGTGTTTTGGCTATGGCTAGCTGCATTGCATTCATCTCTAGTCCCATCCTTTCAATCTTTTCCATCGCTTCTTTTAACAACTGGCTCATCGGCCTCTCTTCCTCATTACTATTTTCTGAAGTAGTCATGCTTATTGCTATCGGTCCTTTGGATCTGGTTTGATAGGAGTGTGTTGCCATAGTTCTTTAACAACTAACTTGTCTGGTATCAGACAACAACAAACTTTTGTTAGCGTTAGAGTTTAACAGATTTGATCATAACACATAGAGGATGCAATGCTCCTAGGCAGCTAACCGTTTCTACATGCTTTGCTTCAAACAACATGCGTCATCCCGGCTTGCTCATTTGCCCCCTTTTTATTTATTTTTGTATTTTCTTTTCTTTCTTTATTAAAAGCGGTCGAATCTTATGGGGATTGCCTATGTATCACGTCCCCGCGCGAATCAGACCAAGCGTAGTTCTGCCTCAAAGTAAAGACACATAGAAATTCTTCTGGAATCACTTAATTTCATTATCAAAATTTGCTATTACACATTACTTCAAATAAAAATAGCAACAGTACAGACTCCACAGTTTTAAACTTGGTTTGAAGAAAAGAAAACAACATATGGGAAAACAACAAAAGCCAAATAAACAGGACTTTACCAAAAACTAATTCTCCAACTTAAGGGCCCGCGAGGCATCATTCGGCCTTTCCGCGGCTCTACGTGTAAGGTCTCTTTGCAGGCTCTTCAACTCGTTCATAATCCGGTGGACGCAGCCCATGATGGAAATAAGGAGGGTCTTCCGAGGTGTTCGCTCACATGCCAGGCATTTCATGTAGATGTAATACCCGATTTCGTCAATCCTTACTCGAATGTTATCCCTTTCACTGAACAACTGCCTGATTTGTCGGTTCTTTAACCCCAGTGCCTGAGCATTGTCGGCAAGTCGATCCTAGAACAACTCCATTTGTCTTTCCATGCAGGCCATTGCATCGTAGCACTGTCTTCTGTCGGCCTGGGCGTATCGTGCTTGTTTGATGATCCGATCATGTAGAGTGGAGTTCGTCTCCCTTAATATCCCGACGCTCATTTCATAATCCCTTATGACCTGTTGCAAACGCTGCTTCCGAGCCATTGTGTACTTTGCCCATCTGACCTTCATCCTTGCTATGCAAGCTTTTGATTGTTCTAATTCTTCTTGGCTTTGGATGACCTGATTTCTCAAACTTGCTATCAATCTTTCGTCAGAGCGACGCTTCTGTCGGTCAACGTTACTCTTACTGGCTTGGCGAAGGCGGGCCTTCAAGGTTTGGTTTTCTTGGGCTAGCTTGTTTCTTTCAGCCTGCTCCGAGGCGACTTGCACATTGTTCTCAAATACAAGCCTTTCGACTTGTTGCTTTAGCTTCCCGATTTCAACCCGGTAACCTTCCTCCCTTTTTAACCATCCCCATTGCTCTTGTGAATCATCTGTGAAGTGTTGGACGTGTGCCCTTTTAGCAGGTCTTTGCCGAATCTGAAACCTTCTTTCGAACCAAGCATCGTACTTTGGGTCTACCTCACCTTTAGCTAGTTCTCGCACCATGGTCTTGGGCTCCAAGAATCTACATTCATGCCACAGTTTTCTAATCTTCCCCTCGGGGAATATGACTCCCGGGCTTAATTCCAAGGCATGCTTGCTCAGATCTTCATCAGTAGGGACTACTTGAAACCTGCCCAGTTGTCGTAATACCCGATGAGGGGCATATGGCTGGATGCTGCGAAGCCCCATTAAGAGAACATGACATTCTTCAGCCGACATGTAGATCACCTCAGTATCAGTCAACCAACCGAATGCCCATTCAATTTGGTCAGCTGTTGTTGACCTTAACCGTGTAAACCATGCTTCGACACCTTCAGGAAATCTGGCGCCTGTCATGCGCTTCTTGAATCCGCTGATACAATTCCTCTCGGTCAACCCGTGGTTCATGTATCCTACTCGGTGATGGAGATGTTCCTGCATCCATAGCTGAAGTAACAGGTTGCAACCTTGGAAGAACTTGCCTCCTTCTCGGCATATAGTCAGAGCCCGGTAGATTTCGGACAAAATCAAAGGAACCACAGTACTATTGGTTCTTTTGATTGCCACGTCGGCCATCCCTACCAGACCTATCTCTATCTTTTTATCCTTCCTTGGACAGACCATGACTCACAAGAACGCTGTGATAAAATCCAAAGTACGTCTTGCTTCCCATTTGTTTCTGTTCCCGCCGTGAGTTAGCCCAAGGTTCGATTCCTCGAAACCCTGCGGGGCTCCGTACCGCTGATACAAGAAATGGAGATCACAACATCCTCTCGATAAATCGTCATGTTGTATCTTCCGACTGATGCTTAGTAGATCCAGAAACGCATGCGGAGACACTGGCCTTGGCGAAAGCAAATATTGCCCTCTTAACCTCTCATTCAATCCCGCATATCCGGCGACTTCCTCAAGTGTCGGTGAAAGTTCAAAGTCAACAAAACGGAATACATTGCGGGTTGGGTCCCAAAATGGTATTAGAGCTTCAAGAATATCTGTCCTCGGCCTAACACCCAACAAATTTACAAAACCTCCCAATATTCTTCCTACTACCCCTTTGCTATCGGCTTCCAAGTCATTCCACCACATGTGGAGTTGTAGAGGGACCTCGCTGAGGGCCGAGAATGGTTCATTTTGCTCTGTGCTCATCCTGCACATTTATTAAGGTGACCTTTTAGGCGAAAACAAAAACCTTTATTTTGACTCTAAACAAAAAATCTTTGAAAACAAAAACAAACAATATATGTATTTATATACATGTGTATATATATGTACATATATGCTTTATGGTATATCATTATTGGTAAAATGAAAAAGGGAGTTGGACCCGATGAGGGTTGCCTACGTATCCCACATCCGGTGAGAATCAAACCGACGTAGTTCGGGTAATAAACTAACTAGTTTATTTATTTATTATTATTTTTTTATTTCTTTTTTTTTTGAAAATAGAGTAAAATAAAATAAAAACTCATTCCTCATTCTCAGCTTGCTATTTTTCTCTTTTCTCTTTTCCTTTGTTTTTAGTAAAACAAACTCATAAATATACCCATTTTCTCTTCTATCTGCATTTTGTCATTTTTTTTTATTTATTATTTTTTTTTGTAAAAATTTCCCAACATTCAAAACCGGTCATCATGCATGTTCGAAGCAAATAAATGCACAAGCAGTGAGCAGGATGCATCAGGATGGCCTTTTCTGTTTCAGGTTGCTATTCCTAGACGGACCCAACCCCTGTGTTGAGTCCCCTAAGTCAAAAATGCACATGATGCAAATAAGCGTTCCTACTAGGGATCCGACATGAAGTTGAGTTATTCTAGGTTCAGAACCTAGGTGTTTGTTCTAGACCTGGCTTACCCGAGCGGACAGCTCGAGCCGAGGGGCAGCGTACCGGGAATATAGAAGCTTCACCGGCTTAGCAACTTGTCCGAACCTCGTTCTAAATTGGGATTTGAAACTATACAGAAAAGATGCCGTACGAAGTACGCCCTTCTTCATGATTTAGAAGACTCAGAGAGAAGATGGGTTTCGACACAATTTATATACAGTTCACGTAATATCAAAGCAGTAAAAGGCAACCAATTAGCACATTAAGCACAGATCATGTAACAAAATCAGATAAAGCTGAACATAACAATTTATTATAAGCTCGAATTTCTATCCCAGAACCAGTAGTTCTGGTTTTAAGATCCCCAGCAGAGTCGCCAAAGCTGTCACACCTCCTTTTTCATACCCGCGTGGGCACAAGGGAGTTTTTTCCAATTAAAGGACAATCGAAACGGGATTGGTTTATTTATTTCAGAGTCGCCACTTGGGAGTTTTAGGGTGTCCCAAGTCACCAATTTTAATCCCGAACCGAGGAAAAGAAAGACTCCATATTACAGTCTGCGTACCAGAAATCCGGACAAGGAATTCTGTTAACTCGGGAGAAGGTGTTAGGCATTCTCGAGTTCCGTGGTTCTAGCACGGTCGCTCAACTGTTATACTCGGCTTATTTATCTGATTTTAAATACAATTATGAACCATGTGCAAATTTTATCTTTTACCGCTTTATTATCATTATTTTTTAGGAATGTGAACATCGCTAAAAAAAACATGTCTTTGGACTGCGTCACATGAAATGCACCCACAATCCGGAACATATTTTATTTGACGTTTTGGGATTTGGATTTGGGTCGCATGAAATGCACACCCAAGTTTAAGAAAATAGATTATTAAATACGCACCTAAAGAAACTATCGTGTTATTATTTTGGGAGGGCCGTGAAATTCGCTAAACGGCACGTCCCGAATTCTAAATACTTTGATACATACATACAATAGAGGGCCCCGCAACTTTTGTACATTTTGTTCATCGAGGCTCGTCTCATCCTTATTTTTAAAGGGATATCCTATAGCAACTACATTTCTTGTCGCGCTTGTCTCTACTAATTGAAAACAGTAGATAGCCCTAGTTAATTACATGCTTGCAAGTTATCTATAACAGAATTCCGAGTGTTTGTGCAAAATCAGAAGCACGGCCACGTACACAGTCAGCCGAGCAAAAATTAAGGGCCCAAATCCAGCCCATGCGTGATGGACCAGACCTGGGCCATTGTTTGTTCGATGCGGGCCTGCTTGGTCTGTTTCGACCTGGGTTCGACCTTCGTGAGGTTGAGATTGCAAGCTCTGTGTTCTTTATCTTAAAACATGGTTTACCAGTTATATGAAACAGTTTATCAGAAGGGAAAGAACTTAACTAGTAGTGTTCGATTTTAATGCTTGGCATACATTACAGAATTATACTACACCAGTAAGCTAAATCTAAGATACAACCTAATGCATTGGGCATACTTTTATCACCAACCTATATACACAGTCTAACATTCAACTACCATACATTGACATTTATTAGGCATGAGGACTATCTCCAGTATCCAAAACAAGAATGTAAACTATTATACATTATATGAGGCCTAACATAATAGTCTATGCATATATAAGCATCTGCAGATCTTCTCTTTTACATTCATGCTCAAACCTTTCAAGTTACAGTGGTAGTATATTTGTGTACCTGGTATAGAGGAGCAAAAGAAGAAAAAAAGATGATCAGCTGAGTGGTACACAGTAAGCACAGCAGCAGGTAAACAACACAACACAGCAACAACCAAAACAGCCACAATGGAGAATCTCAACAAGTAATCGAGCAATGGATAGACAATCCCAGAAAAACAGAGCAGGAAACAACAGCCCAGAATGTTTAATGTAACAGCAATCCAGTGATCCCAATAACCCCAAAAGCTCAACAAATAACCACTACAGTTCCGATAGTCAAAAACTCAAACCAACAGTACACAGAAAGCTCAGTGTAGTAACAATCACAGCAGATGAACACAGACTTCTCTTAATGGAACAAATAACAATCCCAGTTAGGATAACCAACTTGGTTTCTTTGTGCAGTTTTTGGACAGTGTTCAATTACAGTATTTCTGGAAATTTCCTTCTGTTTTTTTCCAGTTTTCTTCAACTCACAAGACCTCTCCTCAAGACTAAAATTTCCAGCCCCTTCTAAGTTCTGAAATAGCCTATTTATAAGCCAAACAACCAGTGCAGTCAAGCTGCCTGGATCCTCCCAATTGCAGACTGCCCATCCCTATAAAATCCCATGCCTAAGCATCTTTTGATGCCAGCCATTTTGTTCCCCACGCCTGGCTTATTCCCTTTGTTCAAGAGTTATGGGTTCATTTAAGTATTCATTTTAAACCCCATACTCTAGTGTCTTGTTCCCCATTGGCATTAGTTTAATCCAAAATTAGTACCCTACTTGTCAGCTCATTTAAACTAAGCTTTTCTGTTCTTTTCAAACCCTAGACTACCCCTGTTAAACTCTGATTATTACTACCCTAAACCCATTGTAGCATCAGGGTATTTTGAACTTCTGAAAGTTCAAATTCAAGACTGCCCTAGCCTGATTCTTTTAATTTGTTTACAATGCAGTTATAAGCTAGTAGTCACATCTAATGTCAAGCATCCAATTAACGATCAACAGGTTCATTCACTTACGTGAAGTTGTACGAATTAGAATATTTGAACATTCAGTCGTAGGAGGTTAATCGACGACATTTATCAAGTCGACTATACTAATTATAACAGGTAACAATCAGTCGTTCATATAAACAAATACATATAGGGACCTAAAGGGCTTCGGACAACTTTGGTCAATCACTGGGAACCTATATAAATTATTTATGCGACGACTATCCTAATCGGACATGTTTACCACAGGATACGTTCAAATCATACACAGAAAACAATCGACCAAATAAAAAGGTCTTTGGCAGAGCTGGAAGAAATTAAGAAAACTATCAGACAATAACAAACAGTCACAACAAGGCATGCTAACAACTCCAACAAAACCAAAACAAAGAAAAGAGAAAACTTACTGAAAAAGTTTAAACCAAACTGACCCAAATCCGACTTAGCTTTGACCATTTGAGGCCGAACAAACTTTAATCAGGGTGTTCTCGGATTAAGGTCTATTAGACCTCAAAACCCTGTTAAGACCGGCCGGATTCCAAGGCTATTAGTGTTCTAGGTTTTGGATCTTCAGATCTGGTTTTTTCGGAGTTGTGGGTAGATTCGGACCAAACCAAGCTTGGTTTGTCACGAGGGAGGTCATGGGAGTGTCTGGTACGAAGATGGTGAGGTTTGGTATAGATCGAGTTTTGTCTCGAATCTTCAAATCCAGATTCGAGACGATGGGAGGTGATTCGAGGCTAGGGAGTAACAGATCCATGTTCAGGACAGTGAGGTGGTCCTAGGGTGTTCAGGAGGAGGTCACCGACGTTCATGCCGCCGGGTTCTGGTGAAAGAGATATCAGGGCGGCTGCTAGGGTTTGGGGGTTCAAGGCTTGGGGAAGGAGATGAGTGAGGGGGGGGTTCGGATAGGGGGCGTGGGGTGTGAGGGAAGGTTTATATATGGCGTAGAGGATTGGATCCAGGCCGTTAGATCATTTGATCTCAACGGTTGGGATCTGATGGTGAGGGGTGAGACGAGGTCGTTTGGCATTACAACGGGGTCGTTTGGGTTTAAGTGATGGATTGGGTTGGACCGGCTAAACAGGTCGGGTTACGGGTGCTGAGGTGGACCGTTGGATTAGTGTGGTTGAACGGCTCAGATCAGACGCATGATGCAGCGTCGTTTTGGGAGGTGCCTGGGCAGGCCTGGTTTGGACCGGGTCCTTGGACGTGGTTTTGGGCCTATTTTGTTTCATTTCTTGGGCCCAAATCAATTTTTATCACTTTTCTTTGTTTTCTGATTTTAAAACAAAAAATGAAAAATAACAAATAAATAATAAAACAAATTAAATTAAAACAAACAACAATGTAACACTTCAACACCAATATCACGCCAAATTAAAATGTTTAAGCAAGTTAAATCACAACCTAGAACGGACGATGCACATATATTTTTGAATTTTCTTTTAACGACCGAATTACGGTTTAACTACCATGACACACATGTTTTGTATTTTGTTCGATAACATTAAATAATAATAATAATAAAAAGAACATGGACAGAACCGCAAATGACCAACAGCACATGTTATGCAAAGTCGAAAATTTGTAAAGCGCGGCCATTTGTCACTATTTTTGCTTGCTTTTTTTTCTTTTGGAGTGATTGTTCGTGAAGCAAAAATCACGTGCTTACACAACTCGAGGAGGCCTGATTCTTGACTTCCTCTCTGGGTTACGAGATAAACCAACTCAAAGACCACTGATCCAAGGCCTTTCTCAGACTTGAGTGTGTCAGAGTTCCCTAAGGGCCTCAATAGGACCCTGGGCAGTGCTCACACCCAAGTTTCATAACCAGAATAGGGACAAGTGAAGTGTGGAAGTGCCAACCCTCATGTGTCCAAGTTTAGAGGGAGCTCATGGGTCCTAAGGAAAGGCTCACAAGGGGGGGGGGGGAAGAACTTAAGTCTAAGAGATAGTGCAAGTGTAGAAATAGAGCTTTATGAACTAAGGAACAAAGAAAAGGGAAAGGGGTGCTGGGAAACAGCCATCAACACTACAAACAAGTTGATAATTTTACACCAAAGGGGTTCATGGGTTGGGAATTGATTGCAAGAGCCTATGTACTTAGGCAAGGGTCAGCTTTGGACATGCACAACAATAGAAGATGTTGGCATTCCTATAAGCCCACCAGAACACACAACACTAGAGAAAACATAGAGGTTATGATACTAGAGAGATCCAGTTTGAGTCATGGACAACAATTTTCAATACTGTCATGCCCCAAAACGAACCATAAATACCACACATTGGGGTAGTGGTTTAGGATTCATAATACATTAATTCAGAGCAGAGAAAGCAGAATACAACATGCTTAATTATGGAATTGAATTAGATACAAGCCCGGCCAGATAGTTTTTGTAAATTTGTGCAATTAGCAAATAGACAAGTAGGGCTCAGATAATAGGGGATTTAAGTTTAAATAATCAAGCATTTGAAAAGGGATTAATAAAAGTAAGGTTTTGGAAAAGAGTTATAATCTAAGCATGCTTATGAGTGTATGGGGGGTCCTAGGTTTGTTTGTAATATAGATCACATCAATGCAATACCTGGTATGACACTCCTCAAAAGAGGGGATACACGTGGTATTAGCGCACCGGTCATCATATCCATATCTACCCTTCCTACCCCGTGAAGGTAATTAAAGCGAGGGTTGTTCTCGACCACTATCGCATGTTATTACCTATCCTATTCCTATCAGTCCCGGAGGAATTTAAGACTCCTATTCCTATAAGAAAGAGGTTCTAGGCAGACACTCAGATTTAAAGGCAAAATACTAAGGCGACATACAAAACATATAAGACTGCAATTAGGGGGGAAACATAAAAGCAAGTAGAAGGCTCAGTTATACCTCCACAAACAGTGCATGTAGATAGCATGACTTATATATAGTTAAGGTCTGAATTTAGAATCCTAAAGAAGGGTTTTTAAATTGTTGCAGCAGAACCAGATATATTACATGACTCAAACAAGAAGTCTGAATCAGGCCTACTTGCTGGTTGTAACAGTTGACAATTAAACAAGGCAGTTGCAGTTTTATTTAAGTTATTACCTAAGGCTTACCTAGTCACAAAGCGAGATGCAACAATTGTTCCAAAGTATTAAGAGACTGTTTAGAGCTTATTATTACCTTAAACATGTTTTTCTAGTTGTAGAGATTGTTACAAAATTATTCAGAAACTTCGCAATGTGAAAACTATTACCTTACTGCCTTTTTCGTGAATCAGTAATTAACTAGGCATTTTAAACAAAATGCACATGATCCTAGAACATGATAGCTAATATGCGCATGCAGATGGCGAAGTTCCTAAGGCATGATTTCTAAATATACGAAAGAGTTTCATAATTATTAAGAAACGACTTCACAAGCAACAATTTTTATTTATTCGTCCTAGATACAGGATTTCTAAGTGATTGGCATGAAGTATGAATTAATGAATGGGATGCTGAAGCAAGAAACATGAATCCTAAGAACATGATTTCTAATATATTGTTTGAATCCTAAACATTATTTCTATTGCACAACTTGGAATATAAACCTAATAACATGTTTTCTACCCTTTAACTATAGCATGCATATTTACTCGTCCCTTTTACACTAACCACCCAATATTTGTTTGCAAATTATCACAGACCATGTGATTGAATTACATAAGAAAAAAATACAAAAATAAGAAGTTACAACCATAAGAAGCCTGATCTTGATTCCTCTCTAAGTTATGTAATAAACCACCTCGAAAGCAAAAAAAATTCCAAAGCCTTGCTTATATCTGGGTGTGTCAGAGTTCCCTAAGTACCTCAAGGGATCCCGGGCAGTGCTCACACCCAGATTGCATAATCAAGAGTAGGTGCAGTGTGGAAGGGCCAACTCTTACGTGTCCAGGTTTAGAGGGAGCCTAAGGGTCCCAAAGCAAGGCTTACACAAGAGGGGCATAACTTAATGATCTAAGAGTGCATGTGAGAGTGCTGGACATAGACTCAAAGGAGTTGAGTTTGAAAATAGTTTTAGAAACAACATGTTTGAACTGAGTTTGTAAAACAGCAGAAGAATTACCTAATAAAACAGTTTTTGAAAGGGAAAAGGGGTAGGAGCAACAACAACACACACGCAGAACAAGTTCAGAGAGAATCACATGCTTCAGCAGTTACAAACATGGGAGTAGGGGTTGGGGACATAGAGGACCCAAATCAGAAACACACAATTAGTCATGAATTAGGTACATTATAGACATGCTAGTTGAAGGACATAAACATGAACAAGTAAATATAATAATCACATTTTAACAAAAGAGGGCAGAATTTTAAGCATGCTGAGTAAAGCAATAAACAAACAGTACAACTCAACAGCATGAGCCATTAAGTTAATGTAGAAAGAGACAAGGATAAACAAGGGAACACATAGAGTTGAGTTTCAGGATTTAAACTAAGAACATACCAGTTGAAGGAGCAAATTGCAGAAAAAGTAAAGCAATCAGAGTTCCAAAGTCTAGCCTTGGCTTTCAGCCGGTTAGACAAGGCAGTAGCACAAATAGTAGAGAAAGAAAGAGAGTTTGAATTTGTAAGTATGTGTTTTTGAACTCAGTTGTTCGTGTCATGCTAATGAAAGCATTAAGGTATTTATATATTTTAAAACGAGTAGAAAAATAAGGTAATAAGTTAAGGTTTAACACAAATATGGAAGTAATCACAATCAGAATCAATTAATACAAGTATTCCCTTTAATCATGGAATTACTGCCCAGAGATAATTAAGGAAAGAAAATCAATTTGAGGAAGATTGATTTCTGACCACATAAAGGATAGTACGAATATAGAGTATACAATTGAGTCTAGGTACAGAATATACTTAATTGGAGAAAGGATTCAGCAGGGGTGAAACATCACATCAAATAAAGGAAGGGAATCAATCAATTTAAACAAATGAGTAAAAATTAAGGGTTTATAAGAAAACCCTTGCAATCAGTCGTAACTTGAGGAAGTCAAGATCAATCAAGAAAGAATCATGATTTTGCACTTCGACATATAAATAGGGAAGAAACAACAAGAGTATCAGACATGCAAGGCCAACCATATTGACAAAAGAAGTAACTAGATGAACACAAACATACAACAGTAACAGGAATAGGCTAGGACTCAGCAGTAAATTACCTACTCGAAGCATGGTAGTCAACAAAGTCAAGTAGTCACATAGAACCAAAAATGAAGGAAACAGTCTATCACATAGCAACAGGTAAAGGAGATCAGACCAACACACCGAAATAAGTAAAGGAAGTCTTCAAAAGCTCACAGTAAAAAGTGAGGAAAGTTTTAAGAAATTAGCCTTTTGACAGAGTTGAGTTAAAAGCGGTGAGAACTCAGAATCAGTTAAGATAAACAAAGAAAAGGAACTAACCATAGAGAACTCAATCGGAACAAGACACATACAAAATAAACAAAGACAGTTCGAAAACCTCGGATAAAACCAAAAATACTTAGGGTTTTCAACATGATGATTCAGGTGGAAAAACATAAACATATCGTTTAAACATAGTAAAATCATAAGATAATACTGAATATCAGAGGAGAAGTCTTTTAAAAGAGTTTAAGAAACTCTAATCTCGAAGACGGAGAGTCACTTTGAAAAATCAAAAAAACCTTTGAGAAAAACACCACAAGGTTCATAACATACACAGATCTAAGACAGATCTACAAGAAAATCGAAAAATCTTTAAAGTTAGAGTTTCGGAGAACCCAGAAAAAGTGAGAAAATATTAGATAGTTACCAGTTTTAGCCGAAAAAGCCATGGACCTAACTCGAACGACCAAGGATGGTCGGAAAAAGACCATGGATATAAGTTGAGCAAGGTGTGGACTACATCTCTTTGAGATCTTTCCACGAAATCACAAAAGCAAGCCACCAGGAGGTGTAGGAGACAAGTACACATCTCAAACAGCCGTGGGAGTCCATGATTTGAGTGAGGATCGAAGGGGATTAGGGTTAGTTTTGGTGCTGGTTGCTAGGGTTAGCCTTACGTTAATGAAAGAATTGGATAGGAAAGGGGATTCAACGGCGGCGGGTTGGTAGGAAATGAATTAGGTTAGGGGGTCATTTGGGTTTAAAATGGTAAGGGGAAATGGGGACCGTTGATCTGAACGATCAACGATCATGATCAAATGGGTAGGTGGGGATCCGGTTTGGGCTTAGGTTAAAATTGGGTTAGGGTCGAATTTGAATTAGAATTGGGCTGGGGAATTGGGGATTTGATTTGGCCTAGATTTTAAAGCCAATTTTGGCTACAAGTTAAATAACCACTTTTTCCCTTTTAATTTATAAAAAATAGTAAATAGTTTCTGAAAGTTAATTTCAAAGGCTAAAATGATTTATAATACATAATTAACAATATAAAAATATAGTATCCAATTTTATAAATATAAAACCTATTTAAACATTAGAAAGGGCTAATATTACAATTATGTGCAATTTAGCTTAAAAAATACTAAATAGAATTGTAAAAAAATGTGTAAAATTACTTTAGCCATATTTTGGCAAAACTATATAGAAATACAATAGAAGAACTATCAAAACAATAATTTTGGAAATAATTATTGAGGATTTTTAGGATAAAAAGGAAAATAAATCAATTTAAAAACCTTTAAAATTATGAAAAATAATAAAATCCTTGTGCATGCTTATATATGTATATATATGCTATTTTGAAGATATTTTGCATAATGAAAAAAATATAGGAAAAAATTGGGTATCAACAATCCGAACACGTCCCTAAGCCCGAAATCACCAAACGGAGCTAACGGAACCATCAGAATTTCGTTCCGACGCCGCCTTCACATTGTTAAATTTCCAACACTTAAGCTCTCATTTAGGGACTAAGTGTACCAAAACACTCCGAAACTCAAAACCAAACATCCCGATGAATCAAAATAGCAGAAACAAAACATAGGGAAAGTAGTTAATAGGGGATCGAAGTGTAAATTCTTAAAACGACCAGCCGGGTTGTTACATTCAGTCTGCGGTGTAGCATTGGGGGAATGGGATAAAAATAACTTCAGATTCATGGAGGAATTATTAGAATGGGCGTTCTAGTTGAAGATGCAAATATGCACCACAAGGAGGGAATGGGATTGTTCGTGGGGTTTGAGATAGTGTGGTCTCGTGAAATAAGGTCACTTGGGATGAGTGCAGATGTGAGTTAATTATGTTTTGAATGTGTCTATTATTACTCATAAGGCAAGTTCATAGTAAATTAGAAGAAATAGAACTAGTTAACAATGATTGAATTGGCATGATGGTGGCAATGATCAGTTCTCTTAGTGTGTTAAGTTATACATGTGATTTTTGGCGGCGCGTACGAGGCTTGACGACCGCCATAATTGATTTTATTTGGAGGCATTTGAGTATTATGGTTTGTTATGTGTAGATGGATCCCGGAAGAGTTATGGTGGTTTATACCACTACTAGAGGATCATATTTTCTGCGGTTATGGGAATTCAATCGCATGTTGTAATGGTTCTCTGGAAATGAGCTAAGTAAAAGGTTTCCGTATGATGAAATGTTTACCCTATTAGTGGTGTCACGCCTCCTTTTTCCTACTCCACGGAAGGGTATAAAGGAGTTTTTCCAATTAAAGGACAATCGAAACGGGATTATTACAATTAAAGATTTAGAGTCGCCACTTGGGAGATTTATGGTGTCCCAAGTCACTGGTTCAAATCCCGAATCGAGGAAAAGATTGACTCTGTATTACAGTCCACGAACCAGAAATCCGGGTAAGGAATTCTGTTAACCCAGGAGAAAGTGTTAGGCATTCCCGAGTTCCGTGGTTCTAGCACGGTCGCTCAACTGTTAAAATTGGCTCAATTATCTGATTTTAGTACAAGTTTTAAACCTATGTGCATTTTTAACTCTAACTGCTTTTATTCATTTTTAGGAAGATTGCAACGTTATTAAAACACGTCTTGAACCATATCACATAAATGCACCCGCGGTCGTCGACATATTTTAACATTGTTGAGATTTTGGATTTGGGTCACATAAATGCGCACCCGAATTTAAGTAGGTAAATTATTAAAAGAACGTGCCTAAAGCAACTACGCGTTTTTATCTTTGCAAGGGCCATGGAAATTTGTTAAATGGCATGCCTCGAATTCTAAGGATTTTTTTAAAAGAAATAATTAAATAAGGGCCACACTTTTTAGATTTTATTTGGCACGGTGCACCTTAATTCCATTTTAAAGGGCATTCAAACTAAAAACTCGGAGGGCCATAAACTATGTCTTATCTAGTATATCTCGCCCCCAATCTAATTAATGGACCTAATTGATTACTTATCCAAGCTAAGAGAATTCCTATTTATTCTTCTTCTTTTTATTTCAATGAGACATTCAACTTGGCAAGGAACGCAGACCAAATATGATTGACATTTAAAGGGACAAACCTCATCAAGCCTCATTAGAAAGTAAAATCTGCATGTAACAATTATATATGGGTCGTTGGCCCAAAAAAAGTCTCAGGTCGAGATCACATGAGAAGGATTGAATCTCCTTAAATAGAAACAAACTAACGGCTAATTTTGAACCCAAACGCAGCCACAACCTTTTCACAAATTGTTTCATTAATTAATCACCAAAAACCAACACTCACAACCCATATGTAATTTAATCTGGATTGGCACCTTTAGTGGACCAAAAGATTTAAACTTTTTCCAGAAAACAAAAGCAAGCAAGAATAAGGAATTAAACTACATATCAGCAAGTTCTCAAGTCTACTCCAAACTCACGCTCCATTTTACACCCTTTAAGATTTAACTATCATCACCATGAACAAAGGGAATGGGAAATTAAGTTGCAACTTCCTAAAAATCATGAGCTTATATTATAACTATACCCCAGTAAATCCAGAACACACATTAAAGGGGAATATAAATGAAACCAGATTCATTTGACTAACAACATGAATAAATGAGTTGATAAGCGTATGGCTTATAGCTAGGCTAATGAATACCATACAGCCATACCCCATTCAACGCAAAAGCATTACAATATACACTATATAAAATCACAAATGAGTGCAAAGGTTAAGCTTTTGATATCGAACAAGCTACTTTCTCTCAAACTTCATGACATTTCCCAATCAAATAAAACAACAAAGTTACTGAATCAAAACAGAACTGAATCGATTAATCCATAACAACAAACTGATAAAAGAAACATAATACTCCAAAAGTAATAAAGAAAAGTCAAAGGCAAATTGATGCTACATTTCAAACTATTGCTTTCATTTTCAACCTTCAAATCCAACTTCAAAAACAACAAAGCCTCTAAGCGTGTACCTAGAAATAAGACAGAATCCAAAGAAAAGCAGGATCAGTAGCTAACAACTAATAACACAGCTCCCAGATCCAAGAAAAATCAGCAGAAAATCAACTCAGACCAAGTGGTACAAAGCAGACCCCAGGACCCAACTTCGTAGCAGTTTTAAATCCCAAATCAATTCATATTCAATCTCAAATGAACCAGAAAGTATTTCAGAACTGGAAAATTTTAGAAATCAATAAAGAAATCAATGAAACAGTAGCAATTTTGGCAGTCTTTGTATTTTCTGGAATTCTAGCTCTCCAAAAAATCTCCCTTCAACCTCAAGTAACAATGCCTTTATAGGCAAGTTACTAGGGAAGTCATAAGGGTCTAGTTATTTCATTTTAGTCCTTTTCAAATTTTCCTTTTTTCTACTCAGTCCTTCATTTTTTGACTTGCTAACCAAGTAAGTATATTATGCAGCTTCTGAGAAGCTTCTTAGGTTGTTATGGCAAGATTCCCCTAAGTGTTTTACCCAAACCACCCTTAATTACCCCTACAATTTCTCTTAAGTCTCAGAAGAAAACTGATTGGAGAGGGCTAGAAGAAAAAGAATAGGACCAGATGACAAGACAATGAGAATAAATAGAAAAGGTGAAGGAAACTTGCTGACATGAACTGAAAAACCAGTGGAGACCAGGGACATGACCAAACTAATGTTGATCCTTCGTTCTTTGTCAAGAATAAAGAACAATATTGGTTTCACCAAGTTCGGACTTCAAAGCTCGAAGAGAAAATGGACCCCAAGGTCATGCATGTGAACAGGCTTAACAAAACGATTTTCAACATTAGGAGCCAAACCCAGATTCAATATTCGAAGAGCTTGAAGGTGATTCGGGAGTCAAGAGTTTGAGATTAGGGAAGAGGGGACTAAAGGTTTGATTTTTGGTCTAGTTTTCGATTTAAGATTCGAGACAAACCATTCGGGTTAGAAGGACATGGGTTAGGTATTTGGGAATAGGAGATGAAGGAGGTCTTGGGGTGTATTTTTTGTGGCGTTTGGAGGCGGCGCCGCCACCCTTAGGCAGTGGCGTTCAAGGGCGGCTGCTAGGGTTTATGGCTTGGTCTCTGAAGGGTGAATTGGGAGAGACGAGTGAGGGGTAGGGGGTGCCATTCGAACACTGGTATATCAAACGACCCTAGCTTCTAAGCCATTAGATTAATTAACCTCGACGGCTCAGATCCATCCTAAGTGAAACGGGGTCATTTTGATTAAGGGGGAGACTGGACCGGGTCAGGGTTGTTTTAGGCCGGGTAAGGGGTGATTTGGACGGGCATTTGGGGTGGATTTGGCCCAAAAATTGGGTCTCTTATTAAGACCTTTTGTTTCTTTTCATTTTCTTTTTTTTTTCTTTTTCTTTTTGATTTTTAGATTTTTATTAAATACAAATTAAAATAGAAAAACCTGATTTTATTCAAAAACTAAACTAATTGTTTCCTCAAAAATTAATTATGTCCTAATTTCAAAGAAAACTATGACAAATTCGAAAAGTAAAAATTAAAAATGCAAAGTGAACTATTTTTTGTGATTTTCCTTCATTTTTGTAATATTAAATAACTAATTATCCTAAAAAATATAAAATTGGGTCCTAAATGAATGCACTATTTTTGTATTTTTTATGAATTATATAAATTAAATATGAATACAAAAATGCAAATAAACACAAAATCATGCAATTAATTCCTAAAAATCAAATAATTAAAAGAAAAATCCTAATTTTGGGAATTCTGTAGGAGAAAATCATGCGAGGCAAAAATCACGTGCTCACAGCTGCTCCTCTTTGCTCGGAGACACGAAGGGTTTTTAGGCAAAGATAAAATGAGCAACGATGAGGGATTTTTGCCTACTTGGCACTCCATGAGAAGCATTTTTAAAAAAAATGTCTGACCGAACCTTACTTCAGAGGTTGCCTACATATCCTTGGCTATAAAGGAATCAGGTTAGTGTAGTTCTGGAATGTTTGGTAGTTGGGACTACCATGAAGCTATGATTTCACTATTGCTATTGCTGCTGCTACTGCTTACTGAACTCCTTTATTACACCATGTTGAAATAAAAAGAAGCTAGACTAGGCTATGATCTATGCATTACAAAAATCCCATCTATATCTTCAAATTTGCTCTTATGTTTCTTGTTGCCTTGTTGACTTGTATTCTCCTAGTGAAATCCCTTAGTTTCCGCCTTGAATTGTAATCTTTGACATTTTCCTTTTTCTTCAGGTGGACACTTGACTGCTGAAGTCAAATTGTATCCTGAGATGTTTTCCCTTGCTCTCCAGGTGGGCGCCTGATTGCTGAACATGAAATGTATTCCCTTGTTCTCCAGGTGGGCTCCTGATTGCTGAACTTGAAATGTATTCCCTTGTTCTCCAGGTGGGTTCCTGATTGCTGAAACTTGAATGTATTCCCTTGTTCTCCAGGTGGGCTCCTGATTGCTGAAACTTGAATGTATTCCCTTGTTCTCCAGGTGGGCTCCTGATTTCAACAAAAATAGACAAAACAAAGAAAACTTCTGCCCTAGTTTGGTATCTGGGCTTATATGTAAGTGTTAACTCGAATCATATTACCAAATATCAATAAGAACTTGAAAGCTAAAACTTGAATTGTACTCCCTTGTTCTCTAGGTGGGCGCCTGATTGCTGAATTTTAAATGCATTCCCTTGTTCTCCAGGTGAGCTCTTGATTGCTGAACTTGAAATGTATTCCTTTGTTCTCCAGGTGGGCTCCTGATTGCTGAAACTTGAAATGTATTCCCTTGTTCTCCAGGTAGGCTCCTAATTGTTGAAACTTGAAATGTATTCCCTTGTTCTCCAGGTGGGCTCCTGATTGCTGAAACTTGAAATGTATTCCCTTGTTCTCCATGTGAGCTCCTGATTGTTGAACTTGAAATATATTCCCTTGTTCTCCAGGTGGGCGCCTGATTGCTGAACTTGAAATGTATACCCTTTTTCTCCAGGTGGGCGCCTGATTTTCACAAAATAGACAAAAACAAAGAAAACTTCTTCTCCAGTTTGGCATGTTACAAAATATCAGTAAGAACTTGAAAATTGAAACTTGAACTATACTCCATTATTCTCCAGGTGGGCGCCTAATTGCTGAACTTAAAATGTATTCCCTTGTTCTCCAGGTGGGCTCCTGATTGCTGAACTTGAAATGTATTCCCTTGTTCTCCAGGCGGGCGCCTAATTTCCACAAAATAGACAAAATAGAGAAAACTTCTGCCCCAGTTTTGATCAAAGAAAATTTTGTCATTTTAAAATGTAGTGGTTAGTTGATGGAATTCTTTGCTGCAGGTCTCTCCGCTACCGTGTTTTGTTTTGACTGATTTCCCCGAACTGACCCTGAACCGCTTGCCTTTCTGACTGACTTTCAAATCCCATGACCTTTGATGACCCGAGTGTTCTGCCCCAAACTGTTGTTTTACATCTCTGACCTCTTTTCTGAACCTTTGCATCTCCCACAAAATTACCAAGTCATTCCATTGATGAAACTTTCGGTGACTCTTTATGTCCCACTTTACATCATGCTATCTTTGGTATGTTTTAACCAAGCTGTGCTTTGAAATTTTGGAAGTTGGTAGTGACTTTGAAACCCTTTCTTTCTTGCTCACACAAAATCAACATTGAAACATCTTAGAGAAATACAACCCAAAAGAAAATGAAATGCAATGACTTTGAAAGTTAAGGAAAAGAAGAATCCAAAGCTGGATGACTGCTAAAGGGGAGAAAGAAAAGAAATTAATCTGGGTGGAACAACTAGTACCAATGATCATGACATGCATTTCGGATTAATTGGCCCAATATATCCAACTAATCAACTTTTAGTTGCCATACTTTGTTGCTCCAGAATTTCCATAACCTGATTTCTTCACCCAAACCTTGACCTCATTCATCCTGCGGTGCCCTGAAAGGTTTTCACCAACAGATCTCTCACATTTGATCATCTCTCAACTCATTTTTGCCTCAAGGTGTCTGTGAAGGTTTTCACTAATAAGACTCTCTCATTTTTATTTCTCTAAACTCTCGTCACCTTACAGTACCCGTGAGGGTTTTCACCAATAAGACACTCTCATTTTTTATTTCTCTCATCTCCCATCGCCTTACGGTGCCCGTGAGGGTTTTCACCAATAAGACTCTCTCATTTTCATTATTTTTTCTTGTTTGGACCAGAGTGTTGCCCCTGATATGATTCGCCTCTACCTGCTCAACTTGGCATTTCTCGAAGACTGATCAGAAGGTCTTTCTTTGGACCGTAACATAGGTTTTTGGACAGGGTTAGAAAGAAATGATATAAAAGGTTCAAAACACTTCGAATGGGTTGAAATTACAACTTTCGGAATCAGGTTTCTCACAACCAACACAACTTATGCCCTAGTTTCTTTGCTTGGGGACCTTTGGATTTTTGTTTTGATGCGACCGAACCTTGAGGCTACCTACGTATCCGTAAAAGGAATCAGGTTGAACGTAGTTCATGACATAGGAATTACTCTGTTGTTGTGATTTTTCTTTTCTTCCTCTTTCTCTTCTTTTCTTTTTCTTTCTTCCCTTTCTCTTTTGTTGTTTTGTTGTTTTTTTTCTTTTCTTTTTTTTTTTCATTTTTTTTCCTCTCTCTTTTTATTTTTCTTTTCTCTTTTTTTCTTTACTTATGTTTCATGCTTGTGTTTATGATATTTGCTACTGATTCCAAAAGAGAGGTATGAAAGAAAATAAATAAGGCTCAAAGGGGGTAACAAAGGATAAAGTGTTTAGATAGCAGAACAAAATGCCTTCGTCATTCCAAATCCTCAAAAATATACCATGTACAAACAAATATAAATTAACCAAAGAAAATCATACATAGTATCTCTTGACCGCATCCGAATTGATGGTCATTTCTATACACTTGCCTTCTATATCTGTTAAATACAAAGCACCATTTGACAACACTCTAGTTACGATGAATGGCCCCTGCCAGTTTGGAGCAAACTTGCCTTTGGCCTCAGCTTGATGTGGAAGGATACGTATTAACACTTGCTGACCTACTTCAAACTTCCGTGGACGCACCTTCTTATTATATGCTCTTGCTATTCTTTGTTGATACAATTGGCCATGACACACTGCTGCCAATTTTTTCTCGTTGATCAAACTCAATTGTTCCAAGTGGGTTTTGACCCACTCATCATCATCGATCTCAGCCTTCGTGACAATTCGAAGGGATTGGATTTCCACTTCTGCGGGTATCACTGCTTCGGTTCCATACACCAACAAATAAGGAGTCGCCCTTACTAAAGTACGGACAGTAGTACGATAACCCAACAATGCAAACGACAACTTTTCATGTCACTGCCTAGAACCCTCCACCATTTTGCGAAGTATCTTCTTTATATTCTTGTTGGCCGCCACAACTTCTTCATTTGCCTTAGGACGGTACGTGGTAGGATTGTGATATGTAATTTTAAACTGCTGACATACCTCTTTCATCAGATGACTATTGAGGTTAGCCCCATTATCTATAATGATCACCTTTTGTATCCCAAACCAGCAAATGATATTTGAGTGCACAAAATCAACCACCACCTTCTTGGTTACAGACTTGAATATTTTAGCCTCTACACACTTGGTGAAATAGTCTATGGCCACCAGAATGAACCTGTGCACATTTGATGTTGATGGCTCAATTGGCGCAATGACATCCATGCCCCACGCAACAAAAGGCCACGGTGCAGACATCGTGTGTAATTTAGATGGGGGAGAATGAATCAAATCTCCATGCACTTGGCACTAATGACATTTACGCACGAAACTGATACAATCTCGCTCCATAGTGAGCCAATAATAACCTGCTCGGAGAATCTTCTTTGCCAGCACGTACCCACTCATGTGCGTTCCACAGACTCTAGAATGTACTTCAGCCATAATAGTTGTGGCCTGCCTAGCATCTATCCATCTCAGCAGTCCAAGATCTGGAGTCCTTTTGTACAAAACCCCTCAGCTAAAGAAAAAGCCGCTTGCCAACCGCCTAATTGTTCTCTTTTGATCACCTGTGGCTTGTACTGGTTACACCCCCATCCTGATGTATTCCTTGATATCGTGAAATCAAGGTTCCCCATTGAACTCTTCTTCCACCACATTACAATAAGCATGCTGATCGTGGATCTGAATCTGCAAAGGGTACACATAAGCCTTATCGGGATGGTGCAACATTGACGCTAGAGTAGCCAAAGCATCGACAACCTCATTGTGAATCCTTGGAATATACTTGAAATCTATTGATTGGAACCATTGACAAAGATCCTGCAATCATTGTCGATACGGTATGAGCTTTAAATCATGTGTTTCCCATTCTCCCTAAATCTGGTGCACCAGAAGGTCCGATTCACCCAAGACCAAGACTTCCTGGACACCCATATCCATAGCTATCCTCAATACCAAAATACATGCCTCGTACTCAGCCATGTTGTTAGTACAGTAGAACTGAAGCTGAGCCGTAACAGGGTAGTGATGCCCTATTTCAAAAACAAATACCGCTCATATCCCAACGCCTTTCATAGTAGCAGCCTCACTAAAGAAAAGTTTCCATCCTGGCTTTTCAATCTGTTCCAACTCATCAATGTGCATAACCTCTTCATCAGGGAAATAAGTCTTCAAAGGTTTGTATTCTTCATCCACAGGATTCTCAGCCAAATGGTCGGCCAATGCTTGTGCTTTCATCGCAGTCCGAGTCACGTAGACAATGTCAAATTCTGTGAGCACGATCTGCCACTTTTCGAGCCTTCCCGTGGGAATAGGCTTCTGGAAGATATACTTCAATGGATCCAAGAGAGAGATGGGGTAAGTAGTATAAGATGACAAATAATGTTTCAACTTCTGGGCTACCCAAGTTAGGACGCAACACTTCCTCTCAAGATGAGTGTACTTAACCTCGTAAGATGTGAACTTCTTGCTGAGATAATATATGGCCTGCTCCTTCCTGCCAATAATATCATGTTGACCCTACACATATCCAAATGAATTGTCCAAGACCGTCAAATACAGAATCAAAAGTCTCCTTGGTTCTGGCGGGACCAACACAGGTGGGTTTGACAAGTACCCCTTTATCTTATCAAATGCTTTCTGACATTCATCTGTCCACTTGACCGCAGCATCTTGCTTTAACAGTTTGAAGATAGGCTCACAATTTTTCGTGAGTTGAGCAATAAACCTGCTGATGTAATTCAATCTCCCCAACAAACTCATCACCTCAGTCTTATTCTTTTGGGGTGGCAATTCCTGGATAGCTTTGATCTTTGATGGGTCTAATTCAATACCTCAGCGTCTGACTATGAATCCCAACAACTTTCAAGATGGAACACCGAACGCGCATTTTGCAGGATTGAGCTTGAGATTATACATGCGAAGCCTAACTTTCTCAGATCTCTGACATGGTCAGACTGCTTTCTAGACATTAAATCACATTATCCACATAAACCTCGATCTCCCTGTGTATCATGTCATGGAATATGGTCGTTATTGCCCTCATGTAGGTTGCCCCAGCATTTTTCAAACCAAATGGCATGACTCAATAGCAGTACATTCTCCATGGCGTGATGAATGTCATCTTTTCTGCATCCTCCTCATATATTAAGATCTGGTGGTAGCCCGCATAACAATCCACAAAAGAACCAATCTCATGTTTTGCACAATTATCGATCAATATATGGATGTTAGACAATGGAAAGTTATCCTTTGGACTTGCCTTATTAAGATCTCGATAATCAACAGACACCCTGGTCTTTCCATCTTTCTTCGGCACAGGCACAACATTGGCTAACCGGGTGGGATACCGGGTGACCCGAATGACTTTGGCCTCAAACTGCTTGGTGACCGCTTCTTTGATATTTACACTCATATCAGTTTTAGATTTCCTCAGCTTCTGCTTGACAAGGAGAAATGCCGGGTTAGTGGGTAATTTGTGAACCACCAAGTCAGTGCCTAGACCCGGCATGTTGTCATAGGACCTTGCAAAACATCTTTATACTCGAACAATGCTTTAATTATCTCCTCTCTGAGTTTGGTTCAAGATGAACACTTATATTAGTTTCTCTGATATTGTCTGGGTCCCCTAAATTGATTGCTTCTGTATCACTCAGGTTAGGCTTGGGTTTTTCTTTAAAATAGCTTAATTCTTTACTAATCTCTTCAAAGGCCTCATATATTCCGATTCATCATCACACTCTATTTCTTGAATTAATATTTCAGAATTAGATTGACTTTTAAAACTGGGCCGGAGATTCCTCATGCATGTCATGCCATTGGAACCAGCATAAAAAGAATATTACAAGGAAGAGAAGAAAAGCAAAAATAAAATTATCAGGAAGGTAGGAAAAGGGAAATTGCATTTCATTGAAATTAAAGATAACAAGATTTATACATCTAAATGGATGGAACATAGAATATGAATTACAACACTGGAATAATCCAGATAAGCTGAAAGAAAATCAAAGCAAACTACCAAAACTCATTCTTGGTGGGGAGAAGAGTAGCTTCCTAATTGTTAATCTTTGCATTGGGCCCAACAAATTGCACATCTGCATTGCTAGAACCTTCTCCAGCTTCCATCATGTTTACCTCGCTGAATATCCTCTCGAACGTTTCAATCAAATCTCCATCCATATCAACCACTGAACTGGGAACCGTCGTTACTCGGCGCTTTCTGGTACCATGCCTGACAAATAATCTGGAAAGACACGGGACCGGCTTTGGAAGGGCCCATGCCTTCTATTTCATTTTTCTGGATCTTCTTACGTATGAGACTGTGGGCTTGAATCCAAAACCAAATGTATCCATGTTTTTAGGAATAGAAACCAGTTGTACGATACCTTGCAGAGATGCACCCAAAACCTTGCCCGGTACAAAACCATTTTTCAATATTTCAACGGCTACCATGATTGATGCAACAGCTACCCTTGGAGTTGGCACGCACTTCCCTTCTGGAATTTTATCTACCGATACTGTGTCAAAAACCTGATAAGCCCATGGACCCTTGTTGTCTTCAAACTCTATGAGTGGAACAACAATGTCGCTGGGAATCCACAAATTATCTCCGTCGTGCACAACAATTTCCTGTCTATCCCATTCAAACTTGACCATTTAATGTAGAGTAGACGGGATTGCCTTGGCAGCATGAATTCAGGGTCGACCTAATAGCATATTGTAAGAAACAGCCACATCGAGCACTTGGAATTCTATGGTAAATTCAACTGGCCCTATTGTAAGCTCAAGCACTATGTCCCCGACAGAATCTTTCCCTCCACCGTCGAATCCCCGAATGCAAATGTTGTTATTGTGAATTCTTTCATCATTCACCTTCAACTTGTTCAAAGTGGAAAGAGGGTAAATGTTCTCACTAGAACAATGTTCGACCAATACCCGCGTAACCACGGAATCTTCGCATTTCACCGTAAGATAGAGGGCTCTATTGTGCTCAGTACCCTCGATGGGCAACTCATCATCAGTAAAAGTGACTCTATTTACCTCAAATATCTTGTTAGCTATCTTTTCCAAGTGGTTTACTGAGATTTTGTCAGAAATGTGGGCCTCATTCAGGATCTTCATTAAATCTTGACGATGCTCATCTAAATGGATCAACAATGAGAGCAATGATATATGAGTAGGCGTTTTCCTAAACTGATCTACAATAGAATAGTCCTCCACTTTCATTTTCCTCAAAAACTCTTCCGCTTCCTCTTTTGGCACAACTTTCTTTACCAATATCGGGTTATCCTTGGGGATTCTGGCTTTTCTTAACTCTTTGTGGGCAAAGCATCTCCTCGACTGAGTCAGACCATGAGCTTAACAGACTTCTTCTCTAACTTCTTTCCCTTTATACATCACTATCACTTGTTCATAATTCGAAGGAACAACCTCGTTGTTGGTTACTGGCAGTTGAGTCACCGGTTTTATAATAGTAGGCTCTATGTGAGCACCCTTCGTGATTACAACAGGTTTACTCGCTACCCCTGGTACCACCACTCTAGCTTTCTCTGGTTTCACTACAACAATACTTGACGACCCCTTCCCGACTACGACAAATTGTTTATGGTCTGTCCCTTTCAACTGGATCACTGATTTTCCACTAGTTGACTTTTCACTTGGCTTGTCTTCGCTGGAAAGAATCATTATTACCGTCTGTGAGAGTTTCTTAAGCTCCCATCCTTTTTGTATCAACTCGATCATATGGGTCTCATGATGGGCTGGCAATGGATTCTGATTGATATTAGGTGTCTATACGGCTTGGACCTCAATTCGATTGGTATCGATGAGCTCTTGAATAACTGTCTTCAAATGCCAACATCCCTCTGTGTCGTGCCCCGGAGCACCTGAACAATATTCGCAACTCACCGAGTGATCAAAATTCCTCGGGGGAGGATTTGGTAGTTTTGGCTCAATCGGATTCAACATACCCAACCGTCTCAACCTGTGGAATAGACTGGTATAAGATTCTCCCAATGGAGTGAAAGTCTTCTTCTTTTGCAACCTCTCATTCTTGGTGGCATGATTGGGCCTGAAACTTGTTCCAAGGGGATTTCAGTAGGCTCTTGGGGGGGATAGGTATTTTGTGGAGCTAGATAGGGATTATGTGGGGTTGGCGCATGCCATTACGCGTGGGCAGGAGGTTGAGGGTATGTTTGTGCATGATGGACGGAAAAGTGGGGATCTGGTGGTGGGTAATAGTGTTGTGGTGGGCTATATGGAGTGTTGTGGTAAGTTTGGTGATAGGGTCAAGTCTGGTTGTGGTAACGTAAAGGGCCCCTGGATCCGACCCAAGCTCCTGACTCAACTTTCGCAACATCCTCTTTCTTCTTTTTCCCAAGTACACCCCCAGTACCGTTTTGAATGGCCTGGGTGGTCGCTTTGATTACTGAATAACTCATGATATTATTGGACATGAGTCCCTCCTCAACTATGCCTCCCATTTTTACAACCTCATTAAAGGACTTGCCTATTGCTGATACAAAATGACCAAAATAAGTGGGCTCCAAGGACTACAAGAAATAATCAACCATCTCACTTTCTTTCATTGGAGGGTCAACCCTCGCATCTTGCTCCCTCCAACAGAATTCATATTCCCTGAAACTCTCACCCGGCTTTTTCTCAATCTTCGTCAATGACAGACGGTCTGGGATAATTTCAAGATTTTACTAAAAATGGCAGGCGAAGGCTTGGGCCAAATCGTCCCATGTGTACCACCTGCTGTGATCTTGTCCGGTATACCATTCCAATGCCGATCCGCTCAGACTTTGGCTGAAATATGCCATCAAAAATTCATCTCTTCCGCCTTCTCTTCTCATCTTGCTACAAAAATCCTCTTAAGTGTGCTACTGGGTCACCATGCCCATCGTACAGATCAAACTTAGGCATCTTCAACCCTGCTGGTAACTGAACATCTAGGAACAGATACAAATCCTTATAGGCCACACTTACTTGACCTCTCAACCCCCTCATATCTCTGAACGATTGTTCTAAGCTTTTGACCTTTCTTATCATCTACTCATGTTGGGGATTTTTAGGTGGCTTCTCGGTCTCTACTGGGAGATCAAGATGAGGGGTGTAAGAATATGGTTCTGGAACTTTGAAGGTGGGGTCAGGGGGGTAATACTGGTTGTCATGAGTCTGGAATAGAGGCTTACTAGAAGATCGTTGTAATGCAGCAGGTGGAGGTGCGACAAAGATGGGAGTGACTAGTGGAGGAGGGTGTGGGACTTGTTTGGGTGGTGGAGCTTGGGAAGTATGGGAAGTGGTGTCGTAGCATTGTTGGTAGAGGGGAAAGGCCTGAGACGAGTTCACAGTGGGAGGTTCCTAAGGTTGGGCCAATGGTGGGATATAAGAAGGGTTGGCGGGATAAACCGGTGGTGGATGCCCCTTTGTCCAAGCCTGGAACATTTCAGCCATTTGCTGCTTTAACTTATACATCTCTTCCTTCATCACATTAACATCCAATTCTTCCACCTCTTTTGATGGATCAACAATACTTGCCTTCAGTTATTGGTTGGCCATGTTCAGCTTGTCTTTTGATTGGGTGTTGTAGGAGTGAGTTGCCAGAATTCCAATCAACTAACCACTTGCCTGAACTCAATATATCAGCAATAACCTTGTTAGCGATTAGGGTTTTAATAGATTGGTAACCGCACGTTTGGGGAATGAATGTACCTTAAGCAGTTAACCAATTCTATTATGCATTTGCTCGGCTGCTTGCATCATCCCAGTTTTTCTTTTTCCTTTTTCTTCTTTTTCTTTTCGTCTTTTCACTCTTGCCTTTGCTTTCTCTTATTTTTTATCCTCTCATTTCCCTCTTGTTTTGCCATTGTTTCTTTCTCTTGGTTTTCTTATTTTTCTCTCTTTTTCTTTTCTTGTTCTCTCTTGTTTTTTCTTTCTTTTCTTTTCTCTTAAGGTTACGATCGAATCCTATGGAGGTTGCCTACGTATCATCACCTCACATGAATCAGACCAAGCGTAGTTCTTGGAAAATAAATGTAAAATAAATAACAAAATATTTTGGGATTTTCAATTTTCATAAAACCAATTGCTTTGATTACAATGACTCAAAACTAACAGACTCAAAAAGAAACTGAAAGACTCTGATGAAAAGACTAAATACAGACTCCAAAATAAACTATCATACTCCAACAAAAGAAAATACAGACTCGAAAAAAACTGACAAACTCTGGCAGAAAGAGAATACAGACTCAAACGAAAATAATGAATACATTAATGCTCCTGGTGCCCGCGGGACATCATTCGGTCTCGCCGCGGGACTATATGCAAGATCCCTTTGAAGCCTCTCCAAGTCACTCATTATCTGTCTAACAAATGTCATCACTACCGCGAAGAAGGTGGTGCGAGTCATATCCTTACAAGCTTGGCACTTCACAACAATGTAGTCGGCGATGGTTCTGAGTCTCTCTCTCTTATGACACCTTTTTCTTGCAACAAACGACCAATCTGTTAGGCCCTGGCTTCCAAAGTTTGCTCGGCTACTTGATTCTGCTCTTGAAGTTGTTGCAAATCTATTTCTAATTGTGCCATGGCTGTATAACAATGTTCTCTTTTAGCCTTGAAGTCTTTCTCTTGTTTGATCATTTTGTTCTCCGCGATGTTGATCTTCTTCTTTAACCCCGCAACCTCATTGTTGTACTTTTCTTTCAATTGCTTAAACATGCGCGCTTTTTCCTTCATTTTTTAGCTAATTGCCTTCAAGCCCTAGCCAGCTCACCCTCCGCCTTGTCTAGACCAAAACTATATTCACCCACTTTCTGCCTCAGGTTATCTATGAGTTTTCCATCTTTGGCACTTATGGGGGGATTTTCTGCAGTTATTTTCATTTTCTGAATCTGGGCTCGAATTGAAGGTCTTTCATCCACCGCAGCTTGTAAGCTATTCTCGAAATGAAGGTCTTTGACTTATTTTTCCAGCTTTCCTATTGTGGCCTTGTACTCATTCTCCTTGGCCAACCAAGCCCATTGTTCTTGTGACGCCTCGATGAATTCCTGAAGATGGGGTCTTTTGGCCATTAATCCCAAACTCAATTTCCCTTATATACCAAGAAAGGTACTCCGGTGAAACCACACCTTTGGATCGATCACGTACACAAGTATTTGCTGTTAAGTATTGACACTCGCTGCATATTTGGCGGTTTGCTGCTTCATGAAACTGGCCATTAGGTTCGATCTCGACTACTTGGGCACTAAGATCTTCATCTCTCGGAACTATTTGGCATCTCCCCAACTACCTCAAAACCCGATACGGGGCATAAGGCTGGATACTCCTGAGTCCCATCAAGAGGAAATGAGGCCCAGTGGCTGGCATGTATATGATCTCATCCACAGGCAGCCATCCAAATATCCACTCTATTTGGTTTGTAGTGATGGAACGGAGGCGTACTACCCACTCTGTGACCGCTTCTGGCAAGCTGATCCCATCAACACATGTATAAAATTCCTCTATACATGTTTTCTCTGTCGACCCATAACTCATAAATTGAGGACGATGGCATAAGTGTTCGATCATCCACATCTGCAGCAACACGTTGCACCCTTCAAAAAAGTCTCCTTCGGCTTTGCAGGGTGTGAGAGCGCGGAAGATTTCAGCTACTATCATGGGTCCGAGGGTGCTGTTGGCCTGAGTAAGTAAAATGCTGACAACCCCAACTACTCGTATGTCAATATTCCCATCTTTTCTAGGAAACACCAGAAGTCCCAAAAAGACCACCATAAATGCAAAACACCTGTGTTCTTCCCACTTAAGGTTCTTTCCTTTGCTGCAGATTTTGTTCTCTGGCTTGTTGAACCCCCCTATATGACAATATCTATTGTATATAAACTGTAGAGTATAGAAACCAGCTATCAAGTCTGGGTTGTGGACTTCCCTGCTTATTTTCAAGGAATCTAGGAACCTGTGTATGGCTACGGCCCTCGGAGCAATTAGGTACTTATGTCTCAGAGGAACTTTGGGACCCCTAATATATCCGGCTATTTCTTCCAATGTTGGAGTAATTTCAAAATCTGAAAAATGAAATACGTTGTGGGCCGGGTCCCAGAATGTGACCAAAACCTTTATGATGTCTCCCCTAGGATTAATCTTCAACCGTGATTTACCGTGTCTTGCCTCCCAAGTATAGATTGACTGTGTCTTGCCCTGATTTACCCAGATCATCCCACCACATATGCAACTCTAAAAGGATCTTGTTCACGATTGTTATTGGCAAATTTTGACTTGCGCTCATTCTGCACATTTATTAAGGTGATTAAGCGAAAAATCATGATTTTGACTCAAAATCAAAGCTAACACTTCTTTTTTCAGATTCTCCTTTCTAAAGCAAAAACCCAACTTTGCAAATACGGCCTTTCAGCACTTCCGGAGGAAGATTTTAAGGTTGTGCCCGCTAATTGGCCAAAAATTTGGAAAAAAAGACAGAAGGCGGCTGCTCTTGCAAAAACAGCCTTCCGGCATGCTTTTTCGTGACATTCAACTATTTTTGAATAAAATGGGATCACCTTACCTATTTATAAAAATAAAATTTTTGTTCTTTTTGGGCTATTTTTGCAAAAAGAAAGTTGAACTCGATGGGAGTTGCCTACATATCTCACACCCTGTGAGAATCAAACTGGCGTAGTTCGGGTAATTTTGACAAAAATAAAAGCAACTATTTTTCTTTTCTAAAAACACAAAGATTTTCCCTTTTTTCCTTTTCTTTAAAAATCACAAAAAAAATCAAAATTTTGGCAACATTTCGGTATATTTTGGGACATCGATTTTTCAAAACAGGAACTTATCCCTCTCAGCCTTCTCATTAACTTTTATAAATTTTCCCTATAAGCCGATCAACATGCAAATCCAAAGAAAATGATTACACAAGTAGCAAGTAAGATGCATCATAATGGTCTTTATATTTCAGGTACACCTGTCCTAGACAAACCCAACCCCTATGTTGAGTCTCCAAAGTCAAATGCACATGATGCAAACAAATGTTCCTATGAGGGAACCGATATGAGACTGAGTTATTCTAGGTTCAAAACCTGGTTATTTGTTTTAGACTGTGTACCCGAGCGGGCAACTCGAGCCGAGGAGGGGGCTACGTACCAAGAACCAAAAGGCCATCTGGATTAGTAACTTGTCCGAGCCTCTTTCTTATTTCAAGGTATGACACTAACAGAATAGAGAGTCTCGACCAGTGAGCACATCCCAGAAGATGAGAAGAGAAGGGTTTCATAGCAGTTTATATACAATTCAGATAATATCAAAGTGGTAAAAGCATCACTTAGCATATTAGGAACAAACATGTAACAAAATCAGATAAAGCCAAATATAATAATTTATCTAAGCTCGAATTCTGAACCCTGAAACAAAAGTTTTGGGTTCTTAGTCCCCAGGAGAATCGCCAGAGCTGTCACAACTCCTTTTTCCTACGCCCTAGAAGGGTATAAAGGTGTTTTTCCAATTAAAGGACAATCAAAACGGGATTATTGCAATTAAAGATTCAGAGTCGCCACTTGGGAGATTTATGGTGTCCCAAGTCACCAGTTCAAATCCTGAATCGAGGAAAAGATTGACTCTGTATTATAGTCTGCGAAAGTGCAGAAACTATAGGCAGGATATCTATATGAAATGCATAAGTGTAGAACTTGTAAATAGTAACACCTGTGAGCATGTTGTCTACCCTTTGCATATATAAATGACCCTCCCATTTTTGCTTAGAACCCCATAAGTTATTATGAAATATTACAGACCAGAATGAATTAAGAAAAGTAAAATTACATCATAAATTTAAGCTATAACCAAAGAGCCTAATTCAGACTCAAGGTCTAACAATATGAGATGAAACAACTTCCAGGATCAGATTTCCAAAGCCTTTCTCTGATTTGGGATATGTCAAAGTTCCCTAAGAGCCTCAAGTGGACTCCGGGCAGTGCTTACACCCAAAATATATTGCAGAATTAAGCAAGTGCAGTGTGGAAGAGCCGACCCTCAAATGTCTAAGTCCAGAGGGAACTCAAGGTCCTAAAGCAAGGCTCATAGGAGGGGGCAGAACGCAGAATCTAAGAGAGAATGCAAGTGCATAGAGGGGATTTAGGGGAAGGCTGTGACAGGCTAGTGGTCATGTCCAACAATTAGGAATGCTGGCACACCCCTGACCATCCTGTTAGCCAAATCTTAGGAGTTAGGATCCATTGAGGATCAGGTTCTGACCTGGGCAGTAATTTAGATACTGCCAGGCCAAGAACCCTAACTCAAACACATAAGGGGGAATATGGGTAGGGATTCATAACAGAAAACAGATGTAAAGAAAGAGCACACGTAGTTAATATTAATCATGAACAACAAAGTAAACAGGATTGCATAAAAACTGTAAAAACCACATAGGGGTGAGGCAGGAAAGTTAAATTAGAACATACCAGTTTCAGGGAAAACAAACAAGTAAAAGTAGTCTTGAAAAAACCAAGTTGCAAGCAAAAAGTTCCAAAAGATCTTAGAAAGAGCAGAATGCTGTGAGAGTATTGAATTCAAAGCAGTAAAGTGTGTAAGTAAGTTGAAAGTATTGAGCTAAAGGTTCAAAGTATTGAATTTGAAGTGCTGGTGTAAAAGTATTGAATTGGAAGTGTGTTAAAAGTGCAGAAGGGTAGTCCCTTTTTATAGTGCAGAGAAGCAAGTAAGAAAGGTAAGAAAATAACTTGCAATCAATCACATAGAATTTCCCTTCAGTTAAGGGATTTGATTTCTAACGAGTAGAAGACATTTAAGGAAAGAAATTTGGATTAAAACCTTTTCAAAGTAGCACAAAAGGTGTAAATACATCGAAGTTTATTTAAGAAAAAGCTCAGTGGTACACGGCTTGGAAAAATAAGGGAAGGGAATCAATCAAACAGCCAGGGAAATCAAAGTTACGGGTTTAATCTCGAATGAACCAAGTCAGGAAAGAGGTAAAGAAAGGTTTAATTTAAAGGCAATTAGTAACAATCAATTAACCCCATTAAAGGACTTCAGAATCAATCAATCAGTTGGTAAAACATTTTGAAAGAAGAGTTCTTAGAAGGGAGTTTAACCAAAGAGAGGTTCAGAATCATAAGCAAGAAGGAGTACATGTCCAGTTTGCAGACTCACAATAAGTCTAAGAGTCCAGGGTCCCGAAGTGGAACCCTAACTCGCACACAAAAATCAAAATTGCCACGAAATACCCTAATCCTGGGGTTTCTAATTGAGTCAGGCAAGAGAGATGAGAAGGCAAGCCAGTCGATAGAGGCTCAGAAGTCTTTTGTAAAGACTTGTGAGAAACAAACAGACATGATACACAGTTACGAGCATGGAGAACATGTTTGAGAAAAAACTCAGAACTTAATTAAGTTCAGAAGAAAAGGTGATATAAACCTAGGCAAAACAGATGAATCATGCTTAGGGAGAACATAGAAATAGTCCAGTAAAGCAAACAAAACCAAGAAACTCATAGTAACACATATAGTAGAAGAGTAAGAAAAACATATCAGTGATAACATACGAGCCTAGTCCGAGTCACAGCAAAAATGGAAGAATCTTGCATAATAGAAAGAGAAACAAAAGAGCAAACTCATGCGTAGTAGAAAAGAAAACATACAAGCAAAAACAACAGACAAACACACATAAAGAAAGAACAGAAAGAATCAGAAAGATATTTTGAAGAAACTTTTTGGAAACCCTAAATCGAAAGGAAACGATTTTGAAAAAGGAAATTTGGGGAAAACCTTTTAAATGTCAAGTAAAGTACAAACATATTCCAGATCTAAGAAAATAAGCAAGTAAAGAACCTCGGACAACTTAGGGTTTCAGAGAAAACCCTAGAAATGAGAAAGGTCTTGACGAAAATCAGATCCTGAGTCGAAAGGGCTCATAACGCTTTGAATATGCCGGAGTAATGGCCGGAGAAGCCATAGATCTACATATTTGAGAATGATTTGAGGAGAGCCAACGAAGTCGGGCCTCAAATCATCGAACAAACAAGGTTGAGTGGTAGAAGGGAGCGAGTACCAACCATCCATGGCCTGAGAAGCCATGGATTCCGGTGGAGTGGTGGTTGAAGAGGGGTAAAAGGGGGCTAGGGTTTCGGAGAGTTTGAGAGATGAGAGGTTTCAAAGGCGGCGTTTCAAGTGAGAATGAGGGGATTAGGGTAGTCATTTAGGTTTAATTAGGAAAGGGTGAGTTGTGGCCGTTGATCTTGAGTGATCAACGGTCCAGATTTATGTAATAGGTGGAGAACAAGTTGGGTTGTTTGAGATTGGGTCGGGGTCGGGTTTAACTGGAATTGGGTTGGTTTAATTGGGTCATTTTAAGGATAAAATTGAAAGGTAAAGAGCTGTAATTGAAATAAAAATGGGGCTAAATATTAAATAGCCAATTTTCCCTTTAAGCCAACAAATAATATGTAAATATCAATTTTAAAATACTGTAATTTTACAATTATAAAATGCTATTAATCTTAAAGTAGGCTATAATTGCAATTATATGCAATTTAGTCTTTTAGATACCCAATAATTTTGTAAAACAAATATGCAAAAATCACCTTAACTATATTTTGGTGTAAATATGAGAATAAAAAATAAATTATTAACCAAAATAATAATCTTGGGAATAATTATTAGATTTAGTACTGCTAAAATAGACAATGAATTGATTTTAAAAATCTTTAAAAATTAGGAAAAAATACCAAAACACTTTGGCATGCTTATATATGCATGTACATACTACTTTGAAAGTATTTTGCATATATAAAATATACAAGGAAAAATTGGGTATCAACAGCTACCCCTCTTTACCCGGGAAGGATGAAAGAGTTGTCGGGTAAAGATATGATGGCCAATTTTGACCGAACGAAATGGTTTGAAGAATCTGACCGTGCTCCGGTTCCTGAGCTGCCTACATATCCATGGTCTTACAGGAATCAGGCCATATGTAGTTCAGGATCCATCGGCGGAATGTGTTGATGGAGATTTCACAAGAACGATCGCGATACTTTGGGAAGGACGATCAAAGTCTAATAGATTGCGGGAGCTAGAGCGGGATCACTCCTGTTGAGACGACTGCTGCTAGCAGTTTACCTGCAAACGAGCAATGCGAACATATATTGTGCGTAAATTTAAATGTGATGCAAATTCCCGTTGGACCATGAATGTAGTCTTTGGACGGTTAGGATGACGTCCTCAGACCATGACGTCCTGGGCCATGAAGCGTATAATAAAGGATTCGCAGGCTATGAAATGATGTTCTCGGGCTATGAGAATGATGCCTCTGAACCATAATGCCTTTGAATAATGATATGCAAAAGATAAAAGGGGTCCTCATGCCATGAAATGGCGTTCTCAGGCTATGAAAATGGTGCCTCTGAACAATGACGCCTTTGGACAATTTGGCGATCTTTCTGCCTATGCGATGCAATAGGTGATGATCTTTCAGCCAATAAATGCAATAAATGGCGATCTTTCAGCCAATGCAAGGTGTAAATGAAGTGGTGATCTTTCAGCCGATGCAAGGTGTAAATGAAGTGGCGATATTTTAGCCATGCAGATGGAGGTAGAGTTTAACCTTGGAAGGCAAAATGGTAGCCTTATGCAATGGAGAGAATGCAGATAGAGACAAAGCTTAGTCTCAGAAGGTAGAATGGTAGCCTTAGGCAATGTAGAGAAATGCAGATGGAGACAGAGCTTAGTCTCGGAAGGCAGAAAAACAACCTTATGCAATCCAGAGAAATGCAGATGGAGACTGAGCTTAGTCTCGGAAGGCAGAATGGTAGCCTTATACAATGCAAAGAAATGCAGATAGAGACAGAGCTTAGTCTCGGAAGGCAAAAAAGTAGCCTTATGCAATGCAGAGAAATGCAGATGGAGACAAAGCATAGTCTGGGAAGGTAGAAAAGTAGCCTTATGCAATGCAGAGAAATGCAGATACAGAGAGAACTTAGTCTTAGAAGGCAGAAAAGTAGCCTTATGCAATGCAGAAAAATAAAAGGCGAATAGTAATAAGATCTCTTAGCTGATAGCTGATAGTTGATTGCGATATTGTGGCTGTTGGGGATACCGTGTACAGATAGCAATTGCAGATAGGTGATGGTTCTAAGAGTTGTATTCCTGAGAAGTGTGAGTGTATAAATATGTCCGATGATTTTGTGACTCGGGTGCATGCATCAAAGAAAAATCGTGAGTTTTGTAAAAGGGGGGGGGAAGGTTAGTTCGTATCCCCGCTGACTTTTCTTGACTTAGTTGTCTCTGTTTCGGTGATACAGTGCGTATCTTTGGGGTAGCGTTGCTAAACAAAACAATTTTGATAATAGAGATGCATTATATAGTAAAAATACGCCATAAATTGTTTACTTTAGATGAACCGATGACTGCGACACGGTCCAAGACATTGCGACCTATCTTGCCCGGGAATTTTGAGGGTCCTCCTCAAAATTCTACACCAGTTTACTGGGTTGGTACTTCTGACGGTTCCTTGCGGTAAATGGCTGAAATCAACTTCGAAATTTTGAGGGTCCTCCTCAAAATTCTGCCCCACTTTCCAATAGCGGGGGGAAATGAAATTTTTTGTTGAATTATGACCAAACACATAGGGCTGCTTACTGTTGATACCAAATTTTTCTCTATGTATTTTTAATACTCAAAACACTTCCAAAATAGCATGTGCATGCATATATAATCATGGCCAGGAGTTTTGGCATTTTCCCCTAATTTTTAAGATTTTTAAAATCAATTTATTGTCTATTTTTAGCAGTGCAAAATCCATATTTATTCCCAAAATCATCAATTTTGGCGAATGATTTATTTCATTCCCATATTTATACCAAAATATAGTTAAGATAATTTTTTGTATATTTTTATAAATTTATTTGCTATTTTTAAAGTTAAATTGCACATACTTGCAATTATAGCCTACTTTAAGATAAATAGCATTTTTTATAATTATAAAATTGGTTCCAATATTTTAAACTAATATTTATATGTTAAATTAATTAGATCAGTGCTTTTAATTTATTTTTAAAATCCTTTTACTATTTTTTATAAAATAAAAGGGAAGAAATGGTTGTTTAACATTTAGCCTCATTTATTTCAATTGCAACCCCTTTTATATTTCAATTTGAGCCACTAATTGATCCAATTCCAAACCCATTCTCAGACCAGCCCAATTCCATTTAAACCCGACCCTTCGCCCATTTTACCCGGCCCAAACACCTTTTAATCCACACCCCTAACCCTACCCCATTCTTTCAGATGCGCCGCCTCTAACTCCTCTCTTCTCTCAAATGCTCTCGAGCTCTCTTGAAACCCTAATCACTCTCTACCACCTCCAACCCCAAATCCACCGGAATCCATGGCCGTTCTGGCCGTGGATAGTCTATACTCACCTCCTACTACTCTCACATGCTTGATACCTGAAAGTTCGAGGCCAGACATCAAGGGTCTTCGCTCATACCTTCGTTGATTCAAGGTTCTCAGCCATCTTCGGCCTTGCTCCGTCGTGTCTTAGCCTCCTAAGCCTGACTCCGACCTTATCGACTCAAGATCGGACCTTCTTCCAAGCCTTTCTCATTCTGGGGTTCTTCCGAAACCCTAACTCTTCGAGGTTTTCTCCGATTGTTTTAGATTTGTTGTGTATTCATGTTCTACTTGAGTGTTCAAATGATTTCCCCAACTTTTCTTTCAAAGCCGTTTCGTTTCCGATCTAGGGTTTTTCGAAAATGCTTAAGTGTTTCTCTGGCTTTATTTTCCTTTTCTTTTATGTGTATTTGCCTATACTTTGTTCTATGTTTTCCTTTTACCTTGTATGTTCTTTTACTAAAGTTTTACACTCCGTTCTTGTATGTTCTTTTACTGTGTTTTATATATTCAATGCTTGCATGTTCTTCTACCATGTTTTCCATACTATAGTCTCATATGCTTTTCTACTGTGTTCTTATATTTTTCGTCTTCTGCTATGTTCCAGCTTGTTTCATCTATTGTATTTTCCTGCTAAGATTCTTAAGTTTCCTTACTTTTCCTTCTATTAAGCCCTGTTTAAGTTTATTCTGAAAAAATCTCTTAAGCATGTTTCTTTTACTATTCCCATCAGTGTTTCTCTTTTGAATGCTTCTACTGTGTTCCGCATGTTACTTTGCTATCATATTTTTTCTCATGAGTTTCTGTTGATGAAAGAACCATGCAAGAGGTTTCGACTCTGAAAACCTCTGACTCTGTTTCAACTACTTGCCTTCTCATCTCTATTGTCTGACTCAACTCGAAACCCTAAGATTTGGGGATTTCTTGGCCTTTTTGATCTTTTGTGTGCGAGTTAGGGTTCCACTTCAGGACCCTGGGCTCTCGGACTCATTGCGAGTCATACCTCTTCTTACTTATGATTGTGAACCTTTCTCTAAATAATTTGACAAACCCCTCTGGTTTTTACACACTTGTGTGTCCTATATATGAGGACTCTGCCTTCAAAGGTTTTTGATTGATTTTGAAATCCTTTAATGGGGGTTTGATTGATTGTTACTAATTTTTTCTTTGATTGAACCTCCTTTACCTTTTTCTGACTTGGTTCATTCGAATTGAGTTTGTAATTCTGATTTCTTGGCTATTAATTGATTTTTATTTCCTTATTTGCATGAACCGTGTACTACTAGACTTTGCCTTAAATAGCCTTTATGTATTTACCCCTTTTATGCTACTTTGGAAAAGATTTTGATCAAATTCTTTACTTATTTGTTCTGCCCGTTTGAAACCAAATCCCTTAGCTGAAGGGAAATTCTATGTGATTGATTGCAAGTTATTTTCTTACCTTTCCTCACTTGTTTACCTACACTATAAAAAGGGTTGCCCTTTTGCACTTTAAAAACACTTCCAAGACAGGACTTTACATCATACTTACAATTCAATACTTTTACAACACATTTGAACTTCACACACACTCTCAATTCAGCACAGCTCTCTTCTAGATCTTCTGACTATATGCTTGCAATTTGGCTTTACAAGACTACTGATTTTTCTTCTCTCATTTCCCTGGAACTGGTATGTCTGTTATTTAATTTTCTGCCTCACCCTTATGTGCTTCAGACTTTTGTTTACTTTACTGCTCATGTTCAATAATTTGTGTTAAATATTTTCTTCCTTGCTTCTATTTCTGTTATGAATCCCTACCCCTATTCCCTTCTATATGATTGAGTTAGGTTCTTGGCCTAGCGGTATCCTAATTACTGTCCAAACCTTGGCTTGAGCCACAATGGATCCTAACTCTCAATGCTTGACCAACAAGCTGGTCAGGGGTGTGCCAGCATCCCAATTGCTGGGCACGACCACTAGCTTGCCCTGGCTCTCTTTGATTCCCTTCCTTGTGCACTTACACCTATTCCTAGAATCTTAAGTTCTGCCCCTCTCTTTTGAGCCTTGCCTTGGGACCTTGTGTTTCCTCTGAACTTGGACATCCGAGAGCTGGCATTTCCACACTGCACTATAATCTAAATCTGCAATACATTTGGGGTGTAAGCACTACCTGGAGAATCTTGAAACTCCTTGGATCTCTGAAGCACCCTAGATAAGAGAAGGCTTTGGAAATCTTGATCTCGAAAGTGGTTCAATCTCATATGGTTAGACACCAAGTCTGAATTAGGTTCCTCAGATACACCTGTTAGTTTCTAATGTACTTTTAATTTCAGTCTGATTCACTGGTTTGTAATAATTTGTATTAAACTCATGGGGATTTAGTAAAGAAGGGAGGGGTGTTTACTTTTATGCACAAGGGTAGAAAGCATGCCTATAGGGGGATTACTTCTGATTTCTGCAACTCCACACGTAGATATCATGCCTATAGATTCCTATATCTTTATGTAAATGCCATTAGGCAAATAGTTAGGCTTAATAATAAAGTTGTATGTAGATATCATGTTCATAGGACTCCCGTTAAGGGCTGAAAGGTGTTAAAATCAGTTGACATATAAAAAGCATGCCTATAGGAATTTTAAATTTGAACTATTGCATTTTGTATAAGGTAGCGCCAATCATTTGAATTAATAAATACTTTGGTAAAACTGGCAGTCTTCTGAACCGCGTGAGTTAACGGCATTTTTCTGAACAAATGGCTTTTTCTGAAACTCGCTTTTTCTGATAAGTTCGTGTAATCTTTTACTAGTCCGCATACCTTTTAAAGTCCACATTTTTGAAACCCATCTCTTTCCTGATAAATCTGATAAACCTTTTCAAAGTTGATAAATGTTTTTCTATAATAAATCAACACCTTTTTTCTGAAATTTATTTTACTCTGTCAAAGACCAGCAATTCTTTTATCTGTTTGTTTTCGAAATCAGTAGTTCTATTCAACACATAGACAAAAAGTTGAATAATCAGTTGGATCAGTCTTAGGCAACTACATTCGAGCGAACCTAATGCGGGCTTCTTGTCTAATAGTATGTGTTGAATCAGTCCGCCTATCGCTTTAATTTTTTAATACCAAACCAGTACATGCAAAACATGCTAAACTCTATGGCCTATCTGATTTAAGGAGGGTTACTTGAGCCTTACTTGCTTATCTGCCTCCACTTTTACTTGTATTACGTGTCTTGATTGACGCCTTAGTATTTTATCCTTTAAAACTCTCAAAAGCCCCAAAATCCCTTTCCCTTTAGGATTAGTAGTCCTAAATGCCTCCGGGACTGATAGGATTGGGACGGGTACTAGCATGCAATAAGTAACGATATCATTCGCACTTTAATACCTTAACGGGGTGGGGAGGGTAGAATATGGATATGATGACCGGTGCACTAATCTCACGTGCAACCCCTCTTCTGGGGAGTGATTGCTGGATATTGCGTTGAAGTGATCCATATTAATCATAAACCTAGGACCCCCTTCCCTTTATTTGCTTTCATCTTTTCTCATAAAATTATTTAAATCTTTTTCATAAATGTCTGCCCTCTCTACTTACCTTCAAAAGTTTTCAACCTAATTGCAATGTTGTATGCAAGTCCTTATTTGAGCCTTGATTATTTATTTGTAAAGTCACAATTGTAACATGGCCGGGAACCACACTAGTGGATCTTGAGGGGTGCCTAACACCTTCCCCTCGAGATAATTTCTAGCCCTTACTCGAACTATGGTTTTCATCTCAAACCCTTCTAGAAGTGTCCTAATGCTCTATAGTCATTAGGTGGCGACTCTTCAAAACTCCAAAACCCAATTCTCGAAAGGGAATAGAGTAGTCCTTCCCAATGTCGTATACCCGATTTCTAACCCCAAAAAGGTAGAGAGAGAAAGGGGCGCTAACAGCATGGCGACTCTGCTGGGGAATTCTTTAGGCTTTTACCATTGCATGTTGCTTGTGACTTTACTATCTCATTAATTTCTTTATTTATTGTCTTTATTCTTTCACTGCGAAACTGACTTGGCTCTTCATGTCTTTTTCTTTTCTTTAACTGCTTTATTTCAATACTGTTGTAATCACTGCAATTATTACAATCATTTATCTTATGAACGTGGAAATACATGTCAATTTGTTTCATTCTTGTAAAATGCATCTTCAACATCATATTCCACTCGTGCCAAACAAATACCATAGCAACGCTTATAATGAGTGGTTGCGCTCTTCCGATATTATCACCCTGCAAATTTGGCAAAGGCGTATTTGCGGTAAAACTAGTCGATCAGCGGTGCAGTCGACGGTTCCGTGCCTTTCCCTATTGAGTTGTCCGCTCAAGGGTACCTGTCTAATACCCCAATATAAACCTTACTCTGTTTAATTGTGCATGCATCATGGTCAAAACTAGTCGAGTCAGTTATGTTGTCCGCATAATGACTCATTAAGATAGCCTTGTCCAAAGTCCACTAGGTTTCCCTGAAACCCAAACGAACACCTACATGTTCTATGCATTTATTTGGAGAACTAAATGCTTGTTATGCTAATTATTGGTTTAAATAGTCGAGTCTAGTAGGGCAAGGGTCTAACACTCTGTTTTGAAGAAAATGAGGCACGAAGTCCCAAGATTTGGCATGGTAACTATCATTCATCCAAGGCCGCTAAATTGGTGGGAAGACCTCTACTCCAGTGATAAGACACTTATCCGCAAATACTTAGGGAATCTTCCTTCTCTTCTAGAAATCCAGCCTGTCAACAAAATCATAGAGGTTGTGACACTGTTATGGGATAGTGACAGGTCCGTGTTCCGCTTCGGGGACCTTGAAATGACTCCTTTGCTCGAAGAATAGGAGGTTTAGCTTGTATCCCTTGGGAGACTCCGACTTTGTTTATGCCAGAGAATCGCAAGGGTAGGGGTTTCCTTAAGATGATAGGACTGAAGAAGAATCCAGATTTGACCTGTTTGAAAAACTCATACATCCCATTCAACTATCTGTATGAGAGATATGGCCATAGCAAGTCACACCGCACTTACTCAGACGAGTTTGCCCTCACCTCATTGGGGCATATTCACATAAGGGTCTTCGTATTCATGTTTTGCCTCCTAGGAATGATAGTGTTCCCTATGAAGAAGGCTAGGATCCACACCAGACTGGCCATGGTAACTAAGACTCTGATGGAAGGAATTGGCAGGCAGCCTTTCAGTATAGTGCCCATGATTATTGTGGAGATATACTGCGCCCTGGATAATTGTCAGCGAAAGGTCAGTCATTTTGAGGGATGCAATTTATTACTTCAGCTCTGGCTCATGGAGCATCTCCGGAAAGGAGAATACCGGTAGGAGATCCTACGCAGAGACTAGGATGATCACATTGCCTTCCACCAGCCAAGGCGTATGAACTATATGCCCAATATGTTCGCTCGGCCGGAGGACGCTGGAGGATGGGTAGAGCTATTTGAGAATCTGAAGGAAGACCAGGTACAGTGGGTGGTTGAGTGGTTTCCTACGGAAGAATTCATTGTTCGATCCCGAGATGCACCATTTCTCATACTTATTGGTCTAAGAGGAACTTATCCCTATGGTCCCCTCCGGGCCATGAGGCAGGCTGGAAGAAAGCAAATCATACCAAGGGTCGACAAAATGAGTCCCTTTAGGGCTGGTTTCCAGGACGATGATAGCCCTCACAAATGCCAAGCTCAGCACATGTGGCATTGCAAGATCGTTTTGGGGAAAGAATCTATTGAGCAAGACAGGTACCACGTCGGTTGTGTGCCGCACTATTTGGGTTTGTTGGAAGATAATCACAATGGTATGGTTCAGCCCGGGTTCGTTCACGGACACAGAATCATCAACGAGAAAGCTGAGGCACGAGTTAAGTACAATCAACTGCGCAAGAGAATTCGAGAGTGTGAAAGTGAGCATCGGGAAATACAAGGAGTCCATTAGAAGTTGATCGAGGAATGGAAGGATATGGATGTTAGTGCCAACAAGCGACTAGGGTATTTGGAGCGAGGTCTAGTGGAGCTAGAAGGAAAGTTCCTCAAGAGGATTGAAGATTGTCGAAACGCCGAAGGGAATGCAGGCGGACATTTGGCCCAAGCTTATCTGCTGCTAGGACCGTGCGAGCTGGTGAAGCTGTTCGAGGGAGACAAAGATGACGAATCTGGGGAAGGTCCTTCTAGGACCAAGTAGTTAGTAGTCTTTTATTTTAATGATGTAATAAGGCCCATGGCCACTAGTGACATTTTTACTTTCCGTTATTTAGTGTCGTTTTGGATTCGTCTTATTTTTTTTACCAATAAAATAAGGCATTTAGCGTTATAAGTTCTCTAAATCAATTTGTCGTTAAGCCTACCTCGGGAAAAACGAGGCACCCAAATTAGGACGCGATTTATATCCTTGCACAATGTGTTTAAATATTGCAACATTCTCTTCTCATAATCCGCACTAACTTGTTACCTTTTTGTTTTCTTTATTTTGTTTTATTTCCCTTCCCCAAAGGTTAGTTCGTGCATTCTGGCACCATCATCATACAGTACGATATCCAAGGGCCCTCCACCTCCTTCTCCTTCGAGTCCTATCTAGAACAGGAACAAAAGTAGAATGGAAGATTCAAGCGCCAGAAAGGAAAGAACTGAGATTCCCCAGGATACCCCGGTTGCTAAAGAAACTGCTGCCCAACTTGAGCAGAAACTATTGAAGTTCCGAGAAGAACTGGATCAAGTTCGGAACTTGGCAAATTTGTAATTCTCTCTCACCGCTCCTGATGTAAACTTTCCAAATGCTCAAAATCCCGCACCTCCACAGAACACCCCACTACCACAGATGCAACCTACTCATGCTCAACACTGCAACACATGCCACACTCCAAACAACACTCTACTGCTCATTCCTGAACCACTGAACACCACAAACAATCACCTCCACAACACTCCCATCTACGTAGATACTGTACCCCACTATACCCAACCAAACTCAAGTACACTTGAGTCTGATGACAAGGACTCTCTCATCAGATACTTGGCAATAGAACTCAAGAAGTTGACTAGCCGAGTCCAGGGCATGGAAGGAAACAAAAGTATAAAGGGGCTGAATTATGAGGACCTTTGCATTCAGCCAGACGTTGAACATCCGGAGGGGTACAAACCTCCCAAGTTCAAAATGTTCGATGGCATAGGAGATCCTAGAGTCCACTTGAGGACGTATTGTGATAAGCTAGTTAGAGTCGGAAGGGATGAGAAAATTCGCATGAAACTCTTCATGAGAAGCCTGAAGGGGGGTACTTTATCCTGGTACATCAGCCAGGACCCCAAGAAATGGACCAGCTGGGTAGGTACGGCAGCAGATTTCATGGATAGGTTCCAATTCAATACAAAGAATTCACCATATATATTCTACATCCAGAATTTGAAGAAGAAGAAGCCTACCAATACATTCCACGAGTATGCTACTCGTTAGAGATCAGAGGCTGCTAAGGTCAGGCCAGCCTTAGAAGAGGAACAGATGAATAGATTCTTTATACAGGCTCAGTATCCACAATATTACGAGAGGTTGATGCTAATCGAGGGCCAGAAATTCTCCGATATCATCAAGCTGGGAGAAAAGATTGAGGAAGGCATCAAAAATGGTATGATTACTAATCTTGAAGCATTGCAGGCCACCAACAAAGCTTTACAGTCTGGTAGCATGTCCAAGAAGAAGGACGTGAGTGTCGTGATGGTCGCACAGGGAGCCAAATCACCACCAAAATACCACACTTACTCGTCACCTCTACTTACATATCATCCTATCCCGAATTACCAAGCACCCGCACCCTCTTACCAAAATCCACCACCCGTTTACCAATTATCTCCACCTCCCACATATCAGCCCACTTCATCCAGATACTCTCAACCTGCACCTGTTTACCAAGCTTATAGTGCCCAACCCTCTCACTACCAATCACCTCCCACTCGCCAAAATTTCCCTAGACCCAGGCCAAATTTTGATCGCAGACCTCCTAGACAATATACAGCCATTACTGAGCCAATTCACCAGCTGTATGAGAGACTTAAAGCTGCTGGTTATGTCTCCCCTATCCCTGCCATAACTCCAGAAAATCCTTCCCAGTGGATCAACCCTAATAAGACCTGTGCGTACCACTCCGGCATAAAGGGACATACCATTGACGAGTGCCGCTCATTGAAAGACAAGATTCAAAATCTGATCGACAATAAGGTTATCATAGCAAAGGAGCCCGCTCCTAATATCCGCAACAACCCTCTACCTGATCACAAGGTTAGAGACATTCATATGATCAAGATCGAAGATGACTGGGACCCCAAGGGGTCGATAGGATTGATTGCTGAGGGTGATGAGCCAAAAAAACCGGTGGTCACGTTTAACCCAATCGTTGTGCGGAATCAGCCCTCCAAGGGTGAAGAAGTAAATATGTCTATACCTCTCGAATTTGAAGCACCTTTTTCTACAAAGGCGCCCAAACCAATTGAGGTTGAGTTTGGAGTCCCGAAGGCACCTGTATCTTTCGAAGTTGATGTGTTACCACCAAGGGCACCTATTCATGTAGCAATGTTAGACATAACACCGTTTCACTCAAATGCCATACCGTGGGATTACACAGTTGAGGCGAGGAGGAAAGGAAAGACCAAGATGGGAGAAGCAATTGCTGCGCAGGGTTTGACCAGAATAGGAAGGGTTTACACTCCAGAGCACCTAGCTGAGTCCAGTAATCAAGCCTCTGGACGGACTATTGAAACTGGGCCCGATGATCTTTAGAGAAAAATACAAGCTAAGAAGTATTCAGTTGTCGAGCAGTTGAACAAAACACCACCACAGATCTCCATCTTAACTCTTCTGCAGAGCTTTGACACACACAAAAATGCCTTGATGAAGATATTGAGCGAAGCTTATATGCCCAGCAACATAACCGGGGGCGAAATGGCAAATATGATAGGGCAAGTATTGGAAAGCCACAAGATCACTTTCCATGAAGATGAGCTGCCACCGGAAGGACTGAGTCACAACATGGCCCTACACATCACCGTGTAGTGCGAGGATTACTTCATAACTAGAGTCTTGATAGATGGAGGCTCCAGCTTCAACATCTATCCGTTGATAACTCTCATAGCTTTGGGAAAGATCCTGCACGAGATCAAAGATGGGTCCATCAACGTCAAAGCCTTCGATGGGTCCCAAAGGTCCACTATCGGAGAGATCAGCCTATGCCTTCAAATGGGACCAACTTGGTTTAACATTGACTTTCAAGTGATAGATGTCCCAGCATCCTACAACTTGCTGTTGGGGCGACCATGGATCCATGCTGCTGGAGCGGTAGCATTGACCCTGCATCAGGCAGTGAAATTTGAGTGGAATCACCAAGAGGTGATTATTCATGGCGATGGTAGTAACCCCATATACAGTCGCCAGACCATCCCAATGGTTGGAGGTAAAAGGAAAATAGGCGGAGAAACATACCACCACATCGAGCGGGTCAACGATGTAGACAAGGATAAATGGTGGGATAACAAGATTGAAAGTATCTTGAATTGGTGTAGGTACGAACCTGGAAAGGGACTCGGCAAAAACCTCAAGGGAATCACCAAGCCCATCAAGCTGAAGGAATACGGTAATACATTTGGTTTGGGGTATGAGTACACTTGGGAGGAGTTCAACCACTGGTCGCCACCATGGCGTGGTCCCTACTATCCACTGGAGCATCCGATACCTCGCGTGGAGCAGACTTTCCAGCCGACAGACATCATATATGAGGAATATGAAGCATCGGCAGCCATAAAGAATCTGTTCCTGGAGGATGATAATATGGACTGTTATGTTATTTTCGAGGAGGAAGGCCCTTCTATACAAGCTGTGAACCGAGGAGAATGCCTCAAAAATTGGTCAATCAGAACCACCAGGGCCCGGAAAGCTTCAGGGTATCAAGGATAAACAAAAGCACCATGCATCACATTTTTTTACTAATTGATTTTATTTCCGCATTTTCTTTAATTTTAAAAAAAAGAGATCTATCTCCGAAACAATTATGAATTCAATCAAAGCATTTCAGTTTATTATATATCTCGCTCTTATTATTTTCTCTCTATCAGTCACTTTATATTACACAACATTACTATCACTTGCCTTGACGATGAACCAACAATTGTGACTTGCAACGAGACAACGCAACAAATGGATATGGATTCAGAAGAGGATGATATACCAGAAGAGGTCATCAGAGAGGTGGAGAATTTTGAGAATAGGCCTAAGTCTAACTTGGACAAAACTGAGGTCGTTAATCTGGGAGATACAGAAAATGTCAAGGAAATGCGCGTCAGTGTTCACCTGTCACCATCGGAAAAGAAAGAGTACATGGAGTTCCTAAAGGAATATGAGGACATATTCGCCTGGTCGTATGATGATATGACTGGTCTCAGTACATCCATTATAGCTCACAAGCTGCCAACAGATCCAATATGTCCGTCGGTAAAGCAGAAGCTCAGGAAATTCAAACCCGACATGAGTTTGAAAATCAAATAAGAGGTTACCAAGCAAGTCAAAGCCAAAGTTCTCAGGGTAGTAGAGTATCCGATGTGGTTAGCCAACATCATGCCAGTGCCAAAAAAGGATGGAAAAGTTAGAGTCTGTGTCGACTACCGGGATCTCAACCGGGCCAGTCCCAAAGACGACTTCCCCTTGCCGAATATACACATTCTAATTGACAACTGCGCCAAGCATGAGTTGCAGTCCTTTGTTGATTGTTTCGCTGGGTATCATCATATATGGATGGATGAGGAAGATGCGGAGAAAACGGCTTTCATCACGCCATGAGGAATGTACAGTTATAAAATGATGCCATTCGGTTTGAAGAATGCTGGTGCCACTTATATGAGAGCCATGACTACCATCTTTCATGACATGATACACAAAGAGATCAAGGTATATGTGGATGATGTCATCATCAAATCCAAGAAAGCCAGGGATCACATGGAAGACCTAAGAAAGTTCTTCAATAAACTGAGGAGGTACAATCTGAAATTGAATCCCGCTAAGTGTGCATTCGGGGTTCCTGCTAGTAAATTATTGGGTTTCATCATGAGTCGTCAAGGAATAGAACTAGATCCATCAAAGGTCAAAGCTATCCAATAATTTCCACCGCCAAAGAACAAGAAAGACGTGATGAGTTTCCTGGGGAGACTCAACTATATCAGCCGGTTCCTAGCTCAGTCCATGGTCATTTGTGAACCTATCTTCAAAATGTTAAAAAAGGATGTCGCCGCCAAGTGGACTGATGATTGTTAGAAAGCTTTTGACAGAATTAAGGAATACCTGTCAACGCCACCAGTCTTGGTTCCGCCTGAGCTAGGAAGACCCCAATTGCTTTACCTTACGGTATTGGATGGAGCATTCGGTTGTGTTCTGGGACAACATGATGAAACAGGATGAAAGGAGCAAGCCATCTACTATCTCAGTAAGAAGTTCACACCGTACGAGGCCCAGTATTCTCTTTTGGAATGCACTTGTTGTGCTCTGACTTGGGTCGCGCAGAAGTTGAGGCATTACTTTTGTGCTTACACTACTTATCATATATCCAGAATGGACCCTCTAGAGTATATCTTCCAGAAGCTCATGCCCACAGGCAAGCTCGCCAACTGGTAAATCCTGCTAAGTGAATTCGACATTGTTTACGTGACCCAGAAAGCAATCAAAGAGCAAGCCTTGGCAGATCATCTTGCCGAGAATCCCATGGACGGAGAATACGAGCCCCTAAAAATATAATTTCCCGATGAAGAGGTATCTTTCATAGGAGAAGATATTGCAGAATCCTATGACGGTTGGAGATTGTTTTTTGACAAAGCTACAAATTTCAAAGGAGTTGGCGTATGAGCAGTCTTAGTATCAGAAATCGGCCAGCACCACCCGGTATCCGCCAAGCTCAGGTTCCCTTGCACTAACAATATGGCCGAATGTGAAGCCTGCATCTTGGGGCTCAAAATGGCCGTTGACATGAACATTCAGGAGGTTCTAGTGATCGGAGATTCAGACTTGCTCATACATCAGGTTCGAGAAAAGTGGGCAACCAAGAACTCTAAGATACTTCCCTACTTGCATCACATACAGGAGTTGAGGAAAAGGTTCACAAAGACAAAATTTCAGCACGTCCCCATAGTCCAGAACGAGTTTGCTGATGCCTTAGCTACTTTATCGTCCATGATCCAGCATCCAGATACAAATTTCATTGATCCCATCCCAGTAGAGATTCATGATCAGCCAGCTTATTTTGCCCACGTTGAGGAAGAAGCGGATGGAAAACCTTGGTTCCATGACATCAGGGAGTACTTGACAATAGGGGAGTATCCAGAACTTGCCAACACTACTCAAAAGCGCACACTTCGTAGGTTATCCAGCAATTTCTTTCACAGTGGGGGAATGTCGTGTAGGAGGACTCCCGATCTGGGATTACTAAGGTGTGTTAAAGCAAAGGAAGCATCTAGGCTATTGGACGAAGTGCATGCAGGGACCTGTAGGCCGCACATGAATGGTTTCGTCTTAGCGAAGAAGATATTCCGGGCAGGGTATTTTTGGATGACTATGGAAACATGCTATATTCGGTATGTTCGCAGATGCCATTACTGCCAGATATATGCAGATATGATAAAGGTGCCTCCAAACGAGCTTACTGCAGCAAGTTCACCATGGCCATTCGCCGCTTGGGGAATGGATGTTATCGGACCTATCGAGCCTGCTGCATCAAACGGGCATAGGTTCATTCTAGTGGCAATTGATTACTTCACCAAATGGGACAAAGCAGCATCATATAAAACAATAACCAAGAAGGTTGTGGCATATTTCGTCTGCGACCGTGTTGTTTGTCGGTTCGAAATTCCGAAATCAATCATCACTGATAATGGTTCCAATCTCAAAAGCGACTTGATGGAAGCAATGTGTGAAACATTCAAAATCAAACACAAGAACTTTACAGCCTATAGGCCTCAGATGAATAGAGCTATGAAGGCCGCCAAAAAGAATATCAAGAAGATACTAAGGAAGATGGTCAAAAAGCATAAACAATGGCATGAAAAATTATCATTCGCCTTACTAGGATAACGCACCACAGTCCGCACATCGACCGAAGCAACTCCCTACATGTTGGTTTATGGTACAGAGGCGGTCATCCCCGCCGAGGTAGAAATTCCCTCCTTGAGGATCATACAAGAAGCAGAGCTGGACGATGCAGAATGGGTAAAAGGTCACTATGAGCAGTTGGCCCTTATAGACGAGAAAAGGATGAATGCATTTTGTCACGGTCAGTTGTATCAAAACAGAATGTCCAGAGCCTTCAACAAAAGAGATAAACCAAGGAAGTTTATACCGGGGCAGCTGGTGTTGAAGAAAATATTCCCATATCAAGATGAAGCCAAGGGGAAGTTCTCTCCCAATTGGCAGGGTCCGAACATGGTTCACGGGGTTCTAACTGGAAGAGCCCTTATTCTTGCAGAGATGGATGGAGAAGTCTGGCCGAAGCCAATCAACTCAGATGCAGTAAAATGTTACTATGTGTAATTTTCATACTTTCCCTATAGGATGTAATTTGAACTACGCCTGACCGGATTCCCATTTAATAGGGGATACGTAGGCAGCCCTATGGGTTCGGTCACAATTTAACAAAATTTCCATTTTCCCCGCTATTGGAACTGGGGCAGAATTTTGAGAAGGACCCTCAAAATTTCGAAGTTTATTTTAGTCCATGCATCGCTAGAAGCGCCAGCCCAGTAAACTGTGGTAGAATTTTGAGGAGGACCCTCAAAATTCCAAAGGTGATTTTTAGTCATTCGGCATAGCCGTCGAAAATGTGCGCTCAGCAAACTGGGGCAGAATTTTGAGGAGGACCCTCAAAATTCCGGAGCAAAAGAGGTTGCAATGTCTTGAACCACGTTGCAGTCGTTGGTTCATCCAAAGAAAACTATTTTTGATTATATATTTATGTTATATTCACTAAATCATGCATAACTATTACCGGAATTGTTGTTGTTTAGCAACGCTACCCCAATGACGCACAACGCCAAAAGCCCGGGGAAGACGAACTAACCTTTTCCCCTTTACATAACTCATGACTTTTTCTTTGAATGCATGCACTCAATTTGCAATATCATTAGATATATTTATGCACTCACACTCTCCCAGGAATGCAACTTCTCAGAATCATCACTTGCCCACGATTGTTGTCCGTACACATTTTCCCCAACATTCATATTGTCATAATCAGCTATCAGCTAAGAGATCTTGCTACTAATTGTCCTTTTACATTCGCCACATTGCACAAGGTTACGTTTCTGCCTTCCGAGGTTACGCTCTACCTCCATCTGCATTTTTGCATTGCACAAGGCTACTTTTCTGCCTTCCGAGACTAAGCATTGTCTCCATCCTGCATTTCTCTGCATTACATAAGGTTATTTTTATGCCTTCCGAGGTTAAGTTCTACCTCCATCTGCATTTTGCATTGCATAAGGCTACCTTTTTGCCTTCCGAGACTAAGCATTGTCTCCATTCTGCATTTCTCTGCATTGCATAAGGCTACTTTTCTGCCTTTCGAGACAAAGCATTGTCTCCATCCTGCATTTCTCTACATTGCATAAGGCCATTTTTCTGCCTTCCGAGGTTAAGCTCTACCTCCATCTGCATTTTTGCATTGCATAAGGCTACTTTTCTGCCTTCCGAGACTAAACATTTTCTGCATCCTGCATTTCTTTGCATTGCACAAGGCTACCTTTCTGCCTTCCGAGACTAAGCATTGTCTCCATCCTGCATTTCTCTGCATTGCATAAGGCTACTTTTCTGCCTTCCGAGGTTAAGCTCTACCTCCATTTGCATTTTTCATTGCATAAGGCTACCTTTCTGCCTTCCGAGACTAAGCATTGTCTCCATCCTGCATTTCTCTGCATTGCATAAGGCTACTTTTCTGCATTCCGAGACTAAGCATTGTCTCCATCCTGCATTTCTTTGCATTGTACAAGGCTACTTTTCTGCCTTCCGAGACTAAGCATTGTCTACATACTATATTTCTCAGCATTGCACAAGACTACTTTTCTGCCTTCCGAGACTAAGCATTGTCTCCATCCTGTATTTCGCTGCATTGAATAAGGCTATTTTTCTGCCTTCCGAGACTAAGCAATGTCTCCATCTGCATTTTGCATAAGGCTACTTTTCTGCCTTCCGAGGTTAAGCTCTACCTCCACCATCATCTACATAAAGCTACTTATCTGCCTTTCGAGACTAAGCATTGTCTCCATCCGCATTTCTCTGCATCGCATAAGGCTACCTTTCTGCCTTTCGAGACTAAGCACTGTCTCCATTTGCATTTTGCATAAGGCTACCTTTCTGCCTTCCGAGGTTAAGCTCTACCTCCATCCTGCATGGCTGAAATATTGCCACTTTTTATTTACGTCTTGCATCGGTTGAAAGATCGCCACCTTCTGCATTTCATGGGCTGAAAGATCACCGAATTTTTCAAAGGCGTCATTGTTCGAAGGAACCATTTGCATAGCCCGAGAACCCCATGCCATGGCCTGAGGACCCCATCTCATCTTTTGCATATCATTATTCAAAAGCATCATGGTTCAGAAGCACCATTTCTCATAGCCCGAGAACATCATTTCATGGCCTGTGAATTTTATTTACAGTCTCCATAGCCCGGGACGTCATGGTCCGAGGACGTCATCCTAACCATTCTAGGACAACATTCATGGTCCGATGGGAACTTGCATCACGTTTAAATTTATGCACGATATACGCTCGTATTGCTTACTTGCAGGTACACCGGGTGGCAACGACCGTCTCAGTAGGAGCGATCTCGCTCCGGTTCCCGCAACCTATCGATTTTCAGAAACATCTCTCAATCTAAACATCGCGTTCGTCCGTTTCAAATCTCCATCGGCATATTTCGTCAATGGTTCCTGAACTACAAATGACCTGATTCATGTAAGACCAGGGATATATAGGCAGCTCGAGAGCCAGAGCTCGGTCAGAATTCTTTGCAAATCGTTTCTTTCGGTCAAAATTAGTCATCTTATCTTTACCCGACAACTCTTTCATCCTCCTCGGGTAAAGAGGGGCAGTTGTTGATACCCAATTTTTCCCTATGTATTTTTTATACTCAAAACACTTCCAAAATAGAATGTTCATGCATATATAAGCATGCCCATGAGTTTTGGCATTTTCCCTAATTTTTAAGATTTTAAAAATCAATCTATTGTCTATTTTTAGCAGTGCAAAATCCATAATTATTCCCAAAATCATCAATTTTGGTGAATAATTTATTTCATTCCCATATTTATACCAAAATATAGTTAATATAATTTTTTGTATATTTTTACAAATTTATTTGCTATTTTCAAAGCTAAATTGCACATAATTGCAATTATAGCCTACTTTAAGATAAATAGCATTTTTTATAATTATAAAATTGGTTCCAATATTTTAAACTAATATTTATATGTTAATTAATTAAATCATTGCTTTTAATTTGTTTTTAAAATTCTTTTACTATTTTTTATAAAATAAAAGGGAAGAGATGGCTATTTAACATTTTTCCTCATTTATTTCAATTGCAACCCCTTTTATATTTCAATTTGAGCCACTAATTGACCCAATTCCAAACCCAATTCAGACTAGCCCAATTCCATTTAAACCCGACCCTTCACCCATTTTACCCGGCCCAAACACCTTTTAATCCATGCCGTTGATCGAACTGATCAACGACCACGATTTTCCCTTTCCTTTTTAATTCCTCCACACCCCTAACCCTACCCCATTCTTTAAGATGCGTTGCCTCTAACTCCTCTTTTATTTCAAATGCTCTTGAGCTCTCTCGAAACCCTAATCGCTCTCTGCCACCTCCAACCCCAAATCCACCGGAATCCATGGCCGTTCTGGCCATGGACAGCCTATACTCACCTCCTACTACTCTCACATGCTTGATACCTGAAAGTTCAAGGCCACAATTCAAGGGTCTTCGCTCAGACCTTCATCCATTCAAGGTTCTCAGCCATCTCCGGCCTTGCTCCGGCGTGTCTTAGCCTCCTGAGCCTGACTCCGACCTTATCGGCTCAAGATCGGACCTTCTTCCAAGACTTTCTCATTCTAGGGTTCTTCCGAAACCCTAAATCTTTGAGGCTTTCTCCAATTATTTTAGATCTTTTGTGTATTCATGTTCTACTTGTGTGTTCAAACGATTTCCCCAACTTTTCTTTCAAAAAAATTACTTTCAAAGCCGTTTCGTTTCCAATCTAGGGTTTTCTTAAAATGCTTAAGTGTTTCTCTGGCTTTATTTTCCTTTTCTTTTATGTGTATTTTCCTCTACTTTGTTCTATGTTTTTCTTTTACCTTGTATGTTCTTTTACTGAAGTTTTACACTCCGTTCTTGTATGTTCTTTTACTGTGTTTTATATACTCCATGCTTGCATGTTCTTCTTCCATGTTTTCCATACTATAGTCTCGTATGCTTTTCTACTGTGTTCTTATATTTTTCGTCTTCTGCTAGCATGTTTCAGCTATTGTATTTTCCTGCTAAGATTCTTAAGTTTCCGTACTTTTCCTTCTATTAAGCTTTGTTTAAGTTTCTTCTGAAAAAATCTCTTAAGCATGTTTCTTTTACTATTCCCATCAGTGTTTCTCTTTTGAATGCTTATATTGTGTTCCACATGTTACTTTGCTATCATATTTTTTCTCATGAGTTTCTGTTGATGAAAGAAGCATGCAAGAGGTTTCGACTCTGAAAACCTCTGACTCTGTTTCAACTACTTGCCTTCTCATCTCTATTGTCTGACTCAACTAGAAACCCTAAGATTTGGGGATTTCTTGGCATTTTTGATCTTTTGTGTGCGAGTTAGGGTTCCACTTCAGGACCCTAGGCTCTAGGACTCATTGCGAGTCATACCTCTTCTTGCTTATGATTCTGAACCTTTCTCTAAATAATTTGACAAACCCCTCTAGTTTTTACACACCTGTGTGTCCTATATATGAGGACTCTGCCTTCAAAGGTTTTTGATTGATTTTGAAATCCTTTAATGGGGGTTTGATTGATTGTTACTGATTTTTCTTTGATTGAACCTCCTTTACCTTTTCCTGACTTGATTCATTCGAATTGAGTTTGTAATTATGATTTCTTGGCTATTAATTGATTTTTCTTTCCTTATTTGCATGAACTGTGTAATATTAGACACCAAGTCTGAATTAGGTTCCTCGGATGCAGCTGTTAGTTTCTGATATACTTTTAATTTCAGTCTGATTCACTAGTTTGTAATAATTTGTATTAAACTCATGGGGATTTAGTAAAAAAGGTAGGAGTGTTTACTTTTATGCACAAGGGTAGAAAACATGCCTATAGGGGTATTACTTCTGATTTCTGCTACTCCACATGTAGATATCATGCCTATAGATTCCTATATCTTTATGTAAATGCCATTAGGCAAATAGTTAGGCTTAATAATAAAGTTGTACGTAGATATCATGTTCATAGGACTCTCGTTAAGGTCTGAAAGGTGTTAAAATCAGTTGAGATATAGAAAGCATGCCTATAGGAATTCCGAATTTGAACTATTGCATTTTGTATAAGGTAGCGCCAATCATTTGAATTAATAAATACTTTGGTAAAACTGGCAGTCTTCTGAACCACGTGAGTTAACGACATTCTTTTGAACTAACTGGCTTTTTCTGAAACTCGCTTTTTCTGATAAGTTCGTGTAATGTTTTACTAGTCCACATACCTTTTAAAGTCCACATTTTTGAAACCCATCTCTTTCCTGATAAATCTGATAAACCTTTTCAAAGTTGATAAACGTTTTTCTATAATAAATCAACACCTTTTTTCTGAAATTTATTTTACTCTGTCAAAGACCAACAATTCTTTTATCAGTTTGTTTTCGAAATCAGTAGTTCTATTCAACACATAGACAAAAGGTTGAATAATCAATTAGATCAGTCTTAGGCAACTGCATTCGAGCGAACCTAATGCGGGCTTCTTGTTTAAAAGTATGTGTTGAATCAGTCCGCCTATCACTTTAATTTTTTAAGACCAAACCAGTACATGCAAGACATGCTAAACTCTATGGCCTATATGATTTAAGGAGGGTTACTTGAGCCTTACTTGCTTATCTGCCTCCATTTTTACTTGTATTACGTGTTTTGATTGACGCCTTAGTATTTTATTCTTTGAAACTTTCAAAAGCCCCAAAATCCCTTTCCCTTTAGAATTAGTAGTCCTAAATTCCTCCGGAACTGATAGGATTGGGACGGGTACTAGCATGCAATAAGTAACGATACCATTCACGCTTTAATACCTTAACGGGGTGGGGAGCATAGAATATGGATATGATGACCGGTGCGCTAATATCACGTGCAACCCCTCTTCTGAGTAGTGATTGCTGGATATTGCATTGAAGTGATCCATATTAATCATAAACTTAGGACCCTCTTCCCTTTATTTTCTTTCATTTTTTTCGTAAAATTATTTAAATCGTTTTCATAAATTTCTGCCCTCTCTACTTACCTTCAAAAGTTTTCAACCTAATTGCAATAATTTATGCAAGTCCTTATTTGAGCCTTGATTGTTTATTTGTAAAGTCACAATTATAACATGGTCGGGAACCACACTAGTGGATCTTGAGGGGTGCCTAACACCTTCCCCTCGAGATAATTTCTAGCCCTTACCCGAACTCTAGTTTTCATCTCAAACCCTTCTAAAAGTGTCCTAATGCACTATAATTATTAGGTGGCGACTCTTCAAAACTCCAAAACCCAATTCTCGAAAGGGAATAGAGTTGTCCTTCCCAATGTCGTATACCCAATTTCTAATCCCAAAAAGGTAGAGAGAAAAAGGGGGCATCAGGTGAGGCGTATTTTAAATTACATCATATGAGGAAAGCATAAAGGTTACACATAGTATCGCTTTACTGCATCTGAATTGATCGACTTCGGCCAAACTTCTCCGTCCATTTTTGCAAGTATGAGGGATCCTCCTGTTAGAGCCCGGTGAACCATGTATGGACCCTACCAGTTGGAAGAGAACTTCCCTTTGGCCTCATCCTGATGTGGGAAAATCTTTTTTAACACCAACTGCCCCCGTGTAAACTGTCTTGGCTTGACTCTTTTGTTGAAGGCTTTGGACATTCTGTTCTGATAAAGCTGACCGTGGCAAACCACATTCATCCTTTTTCCATCTATAACAGCTAACTGCTCGTAGCGACTCTTTACCCATTCTGCATTGTCGAGTTCTACTTCCTATATGATCCTCAAGGAGGGGATTTCTACCTCAGCGGGAATGACTGCCTCTGTACGTAAACTAGCATATAAGGGGTTGCCCTTGTCGATGTGCGGACTATGATGCGGTACCCCAATAAAGCGAATGATAGTTTCTCGTGCTACTGCTAATGCTTTTATATCATTTTCCTGAGTATCTTCTTGATATTCTTATTGGCGGCTTCTACGGCTCTATTCATTTGAGGTCTGTAGGCTATAGAATTCTTGTGCTTGATCTTGAAGGTTTCACACTTGGCTTTCATCAAATCACTATTGAGATTGGAACCATTATCAGTAATGATTGACTCTGGAATCCTGAATCGACACACGATGCGGTCATGGGCAAAATCTGCCACGACTTTCTTAGTCACTGCCTTGGACGATGCTTCTTCAACCCATTTAGTGAAATAATCAATTGCCACTAGAATGAACCTATGACCATTTGATGCGGCAGGTTCGATTGGTCCAATAACATCTATTCCCCAAGCGGTGAACGGCCATGGCGAGCTCATTACATTAAGCTTATTTGGAGGTACCTTTATCATGTCTACATGTATCTGACAGCAGTGGCACTTCCGGACATACTGGATGCAGTCTGTTTCCATAGTCATCCAAAAATAACCAGCTCAGAGTATTTTCTTGGCTAATACGACCGCAGGTCCTAGCATGGACTTCTTCTAGCAGTTTGGATGCTTCCCTTACATCGACACACCTTAGCAATCCCAGATCCGGAGTCCTTCTGTATAGGATTCCTCTGCTGTGAATGAAATTATTGGATAGTCTTCGAAGTGTACACTTCTGAGTAGGGTTTGCAAGTTTTGGGTATTCTCATTTTGCCAAGTATTCCTTGATATGATGAAACCAAGGTTTTCCATCTGCTTCTTTTTCGACATGAGCACAGTAAGCGGGCTGATCATAGATCTTTACCGGAATAGGGTCAATGAAGTTCTTATCTGGATGTTGTATCATGGACGATAGGGTAGCCAGTGCATTGACAAACTCATTCTGGACTCTAGGAACATGCTGGAAGTCTGTCTTTTTGAATCTCTTTCTCAACTCCTGTACATGATGCAGATAAGGAAGTATCTTGGAGTTATTGGTCGCCCATTCTTATCGGACCTAATGTATAAGCAAGTCTGAATCTCCAATCACTAACAATTCCTAAATGTTCATGTCAATGGCTAGCTTGAGCCCTACGATGTAGGCTTCGTACTCGGCCATGTTGTTGGTGCAAGGAAACCTGAGTTTGGCAGACACCGGATAGTGCTGGCTGGTTTCTGATACTAGGACTGCTCCTATGCCAACTCCTTTGAAATTTGCTGCTCCATCAAAAAACATTCTCCAACCTTCATAGGATTCAGCAATGTCTTCTCGTATGAATGATACCTCTTCGTCAGGAAAATACATTTTTAGGGGTTCGTATTCTCCGTCCATAGGATTCTTGGCAAGGTGATCTGCTAGTGCCTGTCCTTTGATCGCTTTCTGAGTTACGTAGACAATGTCGAATTCACTCAGCAGGATTACCACTTGGCTAGCTTGCCAGTGGGCATGGGCTTCAAAAAGATGTACTTCAAGGGATCCATCGTTGATATGAGATACATGGTATAGGCACAGAAATAGTGCCTCAACCTCTGAGCTACCCAAGTCAGAGCATAATAGGTGTGTTATAATAGGGAATACCGAGCCTCGTATGGGGTGAACTTCTTGCTAAGATAGTAGATGGCCTGCTCCTTCCTCCCTGTTTCACCATGTTGCCCAAGAACACAACCGAACACTCCATGCAATACTGCAAGGTAGAGTAGTAGGGGTCTACCTGGTTCGGGCGGAACCAAGACTGGCGGTGTTGACAGGTACTCCTTGATTCTGTCGAAGGCTTTCTAACAATCATCAGTCCATTTGGTAGCGACATCCTTCTTCAACATCTTAAAGATCGGCTCACAGATGACAGTGGATTGTTCTATAAACCGACTAATGTAGTTGAGTCTCCCCAGGAAACTCATCATGTCCTTCTTGTTCTTTGGCGGTGGCATTTCTTGAATGGCTTTAACCTTTGATGGATTGAGTTCTATTCCTCGTAGACTTACAATGAACCCCAGTAGCTTTCCAGTAGGAACCCCGAATGTATATTTCGCGGGATTCAGCTTCAAGTTATACCTTCTCAGTCTATTGAAGAACTTTCTCAAATCTTCCATTTGATCAGTGGCTTTCTTGGATTTGATGATGACATCATCTACATACACACATCGATCTCCTTATGTATCATATCATGAAAAATGGTAGTCATGGGCCTCATGTAGGTGGCCCCTACATTCTTTAACCCAAATGACATAATTTTGTAACAATATATCCCCCACGTTGTAATGAAAGTCATTTTCTCAACGTTTTCCTCATCCATCCATATCTGATGATACCCAGCAAACACAATCAATGAACGACTGTAGCTCATGCTTGGTGCAGTTGTCAATTAGAATGTGTATGTTTTGCAAAGAGAAGTCATCTTTTGGACTGGCCCGATTGAGATCCCGGAAGTTGACACAGACTCTAACCTTTCCGTCCTTCTATGGCACTGGCATAATATTGGCTAACCATGTTGGATACTCTACTACTCTAAGAACCTTAGCTTTGACTTGCTTAGAGACTTCTTCCTTGATTTTCAAACTCATGTCAGGTTTGAACTTTCTGAGCTTCTGTTTTACCGGTGGACATGTTGGATCAGTTGGCAGTTTGTGTGCCACAATAGATGTACTCAAACCACTCATGTCGTCATACGACCAGGCGAATATATCCTCATATTCCCTTAGAAATTCCGTGTACTCTTCCTTTACGGATGGTGACAAATGAACACTGATGCGCGTTTCTTTGACACTTTCTGCACCTCCCAAGTTAACAACCTCAGTCTCGTCCAGGTTGGACCTATTTCTATTCTCAAAACCCTCAACCTCTTTAACAACCTCTTCTGGTATATCATCTTCCTCTGAGTCTGTTTGTTGCGTTGTCTTGTTGTATGTCACAGTCTTTGGTTCATCAAGATAAGTAATAGTAACACCCGAAGCTTTCCGGGCTCTGGTGGTTCTAACGGTCCAATTGTTGAGGCATGCTCCTCAGCTTACGGCTTGTATAGAAGGGCCTTCCTCCTCCTCCTCCTTGAGAATGATACAACAATCCATGTCATCATCTTCTGGAAATAAATTCTTCATTGCTGCCAGTGCTTCCCTTTCTTTTGACCTATATATAACATCGGCTGGCTGGAAAGTCTGTTCTAAATAGGGTATCAGCTGCTCCAGTAGGTAGTAAGGGTCGCGCCATGGTGGCCACCAGTTATTGAATTTTTTCCAAGTATACTCGTATCCTAGACCAAAAGTGGTACCATGTTTCTTTAGTTTTATGGGCTTAACGATTACTTGGATGTTCTTTCCGAGTCCCTTGCTAGGTTCGTACCCATTCCAATTCAGTATACTCTCGATCTTGTTATCCCACCATTTGTCTTTGTCATTTGGGAAATTGACATCGGGAATGGTAAGGGGAAATGACAGATTCACCAGATTCCGAACCTGATCAAGTTCTTTTGGGAATTTCAATAGCTTTTGTTCAAGCTGGGATGCACTTTACTTAGGAACCAGAGTACCATCACCATGAGTGACCTCTACCCATTCAGTTGAGTTTTCCTTTCTGGAGTTGTTCAAATCTTCCATCTTTCTTTTGTTTCTACTTCTGATAGGACTAGGAGGAGGAGGAGTGGATGTAGGGCCCTTTGATCTTGTGGAATATGATGACAATGCCAGAGTGCACGAACTAACCTTCGGGGAGGGGAATAAATAAAAAGTAAAAACAAAAAGGTGACAAGTTAGTGAGGATTATGCGAAGACATGTTGCGATATTTAAACACATAGTGCAAGAATATAAATCATGTCCTAATTTGTGGACCTCTTTATGCCCGAGGTAGGCCTAGTAACAAGTTGATTTGGAGAACTTAGGATGCTAAATGCCTCATTTTATTAATAAAAATAAAACGAATCCCAAAACGACACTAAATAACGGAAATAAAAGGTCACTAATGGCCACTAGCCTTATTACATTCATAAGGCGAAAAAACAAATTCCTATCTATTTGGTCCCAGAATGACCGTCCTTAGGTTGAATGCTCTCGTTAATCAAATCCTCCAGCTCGCATAGGTTCACCAGTAGAAATGCCTTTGCCATGTGTTCTCCTTTGTTTTCTTCAGCGTTCTGGCAGTCGGTGACTCTCTTCCTCACTTTCCCTTCCAATTCCAGCAGGCTGTACTCCAGATATTCCAACTTTTCACTAGATTTGGCGGCCCTCTTTTTACTCTCGTTGATTTGATCATTTGATGGAAGACTCCTCCACCAGTCTAGCAAGAGTGAGGGTATGTTAACCATATCGAAGTTGGGGACCTCGTTCTTCATTTTCTGCAAAACAAAAGGGTTCAGACCCTACCCCCACCAGACTTGACTATTTAAATATCAATAATTGGCATAAAAGCATTTAGTTCTCCAAATAAATGCACAGAACGTGGTAGTGTTAAGTCAACATCCGATTAACTTTTCCAACTTAAGCTTCCTCAAAAGAGACTAAGTGTCTCAAACCTTACCAAAATCACTCTGGAATCGATCCGACCAACCCGATACCACATAACACGGATAAAAAAGCATAAAGAAGCAGAAATGGGGGAAACCGAGCAGTAACTCATGAGACGACTGGCTGGGTCATCACACCGGAGTTGGTTATAAATCCCTACGCATCTCTTCCATCGTGGAAGTATTGCGAGGGTTGGAACGAGACTTATATGTGTCATGAGGTGTGTTGTGAGCATGGGATTCGTGAAATTTCGGCTATTGTTATCAGAGGATATTATTACGGTCATGTGAATTATGAATTGCATAGTGTGAATTCAGTAAATATATGAAATTAGGTATTGGTTTATTGCGTAATGATTAATATGGTGTTCGTATGTTGTAAGCAGGCCTGGTAGAGAATTTTGGATGTTGAAATTTGGCTCTAAGCTAATTTGACTAAACAAAAGAGGATCTTCATATTTTCTCAAGCAAATGTGCTCAACTGAGTTGCTGTAATACGGGTAGGTGCATGAGGTGTTAAACAATGATTTCAGACAACTCCAGTGTAGTTCTTAGCACGTTCGAGGACGAACGTATGTTTAAGTGGGAGAGAATGTAATGATCCGACTAGTAGTTTTGAGCTCTAGAGTATCCTTCGACGGTTTGAATCCATGAGCAGCTTCACTTCAAGTATTATGACTTGTACACATTGTTGGAATTGAATTTTTGGAAATTCGGAGTTGATTTAGAAAGAAAATTCTCACTTCAAAAGCTTTAAGATGGGAGAATTTGACGAAGGTTGGACTTTTAGGTAAACGACTTCGAAATTGAGATTTGAAGGTTCCATTATGTTCGTATGATGATTTAAAACTTGGGCGTATGTTTGGATCCAGTTTTGGATGACCCATGAGCGTTTCGTCGCCTATTGTGGAAGCTAGAATTTTTGGAAGAATTTAATAAATTTTGGTTGAAGTGAATTTAAATGTTTTGAAGCTCTGTTTGGGATTTCGAGTTTGAGAATAGCCCTGTATGGTGATTCTGGTATTGGGGGTGCACCCAAAAGTGGATTTGGAGATCCGTAGGTCATTTTGGGGTCAATTGGCGAAAGTTGGAAATTTGAAGGTTTTGAGAAGTTTGACCGGGAGTGGACTTTTCGATATCGGGTTTGGATTTTGATTCCAAAAGTTGTTGTAGGTCCGTAACGTTGAATATGACTTGTGTGTAAAATTTGAGGTCAATCGGACGTTATTTGAAAGGTTTTGGGATCGAATATAGAAGTTTGAAGTTCTAAAGTTCATTAAGCTTGAATTGGGTTGTGATTCATGATTTTGATGTTGTTTGATGTGATTTGAAGGCTCGACTAAGTTCGTAATGTGTTTTGGGACGTTTTGGTATAATTGGTTGAGGCCCCGAGGGCCTCAGGTGGATTCCGGATGGTTAACAGGTTGAATTTGGCCTTATGAAGATTTTCGGAATCCGGGCACATGGGCCCGAGGGTAATTTTATTGACTTTTCCAAAGAAATTGGAAATTGTTGTAAATATGATTATTATGAGTATTAGAGTATATATTTATGGATTTTTTCATGTATTGACTAGTTCCGGAGCGTTGGACATCGATTTGAGTGGTTTGGAAGACTTGGGAACCGGTTATAGAGCTTTAGAGCAAGGTAAGTCTCCTTTCTAACCTTGTAATATGGAATTAACCCCATAAGTGAACTAAATTAATATGTGCTTGTGGGAGCAACGTACGCACAAGGTGACGAGAGTCCGTATGTAGCTACTAGCTATGCCTATGTCCGGGTAGTGTAAGGTTTACATCATGCCTTGTTGATATTGCTACTTGATTTATGGTTATTGTTTGCCTTGAGAAGAAGAAAGATTGAGGTTGCGTAATAATTGTCTTGAAAAGAATTGAAATTGAGGAATTTAAGATTTTAAAATTTCCATTCAGCTTTCATATTTTGAAAACGATTAAAGAATATTAAAATAATAATAATTTGATAAATTCTATGTGCAACCGTGTCAGAAATATATTTCCACGAGCGTGGTAAATTTCCAGTAATCTCATGGGAGTGGGCCATTTGCCTTGGCAGGTTAAATATATGCATCTATGGTTCATGTCGTTCGACCCTCAACGGTGCATAGTTTATATTTATATGTTGGTTTGAGTCATTCGATCCTAGGGAGTGCACAGTTTATATATATATATATATGTGTCGGATCGGGCCATACGACCTCGGCATGATTTGCTCATGATTGAATTGATTGCTTTGGAATTTATAATAAATGATTTTGCCTCTTTGGCCTAAGATAAATTTTTAAATGATGGGAAATAGATTTGGAGATTTCTCAATTACAAAAGAATTGCTTACTTACATCAAAAATATTGAGCTTGCTGCCGTTTTATATAACCCATGTGTCACGACCCAAAATTTATTAAAGATTGTGATGGCGCAGGACACTACTATCAGGCAAGCCAACACTAAGTAGTTAGTTCTCATTTTAATAGTTTTGAAATCATGATTTTCTTCAATTTAAATAGTAAACAATGGAATATATAGAGTAAATCATAAAGGTTTAACCATTTGTATACTGAATGCCCTATAATCATCCCAAACTCGTTGTCACAAGTGTATGAGCATCAACTGAGAAATAAGATAAAATATAGCATCTGTCTGGAATACAAATTTGGACAGGAAAGAAAATACAATTACTCTGAAGCAGACTCCGCTGGCTGCGGATCGTATCATAGAATACAACACACCTAAATTCCTGCATCAACCAAGATGTTGTACCCACAAGGCCACTAGACATACATGTGCATGCACAAAAAAAATGAACATCAAGTGTAGTATGAGTACGAAAACAACGCGTATCAAGTAAGTATCCAGTCTAACATCGAAGAAGTAGTGACGAGAGGTCAATTCTGACACTTACTACTAGTCCAATGATATCAGGTACAGTAATGGTAAGCAGATATTAGATAGAAAAAATAAATGAGATAAACGAGTCTAAATACATGGTACAATCCTCCTCTTTGCAATAAACTCAAGCTCTCTATTAGAAATTCCCTTCTTAACCGAAGCATATGTATAGATATAGTAGATCTCATCAATTAGGTTGTCATAATTTGAAATGGAACAACTCACAGATATACTAGCTTCTTGCCAAATATTACGCACAATTATATTAGGATATTTAATAGAATATGATGAGGCGCATGACCCGATCCAACATAATATTTAAATTGTGCACTGCCGAGTGTTGAACGACACGAAACATAGATGCATCTATTAACCTGCAGAGGTCAACGGCCTGTTCCAATTAGAGTATGGTACATAATTTCTACCCAGGCGAACGGCCCAATCCCATAAGAATAGTGAAAATGTACCCAATTCACAGAATATAATTACGATGCGGTTACCCATAGATTTCTTAAGTTATTATAGTATTCCTCAATTCTTTTCGAAAATACGAAGATCAAATGAAAAATTTTAAAATCTTAAATTCCTCAATTTAAATTCCTTTCAACACAATTATTATGCAACCTCAATCTTGCTTCTTCTCAAGGAAAACAATAACCATAAATGAAATAGCAATATCAACAAGGCATGATGAAAACCTAAAGCTATCCGGACATATGAATAGCTAGTAGCTACGTACAGACTCTCATCACCTCGTGCGTATGTAGTCCCTACAATTAGAAGCACATATTAATTTAGTTCACCTATGGGGTTAATTCCCTCTTACAAGATTAGAAAGGAGACTTACTTCGCTCCAAAGTTCCATAGCCGGTTCCCAAACTATTTAAACAACTCAATCGATACCCAACACTCCAAAACTAATCAATAAATGTGCAAACCTATAGAAATGTACTCTAATTTTGAACAAATTTCCAACTCTGCTCGAAATGTTGATAAAAATAATCCTTGGGCCCACATGCCCAGATTCCAAAAAATTTCAAAGAAAAAGTTTATCCATAGCACCACGACTCAAATATATAATTTATTCCCAATTCTATGTAAAATTTCGTGGTCAATATCCAAAAATACAAATTTCTAAGTTTTCTTCAAATCTTAAATTTTCTATAAGTTTTCATGTCTAAATCCATACACAATCCAAGTATTTACCTTGCAATAGGCGAGAATCACTTATCATGGCATAGATGACGAAAAGCTCCCTTCCAAGAGCTCAAAAAATCGCCCAACCAAATGACAAATGGAGGAAAATGGCCAAATCCCATCTTTAAGTGACACTTCCCACCACTGCCCTTCTTCACGAACATGGCAATCCCTTTGCTTTCGCGAATCTCATCCAGCCCAGGTCTAGAAAACCTTCTTCGAATCCGTGTTCCTCACGATGCGTTCTAAAAGTCATTCGCCCTCACTGCTTCACGTTCGCATACCCATCCTTGCATCCGCGTAGGCCAAACGACCTCAGGCCCAGTCCTCACTTCCTTTGACGCGTTCGCGACTGCCCACTCGCATTCGCGTAGGTCCCTCAAGTTATTCAGCGCGTTCACATCTCATCCATCGTATTCGCAAGGGCCAATCTTAGACACCCCATAATTTCCTCTTCGCGAACGCGAGACTTCCTTCGCTTTCCAGAAGAAGGACACCAGGTACCAGCAACAACAGTCCAAAACAGTTCAAATTTGGTCCGAGACCACCTCAAAACACACCCGAGGCTCCCGGGACCCCATTCAATCACACAAACCAGTCCTATAACATAACATGGACATACTCGAGGCCTCAAATCTCATCAAACAACATCGAAATCATAAATCGCACGTCAATTCAAGCTTAATGAACTTTAGAACTTTAAACTTCAAAATTCGATGTTGAAACCTATCAAATCACGTCTGATTGACCTAAAAGTTTGGACACAAGTTACATTCAACATTATGGACCTACTCCAACTTTTGGAATTGAGATCTGAACCCAATATAAAAATGTCGACTCCCGGTCAAACTTCTCAAAACCTTCAAATTTCTAACTTTAGCCAAATGACCACAAAATGACCTACAGACCTTCGAATCCTTTTTCGAACGCGCTCTCAATACCAAAATTACCATGCAGATCTATTCCCAGACTTGGAATCCCAAACGGACATCGATAACATAAAATACACCTCCACCACAAATTCATTAAACTCTTCCAAAAATGCTAACTTCCACAATAGGCGTTGAAACACTCCTAGGTCATCCAAAACATGTTCTGAACATACTCCCAAGTCCGAAATCATCATACGAACTTGCTGGAACCTTCAAATCCTGATTCTGAGGTCATTTACTCAAAAATTCAATCTTTTCCAATTCTTCTAACTTAATGCTTTCGTGAAAATTTGCTTTCCAAATCAACTTTGAACTTCCTGAATTTCAATTCCGACCATGCGTACAAGTCATAATACCTGAAGTGAAGCTACTCATGGCCTCAAACCTCTTAACGATGCACTAGAGCTCAAAATGACCGGTTTGGTCATTACAGTCTCTCCTACTTAAGCATACGTACGTCCTCAAACGTGCTAATAACTGCTCTAGAGTTGTCCGAAATCACTACTTAACATCTCGCACCTACCATGACACCACAACTCAGTTGAGCGCACTAGCTCGAGCCAACATGAAGATTCTCCTTTTTTCTTAGTCAAATAAGACTTAGAACCGAATTCCAACATCCAGAATTCTCTACCAGGCCTCTTTCCAACATATGAACACCATATCAATCACTACATGAAGCACTAATGCATGTTTGCATACCTTTACTGAATCCACACCATGCACTGCATAATCCACATGACTATGAGGACATCCCCTGATAAGGATAGCTGTAATCTTACGAATTCGATGCTCACAACACACCTCATGAATCATATAAGTCCTGTTCTAACTCTTGCAATACTGCCACGACGGAAGAGAGCTGTAGGAAATTCATAACCAACTACTGAGTCAACAAATCATTGAGTTCCTTCTCTTGACAAGAAGTATTACCTCATTCTGGACTGAATATCGATATTTACTCCTTAATATGCTTCTTACAAATCTGATCGCACTAATCCCAGGTCCAATAATCTCGTCTCACCTAGTATATGTTGCTCGGGCAATAAGCCACCTCATACACCACCAAAAGTCTCATAGAATTCCACAATGTGCCTACAAGCTACAAACTTCAATGTGATACCAAAGGGAAAATGAACTCTAGAAAGAACTACTCAACCCACGTAACTAATTAGCATCCGAAAAGTTGTTATGATCCTTCCTTAGAAAATGAGAAATAAAACACACAAGAATAGATACTGGAAACTATTAACTAACATCACACTATTGCGGCGTGCAACCTGATACACACGTAGTACCGTTGCAGCATGCAACCTCATCCAACCATGATATTTGTGGCGGCGTGCCACCCGATTCAAATAATGTACCCGTGGTGGCGTGCCACCCGATTCACACATAATAATCTATAGGAATAACTTATCGAGCTAAAATACTCATATTTGTGAAATACTCAAATATCAACCACAAGCACACAAAGTGCATAATGAAATTCCTGGGGAAACATATAGCTCCATACACTACAAAAATCAAGCACGACTAAGATGCAATATATTGTCTGCATCTCGAGAGCCGCCCTGCTCACATAACACCATCTCTACGCGAAACCTCAACACATATGCAATTAATCAAGCCGTTTCACAACCCACACAACATAATAGAGTATTATATGAAATAACCACGATAAAATAACATCCAACATCTGAATACTCCTCCATAAGGAGTGCTTTGATGAATGAACACACCCAGGCTGGTGTAAAGTATGCATACACATTTGGAACCATCAACAGACCTCATCCAATTATGATCATACCATGCTTAGGAAATTGACTTCTCAAGGACCCACAATGACGCATAAGAACAACCGTCGAATCTGGAACAAACTTCTACATATTCATGACACATAAGAATAGTCGTTAAATCCGAAACAAACTTCTACAGTTCACAACCGACTGAATAGAGCGCCTTTCAGGCCTAAACCCTCACATTAACTATAGTACCACAATCTCCGTACTTGGTCTCAATATTTGATCAATTAAGTGACTACATGTCACACTTATACAATCTTCCTGTAGAATACACTCCCACGACCATCCGCTCCAGGTAATAAGTCTGCATACCCATACCACCGGCCATACTAATGTTGTAATGGGAATCAAGGATCCATAAATTAATACACAAAGCCTCTTACACATGACACCGATCTTAGGTGACGCTGAACACAATACCAACTTGCCTTAAACCTCTAAATCCTTTTCTTCTCGTCTGATCCTGTGACATTCTTATGAATACCAAACATCAACCTTGATCCTTAACTTCTAATTCCTATGCCGTTTATTATGCCTACATGCCAATACACGACAGTACATGAATTTCCTTATAACTCTCGAACCACTAATAGGGTATACACTTCATCATATAGAAACGCTTTTTTTTGTTAGCTCATTTCAAGAGAACCATCGCAATACGTGGCTAAATTCTCATAACAGCGGGAAATCCCACCTCAAGTAGTGGTCTAACCCACCATAAACCTTACGGGATTCATCCACACATGACATGCCATAACAGTCGAATGCCTCCATATAAATTCAATTACGACGATTGTCAAGTCTCACAAGTACCATCACAAAGCATATGTATAACTTAATACGCTGAAGGAACTGATCATTGCCACCATTATGCCAATCCAACCATTGCTAACCGATCTAACTTCATTTAATTTACTCTTGACTTGCCTTAGGAATAATAATAACTTCATTCAAAACATCATGAACCCAAATCGGCACTCATCTTGAGTGACCTTATATCACAAGACCATGCAGTCTCAAATCCCATGAACCATCTCATACCCTCTTTGTGCGCATATTCACATCCTCAACTGGTATACCCATTTTGGTAATTCCTCTACAAATCCGAAGTTATTTTCTCTCATTCCTCCAAATGCTACACTGCAAGCTGAAGGTATCATAGAACACTCCAAGCCCCTTTTCATAATCCGCTGCAAAAGCCCGATTTTTAACTATACTGCGGGCTTGATATCTTTAGGCACCGCATTTTAACCTTTGAATTCAATATGAGTGTTGTTGAGAGTCACCCACTCTGACTTGGTCCCGAATATAATCAATTCCAAGGCTCTACTAGGACATGAACACTCTCTCAAAGTGAGAACCGGCCGAATCACTTTTCTTGTAAATCACCTCCACACGAAGCATAAATCCTGAGTCTTCCCAAGACCTGAACATGAATCGATAAGGTCCAATATAACACTCATTCCCCAATCCTTTGCTCAAATTACCACTGATTGTTTCTTTTCTTAGTCGTAATAACCCACCAATACCAAAAACCAAAAACCTCATAAGTAGATTACCATGCAATCCAATCGTAGGCGGTGGGCCTTTCCCACTTAGCTCAAAGCTACCAGTGCCTAATTGTGGAACCTACCAAGGTTTGTTCATCCTCTCTGACATGACCTCACACTATTGACGCGCCAAATTCGTGGAAACCTTCCAGCGATGCTGCACCGAGCACAATTACTACAAAACCAATAAACCATCCCCATTAACAAAAACTAATGGTGCGATGACACATTCGAATCCAAAGTCATGTTGTATCATATCAACAACTCCTTTCTGTCGTATCCAACCTTCTCCCGCATAGCAGCCAATATGCCAAATTAAGCCCGTAGACCTAGTCACTGCCTACTATGAATCCCAAATCACTCTAAACTTTCCTCCATGAGTATAACTATCCTATCACAGAACCCACATGCTAATATGCCACTCTCCCACTTTGGTCAAACTCTCTCCTTTAAGCAACTACCCGACTCTTGCTCCTCACATTTGGCCTTCTAGAAATTTAACCACCACAAGATTCCCCCCAGATGTCCTTCCTCAGCCTTCGCTACCCAGTTGTTTCCTTAAATCAAAATCTATCTCTATAGCACTTGAACTAATAGATTGCTACTAACTTTAGACCTTTTCGAAGATCATCTTTCTTGAGGCGTCAACATTAGAAATATCCATTTGATTCTGAAATTGCTACACTCTATTATCTCTTACACCCGCTTCTCCTCCAAAATTTCACGATACCCTGCCCCGAAGGTAAATTGACGAAGACCATAACACTAGCGAACTTAATATATTCAAACAAGTACAATGACACCTTAGTACAAATGAGAATTTCACCACGCTTGAAGATAACAAGTCTCGTTACTCCATCCTCCCAAACCTTAGCATTCATAGCCTAACTGACATGATCCATAAGTAAGCATCCTACTATTGGAATGACAAAATAGCCTTTCGCAAGGCGACGACAATAACCCAATTAATTACGCATGGAAAAACATCATGCACCATATCCATAGTACAATTTTCCTTGGCTTCCAATTGATAGCAAGTGCTTCATATCGCATAAGATTTAATAGGAAGGAAACAAGGGCATAAGCCTCAAAGGAATCAAGTCACACAATAAGGAAGCAAGAAAGGAAGTGCTCCTAACCGCCCTATAGCCTCTCGAAGATAACTACAGATGTGTGTGTACCGATCTACAAGACTCTACTAGAGTTGCTCATGACTCATGAGAACTAAGCGAACTTGGTGCTCTGATACCATGTTGTCATGACCTAAAATCCATTAAAGGTCGTGATGGCACCGGACACCACTATCAGGAAAGCCAACACTAAATAGTTAATTTAGTTCTCATTTTAATACTTTTTAAATCATCATTTTCTTAAATTTCAATAGTAAAAAATGGAATTTACAAAGTAAATCATAAAGGTTTAACCATTTACATACTGAATACCCCATAATCATCTCAAAACCCGGTATCACAAGTGCATGAGCATCAACTAAGAAATAAGATAAAAAATAGCAACTGTCCAGAATACAAATTTGGGCAGGAAAGAAAATTACAATTACTCTGAAGGAGACTCTGCTGGCTGCAGATCGTACCATAGAATACAGCTCAACTAAGTCCCCAAATCAACCACAATGTTGCGCCCACAAGGTTACTAGACATACATATGAATGTACAACAAAAATGTACAAGTATAGTATGAGTATGAAAACAACGCGTACCCAGTCTAACCTCGAAGAAGTAGTGACGAAAGGTCGACTCCAACACTTACTAGTAGTCCAAGGATATCAGGTATAGTAATGATAAGCAGATATTAGACAGAACAAATAACCGAGATAAACAAGTCTAAATACATGGTACAATCCTCCTCTTTGCAATAAGCTCAAGCTCTCTATTAGAAATTCCGTCCTTAACTGGAGCATATTTATAGATATAGTATATCTCATCAATTAAGTTGTCATAATTCAAATCGGGACAACTCACAGATATACTGGCTTCTTGCCAAATATTATGCACAATTCCATTAGGATATTTAATAGAATATGCTGAGGCGCACGACCCGATTCAACATAATATTTAAACTGTGTACTGTCGAGGGTCGAACAACACCAACCATAGATGCATCTATTAACCTTCCGAGGAGAACGACCCACTCCTATGAGAGTGTGGTACATAAATCCTACCGAGGCGAATGGTCCGATCCCATAAGAGTAGTGGAAATTTTCCCCGCTCGCGGAATATTATTGTGACGCGGTTACCCATAGATTTCTTAAGTTATTATAGTATTCCTCAATTGTTTTCGAAAATACGAAGTTCAAATAAAAACTTTTAAAATATTAAATTCCTCAATTTAAATTCCTTTCAACATAATTATTACTCAACCTCAATCTTACTTCTTCTCAAGGCAAACAATAACCATAAATCAAATAGCAATATAACCAAGGCATGATGAACACCTAAAACTACCCAAACATAGGCATAACTAGTAGCTACATACGGACTCTCGTCACCTCGTGCATGCATAGTCCCCACAATTAGAAGAACATATTAGTTTAGTTCACATATGGGGTTAATTCCCTCTTACAAGATTAGAAAGGAGGCTTAACTCGCTCCAAAATTTCATAGCCATCTCCCAAACCGTTCAAATAACTTAATCGATGCCCAACACTCAAAAACTAGTCAATAAATGTGAAAACCCATAAAAATATACTCTAATACTCACAACAATTCAATTTTAACAAATTGTCGACTCCGCTCCAAAAGTCAATAAAAATCACCCTCGGGCCCGCGTGCCCGGATTCAAAAAAAGTTCAAAGATAAAGTTTACCCATAATACCACGAACGCAAATATATAATTTATTCCCAATTCCATATCCAATCTCGTGGTCAAAATCCAAAATACAAATTTTTAGGTTTTTTTTCAAATCTCAAAATTTCTACAAATTATCATGTTTAAATCCATACACAATTCAAGTATTTAACTTGCAATATGTGGGAATCACTTACCTTGACATAGATGATGAAAATCTCCCTTCTAAGAGCTCCAAAAATTGCCGAACCAAATAAAAAATGGAGGAAAATGGCCAAATCCCATCTTTAAAATGACATTGCCCAGCACTGCCCTTCTTCATGAATGCGACGATCCTCTCACGTTCGCGAAGCTCGGCCAACCCAAGCCTAGAAAACCTTCTTTGCGTTCGCGTTCGCGTTCCTCACGACGCGTTCGCGATGTCTTCCGCCCTCACTGCTTCACGTTCACATACCCAGTCTCGCGCTCGCATATGCCAAACGATCTCAGGTCCAGTCCTCACTTCCTTTTACGTGTTCGCGACTGCCGACTCGCGTTCGCATAGGTCCCTCAAGTTTTTCACTGCATTCATGTCTCACCCATCGCGTTCGCGAAGGACAATCTTAGAAGCCTCACAATTTCTTCTTCGTGAACGCTGGTCTTCCTTCGAGTTCGCATAAAAGTACACCAGATACTAGTAACAGTAGTCCAAAACAACTCCAATTTGGTCCGAGACCACCCCGAAACACACCCGAGGCCCTCGGGACCCCCTCCAATCACACAAACAAGTCCCATAACTTAACACATACTTGCTCGAGGTCTCAAATCTAATCAAACAACATAGTAATCATGAATCGTACCTCAATTCAAGCTTAATGAACTTTCAAACTTGAAACTTCAACATTCGATGTTGAAACCTATCAAATCACGTTCGATTAACCTCAAATTTTGCACACAAGTCACATTCAACATTGCAAACCTTTTCCAATTTTCAAAATTGAGATCCAACCCCGATATCAATTCCACTCTTGGTCAAACTTCTCAAAAATCTTTAAATTTCTAACTTTAGCCAAATGACCCCAAAATGACCTACGAGCATTCGAATCCACTTCTGGACGCACTCCCAATACCAAAATCATGATATTGAGCTATTCCCAGACTCAAAATCCCAAACAGACATTGATAATATGATATACACCTCTACCCCAAATTCATGAAACTCTTCCAAAAATGCTTACTTCCATAATAGGCATCAAAACGCTCCCGGGTCATCCAAAACCCATTCGGAACATACGCCCAAGTCCGAAATCATAATACAAACCTTCTAGAACATTTAAATCCCGATTCTAAGGTCATTTACTTAAAAATTATATCTTGATCAATTCTTCCAACTTAAAGCTTCCGAAATGAGAATGTTTTTTCCAAATCAACTCTGAAGTTCTCGAATTTCAATTCTGAACATGCGTATAAGTCATAATACCTGAAGTGAAGCTACTTACAGCCTCAAACTGCCAAACGACATGCTAGAGCTCAAAATGACCGATTGGGTCGTTACACCACATTTATATTATATCATTGGCATTTCATTTTAGCTCATAGTAAGTGTCAAAGTCGACCCCTCATCACTACTTCTTCAAGGTTAGACTGGATACTTACTAGGTACACATTATTTTTGTACTCATACTACACTTGATGTATATTTTGTTATACAGGCACATGTATGTCTAGTGTCCTTGTGGGCTTAACAACGTGGTTGATACGGTGACTTAGGTGAGCTGCATCTTATGTTACGATTCGTAGACAGTAGAGTCTCCTTTAGAGTATTTATATTTTTCTCTCATGTGCAATGTTGTATTCCAGATAGATGATGTATTTATTTTCCTAGTTGATGCTCATGCACTTGTGACACCGGGGTTTTGGATGATGGCTTATTCAGTATTGAGATTGTTAAGAACATTATTATTAAATCTGAAATTTTCATCTTCTACTATTTAATTGAAGGTAAACTATGATTTCAGAAATACTAAAAAGAGAACCAAATTACTTATTTATTGTTGGCTTGCCTGACAGTAGTGTTCGGATCCATCACGACTTTAAATGAATTTTGGGTCGTGACATTACCTAACCTAACTAACTTTGTCCTAAATTGCCAAGTGACTTTTTATTATGCTACCACTTTGCTTATGTAATGACCCAGCCGGTCGTTTTGAGAATTTAAGCTCCTTTCAGCTGCATAAGGTCTTGAGAAGCTTCATATTATGATTTATGACTTGAGTACATGGTCGAGTTCAGTTACCGGATGATTCATAGTCAAATTGGAAGAAGGATTCTAGTTTTGGAAGCTTAAGAGGGGAGTTGATCGGGATTTTTGACTTTGTGCGAACGACTCTGGAGTGGGTTTTGGATGATTTCAATAGCTTTGTATGGTGATTTGGGACTTAGGCGTGCGTCCAGATTTAGATTTGGGGTAGGTCCGTAGAGTAATTTGAAGCATTTCAGCGAAAGTTGAAAAAATTGAAGTTTTAGAAAGTTGAGAGGTTTGACCAAGAGTTAGCTTTGGTGATATCGGGGTCGGATTATGATTATTGAAGTAGGATTAGGTCCATAATGTTGTATATGACTTGTGTGTAACATTTGGCGTCAATAGGAAGTGGTTTGATATGTTTCAGCATCGATTGTAAAAGTTTGAAGTTTCAAGTTCATTAAGCTTGAATTGATGTGTGATTCATGTTTTTTTTATTGTTTGATTTGATTTGAGGGATCTAACAAGTTCATATGGTGTTTTCGAACTTGATTATATCTTTGGTTGAGGCCCCCGGGGCCTCGGGTGTGTATTAGGGTGAGTTTTGAGCGAGTTCGGACATTTCAGTACTCTAATGTTTTTTTGGAACTTTGGAAGTGCGGAATACACAATTCCATATGCTGAGGCATATTTTTGAGTTATGTAGTAGATGAAAAAGTGCTACAGCAGACAAAAAAGTGTGGACCGCACAATTTTGTCTGCGGCCGCACTTCTGGTGATTCTGCAGGTTCGCTGGTCCGACTTCGAAAACTTATATCTTTTGATCAACAAGGAATTTGGATATGATTCAAAAAGTAGAGTTGTAGATATTCGTGTCTTATTTTGAGAAAGATAAAGAAATCATCATTTGGACATCTATAGACAAAGTTATGGCCAATTTACTGAAGCCTGGTAGTGGATAGACTGTGAAGTGCGTCCGCACAATTTTTGTGCGACCAAAGAACTTGGAAACGTGCGAACGCACTTGGAAATGTTCGGACCGCACATTTGGAGGTCATAGAATGTACTATATAACCGATGCTTAGGGTATTATTTCATTTTTGGACCTAGAGAGCTCGGTTTTGTGATGACGGTTCATGGGTTTTTAAAGAAATTTATCGGGGTAAGTGATTCTAACTCGATTTTGGTTAATATACATGAATATATCATTGATTTCATCATTTATTTAGTAATTTGAGATGGAAATTTGGGAAAAATTGTAGAAACTTCATAAACTATAAATTGGGGATTTGAAGGTCGAGTTATGATCGAAATTTGCTAATCTTGGTATGGTTTACTCATGATTGAATGGGTATTCAGATTTCATGACTTTTACCCGATTTCGAGACGTGGGCATAGGGCCCGAATTTGGTGTTGACTTTTGACATAAATCTTAGTATTTTCTTATGGAATTGATTCCTTTAGCTCGTGTTGATTGTATCGAATTGCTTTTGGCTAGAGTTGGGTCATTCGGCGTCGGACATTCGTGGAAAACACATTGTTACTGATTGATTGAGCTTGGTTCGAGGTAAGTATCTTGCCTAACCTTGTGTAGGGGAACTAACCCCTAGGATTTGAGTCTCCTGTGCTAATTGTAGTATGTGTACGCGAGGTGACAAGTCTGTGCTCGAACTTATTTGGGGAAAGTTGGTCTTTTAGGGTTCTTAAGTCCTTACATTCACTGAGCATGAAGTTGTTCTTAATATAATTGAGTTTCCTATTTACTAGTTTCACTTCTACATGCATTAATTGAAATTAATTGCTTTATGATTCAGTCTTATTGCTTATTTAACTCTTATTTGACTTAACTAAAGATTTTTACCTCTTCTGTTGACATGCTATCTTTTCATAAATGCTTATCTTTTTATTTGAAATTTTATTATCTCATCCTGTAATTGTTTAGTCTTAATTGAGGTTATGATTATCTTTCCGCTGCTTATCCGTAATTGAATTTGTTGTATCTTCTTCGTAATTGCCCAACCTTAAAAGAAGTTTAGATATCCTATATCTTAGTTAGCATGTCCTTATTTGGAATTATTTGACTCGTGTTAGCTCCCTTGTTGTTGAACTGTACATTGTGGGATCGTTGTTACATATTATTTTCTTCCCTGTTGAGCTATTCTTATTACGCCTAGTATTCTCTATTGTGGTTATTTCTTGTGAACTAGATTTACCATTTATGTGTGATCGAAAGTTTTTGAGTTGATTTACTTGTTGTACTCTTGTATCTATTGTCATTGTTGTTGTTGTACTTGTTGTTGTGATGCACACGGTTTCTACCATGCGGTTGTTGTTATTGTGATGCACGAGGTTTCTATCGTGCGAGTGTTATTGGGTTGCATGAGGTTTCTGCCATGCTATTGTTACTATTGATATTTGGACATGGGGCATGACAAGGTGGGATATATGTATATGTGGGTTGCACATATGGCGAGACAAGGTGGGAACATTATATTGCATGTGTGGTGAGAGAAGGAAGGCACTTACTTTATTATTGCACACATGGCGAGACAAGGTTGGCTATGTTGGGGATTGATTTGTGCCTTGTGATGGCCTGAGGGCATTCTTGTTGTTGATATTTGTGTAGTGATGCACTTGCCTATGTGAGTTTTATTTTTGTGGAAATTGTGGGAAAAGATTCTATGTGCTGTCTGTTTCTCTTTCTATACGTACTAGCTAGCATGATCTATGTTAGAACACTTGCACAAGTATACACGTAGTTAAGCACTCCTATCAGTTAAGATGATAGATCTAGATATTGTTGAGTATTGATGCACACCTTTGTTAGTTGCCTTCTATGTGAGAATGACTCTCTTCGTACGTGAGTCACCAGTGGTTATAAATTTATAATGAGGGCACATGATGCCAAGTGGTTAGGGTTCCGGAATTTGGACCCGTGAATCGTGAATACTCTAAGTTTCGGTACCTCGTGATGGTTATAGGCTAAAACATGGTATGAAATCGACGTTTTTGTTAAGTTATTACTTGAATGTCCTTTATCCATGATCACCAGATTTAAACTATGTTCCGCTCATCCTACTCTGTTATTGTTATGATGTTCCGCTGTTAGTTGTTGCTTTCCTCTTCGTACTGCAATTACCATATCATTTTGTCATTGTGCGTTGTATTTAGATAGATATTGTACTCTGTATTTCTATACTTATACTTGTTAGGTTATTTAGTCTAGTATATGTCTTTATTGTTCCTTGTCACTGCTCCTACGAGGTTACTCTTGATACTTATTAGGTATCGCTGTGGTGTACTCATAATATGCTTCTGCATAATTTTTGTGCGGGTCCAGGTATTTGATCGTTAGTAGCTATGCGAATTGTTGTTGTAGAGACTCAAGGTAAACCTGTTACGCTCGCAGGCTTCAGAGTCACCTTCTTATCTTGTATTTACAATGTTCACTCTAATTTCGAGACAATTGTTTTTAGAGCATTTCTAGCAAACTCTATAGAGCTTATGACTTGTACTACCGGTTTTGGGGTTGTAAAATTTAAAAAGATTTCTATTTCAAATTGTTAGATGTTAATTCAATATTGTTGTTATTTCATTTAATGTTAGGCTTACCTAGTCATTAAGACTAAGTGACATCACGGTACCCAACGGAGAAAAATTTGGATCGTGACAGCTTAATATGGAATAAGAAATTAGACTTGTCTTTTATTTTATTTTCAATATAATTCTTTTTTATTTTTACTATTTTGCTTGTGATTGTTTCAAATTCAATTAGACTTTTCTTCTATATTTAAATTTAAATTCGAACATAGTAACTAATTATAACAACACATAGTACATAATTTATTTATTTTAAAATTAAAATTAAAATTAAAAAGAAAATAATTATGACCTAACCTAACTAACTTTGTCCTAAATTACCAAGTAATTTTTTATTGTGTTGCCACTTTGCTTAATATGGAATAAGAAATTAGACTTGTCTCCTATTTTATTTTCAATTAAAAAATTTATTTTTATATTTTTTACTATGTTTCTTGCAATTGTTTCAAATTCAAATTAGACTTTTCTTCTATGTTTAAATTTAAATTTGAACATAGTAATTAATTATTAACAATACATAGTACATAATCTATTTATTTTAAAATTGAAATTAAAAAAGAAACTAACTATGACCTAACCTCAATAATTTTGTCCTCAAATTGTCAAGTGGCTTTTTATTATGTTTCCACTTGGCTTACAATGATGTCTTTGCCTCTCCTATTATATATAGATAGATATTTGCGAATGTAATGACCCGATCGTACATTTTACTTTCTAGATCCTCGTTTTCCTAAATAAGACTCTCCGTATGTGCTTTAACCATTTTATGACTTAAGGGGATGGTTAGTTCGGGATTTAGAAGGGTTCAGGTTGAATTTAGAACACTTAGTTCCTTAATATTGGTTTTAAAGGGCTAAATTTGACTTGGGTCAACATTTCTAGTAAACGACTTTGGAATCGGGATTTTCTGGTCCCAATAGGTTTGTATGTTGGACTTGGGCGTATGTTCGGATCGGGTTTTGGATGACTCGAGAGTTTTTCGGCGCTTAATCGTGAAAGTTGGCATATTGAAGGTTCTAGAGTTCTTTAAATTTGGTTTGAAATGGGATTTGGTGTTATCGAGGTCCGTTTGGGATTCTGAGCCTAGGAATAGTTCTGTAGTTTAAGTATGATTCGAAGTGTTCGGAGCGAATTTGAAACTTGAAGTTCATAATTTGTGTCACGATCCAAAATCTATTAAAGGTCGTGATGACGCCTAATACCGTTGTCAGACAAGCCAACAATTTTTGATTAACTCAATTATTCACTTTAGTATTTGAAATCTCGATTTCCTTCAATTTAATAGTAAAATATGTAATTTACAGATTAAATAATAATATTTTAACAATTTCAATACTGAAGAACCCCTAATCACCCCAAAACCTGGTGTCACAAATGCATGAGCATCAACTAGAAAGATAAAATAAAATACAGCATCTATTTGGAATACAAATTAGATAGGAAAGTTAAAGATAACTCTGAAGGAGACTCTGCTCACTGCGGATCGTAACATAGAATGCAACTCACCTAACTCCCAGCATTAACCATGCCTCTGCGCCAACAAGGCCACTAAATATATATGTGCCTGCACAACAAAATATGCAGCAAGTGTAGTATGAGTAGATAAATCAACGCGTACTGAATAAGTATCCAGTCTAACCTCGAAGAAGTAGTGATGAGGGGTCGACTCCGACACTTACTATGGGCTATAAATAAATTAGCAATGATATAATTAAGCATGGATTACATAGAACGACGGTAAGCTCAATATCATGAAGTAAGTAAACAATTTATATATTAATAAGAAATTTCCAAATTTATTTTTCATCATTTAACAATTTATATCTCAGGACAATGAAGCAATATCAATTAATATAAATTCCCAAGAAACCAATTCAATCATACGCAAATCATGCCAAGGTCGCACTGCCCGATCCAACAGAAATATTTAAACTGTACACTGCCGAGGGTCGAATGGCACAAACTAACATATAAATATAAAATGTACACTACCGAGGGTCGAATGAAACGAACCATAGATGCATATATTTAACCTGATGAGGCGAACGACCAGCTCCCATGAGAGTAGTGAAAATTTACAATGCCCGCGAAATATAGTTGCGACGCGATTAAAAATAGATTTTATCAAGTTACTATAATATTTCTCAATTCATTTTCAAAATAAAAAATAAGAAATTCAAAATAAAGCTTTTAAAATCTCAAATTCCTCCATTCCTACTTTTTTCAAGGCAATTAATAAGAATACTCAATGTCGCTTCTTCTCAAAGGCAAATAATAAACATAAGTCAAACAATAATATAAACAAGGCATGGTGTAAACCTAAAACTACTCGGACATAGGCATAGCTAGTATCTATCTATGGACTCTCACAACCTCGTGCGTACGTAGCCCCCACAAATAAAATCATATATTAATTTAGTTCACCTATGGGATTAATGTAAGGCCCCGGACAATTTCGCTAAGTAATTTAGGATCGCAAGGTGCCACGTAGGCTATTATAATATTTTATATGCTATTAACATGGTGGGCATCAACTGGATTTAGTAAATAAGTATACAAGTCTTGTGGTAAGTAATTTGGGGTCCAAGGAAGGGCCTAAGTCTAAGTCAAATTGGAAAATTTCGTAATAGGCTAAGATTCCAAATGAGTTTGCACTAGTCTAGACTTTGAACGAGCATATATATATATATATATATATATATAAGGTATTATGTGATTAATAACCTATCAAATGAAATGTCTTTGAGTCTAGTTTCCAATGATTCAACCGTTCGTCATTCGGACACTCCTTCAAGAAGTTATGACCAAATTACCAAAGCAGTGCAGAATATTACACTACCAAGGCGCCCCATGCGGCGCCCAGCGCACCGCGCCTTTAGGAATTTCAGAATGGTCCAAAATTTCAATTCCAGACATATTTTGAACAGACTCCGCGCACCCCGCGGCGCCCCATGCACCGCGGCTATAAAAAACGGGTTTTTAAGACCCGAACTCTATTTCTTTTTTTTAGCATTCCACTAGGCAATTGCCTAGGGTTAGTTTTTTATTAATAACATAAAAGAAAATACATCAGTTAGGAAAAGTAAAAATAAGGGGGATAATAGCACTAGTATTGTTACGGGCATATAACACAAACCGGGCTAACCTTATTGTACTAATCCTCTTAATGCTTGTCAAAAAACAAACTGAGAGTCAGGTGGTCTAACTGTATGAAAGAAATAAAATTTGACGCGTACATAGCACCTATTATCAATATCGAGTAACTTCAACACTGATATCACATATGATCTAAAATAATAATTGAAACTAAGAATTAGTCCTAGGTAATAAAACCTAAAACAGGTCCAGATATGTATCTTCAGTTGATTGCACCCAGTAGCCATTGTCCAGAACTTATGACGTTCAAGACCCTCGTGCCTTCGGTCATTGTCTATACCTTGCATTTTGTTCATTATTGAACTGATTTCTGGTAATATCCTTACATGTGCTTCATCCTTCTTTGTCCTTCTACCTTGTTGCATTGATATGTCAGCCCATTGTGGTCGATAATTACCCGAATGTTGCAGATAACCTTGCCACATGACCCGATCCATTGTATAAATTTGGACCTCTTTTTATGATAGTACCACATGTTCCCAGCTGGCCTCCTTGTATAGTCTATTAACTGTATTGTTGTAGTTGAAATCTGCTTCAGGGGGAAGTTCCACGACACATCCCAGTTACTCATAAATCCTTTCCAAAACCTTCCTCTCGTGCCCAAAGCTGCCCATATGAGTGTGTTGTTTTTGCCTTCCTTTTCTTGTATTGTCTCACTCCTGCAGACTATTGTATAACAGTCAATCACACAACATACATCTTCCTACATTTTCAAATGATTCATCCTCATGATACTCAATTTGGCCATAAATTTGCCGATTTTCCAGTTTTGCGATGTAATCCTACTCAAACCTCTCATGCTTGTGCGTGTCTCTTTTACTTCCTCACAGGATTGAGCACGTAGTGCTAATACCACCCAATGAGGTCGTATTAGGAGACAAGGCATGAGTATATTAACATTTCCTGCAAAAAAGAAAACATGGTTAGTGAAAACATCAGTCAGTACCCTCTTTTCTTTACAGATTCGATGATATTGGATGTTGGTGTTGCCCAACTCCCTCTCAACTACCCATTCCTTTTTCTTTGCTTCCATCTTCCCCTTCCTTTCTTTGTCAAAATCATAGCTGCTCCAAACCTCCCTCAAAGCTATCTCGAATCAACCATAGTTTGTTGTATTTAGAGATACTGTTGCATTAGCATTCCTGCATTGTGCATGTTCATTATAGTTGTCCACACAAATAGTAGACTTTTTTATTCTATTATTTCCAGATATCATTTGTGGAGAGAGATATTTGCAGCCAAAAACATTCTTGAAAGTCTCAAAAAATTGGGTCATGTATGTTGTATTGTGTCCCAAGCACATGTTTTCTATTGATATGCTCAAACTTTGCCCCATTCTTTTGACCAAATTAATCTCTCCAGTGCTCTCATCTAAAATCCCAATGGTCCAGATATCACTGTGTTCCATGCCCCCTGTTAATGACATGCACGCTTGTTTGTTTAGAGGCATTATTTCCTCCTCCCAAAGTGGTCCAACGTTGTTAGTTTCCCTACGAAGAAGGCGTGCGTTAGAGAAATCCAAAGCTTTTAACCAAAAGTAACGCAAAAGTTCCTCTGGCCAATAGAACTTTATCAGACATTTGACTATCTTTTGTCCAGTTGTCTTGGATATCACGTGATGGCTGTGTGAAGCTGCATATGAGACTGAGCCATTCAACAGAGATTCCCAGTTTTCGTTTCTAAATCTCGCCATCTCCAATTGAAACATGCTTGGTCCTCGGGCCTAATGAAAGCAGAAATTATTCAGCCCATTTTTAGAGCCGAAAAAGCTGTTTCTTTCATCCATTGATTCGTGTGTTCTCCCCCTGTGAACCAGCCTTACATACTTAAGAAGCACACTGTCCCATATTTCAAGTTGGTGTGATGACCAACCCATCTTTTAAGAATTATGTTCCCAAGCTTTATTCTTGAACTTGACAAAAGTGCATACAGAGTATCAAAATCTATGTCGACATCTATGTGCAGTTGAACATCGATCAGTATTACCACTTCATAACTTCTTGTGTTTTGTTGCACGTTAAGTTGAGTTAATTCTCCAAAATCTTTCGCTGCCTGTAACTTGATTTTTCTCATTGATATGCCAGTGTTACCTTTTAGTGTCCTTCCAGTTGATTGAATGCATAACATTGATACTACCATCTGTAGTTCTTCAGTAAGGTAAGACATTATCATATACATCTTTCCAGTTTGAGAACTAATCCCAGCCTTTTCGAAAGTACTGCTAGCAGAAAAAGAGAGATTCTCTTCAAGAAACACCAGAAGTCCTTCTCTGTCTGTCAATAATAGTATATTCTGTGATTTGATTTTGGTAATAACACTGATCCCCTTTGTTGCATCCTTTAGCTCCTTGAAACCTTCACTATGATATACAGGCATTGTGATTTATGTTCATTTACTATCTTCCTGCTTTGATTGTCCAGATCTCTAAAATGATACGCTTCAATAGGACCAAAATCCAATGCATACTTTGCTAGGTGATCTGCCAGCTTGTTCTCTTCTCTGAAAATATGTGATATTCTTAGGTTGCATCTCTCCTTCAATCTCCTTATTTCCTCCACTTGTTCCACAATGTTCCATGGAGGTTTCCATATGCCATCTATTATATTTTTCAGTAACAACGAGTCAGTTTGTAGCCATATGTTAGAGTAATTCAATGACCTGCATACTCTCAATGCCTCCACCATTACTTCAGCTTCAGCTTCATTGTTTGAGCCCTCATTAATTTCCCTACCTGCAGCATACTGAACATCACCATATTCATCTCTCACACACACCCTAATCGAGCTTCTTCCTGGATTGCCTATAGATGCACCATCAGTATTATCTTTAATCCAACATTCCAATGGAAACTCCCAAAGCACTTTCTCAAATTTCAGCTTAGGAGTATAATTCTCGAGCACCAATAACATGTCCTGCCATTTATGAGGAACATGCAGTCCTGGTTTTCTCAGTTTTATTAGTGATTGTAATGTGTTGGACACCTGATAAATAACCCGACTAATAGATACGACTTTACCATGTTTTAAGCTATTTCTCCTTTTCCATAGTTCCCAACAGATACACGAAGGTAGGGCTTGTAGTATTGGTTTAATTCTTGGCATTACAGGTGTTGTCCAGCACTTTGTTATTGCCTGATGCAAACTCAGTCCCTCCGTTGCTATTCCTGCCTTATTTAGGAAAAAATTCCACACTGTCCTTGCTGCATTTGCTGTATAGAATAGGTGTGTTAGTGTTTCTTCATTTGGTTCTGCACAACACCAACACTTAGATGCCATTGAATAGCCTAATTTGCGCATGAAGTCATCAAGAGGCAGCTTTGCTCTCCATATTTTCCACATAAAGAAAGCAATTTTAAAAGGCATACCTTTAACCCAAATCAAACAATATGCTCTTCTAGGATCCTCCCTCCTCCTTAAATAATCCCATGCTGACTTTACAGTGAAATTACCCTTTGTTCGTAGCATCCAAAAAGGAACATCTAAATCATTTGATATAACTGGAGGCTTAACTCTCTCAATTATATATGTTACAAACTCCTCTGGTAAGACCTCCAATAGCCTTTCCACATTCCACCGACCATCCTCACCCACATCACTAACATTGTGTATGTTATCATCAATCGCAAAATCTACAGGAACAAGAAAGTATAAAGCACCCAGCCCTATCCAATTGCATACCAGAATAATGATGAGCCCATTCTAGGTTGCCAAAAAATTTGATGTTCAATTAATTCTCTGCATTCAATCATTTTTCTCCAGACATGAGAACCTCCCTTCCAGGGCACTACCGCAGAATTCATTTTTTTATAATATTTCTAGCTCATAAAGGAACTCCAAAGGCTTGGTTTAGTCATGAAAAACCACCAAAGCTTACAGAAAAGTGCCTTAGCTCCATCATGTAGAGATCTAAATCCAATGCCTCCTTCTTCATATGGCATACACAGATTGGTCCAAGAAGCCCAGTGCCTACTAGTACCACCCACAGAACTACTCCAAAAGAATTGTGCAAACATCTTATGGAGCTTGTTAATAACATAGTTAGGAGGATTGACAGCGGATAACAAGTGAATGGGCATGCTCTGTAAGACACTAGTTATTAAGACTGCTCTACCCCCAATGGATAAAAGTTTACCTTTCCAGCTTTGCAATTTGTCAAGGACTTTGGTCAGCAATCCTTGATAGTGTTCCATCTTCCTCCTAGCATAGAAAATTGGGCATCCCAGATAGGTGAAGGGGAAGTCTTGCCTACCAATTCCAGTAGTCCTCTCCACTTTCCTTACTACTTCTTGATCTACCAAGTGATGAATATATACAACAGATTTACCTTTATTAACCCATTGGCCTGATGCATTTTCATATACTTGTAGGATCTCCATGATGAGTCGAAGAGAAGTTGCATCAGAAGAACTGAAGATTATGGTGTCATCTGCGTATGCAAGATGATTGATTTTTGGGCTCCATTTAGGCATTCCAAAGCAACAAAAGTACAGGTTTGAATGCAGAGAATTCAATCCCCTTGACAAAGCTTCAGCAGCCAGAATAAAAAGTGTTGGAGACAATGGATCCCCTTGCTTTACTCCCCTCGATGATTTGAAAAAACTATGTGGCTGTCCATTTATTAGAACTGAATACCAATTATTTCCAACAAAATCAAATACCAATCCAATAAACCTTTCAGAGAACCCCGTTTTCCTCAGCACTTTAGTAATAAATAACCATGACAACCTATCATATGCTTTCATCATATCGAGTTTGATCACAACATTAGGACCAGCTTTAGTTCTGAGCCTCATATCTGTGACTATGTCCTGAGTTAACAAAACATTTTCCACTATGCTTCTATCCTTCACAAACCCTGCTTGCTCGATATTAAGCCTGGTAATATACCCACCATTCTGTCATGAACTACTCTTGAAAAGATTTTTTTGACAAATTTGCTAAGACTTATCGGGCGTAAGTCTGAAAAGGTACTGACTTCTTTCTTTTTTGGTAACATGACTAAATTTGTGTGGGTCACACTTTTGGGAAGTTTCTGTCCATAGAAGAAGGATAATACCATCTGCACAATGTCTTCACCTATAATCTCCCAGCAAGATTGGTAGAAAAGTCCAGTAAAACCATCTATCCCTCCTGTTGAATCTCCATTCAACCCAAAAACTACATGCTTGATTTCCTCTCGAGTGGGATTGTTGTTTAACTTCTCATTTTGTTCCATAGTTACCATGGATGGGATATGATCAATTATGTGAAAATTTGTTGGAATTGTATCTTCCCTGAATTGCTCATGGTAGAATTTTACTGCTTCTGCTGCAATCTGATCATCCTCTTCCACCCAATTTCCAAGACTGTCTTGAATTCTAGTGAGTTTTAATCTTTTCCTTCTTCCATTAACTTGCGCATGAAAAAATCTTGTGTTTCGATCACCATCCTTAAACCAAGCCATTCCGGCCTTTTGTCTCCAAAATTGTTCTTCCAATGCCAAGTATTTTATCATTTCAGCTTGAACCTTATGCAACCTTTGTCTGTTCATTTGAGTAGGAGAAAGCTCAAATTTTCTTTCATGAACTAGGACCACTTCTTCTAGGCTAGCAATTTTCTGAAAAATACCTCCATAGGTAGCTTTACTCCAAGTAGACAAGGCTTTCTTAAGCTTCTTTAATTTATGATTAAATGTCACAAAATGATTAGCAGCAAAGTCAGCCTTCCAATTTTCCTTTACCAAATCTTTGAATGATGCATGTTGTACCCAGAAGTTAAGAAATTTGAATGATTTCATGATAGTGAGAGACTCAGTATCACATTTTAATAGCATAGGACAATGGTCAGATTCGATTTTAGACAAATGTGACACCTCAACCCCCGGGAAAGTCTGTTGAAATTCTATGTTACCAAGACATCTATCCAGCCACTTGAAAATACAGTCTTCCTCTGATCTACCATTCCACCATGTGTAAATGCTCCCTTTGAAGCCCAAATCAGTCAAATTGCATGTATTGATGCAGTGACTAAAATCATCAACCTCATTTAATGATATAGGTAATCCACCAAATTTCTCCTCCTCATCCCAAATTACATTAAAATCACCTCCCATAAGCCATGGTACTGTCAAGTCAGAAGCCATTGCATAGAGTGAATCCCACAATTCTATTCTTTCAATAACATTACATTTTGCATATACCAATGTGAGAGTGAGCTCGACATGTGTTTCTGTTTGGAATAATCTCAGTGTAATCTGTTGTGTCGTGTTATACAAAATATCCACATTAAAAACTTTATCAATGAAAGCCCAAATTTTGTTTGAGACATTCACTACTTCTTGGGCTAAGCCTATCCATCTTCTGTAGTTTTCCATCTTGTTAGACGGTTGCATAGGTTCAAGAATCCCTATAAATTCAAAGTGATGTTGTCTATGCATTGTGATCAATCTTTCAAATGTCTGCATTGTATTAACAGACCTCACATTCCATATAATTGCCTTCATCATTGATCTTTGGATTTAGAAAGTATTCTTCTAGTTTGTATACCTCCTGCTGGGACTGTGAAGGTTTCTTTTGCTTGTTTTTTCTTTACTTTGCTTAGCCACATTGAGGAAGTTTTGTGTTGTTGACTCCTCATCCAAATCCCTATTTGTCTGATCAATTGGTAAGTCAATTTTCTTTGTATTTTTAGAACAAATTATATCTGTACTTCTCTTCACATTTTTCAGCTTTTTATTTGCAGAGCTATTTACATGTTGTAGCTGGCCAGAGTTCAATGTAACAGTATTATTTTCTACATTCTGCACAGCAACCTTCACAGTTGTTTCTTGCTTACCTGGATCCTTAGCAGTGTTTTTTGTTTTAGCAGTACTATCTTCTGCACTCTTTTGTTTTGATTTATTCTGCTAAGACTTGTTGATACCTGCTATTATTCCACCAGGGTCCTCATCATTACACAATCCTGCTTTATCATGGATTAATTATGCATTTGGAGAAAACTGGATTTCGGCATTTTGTGACTCTTTATTTTTTGCGTTTACACTTTGATCCTCTTAGTTATTTGTTTCCCCTTCTGTTTCCTTGTCGCTTGCCATTCCATCTGGAATTTCTCCCTCTGTTGCATCTTCCTCAGGTTGGTTTGACCATAATTTATTTTCATTCCACTTTATTTTTTCAATGCTTTTAAAAAGATCAAAATCAATATCGTCCACTTGGTCATTGTCACTGGTTATCTCCTCTTCCTGCCTTGTTATTGCATCAGTTGTATTTACTTTGTCTGCATTTTGGGCCAACTCTACATCTACCCTTGTGTCTTTTGATGGGATCTCTTGACAAGAAGTGTTTACACCTACCACACTATTAGGATAATTTTTTTGTACCCCAGCGGGTGTCGATTCCCCATTGCTAACATCTTTTGTTCTAAATTTTTTCATTTAACTCGTTTGGGTATTTTTTTTGGGGATATTCTGGAGCTTTTAGAGAGAGGGAAGAACAATTCTAGAGAGAGGAAGAAGCTCAAGTGCCTTGTTCATAAAACATTTTGTCCAATCCTTTAAATCCAACAAGAAATACCTCAAGATCTTCATCTAAGAGGTAAGGATCTATACACTAGACTTTAATTTCGAGTTTGGGGTATAAGATGGGTTATTGAGGTTTGATTCTTGGATGTAATAGTATTATGTATACATGCATGTACAAATTAGGTTTGTGGGAAGATTGTTGAACATAAATAAGTAAAGATTGGGTTGGGGAATGAAGGAAACCTTGTAAAAAAATTTGAAATAAAGATGCTCAATTAGTATTTGATAAAATGACCAAATGAGCTGAAACCATGAATACCTTCCTAATTTGTGCTCAATTTTGTTATGTCTCAAAGTATATTGGGATTGCTAGAATTTCCGGAACGTCGTAGTAACTTAAGGAAAGCTTAAACAAGGTATGTATGGCTAAAACCCCCTCTTCTTAGAAATTGAGCTCCTTTGGTGTCCATGCAAATGTTGTTAGGACCGAAATTTGATTGATATATTGATTATTACTTTATATGAATTAGTGCTGCAAAATATATAAGTGAAAGGTGAGTCTCAATATGTTCAATATGCTATCCTTGGAAATTTAAGGATGTGAGAAGAATGTGAACCATGTGTTGAAATGCCTAGACTTCAAGCCAAGTTTAAACTGAGATTGTTATGCCAAATTGTGTGAGAAAACTCGTTATGGTTGATCCTCCAAATTTTTCTTATGTGTACAAAATATATTTGATTGATTGTGTCTAGTTGTTGGTAATATATAAAGATATTTGGAAGTGAAATAAGTGCATTGTGGGATATGAAATACGACCATTGCGCCATAAAAGAAGAATCGTATGTATGGCCAAAAGAGCAAATAAAGTAATGATGTTGAGAGTAGCTAAAGGTACCAATGAAACTAAGTACGATGTGAAAGGTATATTGTGTATAGTATGTGAATCCTATGGACAGGATATAAAACGCAGAGGCATATAATATAATATGTGGGCCCTATGGACGGGCTATGAAACATATTGGTATATAAGATAATATGTGAACCCTATGGACGGGCTATGAAACACATAGGTGTATAATATGATATGTGAACCCTATGGTCGGGCTATGAAACGCATAGGTGTATAATATGATATGTGAACCCTATCGACGGGCTATGAAACGCATAGGTGTATAATATTGTGAGCACGTGATTTTTGTTCTACGCAACATTCACTCCAAAAGAAATAAAAATAATAGCAAATGGTCTTGCTGTACAATTTTTTGGATTTTTACGTGGCATTTCGTTAGTTATTTGTAATTTTGTCCATTTTTATTTTTATCAAACAAAATACAAAAAAAATGTGTGTCATGTGTAGTTGAATCATAGTCCGGTTATTAAAAGGAAAATCACGAAATATGCATGTTTTGTCCTATTTGTCGCCTTGGTGATTTTACCTATTTTTAATATTTTGATATGTGTGTAATAATTGTATTAAGTGTTTAATTAATGGGGTTTAATTTTGTTTAATTAGGTTTTTGTTTTAAAATTAAAAATAAAAGAAAAAGAGTGCAAAATTGGCCTGAAATAAAGTTTGGGCATGTTTCCCATTTATAATCTGAGGCCCAAATCGAGCCCAAAATGTGTGTTTGGCCCGGTCCAGGCCAGCTGACCTCAGGGGCGTCCAAACGACGTAGTTTTGATCTGGTCTGATCTGGGCCGTTGATCTCAGAATGATCAACGGCCAAGATCACATCCCCCGTACCCACGTATAGATCCGACCCGTTCAACCTTGGTCCAACTCAGCCCCGTGCACTTGAAACGACACCGTTTCCCTTTAGTTAGATAGATCACAGCCATTGATCATCGGCAATCCAATGGCCAACATCCAATTACTCACCCCGTATATAAACCCTTCCCCCTTTCACCCCGCGCCTAATCCAAACCCCCCCTGCCTCAGTCATCCCCTTCACGGACTCAAAACCCCAGAAGCCTAAGAGCCGCCCCCTTTCCCTTCGCCATTAAACCCGGCGGCATGGACGCCGGTGACCCCCACCTTAACACTATAGATGCACCTCACCATCCTGAACCCAAATCCACCAACCGCTTGCTTCGAATCAGTCCCTAGGCTCTCGAATCTTCATTTGAAGATTCGAGCAGAACTCCCATCTACACCGATCAACCCCAGTTTCACACCAGACAGTCCCCGGACCTCCCTCGTGACCAAACCATGCTTGGTTTGGTCTGAATCTAACCAGGGAAACCTAGATCCCAAATCTACCCTTAGGAACCTTAGAAGTCCTGATGCCTGGTCTATGGCCATTTGAACTAAAGATTAGGGTCTAATGGATCTTAATCGTAGTGTTCTCAATAGAGAACACTTCGATTAAAGTCCATTCAACCCCAAGAAAGATCGATTTCAAATCCGAGCTGGGGTTTTCTGATTTTTAAGGCTTAAGGTAATTTTTGTTTTCTTTATTCAGTTTATTTTGTCTGCTACAATTGAATGTCTGTTCGTATGTTTTGTTTGATTTATGTTATTGAATTTTTGTCGACTGTTGTTATCCACCTTACCCCCCTCTGTTTGATCGAGTCTTTCTTTCATTTACTGATAATGTGTGTATGTGTAAGCTGTACAATCAAACGAATTTGAAATGGTTCGTTTAATTAGTTCCCAAGGTCATTTCTGTATGGACAGTACAATCTGAACCCCTTGTTCGATACTGCTCGATTCCAATCATTGGTTTCAATTGTATATGCTACAATTAGTATAGTCGAGTCGATATACGTCGCCAATTAGTTTGGCTTTGAAGGATATCAATCTGATTCATATTGTGGATTTCCTGTTGAAGTGTGTTTGAATCCAATTAGGAACTGAGTGTAGTTGTTTGTCAGTTGTTCAATTCAGAAACCTTTGAGGATGTTGTTTATAGTTGCAGTTCAAACTTTGTTCTGAATTGGTGGCATGTGCACTTGTGCACAACATGTGCATAAAGGCCCTTTTTTAAGATTAAAATAGTTTGACAGCATATGCTGTCAGATTATATTCTTGCTGCCCATGTTTGCTTTTAGTTTAATAAAATGATAAAGGGGACTATCAGGGAATGTCATGGGAAGGGTTTTATTTTAAGTAGTTGAGTGGAAAGAAAATAAACCACATGGGGGGGTTCTGATGTGTTTTAACAGGCTGTGAATAGCCTGATATTAGGTTATAAAAAGAGGCAGAACTTCCATTTTTTGGGACGGGGATTTTAGAAAAAACATAGATACAGAGAGAGATAGATTCAGAAAAGAGAGATAAAGGCATATAGACAGAGGGGGATTCAGATTGATTTTGATAGAGCACATATACAGATAGATAGAGGGGTTAAGAGATAGAAAACATACATGCTGTTTCTTCCTACTGTTGTTTGGGTTTCATTTGTTCAACCTGTTCAATCAATTCGGATTTCTGCCAAGTCTCAACTAAGTTTATTGGTTGGTTTGCATTGGTTGTTCTCCTGGACTTGGTCTGTCTTAGAGCTTTGTTTCTACTGCATTGTTTGCTGCTGTTATTTTGTTACTGCTTGTTCCATCGGCTATAGTTGCATCTTGCACTGGGATTTGTCCTGTTGTTATCTGCTGTTACTGCTGCTGCTTCTGTTGCCATTGCTACTCTACTGACTTCTCTTCTTCTTCAATTGTAAGCATTTCCAGGTACACACTTCTGAAACCTTGTGTTATTGAAAGCTTGAAGTTTGAAGTAGAAATAAAGAAATGAATGTTGTTTACTTTACAATACTTGTATTCAAAACATAGCAATAGGTTGAATGGTAGTTAGCCTGTATTTGTTTAAGTTCATTCCATCTACAATTACTCTGTATGAATTAACACACATCCTAACCGAGGTGGACTACTAGATAGTATTATTGTTAGGTCAGATGTATCGGGAATTATACATTTGTGCAGTATGTACTTAATAGAAGTTCAGTTTATTTAACACTATGGGTTTATAGTTGTTAAGTTGTTTGTATGACGAGGGGTGCGTGTGTGTTTTAGTATATTGACAGTTAAATCTCAGCTTCTATTCTTGTTCCCTAACATGTAAGGCAGGATGCTTTTAATTCAACAAAAAGACTGATCCTAACTCTGAATCGTTTAAATTAACTCTATCAAATTGGGTTGCGTTAGGCAGTTTATAGGATCACGTCTGAATCCCATTGGTAGTAGCTTATAGTAGTCAATGCTGTTAATCTGTTCAAAAGGTCAGTTTGAATTAAAATGAGACAGACGCCTAGGGTGAGTTTAGCATGATATTTGCCTTGCATGCAATTTCTTTTATCAAACTGAAAACATGTCCAATAAAGTACAAAATTTTTCCACCTCGCAATAATCAATCAGATAACTAATAAGAGGCCGGGATTAGCTAAGCATGCAATTCAATTAGCATACATTTTCTTTCTTCTATTTTCTTAGTGACGAGCATAATAGAAATGTAGTCACTTTAGGATAGTCCTTCAAAAATAATGAGGCGAACCTCACCAAATAAAAATGCAAATTGCGGGGTCCTCAATAATTAATCATAATAAATACTTAGAATTTGGGACAGGCCGTTTAGCGAATTTTACGGCCTTCCCAAAATAACAATACGCTAGTTGCTTTAGGCGCACCTTTAATAATTGAACCTTCTTAAACATGGGTGCACATTGATGTGACCCAAATCCAAATCTCAACGGAGTCAAAATGTGTCGACGACCACGGGTGCATTGATTGTGACGTGGTTCGAAATGCATTTTTGCGACATTGCAATTCTATAAAAATAAATGATAATAATAAAAGCGGTTTTAAACTTAATAAAAGCACATAAGTCACAACATGTATTTAAATCAGATATTTAGCCATTATAACAATTTAAGCGACCGTGCTAGAACCACGGGATTCGAGGGTGCCTAACACCTTCCCTCGGGTCAACAGAATTCCTTACTTAGAATTTCTGGTTCGCAGACTTCATTTGGAAAAGTCGAAAATTTCCTCGATTTGGGATTCAAGAAAAACCTGTGACTTGGGACACCAAAAACTAAACCTTTCCCAAGTGGCGACTCTGAATTAAATAAATAATCCCATTTCGAATATTGTCACTTAAATTGGAAAAACTCCCTCGCGCATTTACCCTCCGGGACGGGCGCGCAAAAAGGAGGTGTGACAGCTCTGGCGACTCTGCTGTGGATTAAGTAACCCAGAACCACTAGTTCAGGGTTCAAGAATTCGAGCTTAGAATAATTGTTATATTTGGCTTTATTATCTGATATTTATTACATGTTTTGATATAACATGCTGAATGTTGTCTTTTACCGCTTTGATATTATCTGAACTGTACATAAACTTTGCCGAAACCCTTCCCTTCTTACCTCCGGGGAGAAGCTCGCTGGTCGAGACTCCCTATTCTGTTAGTGTCAATACCTGAAATAAGAAAGAGGCCGGACAAGTTACAAAGCCGGATGATCTCGCGGGTCCCCGGTACGTAGCCGCCTCCTCGACCCGAGTTGTCCGCTCGGGTACACAGTCTAGAACATATACTCAGGTTATAAACCTAGTATAACGAGACTTCATGCCGGATCCTTAGTAGGAACGCTTATTTGCATCATGTTGAATTTGACATAGGGGACTCAACACAGGGGTTGGGCCCGTCTAGGACAGGCAACCTGAAATGAAAAGACCATCCTTCTGCATCCCGTTTTGTTTTGCGCATTCATTTGCTTCGGATCTTCATGTTGACCGGTTCCTAAAAAAAAGGAAAACTTAAAAAGGGAAGAAAAATAGCAGTGTAGGGGAGATAAGTACTTATTTTGGAAAAAATAAAACCAATGTCCAAGTAATGTCAAAACCTCACCGATTTTTTTTTTTAAAAAATAAAATAAAATAAAATTTGTCTTTTAGTTTTATTTATTAGAAATCCAAAAAAAAACATGCTATTTAGCAGTCCTTGAGAATATTTTCTTTATCTCTTTTTGAAAGAAAAATAAAAAAAAAACTATAATAATAATATATATAAAAAAATACTTTCCTGCTTTTTCTTTTAAAATTTGTATTCCAAAAGAAAGGGGTTTAATTAATTAACTTTATTTCACGAGGTACCGAACTACGCCGGTTTGATTCTCACAAGATGTGAGATACGTAGGCAACCCCCATCGGGTTCAACCCACTTTTTGCTAAGATAGCCAAAACCAACAAAACAAAAAATGTGTCAAAATAAGTCAGGTGGTGCTGTTTTATCATAAATAGCCGAATGTTCCCAAAAGGGACGCCGGAAGGCTGACTTTGTATAAACAGCCACCTTTTGGGTCGTGTTTTGTCCAATTGACCCACACATCCTTAAAATCTTCATCCCCAAAGTGCTGAAAGGTCGTGTTCGAAAACTTGATCCTTCTTGTAAAATATTTTTGAGGCAAGTTATTTTTGTTAAAATCACCCTAATAAATGTGCAGGATGACCACGATGCAAAATGAACATTTTTCAATAATTACCAAAATCCCTGTCAAGTTACGGCTATGGTGGAATGATTTAGGTGCTGAGGGGCAAGACGAGGTCAAGAAATATTTGAAAGGTCTCACGGGTTTACTGGAAATCCTGCCTCGAGGGGATATCATAAGAGCTTTGGTTACCTACTGGGACCCAGCACACAATGTTTTCCATTTCTCCGATTTTGAACTCACCCCGACTCTGGAAGAAATGGCTGGGTACATCAGGAATGCTGAACTTCCGTTAAGGCAAAAATACCTAGTCGCCCCAAGAGCCGTCACGGTACATCGATTCCTGGACTCGCTAAAAATACCCAGGACGGTCCGCAATCCAGATTTGGCCGCCAGTTTTTGTAATCCATGCTTCGTATACGACAGGTATGGTCATGTAGGAGGATTCAACAATCCGATTAACAAACCATGCAGCAAAGGTAGTCGTCAGAAGTGGGATAAGCACAGACGGGTGGCTTTCATGATAACATTTTTGGGCCTTTTAGTATTTCCAAGGAAAGATGGGAATATTGATCTGAAGATGTCCGGGGTAGTCAGTACTTTGCTCACTCAAAGCGATAGCACTCTCGCGTCTTTGGTGGTATCTGATATCTTTCGAGCTCTCACAGCTTGCAAAGCTGGGGGGGAATTTCTTCAAAGGTTGTAACTTGCTGTTACAAATGTGGATGACTGAACATCTCTACCATCGTTCCGAGCTCTTGAGCCATGGTTCCTCGGAGAGAACCTGCATAGAAGAATTTTACTCAAGAACCAAAGAGATCAGTCTGCCCAAAGGAGTTATGGCATGGACCTCATTCTTTCAAGCTCTTACTGTCAGCCAAATACAATGGACACTGGGATGGTTGCCTGTTGACGAAGTCATACATATGCCAGCAACTAGAACTCATTTCTTACTGATGGGGCTTAAGAGCATTCAACCTTACGCGCCCTGCCGAGTTTTGAGACAGCTCGGAAGATGCCAGACAGTACCGCATGAGGAAGATCTTAGCACTCAAATAATTGAGATAAGTCCTGAAGGACAGTTTACAGAAGCGAAAATTCGCCAGATCTGGAGTGAGTGTCAATATTTGAAATCAGATACTTGCGTGCGGGATCGAGCCAAAGGTGAGACCGCGCCAGGTTACCTTGCATGGTATAGAAGGGAACTCGAGCATGAAAGGCCGGCTAAGAGACCCTACATCCAGAATTTTGCCGAATCGTCGCAAAGGCAGTGGGATTGGTTAGCAAAAGAAAGAGGCTATTGCGCCGAAATCAGCAGGTTAAAGCAACAAGTGGAAAGCCTGAAATATGAGCACAACGTGCAAGTTGCTACCGATCTTGGAGAGCGGAACAGGTTGGTTCAAGAAAACGAAATGCTCAGAGCCCAGATCAAACAGATAAGGATGGATGCGGATAAACAACCAAGGAGTCGATCAGACGAGCAGTTGATAAAAAGGCTAAAAAGTGAAATCAAGGAATGGCAAGAGGGTTTAGAGAAATCTGAAAACGTCATAGCAGAGCTCAGGGCACAGTGGGATACAAGAGCAGATAAGCATCGCCGATACTTGAATCAATTAAAAGGCGACCCCGAGAAAACTGTTGCTAAAATGAAGAGAGAGATGGCTACACTTGAGATCAAAGCAGCTAATCAGGCCAAGGATTTCCAAATTGAGAGCAGATACTGTTACAACATGTTAGCCCAGATGAAATTAGAAGTGCGGCGACTAAAGAATCAGCATATGTAGGATTCTTAGATATTCAAGACGTGCAGTGATCAGATAAGACGCCTATTCATAGAGAAGAAACAAACCAGAGATAGAATCAGGGCCATTCCCCACGCCATTATCAGACGGTGTCTACGGTGTGAGAACATGACCAGCGTTACCGTTCTCTCAGCAGTGATGGGTTATGTCAAGCAGACCATGCACGAGTTGAAGCAACTTGAAAGGGTTCTCACACCTAGGACCGCGGCGAGGCCGAACGATGCCCCGCGGTCACCGATTTTCAGAACCATAATGTATTCATAGGTCGAGTCTGTATCTTAACATCTTCTGTCCATTTTTTCGCGTTAGGGTGTTTTAGTCTGTTTGAGTCTATGTTTATTTTTTAAGTTTTGTTTTTCCTTGTTCGAAATATTGCTTGTAACAGATCATTTCAGTAATAAAATGTGTGTTTCTTTTACACTCATCTGTTTTTGAACTACGTAATGATCTGATTCACGTGGCATCGTGATACGTAGGCAATCCTCATCGGATCCGGTCACGTTTTAACCAAAGAGAAAAATTGAAAAAAAAAATAATAATAATAATAAAAGGGAAGCCTAAAAAAGAATGCCGGAATGACGCATGCTTTCGTCGCAAACATGTAGGAATCCATTTAACTGTATAGGTGCATCATGCCCCAACGTGAGATTGCCTATCTATTATTTAATCTGAATTAACCGTTTGTCGTTGAGTTCCTCCAGGTTTTTGGAAAAGATGGTTGGTTTGGTGAAAGTCTGGCCTCGCACTCATACTTCACGAGGTCGAAAGGGAGTGTTCAATTACCTGTTATTAAGTCCAGAGGCGGTGCTCACACTTATTTCACAAGGTCCAAAAGAAGCATAGAAATGTCTGCAGAAATTCCTTTACCAACAGTTCCTGTTTCCGAGGAGAGTTCGATCTCAGCTATCCTCACGCCCGAATCCGCAACTGCGGAGGAAAATAGAATCCTACGACTCCGCATGTTGGAAATGCTGGATGACTGGAATAATGGGAAAGAGCCACCAAGTGTCGTCCCTAGATTCCCTGAGTTATTCTCCAGGACAAGCGAGACTTCTAATGTCCCCATAAGCTATCCTACTACCCCGTTCGGATACCCAGCCATTTCGGCATTCTCTGCTAGATCGCCCTCTGATTCTCATCCCCAGATATCAGCAACAGATGCAAACACAAACATCTTTACTGCACCACCCTGCCTGATTACGGCACAACCTGCTACGTACAAGCCAAATTTTGACTTATCCTCATTTACATTCCAGGCACCCTCTTTCTCAAAGGAACCAACTCGGTTCGTCAGCAGCACTCATCCTTCACAGCCTCAGTACGAGCTTGCACCTGGGCAAGATCAGAACCCCAGAATTGCTGAACAAAATGAGATGGCCAAAAGGATGAGAAGCCTTGAACAGAGTTTGAAGAACATGCAAGGTTTGAGCGGACAGAAAAGCGTCTCCTACACAGATCTATGCATGTTCCCTCATGTGCACCTGCCAGTGGGTTTCAAGACCCCAAAGTTTGAGAAGTACGATGGACACGGTGACCCCATTGCTCATCTGAAGAAATATTGCAACCAATTGCGGGGAGCCGGCGGAAAAGAGGAACTATTAATGGCATATTTCGGGGAAAGTCTGGTAGGAATAGCCTCGGAATGGTACATGGACCAAGACATGTCCCGATGGCATATATGGGATGATCTCGCTAGAGATTTTGTGAGACAATTCCAGTATAACATCGACATCGCACCAGACCGAAATTCTCTGTCGAACTTGAAGAAGAAACCTTCAGAAAGCTTCAGAGAATATGCTATTAAGTGGCGCGAGCAGGCGTGAGGGTGAAGCCTCCCATGGATGAGGTGGAAATGGTCACTACTTTTCTCCAGGCTCAAGAGTCTGACTATTTCCAAAACATGATGTCAGCCATGGGAAAGCCGTTTGCAGAAGCGATTAAGATTGGAGAGATGGTGGAGAATGGTCTGAAAACAGGTAGGATTTTGAGTCAAGCAGCCATAAGGGCGACCTCCCAAGCCGTCCAAAGCGGGTCCGGAGGAATGGCAAGAGGGAAGAAAAAGGAAGAAACAGCCATGGCAGCCTCAGAAGCAAGAGAATATCGTAATCTCAGGCCTCGTTTTCCGGAAAGGACCTCGCAACACTACTACCCCCACTCAAACACGGCATATCCTCCTCAACCCTACATGGTCATGAACACCCAGCCTTATGTCCATCCGCCGCACCAAGCCAACCGAGGCCAAGCTCCACCTCCCAGAAATCAGCCTCCTTACCACAACCACTATAACCCACAGCCTCCGCAAAATAACTTCCGTCCTCAAGAGCCACCTAGAAGGAGGACTTTCACGCCCATCGGTGAACCATACTCTACTTTGTTCCCAAAGCTAGTCCAGTTGGGTTTCCTGCAGCCAGTCCCTCAGACAAGGCACAACCCGGCGTCACCTTCTTACAAAGCTGTGGTCAGATGCGCCTATCATTCAGGGGCCGAGGGGCACGATACAAATGACTGCTGGTCATTGAGAAGAGTGGTCGAGAATTTAATAGGGCAAGGGAAAATAGTGCTAAGGGACGAGGAGGTCCCAAATGTGACTAACAATCCATTACCTGCTCACAATAATGGGCCGCTGATCGGAATGATTTGCGAAGGCAAAGAATTTGACCCTGCTTTGAAAGTTATAATCGCCATTGTCAACACAGGGAAAAAGCTTGAGACAGCCCAGAAACCAGAAAAAGGGGAAAAGGCCAGTACTGTAAAGTGCGAGCCCGAAAAGAAGGTGGAGAAGAAGGCGGTGCTTGTGAAGAATGGAGTTCTTTACATCCCACGAGGTCGAGCATGGAAGCCGCAGAGCTTAGAGGTCAAAAGGGAAAAACCTATGTACATACCGAAAGGGGCCTATGTGGTCCGGGGGACGATTCAACCACCTCGGCTGAATGAGCCAGTGGTTATCGGACGCGTGCCACAAAAGCCGATGACAAACCCGTCCATAGTACCTTGGAACTATCAGAGGACGTTGGTAACGTACAAAGGTAAAGAAGTCACGGGAGAACTTCCGGAAAATACTTTCATTGGAAGGTATTCAAACACCCAAGAGCTGAACAACGCCACACAGAGACGTTTCCCACAAAAGAAGCCTGTAAGCGTTGAAGAAGCGGAATTTTTCTTCCAACAAATGAAAATGCCAGACTACGAAGTAGTAGATCAACTGCGCAAGTGCCCTGAGCAAGTGTCCATGCTATCTCTGCTAATGAGGTCAACCGAGCATCAAAAGATCTTACTCAAGACCCTGAACGAAGCATACGTACCAGTTGAAACCTCAGTTGAACAACTGGAACGGATGACGGAGAGGTTCTTTGCCATCAACCAAGTCTCTTTCAGCAAGAACGATTTACCCCCAGAGGGAGCAGCACAGAACAAAGCCTTGCATCTAATAGTTAAATGTGAAGGCTACTACGACAAGCGGGTGATGTTGGATGGGGGTTCAGGTGTTGACATTTGTCTGCTCTCCACTCTACAGAGAATGGAAATTGGGACCGGAAGAATCCGCCCCAATAATGTCTACGTTAGGGATTTTGACGACATCAAGAGAGACACCCTTGGAGAAATAGACTTGGTTTTGACCATAGGGCCAGTAGAGTTTGAGGTAACTTTCCAAGTGCTTGACATGGATACGTCCTACAATTTCCTCCTTGGCAGACCTTGGATTCATGCGGCAGGAGCTGTGCCTTCCACTCTTCATCAGATGGTGAAGTTTGAATACGAAGACTGAGAGATTGTGGTCCATGGAGAAGACAAGCATGCTATTTATCGGGACCCATCCATCCTATATCTTGAACCAAGATAAGGGAACACACGGTCTATCAAGCTTTCGAGATTGTGTTAGCAGAGCAACATGAAGAGGGAAAACCTTGCCCCAACCTTTCTTGTCTAACGCCTCGGTTATGGTGGCTAAATAGATGATCCGGGACGGATTCAGGCCAGGGAAAGGGCTCGGACGGACATTGCAGGGAATAACGGAACCCATCACCCTGCCTTACGCCAAAAAACTTTTTGGGATAGGTTTTCAACCCACCCCAGAAGATGAAGAATGGGCAAAGAAAAGAAAGAATGGGGGGTGGAAACTGCCTCGGCCACTACCGGATTTATATGAAACTTTCGTTGAACAAAAATACACTGAAGAAGAAGACGATGAGGTTTTCACGACTGAGGAAATCGAGGAGATATGTGGGGCAATGAGAGAAATGCTCTACGAGGCTCACATGGTTCAACCAGGAGAAGGCACTAGCACCGCCGAAATACTATATATGGGGCAAAACGCCAAACTCCAAAACTGGGAGGCCACACCATTCCCGACTAGGCGGAAGTCCGGGTAGACCTGTCCTGCCACCTTTCCTGCATCACAAGTTATCTCCAGGATATAACTTGGATGTTTTCTTCTTTTATTTGTTGTTTTGAATTCCTGAGTTTGTAAACATTGTTGTCTTCCAGATTTCAAGAAGAAAATGAAAAAAAATCATCATTGTTTTCCCATTTTTCCCTTTGTTCTGATTTTGTTATTTTTCCTTTATCTTTTCTTTCAGTTATAATAATGCGGCTTTAAATATGACATGCTTGCAGATTTCACGCCCAGATCACAATGAGTTATTTAATTGTGGAATAATGAACCCAGAACCAGAATATGATGAAGAAGAGGCTTTTAGGGAAATAAACCGAGAGTTGGAACATTTTTAGAATAAACCTAAGCCAAATCTGAATGACACCGAGCCGATTAATTTAGGAACTCCTGAAGAAATCCGGGAGACCAAAATAAGCATTCACACGGACAAGAAAACGCGAGACGCGATAATTCAACTTCTTTTTGAATTTAAAGATGTGTTTGCTTGGTCATACGATGACATGCCGGGATTAGGTGTTGATCTAGTGGTTCATAAATTGCCAATTCACCCTGATTGTCCTCCAGTTCAACAAAAGCAACGAAAGTTCAAAACTGAGGTCAGTGACAAGATTAAAGAGGAGATCACCAAGCAGCTGAAAACGGGAGTGATTCGGGTAGTCCAGTATACAACATGGTTGGCAAATGTGGTTCCAGTGCCGAAAAAAGATGGGAAGACTCGGGTGTGCGTGGACTATCGAGATCTAAATAGAGCGAGTCCCAAAGATAATTTCCCACTGCCCAACATCCACATCCTTGTTGATAATTGCGCCAAACACGAGATACAGTCTTTCGTAGATTGTTACGCTGGGTATCATCAGGTATTGATGGATGAAGAAGACGCTGAAAAAACTGCCTTCACCACGCCTTGGGGCACCTACTATTATCGGGTCATGCCATTTGGTCTGAAGAATGCTGGGGCTACTTACATGAGAGCCATGACTGCCATTTTTCACGACATGATGCATCAAGAAATAGAGGTGTACGTGGATGATGTGATAATCAAATCCAGGACGCAGGATAATCATATCCAAGACTTGAGGAAGTTCTTCGAAAGACTGAGGAAGTACGACTTGAAGCTGAACCCAGCGAAATGTGCTTTCGGAGTCCCATCGGGCAAGCTTTTGGGCTTCATAGTAAGCAGGAGAGGTATTGAATTAGATCCAACAAAGATAAAATCTATCAGAGATCTACCTCCCCTAAGAACGAAGAAAGACGTGATGAGTTTGTTGGGCAGGTTGAACTATATCAGTCGATTCATTGCCCAGCTAACTAGCACGTGTGAGCCCATATTTAAGCTATTGAGAAAAGATGCGGCAATCAAATGGACGGCTGAGTGTCAAGAAGCTTTTGACAAAATTAAAGAATATCTTTCAAATCCCCCAGTTTTGGTCCCACCAGAGCCAGAAAGACCATTGTTCTTGTATCTGACAGTCTTGGAGAATTCTTTCGGTTGCGTCCTCTGGCAACATGACATAACCGGAAAGAAAGAACAAGCAATCTACTACTTAAGCAAGAAATTCACTAGCTACGAGGCCAAGTACACTCTGCTGGAAAGAACATGTTGCGCTCTGACGTGGGTTGCTCAAAAGCTGAGACATTATCTCCAAGCTCACACTACTTTCCTCATAAGCAGGCTGGATCCTTTGAAGTATATATTTCAGAAACCGATGCCTACTGGAAGACTGGCTAAGTGGCAAATCTTGCTAACTGAATTCGACATAGTCTATGTCACTCGCACAACAATGAAAGCCCAGGCGCTAGCAGATCATTTGGCCAAAAATCCAGTCGATGAGGAATACCAGCCATTGAGTACCTACTTTCCAGATGAAGAAATAAACACTGTAGAAGTGGTCTCGGAGAACGCTCATGTTTGGAAGATGTTCTTTGATGGAGCCGTAAACGCCAAAGGTGTAGGGATTGGGGCAATTTTGATCTCGCCCTCCGGTCAGCATTATCCAGCCACAGCTAGACTGCGTTTCTTTTGCACAAACAATACAGCCGAGTATGAAGCCTGCATCATGGGCATGCATATGGCGATTGATCAGGATGTCGAAGACTTACTGATTATGGGAGATTCTGACCTGATTATCCGGCAAGCCCAAGGTGAATGGGAAACTCGGGATATCAAGCTTATCCCTTACCGAAAGCACGTGGAGGACCTCGGCAAGCGTTTTAAATCAATAGAGTTCAAGTATATCCCGCGGTGTCACAATGAACTAGCAGATGCACTGGCTACTTTGGCTTCAATGCTACCTTACCCAGGCAACGCCCACGTCGATCCCTTGGAAATCCAAATCAGGGAAAGACACGATTACTGTAACGTAATCGAATCAGGATCAAGTATGCAGCCATGGTACCATGATATCAAGAGGTTCTTGAAGACACAAGAATACCCCGAGCATGTTACTGGAGATCAAAAGAGAACCATTAGGCGACATGCAAGTGGTTTCTCTTTGAGCGGTGAATTGTTGTATAAGAGGACCCCGGACCTCAATCTACTAAGATGCGTTGACGCCGAGGAGGCAAGAAAGATCATGCACGAAGTACACGCAGGAGTGTGCGGACCCCACATGAACGGGTACGTCTTGGCAAAGAAAATCCTTCGGGAAGGTTATTACTGGATAACCATGGAAAAGGACTGCTTTAGTTTTGTTCGGAAGTGTCACCAGTGTCAGGTGCACGGTGATTTGATTCATGCACCTCCCACGGAATTGCATCCCATGTCTGCACCTTGGCCATTTGTTGCATGGGGCATGGACGTCATTGGACCAATCGAGCCAAAGGCTTCAAATGGACACAGATTTATACTGGTTGCCATCGACTACTTCACAAAATGGGTAGAGGCTGTCACTCTCAAGTCGGTCACTAAAAAAGCTGTAGTGGATTTTGTACACTCAAATCTTATCTGTCGTTTCGGTATTCCTGCGACTATCATCACAGATAATGCAACAAACCTGAACAGTCACTTGATGGAGGATGTATGCGAGCAATTCAAAATAACGCATAGGAATTTTACTCCTTATCGGCCCTAGGCCATTGGCGCTGTAGAGGCGGCAAACAAAAACATCAAGAAGATTTTGAGGAAGACGATCCAGAGTTTCCGACAGTGGTATGAACAGCTACCGTTTGCATTATTGGGATATCGCACTATGGTACGCACGTCAGTAGGGGCAACCCCTTATCTCTTGGTTTATGAGACCGAAGCTGTGATACTAGCAGAGGTAGAAATTCCTTCGCTCCGAAACATTGTCGAAGCAGAGATCGAAGACAGCGATTGGGTTAAGACTCGATTGGAGCAGTTAACTTTGATTGACGAGAAACGAATGGCTGCAGTTTGTCACGGGCAGTTGTACCAACAAAGAATGGCTCGTGCTTACAACAAGAAAGTCCGACCCAGGAATTTCGAAATAGGTCAACTGGTACTGAGGCGCATTCTGCCACATCACCAAGAAGCGAAAGGGAAATTTGCTCCAAACTGGAAAGGCCCATACATCGTCAGGAAGATCTTGCCGAGAGGAGCATTGTACCTGGGTGATATTGAAGGAAATGACCCCGAAACAGCGGTAAATGTAGACGCAGTCAAGAGATACTATGTCTGAGTGACACCCTAGCGGTCCTGACACATTTGAAATGCTGAAGGTTTTATTCCCACTATCAACTCCCTCTACAAGCCTTTGAGCCGGTTACAAAAAAAACAAACAAACAAAACAAACAAAACAAAACATTGAAATCAAAGCCGGGGCACGCTAAACGGTTTTAAAGTCGTAGTATCATCTACCTCTCTTTACCAAGCACAAGCCTTCAGATCAATTACCAAAGGTAGCGGGAAGCCAAGAAGCATCACGAATGGAGGCCGGCACACTCTAAATTGAGAGAAATAAAATGAGAGAGTCTCGTCGGTGAAAACCTTCGGGCACCGCGAGGCGACGGGAGCAGAGAAACCAAAATGAGAGAGCTTGTTTAGTAAAAAACTCGCAAAGAGTGCTATCAAGCGACGACAGGAAGAGAAATGAGAGAGGTCAACTAGCGAAAACCCGCAAAGGGCGATGTTGGCCGAAAGGGTGACTCCACCTCAGGAAGTTTCGGCATGTCCCACCGGTTTTGAAAACGCAGATCCATTTTGGTTTCGGGGGAAATGCAAGTTCGTTGAAGGTCAGGCGTCCAGCCCCAAAAGCATGTCATGTCCATTTAAAGTCAGCATTGTTTCCCTCAGATAAGTCTTTCTTGTCCCGAAAGGGACACTTCTCTGCTAAAATTTGCTTTCTCCGTTTCTTTATTTTTATTCTTCTTCAAATCCCTTTCACTTTTAACCCCAAGTCCCATATATACTGGAAAGGATAGGTGGCGGGTCTGGCTCCACGGAGTTCCGTCTCATGAAGGAAAATACCTCGTTTCATTGGTACGTTTGTCCAAACCTGATGGATCATAATGTTGACTGCATTTGGAGTAAAGTCACAAAAAGAAAAAAAAAGAAAAGGAAAAATTTTTCCCAGCATAGCCTACCCCAACAAATCAACGGCAAGTCCGCCTTGTACAAATCACCATAGGGCTTTCCTTTTGTACAAATCCACACAAAGAATCCACTTTGTAAATATTCCCCAAAGAGTCTACCCCAGCGAAATCCCCCACAGATTTTTCCCTCTTGTGCAGATCCCCACAGGGTCTCCCTTTGTTTAAATAAAAAATAAAAAAAAAGAAAAAAAGGGGATTTCCCCAATAAATCCCCAGCGAGTCCCTTTGTAAAGATTCCCCAGCAAGCTTACCCCAACAAATCCCGGAAAGCTCGTTTTGCAACAAATCCCCAGCAAGTCCCCGTTGTACAAATCCCCACAGAGCTTCCCCTTGTACAAATCCCCACACAGTCTCCCCAATAAAATCCCCGATTGAAATCCCCAAGCAAAACCGGATGGAAAAACCATAGGCTTACAAGGCAAATCATCACAGAATCAGGAAACGTAAGCCTGAGTAGTCCAAAAGGTTTTTTGCCATTCGAATCCAATCAATGGCGGAATTTCTCAACAGAAATAAGGACGCAGCAAAGCAACTGGAACAATCGAGGTCACCGAACCAACCGCCATTTCCGAGCTAACGATTGTTCTTTGTTTGAAAAGTTGAAACAGGTATGATCCAAGACAACCGTGAAAGAAGCAAGTGTCACCCAAAGAAGAAATAATGAGTGTAAGAAACAGTTAGGCAATAAGGAATCCACTCGAAAGGTAAGTTTCCATGAAATTCTCTTTTATCTTTTACTAGAACAAGAAAATTCAAAAAAAAACCGGTCAGTTAATATCCTCGAACTTTTTTTTTCTTTAGTCAGCATTAGGGTTTTAAACCCTAAACTGAACTTTTTCCTTTAATCAGCATTAGGGTTTTAAACCCTAAACTGAACTCTTTCCATTTAGTTAGCATTAGGGTTTTAAACCCTAAACTGAACTTTTCCCTTTAGTCAGCATTAGGGTTTTAAACCCTAAACTGAACTCTTTTCCTTTAGCCAGCATTAGGGTTTTTAAACCCTAACTTTAGTCAGCATTAGGGTTTTAAACCCTAAACTGAACTCTTTTCCTTTAGTCAGCATTAGGGTTTTAAACCCTAAACTGAACTCTTTTCCTCCAGTCAGCATTAGGGTTTTAAACCCTAAACTGAACTCTTTTCCTTTAGTCAGCATTAGGGTTTTAAACCCTAAACTGAACTTTTCCTTCAGTCAGCATTAGGGTTTTAAACCCTGAACTGAACTTTTCCTTTAGTCAGCATTAGGGTTTTAAACCCTAAACTGAACTTTTTCCTTTAGTCAGCATTAGGGTTTTAAACCCTAAACTGAACTTTTCCCTTTAGTCAGCATTAGGGTTTTAAAACCCTAAACTGAACTCTTTTCCCTTAGTCAGCATTAGGGTTATAAACCCTAAACTGAACTTTTTCCTTTAGTCAGCATTAGGGTTTTAAACCCTAAACTGAACTCTTTCCATTAGTCAGCATTAGGGTTTTAAACCCTAAACTGAACTTTTCCCTTTAGTCAGTATTAGGGTTTTAAACCCTAAACTGAACTCTTTTCCTTTAGTCAGCATTAGGGTTTTAAACCCAAAACTGAACTCTTTTCCTTTAGTCAGCATTAGGGTTTTAAACCCTAAACTGAACTCTTTTCCTTCAGTCACCATTAGGGTTTTAAACCCTAAACTGAACTCTTTTCCTCCAGTCAGAATTAGGGTTTTAAACCCTAAACTGAACTTTTTTCATTTAGTCAGCATTAGGGTTTTAAACCCTAAACTGAACTTTTCCTTCAGTCAGCATTAGGGTTTTAAACCCTGAACTAAACTTTTCCTTTAGTCAGCATTAGGGTTTTAAACACTAAACTGAACTTTTTCCTTTAGTCAGCATTAGGGTTTTAAACCCAAAACTGAACTTTTTCCTTTAGTCAGCATTAGGGTTTTAAACCCTAAACTGAACTCTTTTCCTTTAGTCAGCATTAGGGTTTTAAACCCAAAACTGAACTCTTTTCCTTTAGTTAGCATTAGGGTTTTAAACCCTAAACTGAACTTTTTTCCTTTAGTCAGCATTAGGGTTTTAAACCCAAAACTAAACTTTTTCCTTTAGTCAGCATTAGAGTTTTACACCCTAAACTGAACTCTTTTCCTCCAGTCAGCATTAGGGGTTTAAACCCTAAACTGAACTCTTTTCCTTTAATCAGCACTAGGGTTTTAAACCCTGAACTGAACTTTTCCTTTAGTCAGCATTAGGGTTTTAAACCCAAAACTGAACTTTTTCCTTTAGTCAGCATTAGGGTTTTAAACCCTAAACTGAACTTTTACCTTTAGTCAGCATTAGGGTTTTAAAACCCTAAACTGAACTCTTTTCCTTTAGTCAGCATTAGGGTTTTAAACAATAAACTGAACTTTTTCCTTTAGTCAGCATTAGGGTTTTAAACCCTAAACTGAACTCTTTCCTTTAGTCAGCATTACGGTTTTAAACCCTAAACTGAACTTTTCCCTTTAGTCAGCATTAGGGTTTTAAACCCTAAACTGAACTCTTTTCCTTTAGTCAACATTAGGGTTTTAAACCCAAAACTGAACTCTTTTCCTTTAGTCAGCATTAGGGTTTTAAACCCTAAACTGAACTCTTTTCCTTCAGTCACCATTAGGGTTTTAAACCCTAAACTGAACTTTTTTCCTCCAGTCAGCATTAGGGTTTTAAACCCTAAACTGAACTCTTTCCATTAGTCAGCATTAGGGTTTTAAACCCTAAACTGAACTTTTCCCTTTAGTCAGTATTAGGGTTTTAAACCCTAAACTGAACTCTTTTCCTTTAGTCAGCATTAGGGTTTTAAACCCAAAACTGAACTCTTTTCCTTTAGTCAGCATTAGGGTTTTAAACCCTAAACTGAACTCTTTTCCTTCAGTCACCATTAGGGTTTTAAACCCTAAACTGAACTCTTTTCCTCCAGTCAGCATTAGGGTTTTAAACCCTAAACTGAACTCTTTTCCTTTAGTCAGCATTGAACTTTTCCCTTTAGTCAGCATTAGGGTTTTAAACCCTAAACTGAACTCTTTTCCTTTAGTCAGCATTAGGGTTTTAAACCCTAAACTGAACTCTTTTCCTCCAGTCAGCATTAGGGTTTTAAACCCTAAACTGAACTCTTTTCCTTTAGTCAGCATTAGGGTTTTAAACCCTAAACTGAACTTTTCCTTCAGTCAGCATTAGGGTTTTAAACCCTGAACTGAACTTTTCCTTTAGTCAGCATTAGGGTTTTAAACCCTAAACTGAACTTTTTCCTTTAGTCAGCATTAGGGTTTTAAACCCTAAACTGAACTTTTCCCTTTAGTCAGCATTAGGGTTTTAAAACCCTAAACTGAACTCTTTTCCCTTAGTCAGCATTAGGGTTATAAACCCTAAACTGAACTTTTTCCTTTAGTCAGCATTAGGGTTTTAAACCCTAAACTGAACTCTTTCCATTAGTCAGCATTAGGGTTTTAAACCCTAAACTGAACTTTTCCCTTTAGTCAGTATTAGGGTTTTAAACCCTAAACTGAACTCTTTTCCTTTAGTCAGCATTAGGGTTTTAAACCCAAAACTGAACTCTTTTCCTTTAGTCAGCATTAGGGTTTTAAACCCTAAACTGAACTCTTTTCCTTCAGTCACCATTAGGGTTTTAAACCCTAAACTGAACTCTTTTCCTCCAGTCAGAATTAGGGTTTTAAACCCTAAACTGAACTTTTTTCATTTAGTCAGCATTAGGGTTTTAAACCCTAAACTGAACTTTTCCTTCAGTCAGCATTAGGGTTTTAAACCCTGAACTAAACTTTTCCTTTAGTCAGCATTAGGGTTTTAAACACTAAACTGAACTTTTTCCTTTAGTCAGCATTAGGGTTTTAAACCCAAAACTGAACTTTTTCCTTTAGTCAGCATTAGGGTTTTAAACCCTAAACTGAACTCTTTTCCTTTAGTCAGCATTAGGGTTTTAAACCCAAAACTGAACTCTTTTCCTTTAGTTAGCATTAGGGTTTTAAACCCTAAACTGAACTTTTTTCCTTTAGTCAGCATTAGGGTTTTAAACCCAAAACTAAACTTTTTCCTTTAGTCAGCATTAGAGTTTTACACCCTAATCTGAACTCTTTTCCTCCAGTCAGCATTAGGGTTTTAAACCCTAAACTGAACTCTTTTCCTTTAATCAGCACTAGGGTTTTAAACCCTGAACTGAACTTTTCCTTTAGTCAGCATTAGGGTTTTAAACCCAAAACTGAACTTTTTCCTTTAGTCAGCATTAGGGTTTTAAACCCTAAACTGAACTTTTACCTTTAGTCAGCATTAGGGTTTTAAAACCCTAAACTGAACTCTTTTCCTTTAGTCAGCATTAGGGTTTTAAACAATAAACTGAACTTTTTCCTTTAGTCAGCATTAGGGTTTTAAACCCTAAACTGAACTCTTTCCTTTAGTCAGCATTACGGTTTTAAACCCTAAACTGAATTTTTCCCTTTAGTCAGCATTAGGGTTTTAAACCCTAAACTGAACTCTTTTCCTTTAGTCAACATTAGGGTTTTAAACCCAAAACTGAACTCTTTTCCTTTAGTCAGCATTAGGGTTTTAAACCCTAAACTGAACTCTTTTCCTTCAGTCACCATTAGGGTTTTAAACCCTAAACTGAACTTTTTTCCTCCAGTCAGCATTAGGGTTTTAAACCCTAAACTGAACTCTTTCCATTAGTCAGCATTAGGGTTTTAAACCCTAAACTGAACTTTTCCCTTTAGTCAGTATTAGGGTTTTAAACCCTAAACTGAACTCTTTTCCTTTAGTCAGCATTAGGGTTTTAAACCCAAAACTGAACTCTTTTCCTTTAGTCAGCATTAGGGTTTTAAACCCTAAACTGAACTCTTTTCCTTCAGTCACCATTAGGGTTTTAAACCCTAAACTGAACTCTTTTCCTTTAGTCAGCATTAGGGTTTTAAACCCTAAACTGAACTCTTTTCCTCCAGTCAGCATTAGGGTTTTAAACCCTAAACTGAACTCTTTTCCTTTAGTCAGCATTAGGGTTTTAAACCCTAAACTGAACTTTTTCTTCAGTCAGCATTAGGGTTTTAAACCCTGAACTGAACTTTTCCTTTAGTCAGCATTAGGGTTTTAAACCCTAAACTGAACTTTTTCCTTTAGTCAGCATTAGGGTTTTAAACCCTAAACTGAACTTTTCCCTTTAGTCAGCATTAGGGTTTTAAAACCCTAAACTGAACTCTTTTCCCTTAGTCAGCATTAGGGTTATAAACCCTAAACTGAACTTTTTCCTTTAGTCAGCATTAGGGTTTTAAACCCTAAACTGAACTCTTTCCATTAGTCAGCATTAGGGTTTTAAACCCTAAACTGAACTTTTCCCTTTAGTCAGTATTAGGGTTTTAAACCCTAAACTGAACTCTTTTCCTTTAGTCAGCATTAGGGTTTTAAACCCAAAACTGAACTCTTTTCCTTTAGTCAGCATTAGGGTTTTAAACCCTAAACTGAACTCTTTTCCTTCAGTCACCATTAGGGTTTTAAACCCTAAACTGAACTCTTTTCCTCCAGTCAGAATTAGGGTTTTAAACCCTAAACTGAACTTTTTTCATTTAGTCAGCATTAGGGTTTTAAACCCTAAACTGAACTTTTCCTTTAGTCAGCATTAGGGTTTTAAACCCTGAACTAAACTTTTCCTTTAGTCAGCATTAGGGTTTTAAACACTAAACTGAACTTTTTCCTTTAGTCAGCATTAGGGTTTTAAACCCAAAACTGAACTTTTTCCTTTAGTCAGCATTAGGGTTTTAAACCCTAAACTGAACTCTTTTCCTTTAGTCAGCATTAGGGTTTTAAACCCAAAACTGAACTCTTTTCCTTTAGTTAGCATTAGGGTTTTAAACCCTAAACTGAACTTTTTTCCTTTAGTCAGCATTAGGGTTTTAAACCCAAAACTAAACTTTTTCCTTTAGTCAGCATTAGAGTTTTACACCCTAAACTGAACTCTTTTCCTCCAGTCAGCATTAGGGTTTTAAACCCTAAACTGAACTCTTTTCCTTTAATCAGCACTAGGGTTTTAAACCCTGAACAGAACTTTTCCTTTAGTCAGCATTAGGGTTTTAAACCCAAAACTGAACTTTTTCCTTTAGTCAGCATTAGGGTTTTAAACCCTAAACTGAACTTTTACCTTTAGTCAGCATTAGGGTTTTAAAACCCTAAACTGAACTCTTTTCCTTTAGTCAGCATTAGGGTTTTAAACAATAAATTGAACTTTTTCCTTTAGTCAGCATTAGGGTTTTAAACCCTAAACTGAACTCTTTCCTTTAGTCAGCATTACGGTTTTAAACCCTAAACTGAATTTTTCCCTTTAGTCAGCATTAGGGTTTTAAACCCTAAACTGAACTCTTTTCCTTTAGTCAACATTAGGGTTTTAAACCCAAAACTGAACTCTTTTCCTTTAGTCAGCATTAGGGTTTTAAACCCTAAACTGAACTCTTTTCCTTCAGTCACCATTAGGGTTTTAAACCCTAAACTGAACTTTTTTCCTCCAGTCAGCATTAGGGTTTTAAACCCTAAACTGAACTCTTTCCATTAGTCAGTATTAGGGTTTTAAACCCTAAACTGAACTTTTCCCTTTAGTCAGTATTAGGGTTTTAAACCCTAAACTGAACTCTTTTCCTTTAGTCAGCATTAGGGTTTTAAACCCAAAACTGAACTCTTTTCCTTTAGTCAGCATTAGGGTTTTAAACCCTAAACTGAACTCTTTTCCTTCAGTCACCATTAGGGTTTTAAACCCTAAACTGAACTCTTTTCCTCCAGTCAGCATTAGGGTTTTAAACCCTAAACTGAACTCTTTTCCTTTAGTCAGCATTAGTGTTTTTCCCTTTAGTCAGCATTAGGGTTTTAAACCCTAAACTGAACTCTTTTCCTTTAGTCAGCATTAGGGTTTTAAACCCTAAACTGAACTCTTTTCCTCCAGTCAGCATTAGGGTTTTAAACCCTAAACTGAACTCTTTTCCTTTAGTCAGCATTAGGGTTTTAAACCCAAAACTGAACTCTTTTCCTTTAGTCAGCATTAGGGTTTTAAACCCTAAACTGAACTCTTTTCCTTCAGTCACCATTAGGGTTTTAAACCCTAAACTGAACTCTTTTCCTCCAGTCAGAATTAGGGTTTTAAACCCTAAACTGAACTTTTTTCATTTAGTCAGCATTAGGGTTTTAAACCCTAAACTGAACTTTTCCTTTAGTCAGCATTAGGGTTTTAAACCCTGAACTAAACTTTTCCTTTAGTCAGCATTAGGGTTTTAAACACTAAACTGAACTTTTTCCTTTAGTCAGCATTAGGGTTTTAAACCCAAAACTGAACTTTTTCCTTTAGTCAGCATTAGGGTTTTAAACCCTAAACTGAACTCTTTTCCTTTAGTCAGCATTAGGGTTTTAAACCCAAAACTGAACTCTTTTCCTTTAGTTAGCATTAGGGTTTTAAACCCTAAACTGAACTTTTTTCCTTTAGTCAGCATTAGGGTTTTAAACCCAAAACTAAACTTTTTCCTTTAGTCAGCATTAGAGTTTTACACCCTAAACTGAACTCTTTTCCTCCAGTCAGCATTAGGGTTTTAAACCCTAAACTGAACTCTTTTCCTTTAATCAGCACTAGGGTTTTAAACCCTGAACAGAACTTTTCCTTTAGTCAGCATTAGGGTTTTAAACCCAAAACTGAACTTTTTCCTTTAGTCAGCATTAGGGTTTTAAACCCTAAACTGAACTTTTACCTTTAGTCAGCATTAGGGTTTTAAAACCCTAAACTGAACTCTTTTCCTTTAGTCAGCATTAGGGTTTTAAACAATAAATTGAACTTTTTCCTTTAGTCAGCATTAGGGTTTTAAACCCTAAACTGAACTCTTTCCTTTAGTCAGCATTACGGTTTTAAACCCTAAACTGAATTTTTCCCTTTAGTCAGCATTAGGGTTTTAAACCCTAAACTGAACTCTTTTCCTTTAGTCAACATTAGGGTTTTAAACCCAAAACTGAACTCTTTTCCTTTAGTCAGCATTAGGGTTTTAAACCCTAAACTGAACTCTTTTCCTTCAGTCACCATTAGGGTTTTAAACCCTAAACTGAACTTTTTTCCTCCAGTCAGCATTAGGGTTTTAAACCCTAAACTGAACTCTTTCCATTAGTCAGTATTAGGGTTTTAAACCCTAAACTGAACTTTTCCCTTTAGTCAGTATTAGGGTTTTAAACCCTAAACTGAACTCTTTTCCTTTAGTCAGCATTAGGGTTTTAAACCCAAAACTGAACTCTTTTCCTTTAGTCAGCATTAGGGTTTTAAACCCTAAACTGAACTCTTTTCCTTCAGTCACCATTAGGGTTTTAAACCCTAAACTGAACTCTTTTCCTCCAGTCAGCATTAGGGTTTTAAACCCTAAACTGAACTCTTTTCCTTTAGTCAGCATTAGTGTTTTTCCCTTTAGTCAGCATTAGGGTTTTAAACCCTAAACTGAACTCTTTTCCTTTAGTCAGCATTAGGGTTTTAAACCCTAAACTGAACTCTTTTCCTCCAGTCAGCATTAGGGTTTTAAACCCTAAACTGAACTCTTTTCCTTTAGTCAGCATTAGGGTTTTAAACCCTAAACTGAACTTTTCCTTCAGTCAGCATTAGGGTTTTAAACCCTGAACTGAATTTTTCCTTTAGTCAGCATTAGGGTTTTAAACCCTAAACTGAACTTTTTCCTTTAGTCAGCATTAGGGTTTTAAACCCTAAACTGAACTTTTACCGTTAGTCAGCATTAGGGTTTTAAAACCCTAAACTGAACTCTTTTCCCTTAGTCAGCATTAGGGTTATAAACCCTAAACTGAACTTTTTCCTTTAGTCAGCATTAGGGTTTTAAACCCTAAACTGAACTCTTTCCATTAGTCAGCATTAGGGTTTTAAACCCTAAACTGAACTTTTCCCTTTAGTCAGTATTAGGGTTTTAAACCCTAAACTGAACTCTTTTCCTTTAGTCAGCATTAGGGTTTTAAACCCAAAACTGAACTCTTTTCCTTTAGTCAGCATTAGGGTTTTAAACCCTAAACTGAACTCTTTTCCTTCAGTCACCATTAGGGTTTTAAACCCTAAACTGAACTCTTTTCCTCCAGTCAGCATTAGGGTTTTAAACCCTAAACTGAACTCTTTTCCTTTAGTCAGCATTAGGGTTTTAAACCCTAAACTGAACTTTTCCTTCAGTCAGCATTAGGGTTTTAAACCCTGAACTAAACTTTTCCTTTAGTCAGCATTAGGGTTTTAAACCCTAAACTGAACTTTTTCCTTTAGTCAGCATTAGGGTTTTAAACCCTAAACTGAACTTTTTCCTTTAGTCAGCATTAGGGTTTTAAACCCAAAACTGAACTCTTTTCCTTTAGTTAGCATTAGGGTTTTAACCCTAAACTGAATTTTTTCCTTTAGTCAGCATTAGGGTTTTAAACCCAAAACTAAACTTTTTCCTTTAGTCAGCATTAGGGTTTTAAACCCTAAACTGAACTCTTTTCCTCCAGTCAGCATTAGGGTTTTAAACCCTAAACTGAACTCTTTTCCTTTAATCAGCACTAGGGTTTTAAACCCTGAACTAAACTTTTCCTTTAGTCAGCATTAGGGTTTTAAACCCTAAACTGAACTTTTTCCTTTAGTCAGCATTAGGGTTTTAAACCCTAAACTGAACTTTTACCTTTAGTCAGCATTAGGGTTTTAAAACCCTAAACTGAACTCTTTTCCTTTAGTCAGCATTAGGGTTTTAAACCCTAAACTGAACTTTTTCCTTTAATCAACATTAGGGTTTTAAACCCTAAACTGCACTTTTCCCTTTAGTCAGCATTAGGGTTTTAAACCCTAAACTGAACTCTTTTCCTTTAGTCAGCATTAGGGTTTTAAACCCAAAACTGAACTCTTTTCCTTAAGTCAGCATTAGGGTTTTAAACCCTAAACTGAACTCTTTTCCTCCAGTCACCATTAGGGTTTTAAACCCTAAACTGAACTCTTTTCCTCCAGTCAGCATTAGGGTTTTAAACCCTAAACTGAACTCTTTTCCTTTAGTCAGCATTAGGGCTTTAAACCCTGAACTAAACTTTTCCTTCAGTCAGCATTAGGGTTTTAAACCCTGAACTAAACTTTTGCTTTAGTCAGCATTAGGGTTTTAAACCCTAAACTGAACTTTTTCCTTTAGTCAGCATTAGGGTTTTAAACCCTAAACTGAACTTTTTCCTTTAGTCAGCATTAGGGTTTTAAACCCAAAACTGAACTCTTTTCCTTTAGTTAGCATTAGGGTTTTAAACCCTAAACTGAACTTTTTCCTTTAGTCAGCATTAGGGTTTTAAACCCAAAACTGAACTTTTTCCTTTAGTCAGCATTAGGGTTTTAAACCCTAAACTGAACTTTTTTCCTCCAGTCAGCATTAGGGTTTTAAACCCTATACTGAACTCTTTTACTTTAGTCAGCATTAGGGTTTTAAACCCTAAACTGAACTTTTCCTTCAGTCAGCATTAGGGTTTTAAACCCTAAACTGAACTCTTTTCCTTTAGTCAGCATTAGGGTTTTAAACTTTAAACTGAACTCTTTTCCTTTAGTTAGCATTAGGGTTTTAAACCATAAACTGAACTTTTACCTTTAGTCAGCATTAGGGTTTTAAACCCTAAACTGAACTCTTTCCTTTAGTCAGCATTAGGGTTTTAAACCCCAAACTGAACTTTTCCTTTAGTCAGCATTAGGGTTTTAAACCCTGAACTGAACTTTTCCTTTAGTCAGCATTAGGGTTTTAAACCTAAACTGAACTCTTTCCATTAGTCAGCATTAGTGTTTTAAACCCTAAACTGAACTTTTACCGTTAGTCAGGATTAGGGTTTTAAAACCCTAAACTGAACTCTTTTCCCTTAGTCAGCATTAGGGTTATAAACCCTAAACTGAACTTTTTCCTTTAGTCAGCATTAGGGTTTTAAACCCTAAACTGAACTCTTTCCATTAGTCAGCATTAGGGTTTTAAACCCTAAACTGAACTTTTACCTTTAGTCAGTATTAGGGTTTAAAACCCTAAACTGAACTCTTTTCCTTTAGTCAGCATTAGGGTTTTAAACCCAAAACTGAACTCTTTTCTTTTAGTCAGCATTAGGGTTTTAAACCCTAAACTGAACTCTTTTCCTTCAGTCACCATTAGGGTTTTAAACCCTAAACTGAACTCTTTTCCTCCAGTCAGCATTAGGGTTTTAAACCTTAAACTGAACTCTTTTCCTCCAGTCAGCATTAGGGTTTTAAACCCTAAACTGAACTCTTTTCCTCCAGTCAGCATTAGGGTTTTAAACCCTAAACTAAACTTTTCCTTCAGTCAGCATTAGGGTTTTAAACCCTAAACTAAACTTTTACTTTAGTCAGCATTAGGGTTTTAAACCCTAAACTAAACTTTTTCCTTTAGTCAGCATTAGGGTTTTAAACCCTAAACTGAACTTTTTCCTTTAGTCAGCATTAGGGTTTTAAACCCAAAACTAAACTCTTTTCCTTTAGTTAGCATTAGGGTTTTAAACCCTAAACTGAACTTTTTCCTTTAGTCAGCATTAGGGTTTTAAACCCAAAACTGAACTTTTTCCTTTAGTCAGCATAAGGGTTTTAAACCCTAAACTGAACTTTTTTCCTCCAGTCAGCATTAGGGTTTTAAACCCTATACTGAACTCTTTTACTTTAGTCAGCATTAGGGTTTTAAACCCTAAACTGAACTTTTCCTTCAGTCAGCATTAGGGTTTTAAACCCTGAACTGAACTTTTCCTTTAGTCAGCATTAGGGTTTTAAACCCTAAACTGAAATCTTTTCCTTTAGTCAGCATTAGGGTTTTAAACCCTAAACTGAACTCTTTTCCTTTAGTTAGAATTAGGGTTTTAAACCATAAACTGAACTTTTACCTTTAGTTAGCATTAGGGTTTTAAACCCTAAACTGAACTCTTTCCTTTAGTCAGCATTAGGGTTTTAAACCCTAAACTGAACTTTTCTTTTAGTCAGCATTAGGGTTTTAAACCCTAAACTGAACTTTCCTTTAGTCAGCATTAGGGTTTTAAACCCTAAACTGAACTTTACCTTTAGTCATCATTAGGGTTTTAAACCCTAAACTGAACTCTTTCAATTCAGTCAGCATTAGGGTTTTAAACCCTAAACTGAACTCTTTTCCTTCAGTCAGCATTAGGGTTTTAAACCCTAAACTGAACTCTTTTCCTTTAGTCACCATTAGGGTATTAAACCCTAAACTTAACTCTTTTCCTCCAGTCAGCATAAGGGTTTTAAACCCTAAACTGAACTTTTCCTTCAGTCAGCATTAGGGTTTTAAACCCTGAACTGAACTTTTTCCTTTAGTCACCATTAGGGTTTTTAACCCTAAACTGAACTTTTTTCCTTTAGTCAGCATTAGGGTTTTAAACCCTAAACTGAACTCTTTTCCTTTAGTTAGTATTAGGATTTTAAACCCTAAACTGAACTTTTTCCTTTAGTCAGCATTAGGGTTTTAAACCCTAAACTGAACTCTTTCCTTTAGTCAGCATTAGGGTTTTAAACCCTAAACTGAACTTTTCCTTTAGTCAGCATTAGGGTTTTAAACCCTAAACTGAACTTTTCCTTTAGTCAGCATTAGGGTTTTAAACCCTAAACTGAACTTTTCCTTTAGTCATCATTAGGGTTTTAAACCCTAAACTGAACCCTTTCCATTCAGTCAGCATTAGGGTTTTAAACCCTAAACTGAACTTTTCCTTTAGTCAGCATTAGGGTTTTAAACCATAAACTGAACTTTTTCTTTTAGTCAGCATTAGGGTTTTAAACCCTAAACTGAACTCTTTTCCTTCAGTCAGCATTAGGGTTTTAAACCTTAAACTGAACTCTTTTCCTTTAGTCACCATTAGGGTTTTAAACCCTAAACTGAACTCTTTTCCTCCAGTCAGCATTAGGGTTTTAAACCCTAAACTGAACTCTTTTCCTTTAGTCAGCATTAGGATTTTAAACCCTAAACTGAACTTTTCCTTCAATCAACATTAGGGTTTTAAACGCTGAACTGAACTTTTCCTTTAGTCAGCATTAGGGTTTTAAACCCTAAACTGAACTTTTTCCTTTAATCAACATTAGGGTTTTAAACCCTAAACTGAACTTTTTCCTTTAGTCAGCATTAGGGTTTTAAACCCTAAACTGAACTTTTTCATTTAGTTAGCATTAGGGTTTTAAACCATAAACTGAACTTTTACCTTTAGTCAGCATTAGGGTTTTAAACCCTAAACTGAACTCTTTCCTTTAGTCAGCATTAGGGTTTTAAACCCTAAACTGAACTTTTTCTTTAGTCAACATTAGGGTTTTAAACCCTAAACTGAACTTTTCCTTTAGTCAGCATTAGGGTTTTAAACCCTAAACTGAACTTTTTCTTTAGTCAGCATTAGGGTTTTAAACCCTAAACTGAACTTTACCTTTAGTCATCATTAGGGTTTTAAACCCTTAACTGAACTATTTCCATTCAGTCAGCATTAGGGTTTTAAACTCTAAACTGGGTTTTAAACTCTAAACTGAACTTTTCCTTTACTTTTCCTTTAGTCAGCATTAGGGTTTTAAACCCTAAACTAAACTCTTTTCCTTCAGTCAGCATTAGGGTTTTAAACCCTAAACTGAACTCTTTTCCTTTAGTCACCATTAGGGTTTTAAACCCTAAACTGAACTCTTTTCCTCCAGTCAACATTAGGGTTTTAAACCCTAAACTGAACTTTTCCTTCAGTCAGCATTAGGGTTTTAAACCCTGAACTGAACTTTTTCCTTTAGTCACCGTTAGGGTTTTAAACCCTAAACTGAACTTTTTTCCTTTAGTCACCGTTAGGGTTTTAAACCCTAAACTGAACTCTTTTCCTTTAGTGCATTAGGATTTTAAACCCTAAACTGAACTTTTTCCTTTAGTCAGCATTAGGGTTTTAAACCCCAAACTGAACTCTTTCCTTTAGTCAGCATTAGGGTTTTAAACCCTAAACTGAACTTTTCCTTTAGTCAGCATTAGGGTTTTAAACCCTAAACTGAACTTTTCCTTTAGTCAACATTAGGGTTTTAAACCCTAAACTGAACTTTTCCTTTAGTCAGTATTAGGGTTTTAAACCCTAAACTGAACTTTTCCTTTAGTCATCATTAGGGTTTTAAACCCTAAACTGAACCCTTTCCATTCAGTCAGCATTAGGGTTTTAAACCCTAAACTGAACTTTTCCTTTAGTTAGCATTAGGGTTCTAAACCCTAAACTGAACTTTTCCTTTAGTTAGCATTAGGGTTTTAAACCCTAAACTGAACTCTTTTCCTTTAGTCACCATTAGGGTTTTAAACCCTAAACTGAACTCTTTTCCTCCAGTCAGCATTAGGGTTTTAAACCCTAAACTGAACTCTTTTCCTTTAGTCACCATTAGGGTTTTAAACCCTAAACTGAACTTTTCCTTCAGTCACCATTAGGGTTTTAAACCCTGAACTGAACTTTTCCTTTAGTCAGCACTAGGGTTTTAAACCCTAAACTGAACTTTTCCCTTTAGTCAGCATTAGGGTTTTAAACCCTAAACAGAACTTTTTCCTTTAGTCATCATTAGGGTTTTAAACCCTAAACTGAACTTTTTCCTTTAGTTAGCATTAGGATTTTAAACCCTAAACTGAACTTTTTCCTTTAGTCAGCATTAGGGTTTTAAACCCTAAACTGAACTCTTTCCTTTAGTCAGCATTAGGGTTTTAAACCCTAAACTGAACTTTTCCTTTAGTCAGCTTTAGGGTTTTAAACCCTAAACTGAACTTTTTCTTTAGTCAACTTTAGGGTTTTAAACCCTAAACTGAACTTTTCCTTTAGTCATCATTAGGGTTTTAAACCCTAAACTGAACTTTTCCTTTAGTCATCATTAGGGTTTTAAACCCTAAATTGAACCCTTTCCATTCAGTCAGCATTAGGGTTTTAAACCCTAAACTGAACTCTTTTCCTTCAGTCAGCATTAGGGTTTTAAACCCTAAACTGAACTCTTTTTCTTTAGTCACCATTAGGGTTTTAAAACCTAAACTGAACTCTTTTCCTTCAGTCAACATTAGGGTTTTAAACCCTAAACTGAACTTTTCCTTCAGTCAGCATTAGGGTTTTAAACCCTAAACTGAACTCTTTTCCTCCAGTCAGCATTAGGGTTTTAAACCCTAAACTGAACTTTTTTCCTTTAGTCAGCATTAGGGTTTTAAACCCTAAACTGAACTCTTTTCCTTTAGTGCATTAGGGTTTTAAACCCTGAACTAAACTTTTCCTTTAGTCAGCATTAGGGTTTTAAACCCTAAACTGAACTTTTTCCTTTAGTCAGCATTAGGGTTTTAAACCCTAAACTGAACTCTTTCCTTTAGTCAACATTAGGGTTTTAAACCCTAAACTGAACTTTTCCTTTAGTCAGCATTAGGGTTTTAAACCCTAAACTGAACTCTTTCCTTTAGTCAGCATTAGGGTTTTAAACCCTAAACTGAACTTTTCCTTTAGTGAGCATTAGGGTTTTAAACCCTAAACTGAACTTTTCCTTTAGTCAACATTAGGGTTTTAAACCCTAAACTGAACTTTTCCTTTAGTCAGCATTAGGGTTTTAAACCCTAAACTGAACTTTTCCCTTTAGTCAGCATTAGGGTTTTAAACCCTAAACTGAACTCTTTTCCTTTAGTCAGCATTAGGGTTTTAAACCCTAAACTGAACTCTTTTCCTCCAGTCAGCATTAGGGTTTTAAACCCTAAACTGAACTCTTTTCCTTTAGTCAGCATTAGGGTTTTAAACCCTAAACTGAACTTTTCCTTCAGTCACCATTAGGGTTTTAAACCCTGAACTGAACTTTTCCTTTAGTCAGCACTAGGGTTTTAAACCCTAAACTGAACTTTTCCCTTTAGTCAGCATTAGGGTTTTAAACCCTAAACAGAACTTTTTCCTTTAGTCATCATTAGGGTTTTAAACCCTAAACTGAACTTTTTCCTTTAGTTAGCATTAGGATTTTAAACCCTAAACTGAACTTTTTCCTTTAGTCAGCATTAGGGTTTTAAACCCTAAACTGAACTCTTTCCTTTAGTCAGCATTAGGGTTTTAGACCCTAAACTGAACTTTTCCTTTAGTCAGCTTTAGGGTTTTAAACCCTAAACTGAACTTTTTCTTTAGTCAACATTAGGGTTTTAAACCCTAAACTGAACTTTTCCTTTAGTCATCATTAGGGTTTTAAACCCTAAACTGAACTTTTCCTTTAGTCATCATTAGGGTTTTAAACCCTAAATTGAACCCTTTCCATTCAGTCAGCATTAGGGTTTTAAACCCTAAACTGAACTTTTCCTTTAGTCAGTATTAGGGTTTTAAACCCTAAACTGAACTTTTCCTTTAGTTAGCATTAGGGTTTTAAACCCTAAACTGAACTCTTTTCCTTCAGTCAGCATTAGGGTTTTAAACCCTAAACTGAACTCTTTTCCTTTAGTCACCATTAGGGTTTTAAACCCTAAACTGAACTCTTTTCCTCCAGTCAGCATTAGGGTTTTAAACCCTAAACTGAACTCTTTTCCTTTAGTCACCATTAGGGTTTTAAACCCTAAACTGATCTTTTCCTTCAGTCACCATTAGGGTTTTAAACCCTGAACTAAACTTTTCCTTTAGTCAGTACTAGGGTTTTAAACCCTAAACTGAACTTTTTCCTTTAGTCAGCATTAGGGTTTTAAACCCTAAACTGAACTCTTTCCTTTAGTCAACATTAGGGTTTTAAACCCTAAACTGAACTTTTCCGTTAGTCAGCATTAGGGTTTTAAACCCTAAACTGAACTCTTTCCTTTAGTCAGCATTAGGGTTTTAAACTCTAAACTGAACTTTTCCTTTAGTGAGCATTAGGGTTTTAAACCCTAAACTGAACTTTTCCTTTAGTCAACATTAGGGTTTTAAACCCTAAACTGAACTTTTCCTTCAGTCAGCATTAGGGTTTTAAACCCTGAACTAATCTTTTCCTTTAGTCAGCATTAGGGTTTTAAACCCTAAACTGAACTTTTTCCTTTAGTCAGCATTAGGGTTTTAAACCCTAAACTGAACGTTTTCCTTTAGTCAGCATTAGGGTTTTAAACCCAAAACTGAACTCTTTTCCTTTAGTTAGCATTAGGGTTTTAAACCCTAAACTGAATTTTTTCCTTTAGTCAGCATTAGGGTTTTAAACCCAAAACTAAACTTTTTCCTTTAGTCAGCATTAGGGTTTTATACCCTAAACTGAACTCTTTTCCTCCAGTCAGCATTAGGGTTTTAAACCCTAAACTGAACTCTTTTCCTTTAATCAGCATTAGGGTTTTAAACCCTGAACTGAACTTTTCCTTTAGTCAGCATTAGGGTTTTAAACCCTAAACTGAACTTTTTCCTTTAGTCAGCATTAGGGTTTTAAACCCTAAACTGAACTTTTACCTTTAGTCAGCATTAGGGTTTTAAAACCCTAAACTGAACTCTTTTCCTTTAGTCAGCATTAGGGTTTTAAACCCTAAACTGAACTTTTCCCTTTAGTCAGCATTAGGGTTTTAAACCCTAAACTGAACTCTTTTTCTTTAGTCAGCATTAGGGTTTTAAACCCAAAACTGAACTTTTTTCCTTTAGTCAGCATTAGGGTTTTAAACCCTAAACTGAACTCTTTTCCTTCAGTCACCATTAGGGTTTTAAACCCTAAACTAAACTCTTTTCCTCCAGTCAGCATTAGGGTTTTAAACCCTAAACTGAACTCTTTTCCTCCAGTCAGCATTAGGGTTTTAAACCCTAAAGTGAACTCTTTTCCTTTAGTCAGCATTAGGGTTTTAAACCCTAAACTAAACTTTTCCTTCAATCAGCATTAGGGTTTTAAACCCTAAACTAAACTTTTCCTTCAGTCAGCATTAGGGTTTTAAACCCTGAACTAAACTTTTCCTTGAGTCAGCATTAGGGTTTTAAACCCTAAACTGAAATCTTTTCCTTTAGTCAGCATTAGGGTTTTAAACCCTAAACTGAACTCTTTCCTTTAGTCAGCATTAGGGTTTTAAACCCTAAACTGAACTTTTTCCTTTAGTTAGCATTAGGGTTTTAAACCCTAAACTGAACTCTTTCCTTTAGTCAGCATTAGGGTTTTAAACCCTAAACTGAACTTTTCCTTTAGTCAGCATTAGGGTTTTAAACCCTAAACTGAACTTTTCCTTTAGTCAGCATTAGGGTTTTAAACCCTAAACTGAACTTTACCTTTAGTCATCATTAGGGTTTTAAACCCTAAACTGAACTTTTTCCATTCAGTCAGCATTAGGGTTTTAAACCCTAAACTGAACTCTTTTCCTTCAGTCAGCATTAGGGTTTTAAACCCTAAACTGAACTCTTTTCCTTTAGTCACCATTAGGGTATTAAACCCTAAACTGAACTCTTTTCCTCCAGTCAGCATTAGGGTTTTAAACCCTAAACTGAACTTTTTCCTTTAATCAACATTAGGGTTTTAAACCCTGAACTGTACTTTTTCCTTTAGTCACCATTAGGGTTTTAAACCCTAAACTAAACTTTTTTCCTTTAGTCAGCATTAGGGTTTTAAACCCTAAACTGAACTCTTTTCCTTTAGTTAGTATTAGGATTTTAAACCCTAAACTGAACTTTTTCCTTTAGTCAGCAATAGGGTTTTAAACCCTAAACTGAACTCTTTCCTTTAGTCAGCATTAGGGTTTTAAACCCTAAACTGAACTTTTCCTTTAGTCAGCATTAGGGTTTTAAACCCTAAACTGAACTTTTCCTTTAGTCAGCATTAGGGTTTTAAACCCTAAACTGAACTTTTCCTTTAGTCATCATTAGGGTTTTAAACCCTAAACTGAACCTTTTCCATTTAGTCAGCATTAGGGTTTTAAACCCTAAACTGAACTTTTCCTTTAGTCAGCATTAGGGTTTTAAACCATAAACTGAACTTTTCCTTTTAGTCAGCATTAGGGTTTTAAACCCTAAACTGAACTCTTTTCCTTTAGTCACCATTAAGGTTTTAAACCCTAAACTGAACTCTTTTCCTCCAGTCAGCATTAGGGTTTTAAACCCTAAACTGAACTCTTTTCCTTTAGTCAGCATTAGGATTTTAAACTCTAAACTGAACTTTTCCTTCAGTCAACATTAGGGTTTTAAACGCTGAACTGAACTTTTCCTTTAGTCAGCATTAGGGTTTTAAACCCTAAACTGAACTTTTTCCTTTAATCAACATTAGGGTTTTAAACCCTAAACTGCACTTTTTCCTTTAGTCAGCATTAGGGTTTTAAACCCTAAACTGAACTCTTTTCCTTTAGTCAGCATTAGGGTTTTAAACTTTAAACTGAACTCTTTTCCTTTAGTTAGCATTAGGGTTTTAAACCATAAACTGAACTTTTACCTTTAGTCAGCATTAGGGTTTTAAACCCTAAACTGAACTCTTTCCTTTAGTCAGCATTAGGGTTTTAAACCCTAAACTGAACTTTTCCTTTAGTCAGCATTAGGGTTTTAAACCCTGAACTGAACTTTTCCTTTAGTCAGCATTAGGGTTTTAAACCTAAACTGAACTCTTTCCATTAGTCAGCATTAGTGTTTTAAACCCTAAACTGAACTTTTACCGTTAGTCAGGATTAGGGTTTTAAAACCCTAAACTGAACTCTTTTCCCTTAGTCAGCATTAGGGTTATAAACCCTAAACTGAACTTTTTCCTTTAGTCAGCATTAGGGTTTTAAACCCTAAACTGAACTCTTTCCATTAGTCAGCATTAGGGTTTTAAACCCTAAACTGAACTTTTACCTTTAGTCAGTATTAGGGTTTAAAACCCTAAACTGAACTCTTTTCCTTTAGTCAGCATTAGGGTTTTAAACCCAAAACTGAACTCTTTTCTTTTAGTCAGCATTAGGGTTTTAAACCCTAAACTGAACTCTTTTCCTTCAGTCACCATTAGGGTTTTAAACCCTAAACTGAACTCTTTTCCTCCAGTCAGCATTAGGGTTTTAAACCTTAAACTGAACTCTTTTCCTCCAGTCAGCATTAGGGTTTTAAACCCTAAACTGAACTCTTTTCCTCCAGTCAGCATTAGGGTTTTAAACCCTAAACTAAACTTTTCCTTCAGTCAGCATTAGGGTTTTAAACCCTGAACTAAACTTTTACTTTAGTCAGCATTAGGGTTTTAAACCCTAAACTAAACTTTTTCCTTTAGTTAGCATTAGGGTTTTAAACCCTAAACTGAACTTTTTCCTTTAGTCAGCATTAGGGTTTTAAACCCAAAACTAAACTCTTTTCCTTTAGTTAGCATTAGGGTTTTAAACCCTAAACTGAACTTTTTCCTTTAGTCAGCATTAGGGTTTTAAACCCAAAACTGAACTTTTTCCTTTAGTCAGCATAAGGGTTTTAAACCCTAAACTGAACTTTTTTCCTCCAGTCAGCATTAGGGTTTTAAACCCTATACTGAACTCTTTTACTTTAGTCAGCATTAGGGTTTTAAACCCTAAACTGAACTTTTCCTTCAGTCAGCATTAGGGTTTTAAACCCTGAACTGAACTTTTCCTTTAGTCAGCATTAGGGTTTTAAACCCTAAACTGAAATCTTTTCCTTTAGTCAGCATTAGGGTTTTAAACCCTAAACTGAACTCTTTTCCTTTAGTTAGAATTAGGGTTTTAAACCATAAACTGAACTTTTACCTTTAGTTAGCATTAGGGTTTTAAACCCTAAACTGAACTCTTTCCTTTAGTCAGCATTAGGGTTTTAAACCCTAAACTGAACTTTTCTTTTAGTCAGCATTAGGGTATTAAACCCTAAACTGAACTTTTCCTTTAGTCAGCATTAGGGTTTTAAACCCTAAACTGAACTTTACCTTTAGTCATCATTAGGGTTTTAAACCCTAAACTGAACTCTTTCAATTCAGTCAGCATTAGGGTTTTAAACCCTAAACTGAACTCTTTTCCTTCAGTCAGCATTAGGGTTTTAAACCCTAAACTGAACTCTTTTCCTTTAGTCACCATTAGGGTATTAAACCCTAAACTTAACTCTTTTCCTCCAGTCAGCATAAGGGTTTTAAACCCTAAACTGAACTTTTCCTTCAGTCAGCATTAGGGTTTTAAACCCTGAACTGAACTTTTTCCTTTAGTCACCATTAGGGTTTTTAACCCTAAACTGAACTTTTTTCCTTTAGTCAGCATTAGGGTTTTAAACCCTAAACTGAACTCTTTTCCTTTAGTTAGTATTAGGATTTTAAACCCTAAACTGAACTTTTTCCTTTAGTCAGCATTAGGGTTTTAAACCCTAAACTGAACTCTTTCCTTTAGTCAGCATTAGGGTTTTAAACCCTAAACTGAACTTTTCCTTTAGTCAGCATTAGGGTTTTAAACCCTAAACTGAACTTTTCCTTTAGTCAGCATTAGGGTTTTAAACCCTAAACTGAACTTTTCCTTTAGTCATCATTAGGGTTTTAAACCCTAAACTGAACCCTTTCCATTCAGTCAGCATTAGGGTTTTAAACCCTAAACTGAACTTTTCCTTTAGTCAGCATTAGGGTTTTAAACCATAAACTGAACTTTTTCTTTTAGTCAGCATTAGGGTTTTAAACCCTAAACTGAACTCTTTTCCTTCAGTCAGCATTAGGGTTTTAAACCCTAAACTGAACTCTTTTCCTTTAGTCACCATTAGGGTTTTAAACCCTAAACTGAACTCTTTTCCTCCAGTCAGCATTAGGGTTTTAAACCCTAAACTGAACTCTTTTCCTTTAGTCAGCATTAGGATTTTAAACCCTAAACTGAACTTTTCCTTCAGTCAACATTAGGGTTTTAAACGCTGAACTGAACTTTTCCTTTAGTCAGCATTAGGGTTTTAAACCCTAAACTGAACTTTTTCCTTTAATCAACATTAGGGTTTTAAACCCTAAACTGAACTTTTTCCTTTAGTCAGCATTAGGGTTTTAAACCCTAAACTGAACTTTTTTCATTTAGTTAGCATTAGGGTTTTAAACCATAAACTGAACTTTTACCTTTAGTCAGCATTAGGGTTTTAAACCCTAAACTGAACTCTTTCCTTTAGTCAGCATTAGGGTTTTAAACCCTAAACTGAACTTTTTCTTTAGTCAACATTAGGGTTTTAAACCCTAAACTGAACTTTTCCTTTAGTCAGCATTAGGGTTTTAAATCCTAAACTGAACTTTTTCTTTAGTCAGCATTAGGGTTTTAAACCCTAAACTGAACTTTACCTTTAGTCATCATTAGGGTTTTAAACCCTTAACTGAACTATTTCCATTCAGTCAGCATTAGGGTTTTAAACTCTAAACTGGGTTTTAAACTCTAAACTGAACTTTTCCTTTACTTTTCCTTTAGTCAGCATTAGGGTTTTAAACCCTAAACTGAACTCTTTTCCTTCAGTCAGCATTAGGGTTTTAAACCCTAAACTGAACTCTTTTCCTTTAGTCACCATTAGGGTTTTAAACCCTAAACTGAACTCTTTTCCTCCAGTCAACATTAGGGTTTTAAACCCTAAACTGAACTTTTCCTTCAGTCAGCATTAGGGTTTTAAACCCTGAACTGAACTTTTTCCTTTAGTCACCGTTAGGGTTTTAAACCCTAAACTGAACTTTTTTCCTTTAGTCACCGTTAGGGTTTTAAACCCTAAACTGAACTCTTTTCCTTTAGTGCATTAGGATTTTAAACCCTAAACTGAACTTTTTCCTTTAGTCAGCATTAGGGTTTTAAACCCCAAACTGAACTCTTTCCTTTAGTCAGCATTAGGGTTTTAAACCCTAAACTGAACTTTTCCTTTAGTCAGCATTAGGGTTTTAAACCCTAAACTGAACTTTTCCTTTAGTCAACATTAGGGTTTTAAACCCTAAACTGAACTTTTCCTTTAGTCAGTATTAGGGTTTTAAACCCTAAACTGAACTTTTCCTTTAGTCATCATTAGGGTTTTAAACCCTAAACTGAACCCTTTCCATTCAGTCAGTATTAGGGTTTTAAACCCTAAACTGAACTTTTCCTTTAGTTAGCATTAGGGTTCTAAACCCTAAACTGAACTTTTCCTTTAGTTAGCATTAGGGTTTTAAACACTAAACTGAACTCTTTTCCTTTAGTCACCATTAGGGTTTTAAACCCTAAACTGAACTCTTTTCCTCCAGTCAGCATTAGGGTTTTAAACCCTAAACTGAACTCTTTTCCTTTAGTCACCATTAGGGTTTTAAACCCTAAACTGAACTTTTCCTTCAGTCACCATTAGGGTTTTAAACCCTGAACTGAACTTTTCCTTTAGTCAGCACTAGGGTTTTAAACCCTAAACTGAACTTTTCCCTTTAGTCAGCATTAGGGTTTTAAACCCTAAACAGAACTTTTTCCTTTAGTCATCATTAGGGTTTTAAACCCTAAACTGAACTTTTTCCTTTAGTTAGCATTAGGATTTTAAACCCTAAACTGAACTTTTTCCTTTAGTCAGCATTAGGGTTTTAAACCCTAAACTGAACTCTTTCCTTTAGTCAGCATTAGGGTTTTAAACCCTAAACTGAACTTTTCCTTTAGTCAGCTTTAGGGTTTTAAACCCTAAACTGAACTTTTTCTTTAGTCAACTTTAGGGTTTTAAACCCTAAACTGAACTTTTCCTTTAGTCATCATTAGGGTTTTAAACCCTAAACTGAACTTTTCCTTTAGTCATCATTAGGGTTTTAAACCCTAAATTGAACCCTTTCCATTCAGTCAGCATTAGGGTTTTAAACCCTAAACTGAACTCTTTTCCTTCAGTCAGCATTAGGGTTTTAAACCCTAAACTGAACTCTTTTTCTTTAGTCACCATTAGGGTTTTAAAACCTAAACTGAACTCTTTTCCTTCAGTCAACATTAGGGTTTTAAACCCTAAACTGAACTTTTCCTTCAGTCAGCATTAGGGTTTTAAACCCTAAACTGAACTCTTTTCCTCCAGTCAGCATTAGGGTTTTAAACCCTAAACTGAACTTTTTTCCTTTAGTCAGCATTAGGGTTTTAAACCCTAAACTGAACTCTTTTCCTTTAGTGCATTAGGGTTTTAAACCCTGAACTAAACTTTTCCTTTAGTCAGCATTAGGGTTTTAAACCCTAAACTGAACTTTTTCCTTTAGTCAGCATTAGGGTTTTAAACCCTAAACTGAACTCTTTCCTTTAGTCAACATTAGGGTTTTAAACCCTAAACTGAACTTTTCCTTTAGTCAGCATTAGGGTTTTAAACCCTAAACTGAACTCTTTCCTTTAGTCAGCATTAGGGTTTTAAACCCTAAACTGAACTTTTCCTTTAGTGAGCATTAGGGTTTTAAACCCTAAACTGAACTTTTCCTTTAGTCAACATTAGGGTTTTAAACCCTAAACTGAACTTTTCCTTTAGTCAGCATTAGGGTTTTAAACCCTAAACTGAACTTTTCCCTTTAGTCAGCATTAGGGTTTTAAACCCTAAACTGAACTCTTTTCCTTTAGTCAGCATTAGGGTTTTAAACCCTAAACTGAACTCTTTTCCTCCAGTCAGCATTAGGGTTTTAAACCCTAAACTGAACTCTTTTCCTTTAGTCAGCATTAGGGTTTTAAACCCTAAACTGAACTTTTCCTTCAGTCACCATTAGGGTTTTAAACCCTGAACTGAACTTTTCCTTTAGTCAGCACTAGGGTTTTAAACCCTAAACTGAACTTTTCCCTTTAGTCAGCATTAGGGTTTTAAACCCTAAACAGAACTTTTTCCTTTAGTCATCATTAGGGTTTTAAACCCTAAACTGAACTTTTTCCTTTAGTTAGCATTAGGATTTTAAACCCTAAACTGAACTTTTTCCTTTAGTCAGCATTAGGGTTTTAAACCCTAAACTGAACTCTTTCCTTTAGTCAGCATTAGGGTTTTAGACCCTAAACTGAACTTTTCCTTTGGTCAGCTTTAGGGTTTTAAACCCTAAACTGAACTTTTTCTTTAGTCAACATTAGGGTTTTAAACCCTAAACTGAACTTTTCCTTTAGTCATCATTAGGGTTTTAAACCCTAAACTGAACTTTTCCTTTAGTCATCATTAGGGTTTTAAACCCTAAATTGAACCCTTTCCATTCAGTCAGCATTAGGGTTTTAAACCCTAAACTGAACTTTTCCTTTAGTCAGTATTAGGGTTTTAAACCCTAAACTGAACTTTTCCTTTAGTTAGCATTAGGGTTTTAAACCCTAAACTGAACTCTTTTCCTTCAGTCAGCATTAGGGTTTTAAACCCTAAACTGAACTCTTTTCCTTTAGTCACCATTAGGGTTTTAAACCCTAAACTGAACTCTTTTCCTCCAGTCAGCATTAGGGTTTTAAACCCTAAACTGAACTCTTTTCCTTTAGTCACCATTAGGGTTTTAAACCCTAAACAGAACTTTTCCTTCAGTCACCATTAGGGTTTTAAACCCTGAACTAAACTTTTCCTTTAGTCAGTACTAGGGTTTTAAACCCTAAACTGAACTTTTTCCTTTAGTCAGCATTAGGGTTTTAAACCCTAAACTGAACTCTTTCCTTTAGTCAACATTAGGGTTTTAAACCCTAAACTGAACTTTTCCGTTAGTCAGCATTAGGGTTTTAAACCCTAAACTGAACTCTTTCCTTTAGTCAGCATTAGGGTTTTAAACTCTAAACTGAACTTTTCCTTTAGTGAGCATTAGGGTTTTAAACCCTAAACTGAACTTTTCCTTTAGTCAACATTAGGGTTTTAAACCCTAAACTGAACTTTTCCTTCAGTCAGCATTAGGGTTTTAAACCCTGAACTAATCTTTTCCTTTAGTCAGCATTAGGGTTTTAAACCCTAAACTGAACTTTTTCCTTTAGTCACCATTAGGGTTTTAAACCCTAAACTGAACGTTTTCCTTTAGTCAGCATTAGGGTTTTAAACCCAAAACTGAACTCTTTTCCTTTAGTTAGCATTAGGGTTTTAAACCCTAAACTGAACTTTTTCCTTTAGTCAGCATTAGGGTTTTAAACCCAAAACTAAACTTTTTCCTTTAGTCAGCATTAGGGTTTTATACCCTAAACTGAACTCTTTTCCTCCAGTCAGCATTAGGGTTTTAAACCCTAAACTGAACTCTTTTCCTTTAATCAGCATTAGGGTTTTAAACCCTGAACTGAACTTTTCCTTTAGTCAGCATTAGGGTTTTAAACCCTAAACTGAACTTTTTCCTTTAGTCAGCATTAGGGTTTTAAACCCTAAACTGAACTTTTACCTTTAGTCAGCATTAGGGTTTTAAAACCCTAAACTGAACTCTTTTCCTTTAGTCAGCATTAGGGTTTTAAACCCTAAACTGAACTTTTCCCTTTAGTCAGCATTAGGGTTTTAAACCCTAAACTGAACTCTTTTTCTTTAGTCAGCATTAGGGTTTTAAACCCAAAACTGAACTTTTTTCCTTTAGTCAGCATTAGGGTTTTAAACCCTAAACTGAACTCTTTTCCTTCAGTCACCATTAGGGTTTTAAACCCTAAACTAAACTCTTTTCCTCCAGTCAGCATTAGGGTTTTAAACCCTAAACTGAACTCTTTTCCTCCAGTCAGCATTAGGGTTTTAAACCCTAAAGTGAACTCTTTTCCTTTAGTCAGCATTAGGGTTTTAAACCCTAAACTAAACTTTTCCTTCAATCAGCATTAGGGTTTTAAACCCTAAACTAAACTTTTCCTTCAGTCAGCATTAGGGTTTTAAACCCTGAACTAAACTTTTCCTTGAGTCAGCATTAGGGTTTTAAACCCTAAACTGAAATCTTTTCCTTTAGTCAGCATTAGGGTTTTAAACCCTAAACTGAACTCTTTCCTTTAGTCAGCATTAGGGTTTTAAACCCTAAACTGAACTTTTTCCTTTAGTTAGCATTAGGGTTTTAAACCCTAAACTGAACTCTTTCCTTTAGTCAGCATTAGGGTTTTAAACCCTAAACTGAACTTTTCCTTTAGTCAGCATTAGGGTTTTAAACCCTAAACTGAACTTTTCCTTTAGTCAGCATTAGGGTTTTAAACCCTAAACTGAACTTTACCTTTAGTCATCATTAGGGTTTTAAACCCTAAACTGAACTTTTTCCATTCAGTCAGCATTAGGGTTTTAAACCCTAAACTGAACTCTTTTCCTTCAGTCAGCATTAGGGTTTTAAACCCTAAACTGAACTCTTTTCCTTTAGTCACCATTAGGGTATTAAACCCTAAACTGAACTCTTTTCCTCCAGTCAGCATTAGGGTTTTAAACCCTAAACTGAACTTTTCCTTCAGTCAGCATTAGGGTTTTAAACCCTGAACTGAACTTTTTCCTTTAGTCACCATTAGGGTTTTAAACCCTAAACTAAACTTTTTTCCTTTAGTCAGCATTAGGGTTTTAAACCCTAAACTGAACTCTTTTCCTTTAGTTAGTATTAGGATTTTAAACCCTAAACTGAACTTTTTCCTTTAGTCAGCAATAGGGTTTTAAACCCTAAACTGAACTCTTTCCTTTAGTCAGCATTAGGGTTTTAAACCCTAAACTGAACTTTTCCTTTAGTCAGCATTAGGGTTTTAAACCCTAAACTGAACTTTTCCTTTAGTCAGCATTAGGGTTTTAAACCCTAAACTGAACTTTTCCTTTAGTCAGCATTAGGGTTTTAAACCCTAAACTGAACTTTTCCTTTAGTCAGCATTAGGGTTTTAAACCCTAAACTGAACTTTTCCTTTAGTCAGCATTAGGGTTTTAAACCATAAACTGAACTTTTCCTTTTAGTCAGCATTAGGGTTTTAAACCCTAAACTGAACTCTTTTCCTTTAGTCACCATTAAGGTTTTAAAACCTAAACTGAACTCTTTTCCTCCAGTCAGCATTAGGGTTTTAAACCCTAAACTGAACTCTTTTCCTTTAGTCAGCATTAGGATTTTAAACTCTAAACTGAACTTTTCCTTCAGTCAACATTAGGGTTTTAAACGCTGAACTGAACTTTTCCTTTAGTCAGCATTAGGGTTTTAAACCCTAAACTGAACTTTTTCCTTTAATCAACATTAGGGTTTTAAACCCTAAACTGCACTTTTTCCTTTAGTCAGCATTAGGGTTTTAAACCCTAAACTGAACTCTTTTCATTTAGTTAGCATTAGGGTTTTAAACCCTAAACTGAACTTTTTCCATTCAGTCAGCATTAGGGTTTTAAACCCTAAACTGAACTCTTTCCTTTAGTCAGCATTAGGGTTTTAAACCCTAAACTGAACTTTTCCTTTAGTCAACATTAGGGTTTTAAACCCTAAACTGAACTTTTCCTTTAGTCAGCATTATGGTTTTAAACCCTAAACTGAATTTTTTCTTTAGTCAGCATTAGGGTTTTAAACCCTAAACTGAACTTTACCTTTAGTCATTATTAGGGTTTTAAACCCTTAACTGAACTCTTTCCATTCAGTCAGCATTAGGGTTTTAAACTCTAAACTGAACTTTTCCTTTACTTTTCCTTTAGTCAGCATTAGGGTTTTAAACCCTAAACTGAACTCTTTTCCTTCAGTCAGCATTAGGGTTTTAAACCCTAAACTGAACTCTTTTCCTTTAGTCATCATTAGGGTTTTAAACCCTAAACTGAACTCTTTTCCTCCAGTCAGCATTAGGGTTTTAAACCCTAAACTGAACTTTTCCTTTAGTCAGCATTAGGGTTTTAAACCCTGAACTGAACTTTTTCCTTTAGTCACCATTAGGGTTTTAAACCCTAAACTGAACTTTTTTCCTTTAGTCAGCATTAGGGTTTTAAACCCTAAACTGAACTCTTTTCCTTTAGTGCATTAGGATTTTAAACCCTAAACTGAACTTTTTCCTTTAGTCAGCATTAGGGTTTTAAACCCTAAACTGAACTCTTTCCTTTAGTCAGCATTAGGGTTTTAAACCCTAAACTGAACTTTTCCTTTAGTCAGCATTAGGGTTTTAAACCCTAAACTGAACTTTTCCATTTAGTCAGCATTAGGGTTTTAAACCCTAAACTGAACTTTTCCTTTAGTCAGCATTAGGGTTTTAAACCCTAAACTGAACTTTTTCCTTCAGTCAGCATTAGGGTTTTAAACCCTAAACTGAACTTTTCCTTTAGTCAGCATTAGGGTTTTAAACCCTAAACTGAACTTTTCCATTTAGTCAGCATTAGGGTTTTAAACCCTAAACTGAACTTTTCCTTTAGTCAGCATTAGGGTTTTAAACCCTAAACTGAACTTTTTCCTTCAGTCAGCATTAGGGTTTTAAACCCTAAACTGAACTTTTCCTTTAGTCAGCATTAGGGTTTTAAACCCTAAACTGAACTTTTCCATTTAGTCAGCATTAGGGTTTTAAACCCTAAACTGAACTTTTCCTTTAGTCAGCATTAGGGTTTTAAACCCTAAACTGAACTTTTTCCTTCAGTCAGCATTAGGGTTTTAAACCCTAAACTGAACTTTTCCTTTAGTCAGCATTAGGGTTTTAAACCCTAAACTGAACTTTTCCATTTAGTCAGCATTAGGGTTTTAAACCCTAAACTGAACTTTTCCTTTAGTCAGCATTAGGGTTTTAAACCCTAAACTGAACTTTTTCCTTCAGTCAGCATTAGGGTTTTAAACCCTAAACTGAACTTTTCCTTTAGTCAGCTTTAGGGTTTTAAACCCTAAACTGAACTTTTTCTTTAGTCAACATTAGGGTTTTAAACCCTAAACTGAACTTTTCCTTTAGTCAGCATTAGGGTTTTAAACCCTAAACTGAACTTTTCCTTTAGTCATCATTAGGGTTTTAAACCCTAAACTGAACCCTTTCCATTCAGTCAGCATTAGGGTTTTAAACCCTAAACTGAACTTTTCCTTTAGTCAGCATTAGGGTTTTAAACCCTAAACTGAACTTTTCCTTTAGTTAGCATTAGGGTTTTAAACCCTAAACTGAACTCTTTTCCTTCAGTCAGCATTAGGGTTTTAAACCCTAAACTGAACTCTTTTCCTTTAGTCACCATTAGGGTTTTAAACCCTAAACTGAACTCTTTTCCTCCAGTCAGCATTAGGGTTTTAAACCCTAAACTGAACTCTTTTCCTTTAGTCACCATTAGGGTTTTAAACCCTAAACTGAAATTTTCCTTCAGTCACCATTAGGGTTTTAAACCCTGAACTAAACTTTTCCTTTAGTCAGTACTAGGGTTTTAAACCCTAAACTGAACTTTTTCCTTTAGTCAGCATTAGGGTTTTAAACCCTAAACTGAACTCTTTCCTTTAGTCAACATTAGGGTTTTAAACCCTAAACTGAACTTTTCCTTTAGTCAGCATTAGGGTTTTAAACCCTAAACTGAACTCTTTCCTTTAGTCAGCATTAGGGTTTTAAACCCTAAACTGAACTTTTCCTTTAGTCAGCATTAGGGTTTTAAACCCTAAACTGAACTTTTTCCTTTAGTCAGCATTAGGGTTTTAAACCCTAAACTGAACTTTTCCTTTAGTCAGCATTAGGGTTTTAAACCCTAAACTGAACTTTTCCTTTAGTCAGCATTAGGGTTTTAAACCCTAAACTGAACTTTTTCCTTTAGTCAGCATTAGGGTTTTAAACCCAAAACTGAACTTTTTTCCTTTAGTTAGCATTAGGGTTTTAAACCCTAAACTGAACTTTTTCCTTTAGTCAGCATTAGGGTTTTAAACCCAAAACTAAACTTTTTCCTTTAGTCAGCATTAGGGTTTTAAACCCTAAACTGAACTCTTTTCCTCCAGTCAGCATTAGGGTTTTAAACCCTGAACTGAACTCTTTTCCTTTAATCAGCATTAGGGTTTTAAACCCTGAACTGAACTTTTTCCTTTAGTCAGCATTAGGGTTTTAAACCCTAAACTGAACTTTTACCTTTAGTCAGCATTAGGGTTTTAAAACCCTAAACTGAACTCTTTTCCTTTAGTCAGCATTAGGGTTTTAAACCCTAAACTGAACTTTTCCCTTTAGTCAGCATTAGGGTTTTAAACCCTAAACTGAACTCTTTTTCTTTAGTCAGCATTAGGGTTTTAAACCCAAAACTGAACTTTTTTCCTTTAGTCAGCATTAGGGTTTTAAACCCTAAACTGAACTTTTCCTTTAGTCATCATTAGGGTTTTAAACCCTAAACTGAACCCTTTCCATTCAGTCAGCATTAGGGTTTTAAACCCTAAACTGAACTTTTCCTTTAGTTAGCATTAGGGTTTTAAACCCTAAACTGAACTCTTTTCCTTTAGTCACCATTAGGGTTTTAAACCCTAAACTGAACTCTTTTCCTCCAGTCAGCATTAGGGTTTTAAACCCTAAACTGAACTCTTTTCCTTTAGTCACCATTAGGGTTTTAAACCCTAAACTGAACTTTTCCTTCAGTCACCATTAGGGTTTTCAACCCTGAACTGAACTTTTCCTTTAGTCAGCACTAGGGTTTTAAACCCTAAACTGAACTTTTCCCTTTAGTCAGCATTAGGGTTTTAAACCCTAAACAGAACTTTTTCCTTTAGTCAGCATTAGGGTTTTAAACCCTAAACTGAACTTTTTCCTTTAGTTAGCATTAGGATTTTAAACCCTAAACTGAACTTTTTCCTTTAGTCAGCATTAGGGTTTTAAACCCTAAACTGAACTCTTTCCTTTAGTCAGCATTAGGGTTTTAAACCCTAAACTGAACTTTTCCTTTAGTCAGCTTTAGGGTTTTAAACCCTAAACTGAACTTTTTCTTTAGTCAACATTAGGGTTTTAAACCCTAAACTGAACTTTTCCTTTAGTCAGCATTAGGGTTTTAAACCCTAAACTGAACTTTTCCTTTAGTCATCATTAGGGTTTTAAACCCTAAACTGAACCCTTTCCATTCAGTCAGCATTAGGGTTTTAAACCCTAAACTGAACTTTTCCTTTAGTTAGCATTAGGGTTTTAAACCCTAAACTGAACTCTTTTCCTTCAGTCAGCATTAGGGTTTTAAACCCTAAACTGAACTCTTTTCCTTTAGTCACCATTAGGGTTTTAAACCCTAAACTGAACTCTTTTCCTCCAGTCAGCATTAGGGTTTTAAACCCTAAACTGAACTCTTTTCCTTTAGTCACCATTAGGGTTTTAAACCCTAAACTGAACTTTTCCTTCAGTCACCATTAGGGTTTTAAACCCTGAACTAAACTTTTCCTTTAGTCAGTACTAGGGTTTTAAACCCTAAACTGAACTCTTTCCTTTAGTCAACATTAGGGTTTTAAACCCTAAACTTATCTTTTCCTTTAGTCAGCATTAGGGTTTTAAACCCTAAACTGAACTATTTCCTTTAGTCAGCATTAGGGTTTTAAACCCTAAACTGAACTTTTCCTTTAGTCAGCATTAGGGTTTTAAACCCTAAACTGAACTTTTCCTTTAGTCAACATTAGGGTTTTAAACCCTAAACTGAACTTTTCCTTCAGTCAGCATTAGGGTTTTAAACCCTGAACTAAACTTTTCCTTTAGTCAGCATTAGGGTTTTAAACCCTAAACTGAACTTTTTCCTTTAGTCAGCATTAGGGTTTTAAACCCTAAACTGAACTTTTTCCTTTAGTCAGCATTAGGGTTTTAAACCCAAAACTGAACTCTTTTCCTTTAGTTAGCATTAGGGTTTTAAACCCTAAACTGAACTTTTTCCTTTAGTCAGCATTAGGGTTTTAAACCCAAAACTAAACTTTTTCCTTTAGTCAGTATTAGGGTTTTAAACCCTAAACTGAACTCTTTTCCTCCAGTCAGCATTAGGGTTTTAAACCCTGAACTGAACTCTTTTCCTTTAATCAGCATTAGGGTTTTAAACCCTGAACTGAACTTTTTCCTTTAGTCAGCATTAGGGTTTTAAACCCTAAACTGAACTTTTACCTTTAGTCAGCATTAGGGTTTTAAAACCCTAAACTGAACTCTTTTCCTTTAGTCAGCATTAGGGTTTTAAACCCTAAACTGAACTTTTCCCTTTAGTCAGCATTAGGGTTTTAAACCCTAAACTGAACTCTTTTTCTTTAGTCAGCATTAGGGTTTTAAACCCAAAACTGAACTTTTTTCCTTTAGTCAGCATTAGGGTTTTAAACCCTAAACTGAACTCTTTTCCTTCAGTCACCATTAGGGTTTTAAACCCTAAACTAAACTCTTTTCCTCCAGTCAGCATTAGGGTTTTAAACCCTAAACTGAACTCTTTTCCTCCAGTCAGCATTAGGGTTTTAAACCCTAAAGTGAACTCTTTTCCTTTAGTCAGCATTAGGGTTTTAAACCCTAAACTAAACTTTTCCTTTAGTCAGCATTAGGGTTTTAAACCCTAAACTAAACTTTTCCTTCATTCAGCATTAGGGTTTTAAACCCTGAACTAAACTTTTCCTTTAGCATTAGGGTTTTAAACCCTAAACTAAATTTTTCCTTTAGTCAGCATTAGGGTTTTAAACTCTAAACTGAACTTTTCCTATAGTCGGCATTAGGGTTTTAAACCCTAAACTGAACTTTTCCTTTAGTCGGCATTAGGGTTTTAAACCCTAAACTGAACTTTTCCTTAGTCAGCATTAAGGTTTTAAATCCTAAACTGAACTTTTCCTTTAGTCAGCATTAGGGTTTTAAACCCTAAACTGAACTTTTCCTTTAGTCAGCATTAGGGTTTTAAACCCTAAACTGAACTTTTCCTTTAGTCAGCTTTAGGGTTTTAAACCCTAAACTGAACTTTTTCTTTAGTCAACATTAGGGTTTTAAAAACTAAACTGAACTTTTCCTTTAGTCAGCATTAGGGTTTTAAACCCTAAACTGAACTCTTTTCCTTCAGTCACCATTAGGGTTTTAAACCCTAAACTAAACTCTTTTCCTCCAGTCAGCATTAGGGTTTTAAACCCTAAACTGAACTCTTTTCCTCCAGTCAGCATTAGGGTTTTAAACCCTAAAGTGAACTCTTTTCCTTTAGTCAGCATTAGGGTTTTAAACCCTAAACTAAACTTTTTCTTCAATCAGCATTAGGGTTTTAAACCCTAAACTGAACTCTTTTCCTCCAGTCAGCATTAGGGTTTTAAACCCTAAAGTGAACTCTTTTCCTTTAGTCAGCATTAGGGTTTTAAACCCTAAACTAAACTTTTCCTTTAGTCAGCATTAGGGTTTTAAACCCTAAACTAAACTTTTCCTTCATTCAGCATTAGGGTTTTAAACCCTGAACTAAACTTTTCCTTTAGCATTAGGGTTTTAAACCCTAAACTAAATTTTTCCTTTAGTCAGCATTAGGGTTTTAAACTCTAAACTGAACTTTTCCTATAGTCGGCATTAGGGTTTTAAACCCTAAACTGAACTTTTCCTTTAGTCGGCATTAGGGTTTTAAACCCTAAACTGAACTTTTCCTTAGTCAGCATTAAGGTTTTAAATCCTAAACTGAACTTTTCCTTTAGTCAGCATTAGGGTTTTAAACCCTAAACTGAACTTTTCCTTTAGTCAGCATTAGGGTTTTAAACCCTAAACTGAACTTTTCCTTTAGTCAGCTTTAGGGTTTTAAACCCTAAACTGAACTTTTTCTTTAGTCAACATTAGGGTTTTAAAAACTAAACTGAACTTTTCCTTTAGTCAGCATTAGGGTTTTAAACCCTAAACTGAACTCTTTTCCTTCAGTCACCATTAGGGTTTTAAACCCTAAACTAAACTCTTTTCCTCCAGTCAGCATTAGGGTTTTAAACCCTAAACTGAACTCTTTTCCTCCAGTCAGCATTAGGGTTTTAAACCCTAAAGTGAACTCTTTTCCTTTAGTCAGCATTAGGGTTTTAAACCCTAAACTAAACTTTTTCTTCAGTCAGCATTAGGGTTTTAAACCCTAAACTAAACTTTTCCTTCAGTCAGCATTAGGGTTTTAAACCCTGAACTAAACTTTTCCTTTAGTCAGCATTAGGGTTTTAAACCCTAAACTGAACTTTTCCTTTAGTCAGCATTAGGGTTTTAAACCCTAAACTGAACTCTTTCCTTTAGTTAGCATTAGGGTTATAAACCCTAAACTGAACTTTTCCTTTAGTCAGCATTAGGGTTTTAAACCCTAAACTGAACTTTTCCTTTAGTCAACATTAGGGTTTTAAACCCTAAACTGAACTTTTCCTTTAGTCAGTATTAGGGTTTTAAACCCTAAACTGAACTTTTCCTTTAGTCATCATTAGGGTTTTAAACCCTAAACTGAACTCTTTCCATTCAGTCAGCATTAGGGTTTTAAACCCTAAACTGAACTTTTCCTTTAGTCACCATTAGGGTTATAAACCCTAAACTGAACTTTTCCTTAGTCAGCATTAGGGTTTTAAACCATAAATTGAACTTTTCCTTTAGTCAGCATTAGGGTTTTAAACCCTAAACTGAACTTTTCCTTTAGTCAGCATTAGGGTTTTAAACCCTAAACTGAACTCTTTCCTTTAGTCAGCATTAGGGTTATAAACCCTAAACTGAACTTTTCCTTTAGTCAGCATTAGGGTTTTAAACCCTAAACTGAACTTTTCCTTTAGTCAACATTAGGGTTTTAAACCCTAAACTGAACTTTTCCTTTAGTCAGTATTAGGGTTTTAAACCCTAAACTGAACTTTTCCTTTAGTCATCATTAGGGTTTTAAACCCTAAACTGAACTCTTTCCATTCTGTCAGCATTAGGGTTTTAAACCCTAAACTGAACTTTTCCTTTAGTCAGCATTAGGGTTATAAACCCTAAACTGAACTTTTCCTTAGTCAGCATTAGGGTTTTAAACCATAAATTGAACTTTTCCTTTAGTCAGCATTAGGGTTTTAAACCCTAAACTAAATTTTTCCTTTAGTCAGCATTAGGGTTTTAAACTCTAAACTGAACTTTTCCTATAGTCGGCATTAGGGTTTTAAACCCTAAACTGAACTTTTCCTTTAGTCGGCATTAGGGTTTTAAACCCTAAACTGAACTTTTCCTTAGTCAGCATTAAGGTTTTAAATCCTAAATTGAACTTTTCCTTTAGTCAGCATTAGGGTTTTAAACCCTAAACTGAACTCTTTCCTTTAGTCAGCATTAGGGTTTTAAACCCTAAACTGAACTTTTCCTTTAGTCAGCTTTAGGGTTTTAAACCCTAAACTGAACTTTTTCTTTAGTCAACATTAGGGTTTTAAACCCTAAACTGAACTCTTTCCTTTAGTCAGCATTAGGGTTTTAAACCCTAAACTGAACTTTTCCTTTAGTCGGCTTTAGGGTTTTAAACCCTAAACTGAACTTTTTCTTTAGTCAACATTAGGGTTTTAAAAACTAAACTGAACTTTTCCTTTAGTCAGCATTAGGGTTTTAAACCCTAAACTGAACTCTTTCCTTTAGTCAGCATTAGGGTTTTAAACCCTAAACTGAACTTTTCCTTTAGTCAGCTTTAGGGTTTTAAACCCTAAACTGAACTTTTCCTTTAGTCAGCATTAGGGTTTTAAACCCTAAACTGAACTTTTCCTTTAGTCATCATTAGGGTTTTAAACCCTAAACTGAACCCTTTCCATTCAGTCAGCATTAGGGTTTTAAACCCTAAACTGAACTTTTCCTTTAGTCAGCATTAGGGTTTTAAACCCTAAACTGAACTTTTCCTTTAGTTAGCATTAGGGTTTTAAACCCTAAACTGAACTCTTTTCCTTTAGTCACCATTAGGGTTTTAAACCCTAAACTGAACTCTTTTCCTCCAGTCAGCATTAGGGTTTTAAACCCTAAACTGAACTCTTTTCCTTTAGTCACCATTAGGGTTTTAAACCCTAAACTAAACTTTTCCTTCAGTCACCATTAGGGTTTTAAACCCTGAACTAAACTTTTCCTTTAGTCAGTACTAGGGTTTTAAACCCTAAACTGAACTTTTTCCTTTAGTCAGCATTAGGGTTTTAAACCCTAAACTGAACTTTTCCTTTAGTCAGCATTAGGGTTTTAATCCCTAAACTGAACTTTTCCTTTAGTCAGCATTAGGGTTTTAAACCCTAAACTGAACTCTTTCCTTTAGTCAGCATTAGGGTTTTAAACCCTAAACTGAACGTTTCCTTTAGTCAGCATTAGGGTTTTAAACCCTAAACTGAACTTTTCCTTTAGTCAACATTAGGGTTTTAAACCCTAAACTGAACTTTTCCTTTAGTCAGTATTAGGGTTTTAAACCCTAAACTGAACTTTTCCTTTAGTCATCATTAGGGTTTTAAACCCTAAACTGAACTCTTTCCATTCAGTCAGCATTAGGGTTTTAAACCCTAAACTGAACTTTTCCTTTAGTCAGCATTAGGGTTATAAACCCTAAACTGAACTTTTCCTTAGTCAGCATTAGGGTTTTAAACCCTAAACTGAACTTTTCCTTTAGTCAGCATTAGGGTTTTAAACCCTAAACTAAATTTTTCCTTTAGTCGGCATTAGGGTTTTAAACTCTAAACTGAACTTTTCCTATAGTCGGCATTAGGGTTTTAAACCCTAAACTGAACTTTTCCTTAGTCAGTATTAAGGTTTTAAATCCTAAACTGAACTTTTCCTTTAGTCAGCATTAGGGTTTTAAACCCTAAACTGAACTTTTCCTTTAGTCAGCATTAGGGTTTTAAACCCTAAACTGAACTTTTCCTTTAGTCAGCATTAGGGTTTTAAACCCTAAACTGAACTTTTCCTTAGTCAGCATTAAGGTTTTAAATCCTAAACTGAACTTTTCCTTTAGTCAGCATTAGGGTTTTAAACCCTAAACTGAACTTTTCCTTTAGTCAGCATTAGTGTTTTAAACCCTAAATTGAACTCTTTTCCTTCAGTCACCATTAGGGTTTTAAACCCTAAACTGAACTTTTCCTTCAGTCAGCATTTGGGTTTTAAACCCTGAACTAAACTTTTCCTTTAGTCAGCATTAGGGTTTTAAACCCTAAACTGAACTTTTCCCTTTAGTCAGCATTAGGGTTTTAAACCCTAAACTGAACTTTTTCCTTTAGTCAGCATTAGGGTTTTAAACCCAAAACTGAACTCTTTTCCTTTAGTCAGCATTAGGGTTTTAAACCCAAAACTAAACTTTTTCCTTTAGTCAGCATTAGGATTTTAAACCCTAAACTGAACTCTTTTCCTCCAGTCAGCATTAGGGTTTTAAACCCTAAACTGAACTCTTTTCCTTTAATCAGCATTAGGGTTTTAAACCCTAAACTGAACTCTTTTCCTTTAGTCAGCATTAGGGTTTTAAACCCTAAACTAAACTTTTCCTTCAGTCAGCATTAGGGTTTTAAACCCTGAACTAAACTTTTCCTTTAGTCAGCATTAGGGTTTTAAACCCTAAACTGAACTTTTCCTTTAGTCAGCATTAGGGTTTTAAACCCTAAACTGAACTCTTTCCTTTAGTTAGCATTAGGGTTATAAACCCTAAACTGAACTTTTCCTTTAGTCAGCATTAGGGTTTTAAACCCTAAACTGAACTTTTCCTTTAGTCAACATTAGGGTTTTAAACCCTAAACTGAACTTTTCCTTTAGTCAGTATTAGGGTTTTAAACCCTAAACTGAACTTTTCCTTTAGTCATCATTAGGGTTTTAAACCCTAAACTGAACTCTTTCCATTCAGTCAGCATTAGGGTTTTAAACCCTAAACTGAACTTTTCCTTTAGTCACCATTAGGGTTATAAACCCTAAACTGAACTTTTCCTTAGTCAGCATTAGGGTTTTAAACCATAAATTGAACTTTTCCTTTAGTCAGCATTAGGGTTTTAAACCCTAAACTGAACTTTTCCTTTAGTCAGCATTAGGGTTTTAAACCCTAAACTGAACTCTTTCCTTTAGTCAGCATTAGGGTTATAAACCCTAAACTGAACTTTTCCTTTAGTCAGCATTAGGGTTTTAAACCCTAAACTGAACTTTTCCTTTAGTCAACATTAGGGTTTTAAACCCTAAACTGAACTTTTCCTTTAGTCAGTATTAGGGTTTTAAACCCTAAACTGAACTTTTCCTTTAGTCATCATTAGGGTTTTAAACCCTAAACTGAACTCTTTCCATTCTGTCAGCATTAGGGTTTTAAACCCTAAACTGAACTTTTCCTTTAGTCAGCATTAGGGTTATAAACCCTAAACTGAACTTTTCCTTAGTCAGCATTAGGGTTTTAAACCATAAATTGAACTTTTCCTTTAGTCAGCATTAGGGTTTTAAAGCCTAAACTAAATTTTTCCTTTAGTCAGCATTAGGGTTTTAAACTCTAAACTGAACTTTTCCTATAGTCGGCATTAGGGTTTTAAACCCTAAACTGAACTTTTCCTTTAGTCGGCATTAGGGTTTTAAACCCTAAACTGAACTTTTCCTTAGTCAGCATTAAGGTTTTAAATCCTAAATTGAACTTTTCCTTTAGTCAGCATTAGGGTTTTAAACCCTAAACTGAACTCTTTCCTTTAGTCAGCATTAGGGTTTTAAACCCTAAACTGAACTTTTCCTTTAGTCAGCTTTAGGGTTTTAAACCCTAAACTGAACTTTTTCTTTAGTCAACATTAGGGTTTTAAACCCTAAACTGAACTCTTTCCTTTAGTCAGCATTAGGGTTTTAAACCCTAAACTGAACTTTTCCTTTAGTCGGCTTTAGGGTTTTAAACCCTAAACTGAACTTTTTCTTTAGTCAACATTAGGGTTTTAAAAACTAAACTGAACTTTTCCTTTAGTCAGCATTAGGGTTTTAAACCCTAAACTGAACTCTTTCCTTTAGTCAGCATTAGGGTTTTAAACCCTAAACTGAACTTTTCCTTTAGTCAGCTTTAGGGTTTTAAACCCTAAACTGAACTTTTCCTTTAGTCAGCATTAGGGTTTTAAACCCTAAACTGAACTTTTCCTTTAGTCATCATTAGGGTTTTAAACCCTAAACTGAACCCTTTCCATTCAGTCAGCATTAGGGTTTTAAACCCTAAACTGAACTTTTCCTTTAGTCAGCATTAGGGTTTTAAACCCTAAACTGAACTTTTCCTTTAGTCAGCATTAGTGTTTTAAACCCTAAACTGAACTCTTTTCCTTCAGTCACCATTAGGGTTTTAAACCCTAAACTGAACTTTTCCTTCAGTCAGCATTTGGGTTTTAAACCCTGAACTAAACTTTTCCTTTAGTCAGCATTAGGGTTTTAAACCCTAAACTGAACTTTTCCCTTTAGTCAGCATTAGGGTTTTAAACCCTAAACTGAACTTTTTCCTTTAGTCAGCATTAGGGTTTTAAACCCAAAACTGAACTCTTTTCCTTTAGTCAGCATTAGGGTTTTAAACCCAAAACTAAACTTTTTCCTTTAGTCAGCATTAGGATTTTAAACCCTAAACTGAACTCTTTTCCTCCAGTCAGCATTAGGGTTTTAAACCCTAAACTGAACTCTTTTCCTTTAATCAGCATTAGGGTTTTAAACCCTAAACTGAACTCTTTTCCTTTAGTCAGCATTAGGGTTTTAAACCCTAAACTAAACTTTTCCTTCAGTCAGCATTAGGGTTTTAAACCCTGAACTAAACTTTTCCTTTAGTCAGCATTAGGGTTTTAAACCCTAAACTGAACTTTTCCTTTAGTCAGCATTAGGGTTTTAAACCCTAAACTGAACTCTTTCCTTTAGTTAGCATTAGGGTTATAAACCCTAAACTGAACTTTTCCTTTAGTCAGCATTAGGGTTTTAAACCCTAAACTGAACTTTTCCTTTAGTCAACATTAGGGTTTTAAACCCTAAACTGAACTTTTCCTTTAGTCAGTATTAGGGTTTTAAACCCTAAACTGAACTTTTCCTTTAGTCATCATTAGGGTTTTAAACCCTAAACTGAACTCTTTCCATTCAGTCAGCATTAGGGTTTTAAACCCTAAACTGAACTTTTCCTTTAGTCACCATTAGGGTTATAAACCCTAAACTGAACTTTTCCTTAGTCAGCATTAGGGTTTTAAACCATAAATTGAACTTTTCCTTTAGTCAGCATTAGGGTTTTAAACCCTAAACTGAACTTTTCCTTTAGTCAGCATTAGGGTTTTAAACCCTAAACTGAACTCTTTCCTTTAGTCAGCATTAGGGTTATAAACCCTAAACTGAACTTTTCCTTTAGTCAGCATTAGGGTTTTAAACCCTAAACTGAACTTTTCCTTTAGTCAACATTAGGGTTTTAAACCCTAAACTGAACTTTTCCTTTAGTCAGTATTAGGGTTTTAAACCCTAAACTGAACTTTTCCTTTAGTCATCATTAGGGTTTTAAACCCTAAACTGAACTCTTTCCATTCTGTCAGCATTAGGGTTTTAAACCCTAAACTGAACTTTTCCTTTAGTCAGCATTAGGGTTATAAACCCTAAACTGAACTTTTCCTTAGTCAGCATTAGGGTTTTAAACCATAAATTGAACTTTTCCTTTAGTCAGCATTAGGGTTTTAAAGCCTAAACTAAATTTTTCCTTTAGTCAGCATTAGGGTTTTAAACTCTAAACTGAACTTTTCCTATAGTCGGCATTAGGGTTTTAAACCCTAAACTGAACTTTTCCTTTAGTCGGCATTAGGGTTTTAAACCCTAAACTGAACTTTTCCTTAGTCAGCATTAAGGTTTTAAATCCTAAATTGAACTTTTCCTTTAGTCAGCATTAGGGTTTTAAACCCTAAACTGAACTCTTTCCTTTAGTCAGCATTAGGGTTTTAAACCCTAAACTGAACTTTTCCTTTAGTCAGCTTTAGGGTTTTAAACCCTAAACTGAACTTTTTCTTTAGTCAACATTAGGGTTTTAAACCCTAAACTGAACTCTTTCCTTTAGTCAGCATTAGGGTTTTAAACCCTAAACTGAACTTTTCCTTTAGTCGGCTTTAGGGTTTTAAACCCTAAACTGAACTTTTTCTTTAGTCAACATTAGGGTTTTAAAAACTAAACTGAACTTTTCCTTTAGTCAGCATTAGGGTTTTAAACCCTAAACTGAACTCTTTCCTTTAGTCAGCATTAGGGTTTTAAACCCTAAACTGAACTTTTCCTTTAGTCAGCTTTAGGGTTTTAAACCCTAAACTGAACTTTTCCTTTAGTCAGCATTAGGGTTTTAAACCCTAAACTGAACTTTTCCTTTAGTCATCATTAGGGTTTTAAACCCTAAACTGAACCCTTTCCATTCAGTCAGCATTAGGGTTTTAAACCCTAAACTGAACTTTTCCTTTAGTCAGCATTAGGGTTTTAAACCCTAAACTGAACTTTTCCTTTAGTTAGCATTAGGGTTTTAAACCCTAAACTGAACTCTTTTCCTTTAGTCACCATTAGGGTTTTAAACCCTAAACTGAACTCTTTTCCTCCAGTCAGCATTAGGGTTTTAAACCCTAAACTGAACTCTTTTCCTTTAGTCACCATTAGGGTTTTAAACCCTAAACTAAACTTTTCCTTCAGTCACCATTAGGGTTTTAAACCCTGAACTAAACTTTTCCTTTAGTCAGTACTAGGGTTTTAAACCCTAAACTGAACTTTTTCCTTTAGTCAGCATTAGGGTTTTAAACCCTAAACTGAACTTTTCCTTTAGTCAGCATTAGGGTTTTAATCCCTAAACTGAACTTTTCCTTTAGTCAGCATTAGGGTTTTAAACCCTAAACTGAACTCTTTCCTTTAGTCAGCATTAGGGTTTTAAACCCTAAACTGAACGTTTCCTTTAGTCAGCATTAGGGTTTTAAACCCTAAACTGAACTTTTCCTTTAGTCAACATTAGGGTTTTAAACCCTAAACTGAACTTTTCCTTTAGTCAGTATTAGGGTTTTAAACCCTAAACTGAACTTTTCCTTTAGTCATCATTAGGGTTTTAAACCCTAAACTGAACTCTTTCCATTCAGTCAGCATTAGGGTTTTAAACCCTAAACTGAACTTTTCCTTTAGTCAGCATTAGGGTTATAAACCCTAAACTGAACTTTTCCTTAGTCAGCATTAGGGTTTTAAACCCTAAACTGAACTTTTCCTTTAGTCAGCATTAGGGTTTTAAACCCTAAACTAAATTTTTCCTTTAGTCGGCATTAGGGTTTTAAACTCTAAACTGAACTTTTCCTATAGTCGGCATTAGGGTTTTAAACCCTAAACTGAACTTTTCCTTTAGTCGGCATTAGGGTTTTAAACCCTAAACTGAACTTTTCCTTAGTCAGTATTAAGGTTTTAAATCCTAAACTGAACTTTTCCTTTAGTCAGCATTAGGGTTTTAAACCCTAAACTGAACTTTTCCTTTAGTCAGCATTAGGGTTTTAAACCCTAAACTGAACTTTTCCTTAGTCAGCATTAAGGTTTTAAATCCTAAACTGAACTTTTCCTTTAGTCAGCATTAGGGTTTTAAACCCTAAACTGAACTTTTCCTTTAGTCAGCATTAGGGTTTTAAACCCTAAACTGAACTTTTCCTTTAGTCAGCATTAGTGTTTTAAACCCTAAACTGAACTCTTTTCCTTCAGTCACCATTAGGGTTTTAAACCCTAAACTGAACTTTTCCTTCAGTCAGCATTTGGGTTTTAAACCCTGAACTAAACTTTTCCTTTAGTCAGCATTAGGGTTTTAAACCCTAAACTGAACTTTTCCCTTTAGTCAGCATTAGGGTTTTAAACCCTAAACTGAACTTTTTCCTTTAGTCAGCATTAGGGTTTTAAACCCAAAACTGAACTCTTTTCCTTTAGTCAGCATTAGGGTTTTAAACCCAAAACTAAACTTTTTCCTTTAGTCAGCATTAGGATTTTAAACCCTAAACTGAACTCTTTTCCTCCAGTCAGCATTAGGGTTTTAAACCCTAAACTGAACTCTTTTCCTTTAATCAGCATTAGGGTTTTAAACCCTGAACTGAACTTTTCCTTTAGTCAGCATTAGGGTTTTAAACCCTAAACTGAACTTTTTCCTTTAGTCAGCATTAGGGGTTTTAAACCCTAAACTGAACTTTTACCTTTAGTCAGCATTAGGGTTTTAAAACCCTAAACTGAACTCTTTTCCTTTAGTCAGCATTAGGGTTTTAAACCCTAAACTGAACTTTTCCCTTTAGTCAGCATTATGGTTTTAAACCCTAAACTGAACTCTTTTTCTTTAGTCAGCATTAGGGTTTTATACCCAAAACTGAACTTTTTTCCTTTAGTCAGCATTAGGGTTTTAAACCCTAAACTGAACTCTTTTCCTTCAGTCACCATTAGGGTTTTAAACCCTAAACTAAACTCTTTTCCTCCAGTCAGCATTAGGGTTTTAAACCCTAAACTGAACTCTTTTTCCTCCAGTCAGCATTAGGGTTTTAAACCCTAAAGTGAACTCTTTTCCTTTAGTCAGCATTAGGGTTTTAAACCCTAAACTAAACTTTTCCTTCAATCAGCATTAGGGTTTTAAACCCTGAACTAAACTTTTCCTTCAGTCAGCATTAGGGTTTTAAACCCTGAACTAAACTTTTCCTTTAGTCAGCATTAGGGTTTTAAACCCTAAACTGAACTTTTCCTTTAGTCAGCATTAGGGTTTTAAACCCTAAACTGAACTCTTTCCTTTAGTCAGCATTAGGGTTATAAACCCTAAACTGAACTTTTCCTTTAGTCAGCATTAGGGTTTTAAACCCTAAACTGAACTTTTCCTTTAGTCAGTATTAGGGTTTTAAACCCTAAACTGAACTTTTCCTTTAGTCATCATTAGGGTTTTAAACCCTAAACTGAACTCTTTCCATTCAGTCAGCATTAGGGTTTTAAACCCTAAACTGAACTTTTCCTTTAGTCAGCATTAGGGTTATAAACCCTAAACTGAACTTTTCCTTAGTCAGCATTAGGGTTTTAAACCCTAAATTGAACTTTTCCTTTAGTCAGCATTAGGGTTTTAAACCCTAAACTAAATTTTTCCTTTAGTCAGCATTAGGGTTTTAAACTCTAAACTGAACTTTTCCTATAGTCGGCATTAGGGTTTTAAACCCTAAACTGAACTTTTCCTTTAGTCGGCATTAGGGTTTTAAACCCTAAACTGAACTTTTCCTTAGTCAGCATTAAGGTTTTAAATCCTAAACTGAACTTTTCCTTTAGTCAGCATTAGGGTTTTAAACCCTAAACTGAACTTTTCCTTTAGTCAGCATTAGGGTTTTAAACCCTAAACTGAACTTTTCCTTTAGTCAGCATTAGGGTTTTAAACCCTAAACTGAACTTTTCCTTTAGTCAGCATTAGGGTTTTAAACCCTAAACTGAACTTTTCCTTTAGTCAGCATTAGGGTTTTAAACCCTAAACTGAACTTTTCCTTAGTCAGCATTAAGGTTTTAAATCCTAAACTGAACTTTTCCTTTAGTCAGCATTAGGGTTTTAAACCCTAAACTGAACTTTTCCTTTAGTCAGCATTAGGGTTTTAAACCCTAAACTGAACTTTTCCTTTAGTCAGCATTAGGGTTTTAAACCCTAAACTGAACTCTTTTCCTTCAGTCACCATTAGGGTTTTAAACCCTAAACTGAACTCTTTTCCTCCAGTCAGCATTAGGGTTTTAAACCCTAAACTGAACTCTTTTCCTTTAGTCAGCATTAGGGTTTTAAAACCCTAAACTGAACTTTTCCTTCAGTCAGCATTAGGGTTTTAAACCCTGAACTAAACTTTTCCTTTAGTCAGCATTAGGGTTTTAAACCCTAAACTGAACTTTTTCCTTTAGTCAGCATTAGGGTTTTAAGCGCTAAACTGAACTTTTTCCTTTAGTCAGCATTAGGGTTTTAAACCCAAAACTGAACTCTTTTCCTTTAGTTAGCATTAGGGTTTTAAACCCTAAACTGAACTTTTTCCTTTAGTCAGCATTAGGGTTTTAAACCCTAAACTGAACTCTTTCCTTTAGTCAGCATTACGGTTTTAAACCCTAAACTGAACTTTTCCCTTTAGTCAGCATTAGGGTTTTAAACCCTAAACTGAACTCTTTTTCTTTAGTCAGCATTAGGGTTTTAAACCCAAAACTGAACTTTTTTCCTTTAGTCAGCATTAGGGTTTTAAACCCTAAACTGAACTCTTTTCCTTCAGTCACCATTAGGGTTTTAAACCCTAAACTAAACTCTTTTCCTCCAGTCAGCATTAGGGTTTTAAACCCTAAACTGAACTCTTTTCCTCCAGTCAGCATTACGGTTTTAAACCCTAAACTGAACTCTTTTCCTTTAGTCAGCATTAGGGTTTTAAACCCTAAACTAAACTTTTCCTTCAGTCAGCATTAGGGTTTTAAACCCTAAACTAAACTTTTCCTTCAGTCAGCATTAGGGTTTTAAACCCTGAACTAAACTTTTCCTTTAGTCAGCATTAGGGTTTTAAACCCTAAACTGAACTTTTCCTTTAGTCAGCATTAGGGTTTTAAACCCTAAACTGAACTCTTTCCTTTAGTCAGCATTAGGGTTATAAACCCTAAACTGAACTTTTCCTTTAGTCAGCATTAGGGTTTTAAACCCTAAACTGAACTTTTCCTTTAGTCAACATTAGGGTTTTAAACCCTAAACTGAACTTTTCCTTTAGTCAGTATTAGGGTTTTAAACCCTAAACTGAACTTTTCCTTTAGTCATCATTAGGGTTTTAAACCCTAAACTAAACTCTTTCCATTCAGTCAGCATTAGGGTTTTAAATCCTAAACTGAACTTTTCCTTTAGTCAGCATTAGGGTTATAAACCCTAAACTGAACTTTTCCTTAGTCAGCATTAGGGTTTTAAACCCTAAACTGAACTTTTCCTTTAGTCAGCATTAGGGTTTTAAACCCTAAACTAAATTTTTCCTTTAGTCAGTATTAGGGTTTTAAACTCTAAACTAAACTTTTCCTATAGTCGGCATTAGGGTTTTAAACCCTAAACTGAACTTTTCCTTTAGTCGGCATTAGGGTTTTAAACCCTAAACTGAAGTTTTCCTTAGTCAGCATTAAGGTTTTAAATCCTAAACTGGACTTTTCCTTTAGTCAGCATTAGGGTTTTAAACCCTAAACTGAACTTTTCCTTTAGTCAGCATTAGGGTTTTAAACCCTAAACTGAACTTTTCCTTAGTCAGCATTAAGGTTTTAAATCCTAAACTGAACTTTTCCTTTAGTCAGCATTAGGGTTTTAAACCCTAAACTGAACTTTTCCTTTAGTCAGCATTAGGGTTTTAAACCCTAAACTGAACTTTTCCTTTAGTCAGCATTAGGGTTTTAAACCCTAAACTGAACTCTTTTCCTTCAGTCACCATTAGGGTTTTAAACCCTAAACTGAACTTTTCCTTCAGTCAGCATTAGGGTTTTAAACCCTAAACTAAACTTTTTCCTTTAGCCAGCATTAGGGTTTTAAACCCAAAACTAAACTTTTTTCCTTTAGTTAGCATTAGGGTTTTAAACCCTAAACTGAACTTTTTCCTTTAGTCAGCATTAGGGTTTTAAACCCAAAACTAAACTTTTTCCTTTAGTCAGCATTAGGGTTTTAAACCCTAAACTGAACTCTTTTCCTCCAGTCAGCATTAGGGTTTTAAACCCTAAACTGAACTCTTTTCCTTTAATCAGCATTAGGGTTTTAAACCCTGAACTGAACTTTATCTTTAGTCAGCATTAGGGTTTTAAACCCTAAACTGAACTTTTTCCTTTAGTCAGCATTAGGGTTTTGAACCCTAAACTGAACTTTTACCTTCAGTCAGCATTAGGGTTTTAAAACCCTAAACTGAACTCTTTTCCTTTAGTCAGCATTAGGGTTTTAAACCCTAAACTGAACTTTTTCCTTTAGTCAGCATTAGGGTTTTAAACCCTAAACTGAACTCTTTCCTTTAGTCAGCATTACGGTTTTAAACCCTAAACTGAACTTTTCCCTTTAGTCAGCATTAGGGTTTTAAACCCTAAACTGAACTCTTTTCCTTTAGTCAGCATTAGGGTTTTGAACCCAAAACTGAACTTTTTTCCTTTAGTCACCATTAGGGTTTTAAACCTTAAACTGAACTCTTTTCCTCCAGTCACCATTAGGGTTTTAAACCCTAAACTGAACTCTTTTCCTCCAGTCAGCATTAGGGTTTTAAACCCTAAACTGAACTCTTTTCCTCCAGTCAGCATTAGGGTTTTAAACCCTAAACTGAACTCTTTTCCTTTAGTCAGCATTAGGGCTTTAAACCCTGAACTAAACTTTTTCTTCAGTCAGCATTAGGGTTTTAAACCCTAAACTGAACTTTTTCCTTTAGTCAGCATTAGGGTTTTAAACCCTAAACTGAACTTTTTCCTTTAGTCAGCATTAGGGTTTTAAACCCTAAACTGAACTTTTTCCTTTAGTCAGCATTAGGGTTTTAAACCCAAAACTGAACTCTTTTCCTTTAGTTAGCATTAGGGTTTTAACCCTAAACTGAACTTTTTCCTTTAGTCAGCATTAGGGTTTTAAACCCTAAACTGAACTTTTACCTTTAGTCAGCATTAGGGTTTTAAAACCCTAAACTGAACTCTTTTCCTTTAGTCAGCATTAGGGTTTTAAACCCTAAACTGAACTTTTCCCTTTAGTCAGCATTAGGGTTTTAAACCCTAAACTGAACTCTTTTTCTTTAGTCAGCATTAGGGTTTTATACCCAAAACTGAACTTTTTTCCTTTAGTCAGCATTAGGGTTTTAAACCCTAAACTGAACTCTTTTCCTTCAGTCACCATTAGGGTTTTAAACCCTAAACTAAACTCTTAAACCCTAAACTAAACTCTTTTCCTCCAGTCAGCATTAGGGTTTTAAACCCTAAACTGAACTCTTTTCCTCCAGTCAGCATTAGGGTTTTAAACCCTAAAGTGAACTCTTTTCCTTTAGTCAGCATTAGGGTTTTAAACCCTAAACTAAACTTTTCCTTCAATCAGCATTAGGGTTTTAAACCCTGAACTAAACTTTTCCTTCAGTCAGCATTAGGGTTTTAAACCCTGAACTAAACTTTTCCTTTAGTCAGCATTAGGGTTTTAAACCCTAAACTGAACTTTTCCTTTAGTCAACATTAGGGTTTTAAACCCTAAACTGAACTCTTTCCTTTAGTCAGCATTAGGGTTATAAACCCTAAACTGAACTTTTCCTTTAGTCAGCATTAGGGTTTTAAACCCTAAACTGAACTTTTCCTTTAGTCAGTATTAGGGTTTTAAACCCTAAACTGAACTTTTCCTTTAGTCATCATTAGGGTTTTAAACCCTAAACTGAACTCTTTCCATTCAGTCAGCATTAGGGTTTTAAACCCTAAACTGAACTTTTCCTTTAGTCAGCATTAGGGTTATAAACCCTAAACTGAACTTTTCCTTAGTCAGCATTAGGGTTTTAAACCCTAAATTGAACTTTTCCTTTAGTCAGCATTAGGGTTTTAAACCCTAAACTAAATTTTTCCTTTAGTCAGCATTAGGGTTTTAAACTCTAAACTGAACTTTTCCTATAGTCGGCATTAGGGTTTTAAACCCTAAACTGAACTTTTCCTTTAGTCGGCATTAGGGTTTTAAACCCTAAACTGAACTTTTCCTTAGTCAGCATTAAGGTTTTAAATCCTAAACTGAACTTTTCCTTTAGTCAGCATTAGGGTTTTAAACCCTAAACTGAACTTTTCCTTTAGTCAGCATTAGGGTTTTAAACCCTAAACTGAACTTTTCCTTAGTCAGCATTAAGGTTTTAAATCCTAAACTGAACTTTTCCTTTAGTCAGCATTAGGGTTTTAAACCCTAAACTGAACTTTTCCTTTAGTCAGCATTAGGGTTTTAAACCCTAAACTGAACTTTTCCTTTAGTCAGCATTAGGGTTTTAAACCCTAAACTGAACTTTTCCTTAGTCAGCATTAAGGTTTTAAATCCTAAACTGAACTTTTCCTTTAGTCAGCATTAGGGTTTTAAACCCTAAACTGAACTTTTCCTTTAGTCAGCATTAGGGTTTTAAACCCTAAACTGAACTTTTCCTTTAGTCAGCATTAGGGTTTTAAACCCTAAACTGAACTCTTTTCCTTCAGTCACCATTAGGGTTTTAAACCCTAAACTGAACTCTTTTCCTCCAGTCAGCATTAGGGTTTTAAACCCTAAACTGAACTCTTTTCCTTTAGTCAGCATTAGGGTTTTAAAACCCTAAACTGAACTTTTCCTTCAGTCAGCATTAGGGTTTTAAACCCTGAACTAAACTTTTCCTTTAGTCAGCATTAGGGTTTTAAACCCTAAACTGAACTTTTTCCTTTAGTCAGCATTAGGGTTTTAAACCCTAAACTGAACTTTTTCCTTTAGTCAGCATTAGGGTTTTAAACCCAAAACTGAACTCTTTTCCTTTAGTTAGCATTAGGGTTTTAAACCCTAAACTGAACTTTTTCCTTTAGTCAGCATTAGGGTTTTAAACCCTAAACTGAACTCTTTCCTTTAGTCAGCATTACGGTTTTAAACCCTAAACTAAACTTTTCCCTTTAGTCAGCATTAGGGTTTTAAACCCTAAACTGAACTCTTTTTCTTTAGTCAGCATTAGGGTTTTAAACCCAAAACTGAACTTTTTTCCTTTAATCAGCATTAGAGTTTTAAACCCTAAACTGAACTCTTTTCCTTCAGTCACCATTAGGGTTTTAAACCCTAAACTAAACTCTTTTCCTCCAGTCAGCATTAGGGTTTTAAACCCTAAACTGAACTCTTTTCCTCCAGTCAGCATTACGGTTTTAAACCCTAAACTGAACTCTTTTCCTTTAGTCAGCATTAGGGTTTTAAACCCTAAACTAAACTTTTCCTTCAGTCAGCATTAGGGTTTTAAACCCTAAACTAAACTTTTCCTTCAGTCAGCATTAGGGTTTTAAACCCTGAACTAAACTTTTCCTTTAGTCAGCATTAGGGTTTTAAACCCTAAACTGAACTTTTCCTTTAGTCAGCATTAGGGTTTTAAACCCTAAACTGAACTCTTTCCTTTAGTCAGCATTAGGGTTATAAACCCTAAACTGAACTTTTCCTTTAGTCAGCATTAGGGTTTTAAACCCTAAACTGAACTTTTCCTTTAGTCAGTATTAGGGTTTTAAACCCTAAACTGAACTTTTCCTTTAGTCAGTATTAGGGTTTTAAACCCTAAACTGAACTTTTCCTTTAGTCATCATTAGGGTTTTAAACCCTAAACTAAACTCTTTCCATTCAGTCAGCATTAGGGTTTTAAATCCTAAACTGAACTTTTCCTTTAGTCAGCATTAGGGGTTATAAACCCTAAACTGAACTTTTCCTTAGTCAGCATTAGGGTTTTAAACCCTAAACTGAACTTTTCCTTTAGTCAGCATTAGGGTTTTAAACCCTAAACTAAATTTTTCCTTTAGTCAGCATTAGGGTTTTAAACTCTAAACTAAACTTTTCCTATAGTCGGCATTAGGGTTTTAAACCCTAAACTGAACTTTTCCTTTAGTCGGCATTAGGGTTTTAAACCCTAAACTGAAGTTTTCCTTAGTCAGCATTAAGGTTTTAAATCCTAAACTGGACTTTTCCTTTAGTCAGCATTAGGGTTTTAAACCCTAAACTGAACTTTTCCTTTAGTCAGCATTAGGGTTTTAAACCCTAAACTGAACTTTTCCTTAGTCAGCATTAAGGTTTTAAATCCTAAACTGAACTTTTCCTTTAGTCAGCATTAGGGTTTTAAACCCTAAACTGAACTTTTCCTTTAGTCAGCATTAGGGTTTTAAACCCTAAACTGAACTTTTCCTTTAGTCAGCATTAGGGTTTTAAACCCTAAACTGAACTCTTTTCCTTCAGTCACCATTAGGGTTTTAAACCCTAAACTGAACTTTTCCTTCAGTCAGCATTAGGGTTTTAAACCCTAAACTAAACTTTTTCCTTTAGCCAGCATTAGGGTTTTAAACCCAAAACTAAACTTTTTTCCTTTAGTTAGCATTAGGGTTTTAAACCCTAAACTGAACTTTTTCCTTTAGTCAGCATTAGGGTTTTAAACCCAAAACTAAACTTTTTCCTTTAGTCATCATTAGGGTTTTAAACCCTAAACTGAACTCTTTTCCTCCAGTCAGCATTAGGGTTTTAAACCCTAAACTGAACTCTTTTCCTTTAATCAGCATTAGGGTTTTAAACCCTGAACTGAACTTTTCCTTTAGTCAGCATTAGGGTTTTAAACCCTAAACTGAACTTTTTTCTTTAGTCAGCATTAGGGTTTTGAACCCTAAACTGAACTTTTACCTTCAGTCAGCATTAGGGTTTTAAAACCCTAAACTGAACTCTTTTCCTTTAGTCAGCATTAGGGTTTTAAACCCTAAACTGAACTTTTTCCTTTAGTCAGCATTAGGGTTTTAAACCCTAAACTGAACTCTTTCCTTTAGTCAGCATTACGGTTTTAAACCCTAAACTGAACTTTTCCCTTTAGTCAGCATTAGGGTTTTAAACCCTAAACTGAACTCTTTTCCTTTAGTCAGCATTAGGGTTTTGAACCCAAAACTGAACTTTTTTCCTTTAGTCACCATTAGGGTTTTAAACCCTAAACTGAACTCTTTTCCTCCAGTCACCATTAGGGTTTTAAACCCTAAACTGAACTCTTTTCCTCCAGTCAGCATTAGGGTTTTAAACCCTAAACTGAACTCTTTTCCTCCAGTCAGCATTAGGGTTTTAAACCCTAAACTGAACTCTTTTCCTTTAGTCAGCATTAGGGCTTTAAACCCTGAACTAAACTTTTTCTTCAGTCAGCATTAGGGTTTTAAACCCTAAACTGAACTTTTTCCTTTAGTCAGCATTAGGGTTTTAAACCCTAAACTGAACTTTTTCCTTTAGTCAGCATTAGGGTTTTAAACCCTAAACTGAACTCTTTCCTTTAGTCAGCATTACGGTTTTAAACCCTAAACTAAACTTTTCCCTTTAGTCAGCATTAGGGTTTTAAACCCTAAACTGAACTCTTTTTCTTTAGTCAGCATTAGGGTTTTAAACCCAAAACTGAACTTTTTTCCTTTAATCAGCATTAGAGTTTTAAACCCTAAACTGAACTCTTTTCCTTCAGTCACCATTAGGGTTTTAAACCCTAAACTAAACTCTTTTCCTCCAGTCAGCATTAGGGTTTTAAACCCTAAACTGAACTCTTTTCCTCCAGTCAGCATTACGGTTTTAAACCCTAAACTGAACTCTTTTCCTTTAGTCAGCATTAGGGTTTTAAACCCTAAACTAAACTTTTCCTTCAGTCAGCATTAGGGTTTTAAACCCTAAACTAAACTTTTCCTTCAGTCAGCATTAGGGTTTTAAACCCTGAACTAAACTTTTCCTTTAGTCAGCATTAGGGTTTTAAACCCTAAACTGAACTTTTCCTTTAGTCAGCATTAGGGTTTTAAACCCTAAACTGAACTCTTTCCTTTAGTCAGCATTAGGGTTATAAACCCTAAACTGAACTTTTTCCATTCAGTCAGCATTAGGGTTTTAAACCCTAAACTGAACTTTTCCTTTAGTCAGTATTAGGGTTTTAAACCCTAAACTGAACTTTTCCTTTAGTCATCATTAGGGTTTTAAACCCTAAACTAAACTCTTTCCATTCAGTCAGCATTAGGGTTTTAAATCCTAAACTGAACTTTTCCTTTAGTCAGCATTAGGGGTTATAAACCCTAAACTGAACTTTTCCTTAGTCAGCATTAGGGTTTTAAACCCTAAACTGAACTTTTCCTTTAGTCAGCATTAGGGTTTTAAACCCTAAACTAAATTTTTCCTTTAGTCAGCATTAGGGTTTTAAACTCTAAACTAAACTTTTCCTATAGTCGGCATTAGGGTTTTAAACCCTAAACTGAACTTTTCCTTTAGTCGGCATTAGGGTTTTAAACCCTAAACTGAAGTTTTCCTTAGTCAGCATTAAGGTTTTAAATCCTAAACTGGACTTTTCCTTTAGTCAGCATTAGGGTTTTAAACCCTAAACTGAACTTTTCCTTTAGTCAGCATTAGGGTTTTAAACCCTAAACTGAACTTTTCCTTTAGTCAGCATTAGGGTTTTAAACCCTAAACTGAACTCTTTTCCTTCAGTCACCATTAGGGTTTTAAACCCTAAACTGAACTTTTCCTTCAGTCAGCATTAGGGTTTTAAACCCTAAACTAAACTTTTTCCTTTAGCCAGCATTAGGGTTTTAAACCCAAAACTAAACTTTTTTCCTTTAGTTAGCATTAGGGTTTTAAACCCTAAACTGAACTTTTTCCTTTAGTCAGCATTAGGGTTTTAAACCCAAAACTAAACTTTTTCCTTTAGTCAGCATTAGGGTTTTAAACCCTAAACTGAACTCTTTTCCTCCAGTCAGCATTAGGGTTTTAAACCCTAAACTGAACTCTTTTCCTTTAATCAGCATTAGGGTTTTAAACCCTGAACTGAACTTTTCCTTTAGTCAGCATTAGGGTTTTAAACCCTAAACTGAACTTTTTCTTTAGTCAGCATTAGGGTTTTGAACCCTAAACTGAACTTTTACCTTCAGTCAGCATTAGGGTTTTAAAACCCTAAACTGAACTCTTTTCCTTTAGTCAGCATTAGGGTTTTAAACCCTAAACTGAACTTTTTCCTTTAGTCAGCATTAGGGTTTTAAACCCTAAACTGAACTCTTTCCTTTAGTCAGCATTACGGTTTTAAACCCTAAACTGAACTTTTCCCTTTAGTCAGCATTAGGGTTTTAAACCCTAAACTGAACTCTTTTCCTTTAGTCAGCATTAGGGTTTTGAACCCAAAACTGAACTTTTTTCCTTTAGTCACCATTAGGGTTTTAAACCCTAAACTGAACTCTTTTCCTCCAGTCACCATTAGGGTTTTAAACCCTAAACTGAACTCTTTTCCTCCAGTCAGCATTAGGGTTTTAAACCCTAAACTGAACTCTTTTCCTCTAGTCAGCATTAGGGTTTTAAACCCTAAACTGAACTCTTTTCCTTTAGTCAGCATTAGGGCTTTAAACCCTGAACTAAACTTTTTCTTCAGTCAGCATTAGGGTTTTAAACCCTAAACTGAACTTTTTCCTTTAGTCAGCATTAGGGTTTTAAACCCTAAACTAAACTTTTTCCTTTAGTCAGCATTAGGGTTTTAAACCCTAAACTGAACTTTTTCCTTTAGTCAGCATTAGGGTTTTAAACCCAAAACTGAACTCTTTTCCTTTAGTTAGCATTAGGGTTTTAACCCTAAACTGAACTTTTTCCTTTAGTCAGCATTAGGGTTTTAAACCCTAAACTGAACTTTTTTCCTCCAGTTAGCATTAGGGTTTTAAACCCTATACTGAACTCTTTTACTTTAGTCAGCATTAGGGTTTTAAACCCTAAAATGAACTTTTCCTTCAGTCAGCATTAGGGTTTTAAACCCTGAACTGAACTTTTCCTTTAGTCAGCATTAGGGTTTTAAACCCTAAACTGAACTCTTTTCCTTTAGTCAGCATTACGGTTTTAAACCCTAAACTGAACTCTTTCCTTTAGTCAGCATTAGGGTTTTAAACCCTAAACTGAACTTTTCCTTTAGTCAGCATTAGGGTTTTAAACCCTAAACTGAACTTTACCTTTAGTCATCATTAGGGTTTTAAACCCTAAACTGAACTCTTTCCATTCAGTCAGCATTAGGGTTTTAAATCCTAAACTGAACTTTTCCTTTACTTTTCCTTTAGTCAGTATTAGGGTTTTAAACCCTAAACTGAACTCTTTTACTTCAGTCAGCATTAGGGTTTTAAACCTAAACTGAACTCTTTTCCTTTAGTTACCATTAGGGTTTTAAACCCTAAAACTGAACTCTTTTCCTCCAGTCAGCATTAGGGTTTTAAACCCTAAACTGAACTTTTCCTTCAGTCAGCATTAGGGTTTTAAACCCTGAACTGAACTTTTTCCTTTAGTCACCATTAGGGTTTTAAACCCTAAACTGAACTTTTTCCTTTTGTCAGCATTAGGGTTTTAAACCCTAAACTGAACTCATTTCCTTTAGTTAGTATTAGGATTTTAAACCCTAAACTGAACTTTTTCCTTTAGTCAGCATTAGGGTTTTAAACCCTAAACTGAACTCTTTCCTTTAGTCAGCATTAGGGTTTTAAACCCTAAACTGAACTTTTCCTTTAGTCATCATTAGGGTTTTAAACCCTAAACTAAACTCTTTCCATTCAGTCAGCATTAGGGTTTTAAATCCTAAACTGAACTTTTCCTTTAGTCAGCATTAGGGTTATAAACCCTAAACTGAACTTTTCCTTAGTCAGCATTAGGGTTTTAAACCCTAAACTGAACTTTTCCTTTAGTCAGCATTAGGGTTTTAAACCCTAAACTAAATTTTTCCTTTAGTCAGCATTAGGGTTTTAAACTCTAAACTAAACTTTTCCTATAGTCGGCATTAGGGTTTTAAACCCTAAACTGAACTTTTCCTTTAGTCGGCATTAGGGTTTTAAACCCTAAACTGAAGTTTTCCTTAGTCAGCATTAAGGTTTTAAATCCTAAACTGGACTTTTCCTTTAGTCAGCATTAGGGTTTTAAACCCTAAACTGAACTTTTCCTTTAGTCAGCATTAGGGTTTTAAACCCTAAACTGAACTTTTCCTTAGTCAGCATTAAGGTTTTAAATCCTAAACTGAACTTTTCCTTTAGTCAGCATTAGGGTTTTAAACCCTAAACTGAACTTTTCCTTTAGTCAGCATTAGGGTTTTAAACCCTAAACTGAACTTTTCCTTTAGTCAGCATTAGGGTTTTAAACCCTAAACTGAACTCTTTTCCTTCAGTCACCATTAGGGTTTTAAACCCTAAACTGAACTTTTCCTTCAGTCAGCATTAGGGTTTTAAACCCTAAACTAAACTTTTTCCTTTAGCCAGCATTAGGGTTTAAACCCAAAACTAAACTTTTTTCCTTTAGTTAGCATTAGGGTTTTAAACCCTAAACTGAACTTTTTCCTTTAGTCAGCATTAGGGTTTTAAACCCAAAACTAAACTTTTTCCTTTAGTCAGCATTAGGGTTTTAAACCCTAAACTGAACTCTTTTCCTCCAGTCAGCATTAGGGTTTTAAACCCTAAACTGAACTCTTTTCCTTTAATCAGCATTAGGGTTTTAAACCCTGAACTGAACTTTTCCTTTAGTCAGCATTAGGGTTTTAAACCCTAAACTGAACTTTTTCCTTTAGTCAGCATTAGGGTTTTGAACCCTAAACTGAACTTTTACCTTCAGTCAGCATTAGGGTTTTAAAACCCTAAACTGAACTCTTTTCCTTTAGTCAGCATTAGGGTTTTAAACCCTAAACTGAACTTTTTCCTTTAGTCAGCATTAGGGTTTTAAACCCTAAACTGAACTCTTTCCTTTAGTCAGCATTACGGTTTTAAACCCTAAACTGAACTTTTCCCTTTAGCCAGCATTAGGGTTTTAAACCCTAAACTGAACTTTTTTCCTTTAGTCAGCATTAGGGTTTTGAACCCAAAACTGAACTTTTTTCCTTTAGTCACCATTAGGGTTTTAAACCCTAAACTGAACTCTTTTCCTCCAGTCACCATTAGGGTTTTAAACCCTAAACTGAACTCTTTTCCTCCAGTCAGCATTAGGGTTTTAAACCCTAAACTGAACTCTTTTCCTCCAGTCAGCATTAGGGTTTTAAACCCTAAACTGAACTCTTTTCCTTTAGTCAGCATTAGGGCTTTAAACCCTGAACTAAACTTTTTCTTCAGTCAGCATTAGGGTTTTAAACCCTAAACTGAACTTTTTCCTTTAGTCAGCATTAGGGTTTTAAACCCTAAACTGAACTCTTTCCTTTAGTCAGCATTACGGTTTTAAACCCTAAACTGAACTTTTCCCTTTAGTCAGCATTAGGGTTTTAAACCCTAAACTGAACTCTTTTCCTTTAGTCAGCATTAGGGTTTTGAACCCAAAACTGAACTTTTTTCCTTTAGTCACCATTAGGGTTTTAAACCCTAAACTGAACTCTTTTCCTCCAGTCACCATTAGGGTTTTAAACCCTAAACTGAACTCTTTTCCTCCAGTCAGCATTAGGGTTTTAAACCCTAAACTGAACTCTTTTCCTCCAGTCAGCATTAGGGTTTTAAACCCTAAACTGAACTCTTTTCCTTTAGTCAGCATTAGGGCTTTAAACCCTGAACTAAACTTTTTCTTCAGTCAGCATTAGGGTTTTAAACCCTAAACTGAACTTTTTCCTTTAGTCAGCATTAGGGTTTTAAACCCTAAACTGAACTTTTTCCTTTAGTCAGCATTAGGGTTTTAAACCCTAAACTGAACTCTTTCCTTTAGTCAGCATTACGGTTTTAAACCCTAAACTAAACTTTTCCCTTTAGTCAGCATTAGGGTTTTAAACCCTAAACTGAACTCTTTTTCTTTAGTCAGCATTAGGGTTTTAAACCCAAAACTGAACTTTTTTCCTTTAATCAGCATTAGAGTTTTAAACCCTAAACTGAACTCTTTTCCTTCAGTCACCATTAGGGTTTTAAACCCTAAACTAAACTCTTTTCCTCCAGTCAGCATTAGGGTTTTAAACCCTAAACTGAACTCTTTTCCTCCAGTCAGCATTACGGTTTTAAACCCTAAACTGAACTCTTTTCCTTTAGTCAGCATTAGGGTTTTAAACCCTAAACTAAACTTTTCCTTCAGTCAGCATTAGGGTTTTAAACCCTAAACTAAACTTTTCCTTCAGTCAGCATTAGGGTTTTAAACCCTGAACTAAACTTTTCCTTTAGTCAGCATTAGGGTTTTAAACCCTAAACTGAACTTTTCCTTTAGTCAGCATTAGGGTTTTAAACCCTAAACTGAACTCTTTCCTTTAGTCAGCATTAGGGTTATAAACCCTAAACTGAACTTTTTCCATTCAGTCAGCATTAGGGTTTTAAACCCTAAACTGAACTTTTCCTTTAGTCAGTATTAGGGTTTTAAACCCTAAACTGAACTTTTCCTTTAGTCATCATTAGGGTTTTAAACCCTAAACTAAACTCTTTCCATTCAGTCAGCATTAGGGTTTTAAATCCTAAACTGAACTTTTCCTTTAGTCAGCATTAGGGGTTATAAACCCTAAACTGAACTTTTCCTTAGTCAGCATTAGGGTTTTAAACCCTAAACTGAACTTTTCCTTTAGTCAGCATTAGGGTTTTAAACCCTAAACTAAATTTTTCCTTTAGTCAGCATTAGGGTTTTAAACTCTAAACTAAACTTTTCCTATAGTCGGCATTAGGGTTTTAAACCCTAAACTGAACTTTTCCTTTAGTCGGCATTAGGGTTTTAAACCCTAAACTGAAGTTTTCCTTAGTCAGCATTAAGGTTTTAAATCCTAAACTGGACTTTTCCTTTAGTCAGCATTAGGGTTTTAAACCCTAAACTGAACTTTTCCTTTAGTCAGCATTAGGGTTTTAAACCCTAAACTGAACTTTTCCTTTAGTCAGCATTAGGGTTTTAAACCCTAAACTGAACTCTTTTCCTTCAGTCACCATTAGGGTTTTAAACCCTAAACTGAACTTTTCCTTCAGTCAGCATTAGGGTTTTAAACCCTAAACTAAACTTTTTCCTTTAGCCAGCATTAGGGTTTTAAACCCAAAACTAAACTTTTTTCCTTTAGTTAGCATTAGGGTTTTAAACCCTAAACTGAACTTTTTCCTTTAGTCAGCATTAGGGTTTTAAACCCAAAACTAAACTTTTTCCTTTAGTCAGCATTAGGGTTTTAAACCCTAAACTGAACTCTTTTCCTCCAGTCAGCATTAGGGTTTTAAACCCTAAACTGAACTCTTTTCCTTTAATCAGCATTAGGGTTTTAAACCCTGAACTGAACTTTTCCTTTAGTCAGCATTAGGGTTTTAAACCCTAAACTGAACTTTTTTCTTTAGTCAGCATTAGGGTTTTGAACCCTAAACTGAACTTTTACCTTCAGTCAGCATTAGGGTTTTAAAACCCTAAACTGAACTCTTTTCCTTTAGTCAGCATTAGGGTTTTAAACCCTAAACTGAACTTTTTCCTTTAGTCAGCATTAGGGTTTTAAACCCTAAACTGAACTCTTTCCTTTAGTCAGCATTACGGTTTTAAACCCTAAACTGAACTTTTCCCTTTAGTCAGCATTAGGGTTTTAAACCCTAAACTGAACTCTTTTCCTTTAGTCAGCATTAGGGTTTTGAACCCAAAACTGAACTTTTTTCCTTTAGTCACCATTAGGGTTTTAAACCCTAAACTGAACTCTTTTCCTCCAGTCACCATTAGGGTTTTAAACCCTAAACTGAACTCTTTTCCTCCAGTCAGCATTAGGGTTTTAAACCCTAAACTGAACTCTTTTCCTCTAGTCAGCATTAGGGTTTTAAACCCTAAACTGAACTCTTTTCCTTTAGTCAGCATTAGGGCTTTAAACCCTGAACTAAACTTTTTCTTCAGTCAGCATTAGGGTTTTAAACCCTAAACTGAACTTTTTCCTTTAGTCAGCATTAGGGTTTTAAACCCTAAACTAAACTTTTTCCTTTAGTCAGCATTAGGGTTTTAAACCCTAAACTGAACTTTTTCCTTTAGTCAGCATTAGGGTTTTAAACCCAAAACTGAACTCTTTTCCTTTAGTTAGCATTAGGGTTTTAACCCTAAACTGAACTTTTTCCTTTAGTCAGCATTAGGGTTTTAAACCCTAAACTGAACTTTTTTCCTCCAGTTAGCATTAGGGTTTTAAACCCTATACTGAACTCTTTTACTTTAGTCAGCATTAGGGTTTTAAACCCTAAAATGAACTTTTCCTTCAGTCAGCATTAGGGTTTTAAACCCTGAACTGAACTTTTCCTTTAGTCAGCATTAGGGTTTTAAACCCTAAACTGAACTCTTTTCCTTTAGTCAGCATTACGGTTTTAAACCCTAAACTGAACTCTTTCCTTTAGTCAGCATTAGGGTTTTAAACCCTAAACTGAACTTTTCCTTTAGTCAGCATTAGGGTTTTAAACCCTAAACTGAACTTTACCTTTAGTCATCATTAGGGTTTTAAACCCTAAACTGAACTCTTTCCATTCAGTCAGCATTAGGGTTTTAAATCCTAAACTGAACTTTTCCTTTACTTTTCCTTTAGTCAGTATTAGGGTTTTAAACCCTAAACTGAACTCTTTTACTTCAGTCAGCATTAGGGTTTTAAACCTAAACTGAACTCTTTTCCTTTAGTTACCATTAGGGTTTTAAACCCTAAAACTGAACTCTTTTCCTCCAGTCAGCATTAGGGTTTTAAACCCTAAACTGAACTTTTCCTTCAGTCAGCATTAGGGTTTTAAACCCTGAACTGAACTTTTTCCTTTAGTCACCATTAGGGTTTTAAACCCTAAACTGAACTTTTTCCTTTTGTCAGCATTAGGGTTTTAAACCCTAAACTGAACTCATTTCCTTTAGTTAGTATTAGGATTTTAAACCCTAAACTGAACTTTTTCCTTTAGTCAGCATTAGGGTTTTAAACCCTAAACTGAACTCTTTCCTTTAGTCAGCATTAGGGTTTTGAACCCTAAACTGAACTTTTCCTTTAGTCATCATTAGGGTTTTAAACCCTAAACTAAACTCTTTCCATTCAGTCAGCATTAGGGTTTTAAATCCTAAACTGAACTTTTCCTTTAGTCAGCATTAGGGTTATAAACCCTAAACTGAACTTTTCCTTAGTCAGCATTAGGGTTTTAAACCCTAAACTGAACTTTTCCTTTAGTCAGCATTAGGGTTTTAAACCCTAAACTAAATTTTTCCTTTAGTCAGCATTAGGGTTTTAAACTCTAAACTAAACTTTTCCTATAGTCGGCATTAGGGTTTTAAACCCTAAACTGAACTTTTCCTTTAGTCGGCATTAGGGTTTTAAACCCTAAACTGAAGTTTTCCTTAGTCAGCATTAAGGTTTTAAATCCTAAACTGGACTTTTCCTTTAGTCAGCATTAGGGTTTTAAACCCTAAACTGAACTTTTCCTTTAGTCAGCATTAGGGTTTTAAACCCTAAACTGAACTTTTCCTTAGTCAGCATTAAGGTTTTAAATCCTAAACTGAACTTTTCCTTTAGTCAGCATTAGGGTTTTAAACCCTAAACTGAACTTTTCCTTTAGTCAGCATTAGGGTTTTAAACCCTAAACTGAACTTTTCCTTTAGTCAGCATTAGGGTTTTAAACCCTAAACTGAACTCTTTTCCTTCAGTCACCATTAGGGTTTTAAACCCTAAACTGAACTTTTCCTTCAGTCAGCATTAGGGTTTTAAACCCTAAACTAAACTTTTTCCTTTAGCCAGCATTAGGGTTTAAACCCAAAACTAAACTTTTTTCCTTTAGTTAGCATTAGGGTTTTAAACCCTAAACTGAACTTTTTCCTTTAGTCAGCATTAGGGTTTTAAACCCAAAACTAAACTTTTTCCTTTAGTCAGCATTAGGGTTTTAAACCCTAAACTGAACTCTTTTCCTCCAGTCAGCATTAGGGTTTTAAACCCTAAACTGAACTCTTTTCCTTTAATCAGCATTAGGGTTTTAAACCCTGAACTGAACTTTTCCTTTAGTCAGCATTAGGGTTTTAAACCCTAAACTGAACTTTTTCCTTTAGTCAGCATTAGGGTTTTGAACCCTAAACTGAACTTTTACCTTCAGTCAGCATTAGGGTTTTAAAACCCTAAACTGAACTCTTTTCCTTTAGTCAGCATTAGGGTTTTAAACCCTAAACTGAACTTTTTCCTTTAGTCAGCATTAGGGTTTTAAACCCTAAACTGAACTCTTTCCTTTAGTCAGCATTACGGTTTTAAACCCTAAACTGAACTTTTCCCTTTAGCCAGCATTAGGGTTTTAAACCCTAAACTGAACTTTTTTCCTTTAGTCAGCATTAGGGTTTTGAACCCAAAACTGAACTTTTTTCCTTTAGTCACCATTAGGGTTTTAAACCCTAAACTGAACTCTTTTCCTCCAGTCACCATTAGGGTTTTAAACCCTAAACTGAACTCTTTTCCTCCAGTCAGCATTAGGGTTTTAAACCCTAAACTGAACTCTTTTCCTCCAGTCAGCATTAGGGTTTTAAACCCTAAACTGAACTCTTTTCCTTTAGTCAGCATTAGGGCTTTAAACCCTGAACTAAACTTTTTCTTCAGTCAGCATTAGGGTTTTAAACCCTAAACTGAACTTTTTCCTTTAGTCAGCATTAGGGTTTTAAACCCTAAACTGAACTTTTTTCCTTTAGTCAGCATTAGGGTTTTAAACCCTAAACTGAACTTTTTCCTTTAGTCAGCATTAGGGTTTTAAACCCAAAACTGAACTCTTTTCCTTTAGTTAGCATTAGGGTTTTAACCCTAAACTGAACTTTTTCCTTTAGTCAGCATTAGGGTTTTAAACCCTAAACTGAACTTTTTTCCTCCAGTTAGCATTAGGGTTTTAAACCCTATACTGAACTCTTTTACTTTAGTCAGCATTAGGGTTTTAAACCCTAAAATGAACTTTTCCTTCAGTCAGCATTAGGGTTTTAAACCCTGAACTGAACTTTTCCTTTAGTCAGCATTAGGGTTTTAAACCCTAAACTGAACTCTTTTCCTTTAGTCAGCATTAGGGTTTTAAACCCTAAACTGAACTCTTTTCCTTTAGTTAGCATTAGGGTTTTAAACCATAATCTGAACTTTTACCTTTAGTCAGCATTAGGGTTTTAAACCCTAAACTGAACTCTTTCCTTTAGTCAGCATTAGGGTTTTAAACCCTAAACTGAACTTTTCCTTTAGTCAGCATTAGGGTTTTAAACCCTAAACTGAACTTTACCTTTAGTCATCATTAGGGTTTTAAACCCTAAACTGAACTCTTTCCATTCAGTCAGCATTAGGGTTTTAAATCCTAAACTGAACTTTTCCTTTACTTTTCCTTTAGTCAGTATTAGGGTTTTAAACCCTAAACTGAACTCTTTTCCTTCAGTCAGCATTAGGGTTTTAAACCTAAACTGAACTCTTTTCCTTTAGTTACCATTAGGGTTTTAAACCCTAAAACTGAACTCTTTTCCTCCAGTCAGCATTAGGGTTTTAAACCCTAAACTGAACTTTTCCTTCAGTCAGCATTAGGGTTTTAAACCCTGAACTGAACTTTTTCCTTTAGTCACCATTAGGGTTTTAAACCCTAAACTGAACTTTTTCCTTTTGTCAGCATTAGGGTTTTAAACCCTAAACTGAACTCATTTCCTTTAGTTAGTATTAGGATTTTAAACCCTAAACTGAACTTTTTCCTTTAGTCAGCATTAGGGTTTTAAACCCTAAACTGAACTCTTTCCTTTAGTCAGCATTAGGGTTTTAAACCCTAAACTGAACTTTTCCTTTAGTCAGCATTAGGGTTTTAAACCCTAAACTGAACTTTTCCTTTAGTCAGCATTAGGGTTTTAAACTTTAAACTGAACTTTTCCTTTAGTCAGCATTAGGGTTTTAAACCCTAAACTGAACTTTTCCTTTAGTCATCATTAGGGTTTTAAACCCTAAACTGAACCCTTTCCATTCAGTCAACATTAGGGTTTTAAACCATAAACTGAACTTTTCCTTTAGTTAGCATTAGGGTTTTAAACCATAAATTGAACTTTTCCTTTTAGTCAGCATTAGGGTTTTAAACCCTAAACTGAACTCTTTTCCTTCAGTCAGCATTAGGGTTTTAAACCCTAAACTAAACTCTTTTCCTTTAGTCACCATTAGGGTTTTAAACCCTAAACTGAACTTTTTTCCTCCAGTCAGTATTAGGGTTTTAAACCCTAAACTGAACTCTTTTCCTTTAGTCAGCATTAGGATTTTAAACCCTAAACTGAACTTTTCCTTCAGTCACCATTAGGGTTTTAAACCCTGAACTGAACTTTTCCTTTAGTCAGCATTAGGGTTTTAAACCCTAAACTGAAATTTTCCTTCGTCAGCATTAAGGTTTTAAATCCTAAACTGAACTTTTCCTTTAGTCAGCATTAGGGTTTTAAACCCTAAACTGAACTTTTCCTTTAGTCAGCATTAGGGTTTTAAACCCTAAACTGAACTCTTTTCCTTCAGTCACCATTAGGGTTTTAAACCCTAAACTGAACTCTTTTCCTTCAGTCACCATTAGGGTTTTAAACCCTAAACTGAACTCTTTTCCTCCAGTCAGCATTAGGGTTTTAAACCCTAAACTGAACTCTTTTCCTTTAGTCAGCATTAGGGTTTTAAACCCTAAACTGAACTTTTCCTTCAGTCAGCATTAGGGTTTTAAACCCTGAACTAAACTTTCCTTTAGTCAGCATTAGGGTTTTAAACCCTAAACTGAACTTTTTCCTTTAGTCAGCATTAGGGTTTTAAACCCTAAACTGAACTTTTTCCTTTAGTCAGCATTAGGGTTTTAAACCCAAAAATGAACTCTTTTCCTTTAGTTAGCATTAGGGTTTTAAACCCTAAACTGAACTTTTTCCTTTAGTCAGCATTAGGGTTTTAAACCCAAAACTGAACTCTTTTCCTTTAGTTAGCATTTGGGTTTTAAACCCTAAACTGAACTTTTTCCTTTAGTCAGCATTAGGGTTTTAAACCCTAAACTGAACTCTTTCCTTTAGTCAGCATTACGGTTTTAAACCCTAAACTGAACTTTTCCCTTTAGTCAGCATTAGGGTTTTAAACCCTAAACTGAACTCTTTCCTTTAGTCAGCATTACGGTTTTAAACCCTAAACTGAACTTTTCCCTTTAGTCAGCATTAGGGTTTTAAACCCTAAACTGAACTCTTTTTCTTTAGTCAGCATTAGGGTTTTAAACCCAAAACTGAACTTTTTTCCTTTAGTCAGCATTAGGGTTTTAAACCCTAAACTGAACTCTTTTCCTTCAGTCACCATTAGGGTTTTAAACCCTAAACTAAACTCTTTTCCTCCAGTCAGCATTAGGGTTTTAAACCCTAAACTGAACTCTTTTCCTCCAGTCAGCATTACGGTTTTAAACCCTAAACTGAACTCTTTTCCTTTAGTCAGCATTAGGGTTTTAAACCCTAAACTAAACTTTTCCTTCAGTCAGCATTAGGGTTTTAAACCCTAAACTAAACTTTTCCTTCAGTCAGCATTAGGGTTTTAAACCCTGAACTAAACTTTTCCTTTAGTCAGCATTAGGGTTTTAAACCCTAAACTGAACTTTTCCTTTAGTCAGCATTAGGGTTTTAAACCCTAAACTGAACTCTTTCCTTTAGTCAGCATTAGGGTTATAAACCCTAAACTGAACTTTTCCTTTAGTCAGCATTAGGGTTTTAAACCCTAAACTGAACTTTTCCTTTAGTCAACATTAGGGTTTTAAACCCTAAACTGAACTTTTCCTTTAGTCAGTATTAGGGTTTTAAACCCTTAAACTGAACTTTTCCTTTAGTCATCATTAGGGTTTTAAACCCTAAACTAAACTCTTTCCATTCAGTCAGCATTAGGGTTTTAAATCCTAAACTGAACTTTTCCTTTAGTCAGCATTAGGGTTATAAACCCTAAACTGAACTTTTCCTTAGTCAGCATTAGGGTTTTAAACCCTAAACTGAACTTTTCTTTTAGTCAGCATTAGGGTTTTAAACCCTAAACTAAACTCTTTTCCTCCAGTCAGCATTAGGGTTTTAAACCCTAAACTGAACTCTTTTCCTCCAGTCAGCATTAGGGTTTTAAACCCTAAACTGAACTCTTTTCCTTTAGTCAGCATTAGGGTTTTAAACCCTAAACTAAACTTTTCCTTCAGTCAGCATTAGGGTTTTAAACCCTAAACTAAACTTTTCCTTCAGTCAGCATTAGGGTTTTAAACCCTGAACTAAACTTTTCCTTTAGTCAGCATTAGGGTTTTAAACCCTAAACTGAACTTTTCCTTTAGTCAGCATTAGGGTTTTAAACCCTAAACTGAACTCTTTCCTTTAGTCAGCATTAGGGTTATAAACCCTAAACTGAACTTTTCCTTTAGTCAGCATTAGGGTTTTAAACCCTAAACTGAACTTTTCCTTTAGTCAACATTAGGGTTTTAAACCCTAAACTGAACTTTTCCTTTAGTCAGTATTAGGGTTTTAAACCCTAAACTGAACTTTTCCTTTAGTCATCATTAGGGTTTTAAACCCTAAACTAAACTCTTTCCATTCAGTCAGCATTAGGGTTTTAAATCCTAAACTGAACTTTTCCTTTAGTCAGCATTAGGGTTATAAACCCTAAACTGAACTTTTCCTTAGTCAGCATTAGGGTTTTAAACCCTAAACTGAACTTTTCCTTTAGTCAGCATTAGGGTTTTAAACCCTAAACTAAATTTTTCCTTTAGTCAGCATTAGGGTTTTAAACTCTAAACTAAACTTTTCCTATAGTCGGCATTAGGGTTTTAAACCCTAAACTGAACTTTTCCTTTAGTCGGCATTAGGGTTTTAAACCCTAAACTGAAGTTTTCCTTAGTCAGCATTAAGGTTTTAAATCCTAAACTGGACTTTTCCTTTAGTCAGCATTAGGGTTTTAAACCCTAAACTGAACTTTTCCTTTAGTCAGCATTAGGGTTTTAAACCCTAAACTGAACTTTTCCTTTAGTCAGCATTAAGGTTTTAAATCCTAAACTGAACTTTTCCTTTAGTCAGCATTAGGGTTTTAAACCCTAAACTGAACTTTTCCTTTAGTCAGCATTAGGGTTTTAAACCCTAAACTGAACTTTTCCTTTAGTCAGCATTAGGGTTTTAAACCCTAAACTGAACTCTTTTCCTTCAGTCACCATTAGGGTTTTAAACCCTAAACTGAACTTTTCCTTCAGTCAGCATTAGGGTTTTAAACCCTAAACTAAACTTTTTCCTTTAGCCAGCATTAGGGTTTTAAACCCAAAACTAAACTTTTTTCCTTTAGTTAGCATTAGGGTTTTAAACCCTAAACTGAACTTTTTCCTTTAGTCAGCATTAGGGTTTTAAACCCAAAACTAAACTTTTTCCTTTAGTCAGCATTAGGGTTTTAAACCCTAAACTGAACTCTTTTCCTCCAGTCAGCATTAGGGTTTTAAACCCTAAACTGAACTCTTTTCCTTTAATCAGCATTAGGGTTTTAAACCCTGAACTGAACTTTTCCTTTAGTCAGCATTAGGGTTTTAAACCCTAAACTGAACTTTTTCCTTTAGTCAGCATTAGGGTTTTGAACCCTAAACTGAACTTTTACCTTCAGTCAGCATTAGGGTTTTAAAACCCTAAACTGAACTCTTTTCCTTTAGTCAGCATTAGGGTTTTAAACCCTAAACTGAACTTTTTCCTTTAGTCAGCATTAGGGTTTTAAACCCTAAACTGAACTCTTTCCTTTAGTCAGCATTACGGTTTTAAACCCTAAACTGAACTTTTCCCTTTAGTCAGCATTAGGGTTTTAAACCCTAAACTGAACTCTTTTCCTTTAGTCAGCATTAGGGTTTTGAACCCAAAACTGAACTTTTTTCCTTTAGTCACCATTAGGGTTTTAAACCCTAAACTGAACTCTTTTCCTCCAGTCACCATTAGGGTTTTAAACCCTAAACTGAACTCTTTTCCTCCAGTCAGCATTAGGGTTTTAAACCCTAAACTGAACTCTTTTCCTCCAGTCAGCATTAGGGTTTTAAACCCTAAACTGAACTCTTTTCCTTTAGTCAGCATTAGGGCTTTAAACCCTGAACTAAACTTTTTCTTCAGTCAGCATTAGGGTTTTAAACCCTAAACTAAACTTTTTCCTTTAGTCAGCATTAGGGTTTTAAACCCTAAACTAAACTTTTTCCTTTAGTCAGCATTAGGGTTTTAAACCCTAAACTGAACTTTTTCCTTTAGTCAGCATTAGGGTTTTAAACCCAAAACTGAACTCTTTTCCTTTAGTTAGCATTAGGGTTTTAACCCTAAACTGAACTTTTTCCTTTAGTCAGCATTAGGGTTTTAAACCCTAAACTGAACTTTTTTCCTCCAGTTAGCATTAGGGTTTTAAACCCTATACTGAACTCTTTTACTTTAGTCAGCATTAGGGTTTTAAACCCTAAAATGAACTTTTCCTTCAGTCAGCATTAGGGTTTTAAACCCTGAACTGAACTTTTCCTTTAGTCAGCATTAGGGTTTTAAACCCTAAACTGAACTCTTTTCCTTTAGTTAGCATTAGGGTTTTAAACCATAATCTGAACTTTTACCTTTAGTCAGCATTAGGGTTTTAAACCCTAAACTGAACTCTTTCCTTTAGTCAGCATTAGGGTTTTAAACCCTAAACTGAACTTTTCCTTTAGTCAGCATTAGGGTTTTAAACCCTAAACTGAACTTTACCTTTAGTCATCATTAGGGTTTTAAACCCTAAACTGAACTCTTTCCATTCAGTCAGCATTAGGGTTTTAAATCCTAAACTGAACTTTTCCTTTACTTTTCCTTTAGTCAGTATTAGGGTTTTAAACCCTAAACTGAACTCTTTTCCTTCAGTCAGCATTAGGGTTTTAAACCTAAACTGAACTCTTTTCCTTTAGTTACCATTAGGGTTTTAAACCCTAAAACTGAACTCTTTTCCTCCAGTCAGCATTAGGGTTTTAAACCCCAAACTGAACTTTTCCTTCAGTCAGCATTAGGGTTTTAAACCCTGAACTGAACTTTTTCCTTTAGTCACCATTAGGGTTTTAAACCCTAAACTGAACTTTTTTCCTTTTGTCAGCATTAGGGTTTTAAACCCTAAACTGAACTCATTTCCTTTAGTTAGTATTAGGATTTTAAACCCTAAACTGAACTTTTTCCTTTAGTCAGCATTAGGGTTTTAAACCCTAAACTGAACTCTTTCCTTTAGTCAGCATTAGGGTTTTAAACCCTAAACTGAACTTTTCCTTTAGTCATCATTAGGGTTTTAAACCCTAAACTAAACTCTTTCCATTCAGTCAGCATTAGGGTTTTAAATCCTAAACTGAACTTTTCCTTTAGTCAGCATTAGGGTTATAAACCCTAAACTGAACTTTTCCTTAGTCAGCATTAGGGTTTTAAACCCTAAACTGAACTTTTCCTTTAGTCAGCATTAGGGTTTTAAACCCTAAACTAAATTTTTCCTTTAGTCAGCATTAGGGTTTTAAACTCTAAACTAAACTTTTCCTATAGTCGGCATTAGGGTTTTAAACCCTAAACTGAACTTTTCCTTTAGTCGGCATTAGGGTTTTAAACCCTAAACTGAAGTTTTCCTTAGTCAGCATTAAGGTTTTAAATCCTAAACTGGACTTTTCCTTTAGTCAGCATTAGGGTTTTAAACCCTAAACTGAACTTTTCCTTTAGTCAGCATTAGGGTTTTAAACCCTAAACTGAACTTTTCCTTAGTCAGCATTAAGGTTTTAAATCCTAAACTGAACTTTTCCTTTAGTCAGCATTAGGGTTTTAAACCCTAAACTGAACTTTTCCTTTAGTCAGCATTAGGGTTTTAAACCCTAAACTGAACTTTTCCTTTAGTCAGCATTAGGGTTTTAAACCCTAAACTGAACTCTTTTCCTTCAGTCACCATTAGGGTTTTAAACCCTAAACTGAACTTTTCCTTCAGTCAGCATTAGGGTTTTAAACCCTAAACTAAACTTTTTCCTTTAGCCAGCATTAGGGTTTAAACCCAAAACTAAACTTTTTTCCTTTAGTTAGCATTAGGGTTTTAAACCCTAAACTGAACTTTTTCCTTTAGTCAGCATTAGGGTTTTAAACCCAAAACTAAACTTTTTCCTTTAGTCAGCATTAGGGTTTTAAACCCTAAACTGAACTCTTTTCCTCCAGTCAGCATTAGGGTTTTAAACCCTAAACTGAACTCTTTTCCTTTAATCAGCATTAGGGTTTTAAACCCTGAACTGAACTTTTCCTTTAGTCAGCATTAGGGTTTTAAACCCTAAACTGAACTTTTTCCTTTAGTCAGCATTAGGGTTTTGAACCCTAAACTGAACTTTTACCTTCAGTCAGCATTAGGGTTTTAAAACCCTAAACTGAACTCTTTTCCTTTAGTCAGCATTAGGGTTTTAAACCCTAAACTGAACTTTTTCCTTTAGTCAGCATTAGGGTTTTAAACCCTAAACTGAACTCTTTCCTTTAGTCAGCATTACGGTTTTAAACCCTAAACTGAACTTTTCCCTTTAGCCAGCATTAGGGTTTTAAACCCTAAACTGAACTCTTTTCCTTTAGTCAGCATTAGGGTTTTGAACCCAAAACTGAACTTTTTTCCTTTAGTCACCATTAGGGTTTTAAACCCTAAACTGAACTCTTTTCCTCCAGTCACCATTAGGGTTTTAAACCCTAAACTGAACTCTTTTCCTCCAGTCAGCATTAGGGTTTTAAACCCTAAACTGAACTCTTTTCCTCCAGTCAGCATTAGGGTTTTAAACCCTAAACTGAACTCTTTTCCTTTAGTCAGCATTAGGGCTTTAAACCCTGAACTAAACTTTTTCTTCAGTCAGCATTAGGGTTTTAAACCCTAAACTGAACTTTTTCCTTTAGTCAGCATTAGGGTTTTAAACCCTAAACTGAACTTTTTCCTTTAGTCAGCATTAGGGTTTTAAACCCTAAACTGAACTTTTTCCTTTAGTCAGCATTAGGGTTTTAAACCCAAAACTGAACTCTTTTCCTTTAGTTAGCATTAGGGTTTTAACCCTAAACTGAACTTTTTCCTTTAGTCAGCATTAGGGTTTTAAACCCTAAACTGAACTTTTTTCCTCCAGTTAGCATTAGGGTTTTAAACCCTATACTGAACTCTTTTACTTTAGTCAGCATTAGGGTTTTAAACCCTAAAATGAACTTTTCCTTCAGTCAGCATTAGGGTTTTAAACCCTGAACTGAACTTTCCTTTAGTCAGCATTAGGGTTTTAAACCCTAAACTGAACTCTTTTCCTTTAGTCAGCATTAGGGTTTTAAACCCTAAACTGAACTCTTTTCCTTTAGTTAGCATTAGGGTTTTAAACCATAATCTGAACTTTTACCTTTAGTCAGCATTAGGGTTTTAAACCCTAAACTGAACTCTTTCCTTTAGTCAGCATTAGGGTTTTAAACCCTAAACTGAACTTTTCCTTTAGTCAGCATTAGGGTTTTAAACCCTAAACTGAACTTTACCTTTAGTCATCATTAGGGTTTTAAACCCTAAACTGAACTCTTTCCATTCAGTCAGCATTAGGGTTTTAAATCCTAAACTGAACTTTTCCTTTACTTTTCCTTTAGTCAGTATTAGGGTTTTAAACCCTAAACTGAACTCTTTTCCTTCAGTCAGCATTAGGGTTTTAAACCTAAACTGAACTCTTTTCCTTTAGTTACCATTAGGGTTTTAAACCCTAAAACTGAACTCTTTTCCTCCAGTCAGCATTAGGGTTTTAAACCCTAAACTGAACTTTTCCTTCAGTCAGCATTAGGGTTTTAAACCCTGAACTGAACTTTTTCCTTTAGTCACCATTAGGGTTTTAAACCCTAAACTGAACTTTTTTCCTTTTGTCAGCATTAGGGTTTTAAACCCTAAACTGAACTCATTTCCTTTAGTTAGTATTAGGATTTTAAACCCTAAACTGAACTTTTTCCTTTAGTCAGCATTAGGGTTTTAAACCCTAAACTGAACTCTTTCCTTTAGTCAGCATTAGGGTTTTAAACCCTAAACTGAACTTTTCCTTTAGTCAGCATTAGGGTTTTAAACCCTAAACTGAACTTTTCCTTTAGTCAGCATTAGGGTTTTAAACTTTAAACTGAACTTTTCCTTTAGTCAGCATTAGGGTTTTAAACCCTAAACTGAACTTTTCCTTTAGTCATCATTAGGGTTTTAAACCCTAAACTGAACCCTTTCCATTCAGTCAACATTAGGGTTTTAAACCCTAAACTGAACTTTTCCTTTAGTTAGCATTAGGGTTTTAAACCATAAACTGAACTTTTCCTTTTAGTCAGCATTAGGGTTTTAAACCCTAAACTGAACTCTTTTCCTTCAGTCAGCATTAGGGTTTTAAACCCTAAACTGAACTCTTTTCCTTTAGTCACCATTAGGGTTTTAAACCCTAAACTGAACTTTTTTCCTCCAGTCAGTATTAGGGTTTTAAACCCTAAACTGAACTCTTTTCCTTTAGTCAGCATTAGGATTTTAAACCCTAAACTGAACTTTTCCTTTAGTCAGCATTAGGGTTTTAAACCCTAAACTGAACTTTTCCTTTAGTCAGCATTAGGGTTTTAAACCCTAAACTGAACTTTTCCTTAGTCAGCATTAAGGTTTTAAATCCTAAACTGAACTTTTCCTTTAGTCAGCATTAGGGTTTTAAACCCTAAACTGAACTTTTCCTTTAGTCAGCATTAGGGTTTTAAACCCTAAACTGAACTCTTTTCCTTCAGTCACCATTAGGGTTTTAAACCCTAAACTGAACTCTTTTCCTTCAGTCACCATTAGGGTTTTAAACCCTAAACTGAACTCTTTTCCTCCAGTCAGCATTAGGGTTTTAAACCCTAAACTGAACTCTTTTCCTTTAGTCAGCATTAGGGTTTTAAACCCTAAACTGAACTTTTCCTTCATTCAGCATTAGGGTTTTAAACCCTAAACTAAACTCTTTCCTTTAGTCAGCATTAGGGTTTTAAACCCTAAACTGAACTTTTTCCTTTAGTCAGCATTAGGGTTTTAAACCCTAAACTGAACTTTTTCCTTTAGTCAGCATTAGGGTTTTAAACCCAAAAATGAACTCTTTTCCTTTAGTTAGCATTAGGGTTTTAAACCCTAAACTGAACTTTTTCCTTTAGTCAGCATTAGGGTTTTAAACCCAAAACTAAACTTTTTCCTTTAGTCAGCATTAGGGTTTTAAACCCTAAACTGAACTCTTTTCCTCCAATCAACATTAGGGTTTTAAACCCTAAACTGAACTCTTTTCCTTTAATCAGCATTAGTGTTTTAAACCCTGAACTGAACTTTTCCTTTAGTCAGCATTAGGGTTTTAAACCCTAAACTGAACTTTTTACTTTAGTCAGCATTAGGGTTTTAAACCCTAAACTGAACTTTTACCTTTAGTCAGCATTAAGGTTTTAAAACCCTAAACTGAACTCTTTTCCTTTAGTCAGCATTAGGGTTTTAAACCCTAAACTGAACTTTTTCCTTTAGTCAGCATTAGGGTTTTAAACCCTAAACTGAACTCTTTCCTTTAGTCAGCATTAGGGTTTTAAACCCTAAACTGAACTTTTCCTTTAGTCAGCATTAGGGTTTTAAACCCTAAACTGAACTCTTTCCTTTAGTCAGCATTAGGGTTTTAAACCCAAAACTGAACTTTTTTCCTTTAGTCAGCATTAGGGTTTTAAACCCTAAACTGAACTCTTTTCCTTCAGTCACCATTAGGGTTTTAAACCCTAAACTAAACTCTTTTCCTCCAGTCAGCATTAGGGTTTTAAACCCTAAATTGAACTCTTTTCCTCCAGTCAGCATTAGGGTTTTAAACCCTAAACTGAACTCTTTTCCTTCAGTCAGCATTAGGGTTTTAAACCCTAAACTAAACTTTTCCTTCAGTCAGCATTAGGGTTTTAAACCCTAAACTGAACTCTTTTCCTTTAGTCAGCATTAGGGTTTTAAACCCTAAACTGAACTTTTCCTTTAGTCAGCATTAGGGTTTTAAACCCTAAACTGAACTCTTTCCTTTAGTCAGCATTAGGGTTATAAACCCTAAACTGAACTTTTCCTTTAGTCAGCATTAGGGTTTTAAACCCTAAACTGAACTTTTCCTTTAGTCAACATTAGGGTTTTAAACCCTAAACTGAACTTTTCCTTTAGTCAGCATTAGGGTTATAAACCCTAAACTGAACTTTTCCTTAGTCAGCATTAGGGTTTTAAACCCTAAACTGAACTTTTCCTTTAGTCAGCATTAGGGTTTTAAACCCTAAACTAATTTTTTCCTTTAGTCAGCATTAGTGTTTTAAACTCTAAACTGAACTTTTCCTATAGTCGGCATTAGGGTTTTAAACCCTAAACTGAACTTTTCCTTTAGTCGGCATTAGGGTTTTAATCCCTAAACTGAACTTTTCCTTAGTCAGCATTAAGGTTTTAAATCCTAAACTGAACTTTTCCTTTAGTCAGCATTAGGGTTTTAAACCCTAAACTGAACTTTTTCCTTTAGTCAGCATTAGGGTTTTAAACCCAAAACTAAACTTTTTCCTTTAGTCAGCATTAGAGTTTTAAACCCTAAACTGAACTCTTTTCCTCCAGTCAACATTAGGGTTTTAAACCCTAAACTGAACTCTTTTCCTTTAATTAGCATTAGGGTTTTAAACCCTGAACTGAACTTTTCCTTTAGTCAGCATTAGGGTTTTAAACCCTAAACTGAACTCTTTTCCTTCAGTCACCATTAGGGTTTTAAACACTAAACTGAACTCTTTTCCTTCAGTCACCATTAGGGTTTTAAACCCTAAACTGAACTCTTTTCCTCCAGTCAGCATTAGGGTTTTAAACCCTAAACTGAACTCTTTTCCTTTAGTCAGCATTAGGGTTTTAAACCCTAAACTGAACTTTTCCTTCAGTCAGCATTAGGGTTTTAAACCCTGAACTAAACTTTCCTTTAGTCAGCATTAGGGTTTTAAACCCTAAACTGAACTTTTTCCTTTAGTCAGCATTAGGGTTTTAAACCCTAAACTGAACTTTTTCCTTTAGTCAGCATTAGGGTTTTAAACCCAAAAATGAACTATTTTCCTTTAGTTAGCATTAGGGTTTTAAACCCTAAACTGAACTTTTTCCTTTAGTCAGCATTAGGGTTTTAAACCCAAAACTAAACTTTTTCCTTTAGTCAGCATTAGGGTTTTAAACCCTAAACTGAACTTTTTTCCTCCAGTCAACATTAGGGTTTGAAACCCTAAACTGAACTCTTTTCCTTTAATCAGCATTAGGGTTTTAAACCCTGAACTGAACTTTTCCTTTAGTCAGCATTAGGGTTTTAAACCCTAAACTGAACTTTTTCCTTTAGTCAGCATTAGGGTTTTAAACCCTAAACTGAACTTTTACCTTTAGTCAGCATTAGGGTTTTAAAACCCTAAACTGAACTCTTTTTCCTTTAGTCAGCATTAGGGTTTTAAACCCTAAACTGAACTTTTTCCTTTAGTCAGCATTAGGGTTTTAGACCCTAAACTGAACTCTTTCCTTTAGTCAGCATTACGGTTTTAAACCCTAAACTGAACTTTTCCCTTTAGTCAGCATTAGGGTTTTAAACCCTAAACTGAACTCTTTTTCTTTAGTCAGCATTAGGGTTTTAAACCCAAAACTGAACTTTTTTCCTTTAGTCAGCATTAGGGTTTTAAACCCTAAACTGAACTCTTTTCCTTCAGTCACCATTAGGGTTTTAAACCCTAAACTAAACTCTTTTCCTCCAGTCAGCATTAGGGTTTTAAACCCTAAATTGAACTCTTTTCCTCCAGTCAGCATTAGGGTTTTAAACCCTAAACTGAACTCTTATCCTTTAGTCAGCATTAGGGTTTTAAACCCTAAACTGAACTTTTTCCTTTAGTCAGCATTAGGGTTTTAAACCCTAAACTGAACTTTTTCCTTTAGTCAGCATTAGGGTTTTAAACCCAAAAATGAACTATTTTCCTTTAGTTAGCATTAGGGTTTTAAACCCTAAACTGAACTTTTTCCTTTAGTCAGCATTAGGGTTTTAAACCCAAAACTAAACTTTTTCCTTTAGTCAGCATTAGGGTTTTAAACCCTAAACTGAACTCTTTTCCTCCAGTCAACATTAGGGTTTGAAACCCTAAACTGAACTCTTTTCCGTTAATCAGCATTAGGGTTTTAAACCCTGAACTGAACTTTTCCTTTAGTCAGCATTAGGGTTTTAAACCCTAAACTGAACTTTTTCCTTTAGTCAGCATTAAGGTTTTAAACCCTAAACTGAACTTTTACCTTTAGTCAGCATTAGGGTTTTAAAACCCTAAACTGAACTCTTTTCCTTTAGTCAGCATTAGGGTTTTAAACCCTAAACTGAACTTTTTCCTTTAGTCAGCATTAGGGTTTTAAACCCTAAACTGAACTCTTTCCTTTAGTCAGCATTACGGTTTTAAACCCTAAACTGAACTTTTCCCTTTAGTCAGCATTAGGGTTTTAAACCCTAAACTGAACTCTTTTTCTTTAGTCAGCATTAGGGTTTTAAACCCAAAACTGAACTTTTTTCCTTTAGTCAGCATTAGGGTTTTAAACCCTAAACTGAACTCTTTTCCTTCAGTCACCATTAGGGTTTTAAACCCTAAACTAAACTCTTTTCCTCCAGTCAGCATTAGGGTTTTAAACCCTAAATTGAACTCTTTTCCTCCAGTCAGCATTAGGGTTTTAAACCCTAAACTGAACTCTTATCCTTTAGTCAGCATTAGGGTTTTAAACCCTAAACTAAACTTTTCCTTCAGTCAGCATTAGGGTTTTAAACCCTAAACTAAACTTTTCCTTCAGTCAGCATTAGGGTTTTAAACCCTGAACTAAACTTTTCCTTTAGTCAGCATTAGGGTTTTAAACCCTAAACTGAACTTTTCCTTTAGTCAGCATTAGGGTTTTAAACCCTAAACTGAACTCTTTCCTTTAGTCAGCATTAGGGTTATAAACCCTAAACTGAACTTTTCCTTTAGTCAGCATTAGGGTTTTAAACCCTAAACTGAACTTTTCCTTTAGTCAAACATTAGGGTTTTAAACCCTAAACTGAACTTTTCCTTTAGTCAGCATTAGGGTTATAAACCCTAAACTGAACTTTTCCTTAGTCAGCATTAGGGTTTTAAACCCTAAACTGAACTTTTCCTTTAGTCAGCATTAGGGTTTTAAACCCTAAACTAATTTTTTCCTTTAGTCAGCATTAGTGTTTTAAACTCTAAACTGAACTTTTCCTATAGTCGGCATTAGGGTTTTAAACCCTAAACTGAACTTTTCCTTTAGTCGGCATTAGGGTTTTAATCCCTAAACTGAACTTTTCCTTAGTCAGCATTAAGGTTTTAAATCCTAAACTGAACTTTTCCTTTAGTCAGCATTAGGGTTTTAAACCCTAAACTGAACTTTTCCTTTAGTCAGCATTAGGGTTTTAAACCCTAAACTGAACTTTTCCTTAGTCAGCATTAAGGTTTTAAATCCTAAACTGAACTTTTCCTTTAGTCAGCATTAGGGTTTTAAACACTAAACTGAACTTTTCCTTTAGTCAGCATTAGGGTTTTAAACCCTAAACTGAACTTTTCCTTAGTCAGCATTACTGTTTTAAATCCTAAACTGAACTTTTTCTTTAATCAGCATTAGGGTTTTAAACCCTAAACTGAACTTTTCCTTTAGTCAGCATTAGGGTTTTAAACCCTAAACTGAACTTTTCCTTTAGTCAGCATTAGGGTTTTAAACCCTAAACTGAACTATTTTCCTTCAGTCACCATTAGGGTTTTAAACCCTAAACTGAACTCTTTTCCTCCAGTCAGCATTAGGTTTTTAAACCCTAAACTGAACTCTTTTCCTTTAGTCAGCATTAGGGTTTTAAACCCTAAACTGAACTTTTCTTTCAGTCAGCATTAGGGTTTTAAACCCAAAAATGAACTCTTTTCCTTTAGTTAGCATTAGGGTTTTAAACCCTAAACTGAACTTTTTCCTTTAGTCAGCATTAGGGTTTTAAACCCAAAACTAAACTTTTTCCTTTAGTCAGCATTAGGGTTTTAAACCCTAAACTGAACTCTTTTCCTCCAGTCAACATTAGGGTTTTAAACCCTAAACTGAACTCTTTTCCTTTAATCAGCATTAGGGTTTTAAACCCTGAACTGAACTTTTCCTTTAGTCAGCATTAGGGTTTTAAACCCTAAACTGAACTTTTTCCTTTAGTCAGCATTAGGGTTTTAAACCCTAAACTGAACTTTTACCTTTAGTCAGCATTAGGGTTTTAAAACCCTAAACTGAACTCTTTTCCTTTAGTCAGCATTAGGGTTTTAAACCCTAAACTGAACTCTTTTCCTTTAGTCAGCATTAGGGTTTTAAACCCTAAACTGAACTCTTTCCTTTAGTCAGCATTACGGTTTTAAACCCTAAACTGAACTTTTCCCTTTAGTCAGCATTAGGGTTTTAAACCCTAAACTGAACTCTTTTTCTTTAGTCAGCATTAGGGTTTTAAACCCAAAACTGAACTTTTTTCCTTTAGTCAGCATTAGGGTTTTAAACCCTAAACTGAACTCTTTTCCTTCAGTCACCATTAGGGTTTTAAACCCTAAACTAAACTCTTTTCCTCCAGTCAGCATTAGGGTTTTAAACCCTAAATTGAACTCTTTTCCTCCAGTCAGCATTAGGGTTTTAAACCCTAAACTGAACTCTTTTCCTTTAGTCAGCATTAGGGTTTTAAACCCTAAACTAAACTTTTCCTTCAGTCAGCATTAGGGTTTTAAACCCTAAACTAAACTTTTCCTTCAGTCAGCATTAGGGTTTTAAACCCTGAACTAAACTTTTCCTTTAGTCAGCATTAGGGTTTTAAACCCTAAACTGAACTTTTCCTTTAGTCAGCATTAGGGTTTTAAACCCAAAAATGAACTATTTTCCTTTAGTCAGCATTAGGGTTTTAAACCCTAAACTGAACTTTTCCTTTAGTCAGCATTAGGGTTTTAAACCCTAAACTGAACTCTTTCCTTTAGTCAGCATTAGGGTTATAAACCCTAAACTGAACTTTTCCTTTAGTCAGCATTAGGGTTTTAAACCCTAAACTGAACTTTTCCTTTAGTCAACATTAGGGTTTTAAACCCTAAACTGAACTTTTCCTTTAGTCAGCATTAGGGTTATAAACCCTAAACTGAACTTTTCCTTAGTCAGCATTAGGGTTTTAAACCCTAAACTGAACTTTTCCTTTAGTCAGCATTAGGGTTTTAAACCCTAAACTAATTTTTTCCTTTAGTCAGCATTAGTGTTTTAAACTCTAAACTGAACTTTTCCTATAGTCGGCATTAGGGTTTTAAACCCTAAACTGAACTTTTCCTTTAGTCGGCATTAGGGTTTTAATCCCTAAACTGAACTTTTCCTTAGTCAGCATTAAGGTTTTAAATCCTAAACTGAACTTTTCCTTTAGTCAGCATTAGGGTTTTAAACCCTAAACTGAACTTTTTCCTTTAGTCAGCATTAGGGTTTTAAACCCAAAACTAAACTTTTTCCTTTAGTCAGCATTAGAGTTTTAAACCCTAAACTGAACTCTTTTCCTCCAGTCAACATTAGGGTTTTAAACCCTAAACTGAACTCTTTTCCTTTAATTAGCATTAGGGTTTTAAACCCTGAACTGAACTTTTCCTTTAGTCAGCATTAGGGTTTTAAACCCTAAACTGAACTCTTTTCCTTCAGTCACCATTAGGGTTTTAAACACTAAACTGAACTCTTTTCCTTCAGTCACCATTAGGGTTTTAAACCCTAAACTGAACTCTTTTCCTCCAGTCAGCATTAGGGTTTTAAACCCTAAACTGAACTCTTTTCCTTTAGTCAGCATTAGGGTTTTAAACCCTAAACTGAACTTTTCCTTCAGTCAGCATTAGGGTTTTAAACCCTGAACTAAACTTTCCTTTAGTCAGCATTAGGGTTTTAAACCCTAAACTGAACTTTTTCCTTTAGTCAGCATTAGGGTTTTAAACCCTAAACTGAACTTTTTCCTTTAGTCAGCATTAGGGTTTTAAACCCAAAAATGAACTATTTTCCTTTAGTTAGCATTAGGGTTTTAAACCCTAAACTGAACTTTTTCCTTTAGTCAGCATTAGGGTTTTAAACCCAAAACTAAACTTTTTCCTTTAGTCAGCATTAGGGTTTTAAACCCTAAACTGAACTCTTTTCCTCCAGTCAACATTAGGGTTTGAAACCCTAAACTGAACTCTTTTCCTTTAATCAGCATTAGGGTTTTAAACCCTGAACTGAACTTTTCCTTTAGTCAGCATTAGGGTTTTAAACCCTAAACTGAACTTTTTCCTTTAGTCAGCATTAGGGTTTTAAACCCTAAACTGAACTTTTACCTTTAGTCAGCATTAGGGTTTTAAAACCCTAAACTGAACTTTTTCCTTTAGTCAGCATTAGGGTTTTAAACCCTAAACTGAACTTTTTCCTTTAGTCAGCATTAGGGTTTTAGACCCTAAACTGAACTCTTTCCTTTAGTCAGCATTACGGTTTTAAACCCTAAACTGAACTTTTCCCTTTAGTCAGCATTAGGGTTTTAAACCCTAAACTGAACTCTTTTTCTTTAGTCAGCATTAGGGTTTTAAACCCAAAACTGAACTTTTTCCTTTAGTCAGCATTAGGGTTTTAAACCCTAAACTGAACTCTTTTCCTTCAGTCACCATTAGGGTTTTAAACCCTAAACTAAACTCTTTTCCTCCAGTCAGCATTAGGGTTTTAAACCCTAAATTGAACTCTTTTCCTCCAGTCAGCATTAGGGTTTTAAACCCTAAACTGAACTCTTATCCTTTAGTCAGCATTAGGGTTTTAAACCCTAAACTGAACTTTTTCCTTTAGTCAGCATTAGGGTTTTAAACCCTAAACTGAACTTTTTCCTTTAGTCAGCATTAGGGTTTTAAACCCAAAAATGAACTATTTTCCTTTAGTTAGCATTAGGGTTTTAAACCCTAAACTGAACTTTTTCCTTTAGTCAGCATTAGGGTTTTAAACCCAAAACTAAACTTTTTCCTTTAGTCAGCATTAGGGTTTTAAACCCTAAACTGAACTCTTTTCCTCCAGTCAACATTAGGGTTTGAAACCCTAAACTGAACTCTTTTCCGTTAATCAGCATTAGGGTTTTAAACCCTGAACTGAACTTTTCCTTTAGTCAGCATTAGGGTTTTAAACCCTAAACTGAACTTTTTCCTTTAGTCAGCATTAAGGTTTTAAACCCTAAACTGAACTTTTACCTTTAGTCAGCATTAGGGTTTTAAAACCCTAAACTGAACTCTTTTCCTTTAGTCAGCATTAGGGTTTTAAACCCTAAACTGAACTTTTTCCTTTAGTCAGCATTAGGGTTTTAAACCCTAAACTGAACTCTTTCCTTTAGTCAGCATTACGGTTTTAAACCCTAAACTGAACTTTTCCCTTTAGTCAGCATTAGGGTTTTAAACCCTAAACTGAACTCTTTTTCTTTAGTCAGCATTAGGGTTTTAAACCCAAAACTGAACTTTTTTCCTTTAGTCAGCATTAGGGTTTTAAACCCTAAACTGAACTCTTTTCCTTCAGTCACCATTAGGGTTTTAAACCCTAAACTAAACTCTTTTCCTCCAGTCAGCATTAGGGTTTTAAACCCTAAATTGAACTCTTTTCCTCCAGTCAGCATTAGGGTTTTAAACCCTAAACTGAACTCTTATCCTTTAGTCAGCATTAGGGTTTTAAACCCTAAACTAAACTTTTCCTTCAGTCAGCATTAGGGTTTTAAACCCTAAACTAAACTTTTCCTTCAGTCAGCATTAGGGTTTTAAACCCTGAACTAAACTTTTCCTTTAGTCAGCATTAGGGTTTTAAACCCTAAACTGAACTTTTCCTTTAGTCAGCATTAGGGTTTTAAACCCTAAACTGAACTCTTTCCTTTAGTCAGCATTAGGGTTATAAACCCTAAACTGAACTTTTCCTTTAGTCAGCATTAGGGTTTTAAACCCTAAACTGAACTTTTCCTTTAGTCAAACATTAGGGTTTTAAACCCTAAACTGAACTTTTCCTTTAGTCAGCATTAGGGTTATAAACCCTAAACTGAACTTTTCCTTAGTCAGCATTAGGGTTTTAAACCCTAAACTGAACTTTTCCTTTAGTCAGCATTAGGGTTTTAAACCCTAAACTAATTTTTTCCTTTAGTCAGCATTAGTGTTTTAAACTCTAAACTGAACTTTTCCTATAGTCGGCATTAGGGTTTTAAACCCTAAACTGAACTTTTCCTTTAGTCGGCATTAGGGTTTTAATCCCTAAACTGAACTTTTCCTTAGTCAGCATTAAGGTTTTAAATCCTAAACTGAACTTTTCCTTTAGTCAGCATTAGGGTTTTAAACCCTAAACTGAACTTTTCCTTAGTCAGCATTACTGGTTTTAAACCCTAAACTGAACTTTTCCTTAGTCAGCATTAAGGTTTTAAATCCTAAACTGAACTTTTCCTTTAGTCAGCATTAGGGTTTTAAACACTAAACTGAACTTTTCCTTTAGTCAGCATTAGGGTTTTAAACCCTAAACTGAACTTTTCCTTAGTCAGCATTACTGTTTTAAATCCTAAACTGAACTTTTTCTTTAATCAGCATTAGGGTTTTAAACCCTAAACTGAACTTTTCCTTTAGTCAGCATTAGGGTTTTAAACCCTAAACTGAACTTTTCCTTTAGTCAGCATTAGGGTTTTAAACCCTAAACTGAACTATTTTCCTTCAGTCACCATTAGGGTTTTAAACCCTAAACTGAACTCTTTTCCTCCAGTCAGCATTAGGTTTTTAAACCCTAAACTGAACTCTTTTCCTTTAGTCAGCATTAGGGTTTTAAACCCTAAACTGAACTTTTCTTTCAGTCAGCATTAGGGTTTTAAACCCAAAAATGAACTCTTTTCCTTTAGTTAGCATTAGGGTTTTAAACCCTAAACTGAACTTTTTCCTTTAGTCAGCATTAGGGTTTTAAACCCAAAACTAAACTTTTTCCTTTAGTCAGCATTAGGGTTTTAAACCCTAAACTGAACTCTTTTCCTCCAGTCAACATTAGGGTTTTAAACCCTAAACTGAACTCTTTTCCTTTAATCAGCATTAGGGTTTTAAACCCTGAACTGAACTTTTCCTTTAGTCAGCATTAGGGTTTTAAACCCTAAACTGAACTTTTTCCTTTAGTCAGCATTAGGGTTTTAAACCCTAAACTGAACTTTTACCTTTAGTCAGCATTAGGGTTTTAAAACCCTAAACTGAACTCTTTTCCTTTAGTCAGCATTAGGGTTTTAAACCCTAAACTGAACTCTTTTCCTTTAGTCAGCATTAGGGTTTTAAACCCTAAACTGAACTCTTTCCTTTAGTCAGCATTACGGTTTTAAACCCTAAACTGAACTTTTCCCTTTAGTCAGCATTAGGGTTTTAAACCCTAAACTGAACTCTTTTTCTTTAGTCAGCATTAGGGTTTTAAACCCAAAACTGAACTTTTTTCCTTTAGTCAGCATTAGGGTTTTAAACCCTAAACTGAACTCTTTTCCTTCAGTCACCATTAGGGTTTTAAACCCTAAACTAAACTCTTTTCCTCCAGTCAGCATTAGGGTTTTAAACCCTAAATTGAACTCTTTTCCTCCAGTCAGCATTAGGGTTTTAAACCCTAAACTGAACTCTTTTCCTTTAGTCAGCATTAGGGTTTTAAACCCTAAACTAAACTTTTCCTTCAGTCAGCATTAGGGTTTTAAACCCTAAACTAAACTTTTCCTTCAGTCAGCATTAGGGTTTTAAACCCTGAACTAAACTTTTCCTTTAGTCAGCATTAGGGTTTTAAACCCTAAACTGAACTTTTCCTTTAGTCAGCATTAGGGTTTTAAACCCTAAACTGAACTCTTTCCTTTAGTCAGCATTAGGGTTATAAACCCTAAACTGAACTTTTCCTTTAGTCAGCATTCGGGTTTTAAACCCTAAACTGAACTTTTCCTTTAGTCAACATTAGGGTTTTAAACCCTAAACTGAACTTTTCCTTTAGTCAGCATTAGGGTTATAAGCCCTAAACTGAACTTTTCCTTAGTCAGTATTAGGGTTTTAAACCCTAAACTGAACTTTTCCTTTAGTCAGCATTAGGGTTTTAAACCCTAAACTAATTTTTTCCTTTAGTCAGCATTAGTGTTTTAAACTCTAAACTGAACTTTTCCTATAGTCGGCATTAGGGTTTTAAACCCTAAACTGAACTTTTCCTTTAGTCGGCATTAGGGTTTTAATCCCTAAACTGAACTTTTCCTTAGTCAGCATTAAGGTTTTAAATCCTAAACTGAACTTTTCCTTTAGTCAGCATTAGGGTTTTAAACCCTAAACTGAACTTTTCCTTTAGTCATCATTAGGGTTTTAAACCCTAAACTGAACTTTTCCTTAGTCAGCATTAAGGTTTTAAATCCTAAACTGAACTTTTTCCTTTAGTCAGCATTAGGGTTTTAAACCCTAAACTGAACTTTTCCTTTAGTCAGCATTAGGGTTTTAAACCCTAAACTGAACTTTTCCTTAGTCAGCATTACTGTTTTAAATCCTAAACTGAACTTTTTCTTTAATCAGCATTAGGGTTTTAAACCCTAAACTGAACTTTTCCTTTAGTCAGCATTAGGGTTTTAAACCCTAAACTGAACTTTTCCTTTAGTCAGCATTAGGGTTTTAAACCCTAAACTGAACTATTTTCCTTCAGTCACCATTAGGGTTTTAAACCCTAAACTAAACTCTTTTCCTCCAGTCAGCATTAGGGTTTTAAACCCTAAATTGAACTCTTTTCCTCCAGTCAGCATTAGGGTTTTAAACCCTAAACTGAACTCTTTTCCTTTAGTCAGCATTAGGGTTTTAAACCCTAAACTAAACTTTTCCTTCAGTCAGCATTAGGGTTTTAAACCCTAAACTAAACTTTTCCTTCAGTCAGCATTAGGGTTTTAAACCCTGAACTAAACTTTTCCTTTAGTCAGCATTAGGGTTTTAAACCCTAAACTGAACTTTTCCTTTAGTCAGCATTAGGGTTTTAAACCCTAAACTGAACTCTTTCCTTTAGTCAGCATTAGGGTTATAAACCCTAAACTGAACTTTTCCTTTAGTCAGCATTCGGGTTTTAAACCCTAAACTGAACTTTTCCTTTAGTCAACATTAGGGTTTTAAACCCTAAACTGAACTTTTCCTTTAGTCAGCATTAGGGTTATAAGCCCTAAACTGAACTTTTCCTTAGTCAGTATTAGGGTTTTAAACCCTAAACTGAACTTTTCCTTTAGTCAGCATTAGGGTTTTAAACCCTAAACTAATTTTTTCCTTTAGTCAGCATTAGTGTTTTAAACTCTAAACTGAACTTTTCCTATAGTCGGCATTAGGGTTTTAAACCCTAAACTGAACTTTTCCTTTAGTCGGCATTAGGGTTTTAATCCCTAAACTGAACTTTTCCTTAGTCAGCATTAAGGTTTTAAATCCTAAACTGAACTTTTCCTTTAGTCAGCATTAGGGTTTTAAACCCTAAACTGAACTTTTCCTTTAGTCATCATTAGGGTTTTAAACCCTAAACTGAACTTTTCCTTAGTCAGCATTAAGGTTTTAAATCCTAAACTGAACTTTTCCTTTAGTCAGCATTAGGGTTTTAAACACTAAACTGAACTTTTCCTTTAGTCAGCATTAGGGTTTTAAACCCTAAACTGAACTTTTCCTTAGTCAGCATTACTGTTTTAAATCCTAAACTGAACTTTTTCTTTAATCAGCATTAGGGTTTTAAACCCTAAACTGAACTTTTCCTTTAGTCAGCATTAGGGTTTTAAACCCTAAACTGAACTTTTCCTTTAGTCAGCATTAGGGTTTTAAACCCTAAACTGAACTATTTTCCTTCAGTCACCATTAGGGTTTTAAACCCTAAACTGAACTCTTTTCCTCCAGTCAGCATTAGGTTTTTAAACCCTAAACTGAACTCTTTTCCTTTAGTCAGCATTAGGGTTTTAAACCCTAAACTGAACTTTTCTTTCAGTCAGCATTAGGGTTTTAAACCCTGAACTAAACCTTTCCTTTAGTCAGCATTAGGGTTTTAAACCCTAAACTGAACTTTTTCCTTTAGTCAGCATTAGGGTTTTATACCCTAAACTGAACTTTTTCCTTTAGTCAGCATTAGGGTTTTAAACCCAAAACTGAACTCTTTTCCTTTAGTTAGCATTAGGGTTTTAAACCCTAAACTGAACTTTTTCCTTTAGTCAGCATTAGGGTTTTAAACCCAAAACTAAACTTTTTCCTTTAGTCAGCATTAGGGTTTTAAACCCAAAACTGAACTTTTTTCCTTTAGTCAGCATTAGGGTTTTAAACCCTAAACTGAACTCTTTTCCTTCAGTCACCATTAGGGTTTTAAACCCTAAACTAAACTCTTTTCCTCCAGTCAGCATTAGGGTTTTAAACCCTAAATTGAACTCTTTTCCTCCAGTCAGCATTAGGGTTTTAAACCCTAAACTGAACTCTTTTCCTTTAGTCAGCATTAGGGTTTTAAACCCTAAACTAAACTTTTCCTTCAGTCAGCATTAGGGTTTTAAACCCTAAACTAAACTTTTCCTTCAGTCAGCATTAGGGTTTTAAACCCTGAACTAAACTTTTCCTTTAGTCAGCATTAGGGTTTTAAACCCTAAACTGAACTTTTCCTTTAGTCAGCATTAGGGTTTTAAACCCTAAACTGAACTCTTTCCTTTAGTCAGCATTAGGGTTATAAACCCTAAACTGAACTTTTCCTTTAGTCAGCATTCGGGTTTTAAACCCTAAACTGAACTTTTCCTTTAGTCAACATTAGGGTTTTAAACCCTAAACTGAACTTTTCCTTTAGTCAGCATTAGGGTTATAAGCCCTAAACTGAACTTTTCCTTAGTCAGTATTAGGGTTTTAAACCCTAAACTGAACTTTTCCTTTAGTCAGCATTAGGGTTTTAAACCCTAAACTAATTTTTTCCTTTAGTCAGCATTAGTGTTTTAAACTCTAAACTGAACTTTTCCTATAGTCGGCATTAGGGTTTTAAACCCTAAACTGAACTTTTCCTTTAGTCGGCATTAGGGTTTTAATCCCTAAACTGAACTTTTCCTTAGTCAGCATTAAGGTTTTAAATCCTAAACTGAACTTTTCCTTTAGTCAGCATTAGGGTTTTAAACCCTAAACTGAACTTTTCCTTTAGTCATCATTAGGGTTTTAAACCCTAAACTGAACTTTTCCTTAGTCAGCATTAAGGTTTTAAATCCTAAACTGAACTTTTCCTTTAGTCAGCATTAGGGTTTTAAACACTAAACTGAACTTTTCCTTTAGTCAGCATTAGGGTTTTAAACCCTAAACTGAACTTTTCCTTAGTCAGCATTACTGTTTTAAATCCTAAACTGAACTTTTTCTTTAATCAGCATTAGGGTTTTAAACCCTAAACTGAACTTTTCCTTTAGTCAGCATTAGGGTTTTAAACCCTAAACTGAACTTTTCCTTTAGTCAGCATTAGGGTTTTAAACCCTAAACTGAACTATTTTCCTTCAGTCACCATTAGGGTTTTAAACCCTAAACTGAACTCTTTTCCTCCAGTCAGCATTAGGTTTTTAAACCCTAAACTGAACTCTTTTCCTTTAGTCAGCATTAGGGTTTTAAACCCTAAACTGAACTTTTCTTTCAGTCAGCATTAGGGTTTTAAACCCTGAACTAAACTTTTCCTTTAGTCAGCATTAGGGTTTTAAACCCTAAACTGAACTTTTTCCTTTAGTCAGCATTAGGGTTTTATACCCTAAACTGAACTTTTTCCTTTAGTCAGCATTAGGGTTTTAAACCCAAAACTGAACTCTTTTCCTTTAGTTAGCATTAGGGTTTTAAACCCTAAACTGAACTTTTTCCTTTAGTCAGCATTAGGGTTTTAAACCCAAAACTAAACTTTTTCCTTTAGTCAGCATTAGGGTTTTAAACCCTAAACTGAACTTTTTCCTCCAGTCAGCATTAGGGTTTTAAACCCTAAACTGAACTCTTTTCCTTTAATCAGCATTAGGGTTTTAAACCCTGAACTGAACTTTTCCTTTAGTCAGCATTAGGGTTTTAAACCCTAAATTGAACTTTTTCCTTTAGTCAGCATTAGGGTTTTAAACCCTAAACTGAACTTTTACCTTTAGTCAGCATTAGGGTTTTAAAACCCTAAACTGAACTCTTTTCCTTTAGTCAGCATTAGGGTTTTAAACCCTAAACTGAACTTTTTCCTTTAGTCAGCATTAGGGTTTTAAACCCTAAACTGAACTCTTTCCTTTAGTCAGCATTACGGTTTTAAACCCTAAACTGAACTTTTCCCTTTAGTCAGCATTAGGGTTTTAAACCCTAAACTGAACTCTTTTTCTTTAGTCAGCATTAGGGTTTTAAACCCAAAACTGAACTTTTTTCCTTTAGTCAGCATTAGGGTTTTAAACCCTAAACTGAACTCTTTTCCTTCAGTCACCATTAGGGTTTTAAACCCTTAACTAAACTCTTTTCCTCCAGTCAGCATTAGGGTTTTAAACCCTAAACTGAACTCTTTTCCTCCAGTCATCATTAGGGTTTTAAACCCTAAACTGAACTTTTTTCCTTTAGTCAGCATTAGGGTTTTAAACCCTAAACTGAACTCTTTTCCTTTAGTCAGCATTAGGGTTTTAAACCCTAAACTAAACTTTTCCTTCAGTCAGCATTAGGGTTTTAAACCCTGAACTAAACTTTTCCTTTAGTCAGCATTAGGGTTTTAAACCCTAAACTGAACTTTTCCTTTAGTCAGCATTAGGGTTTTAAACCCTAAACTGAACTCTTTCCTTTAGTCAGCATTAAGGTTATAAACCCTAAACTGAACTTTTCCTTTAGTCAGCATTAGGGTTTTAAACCCTAAACCTGAACTTTTCCTTTAGTCAGCATTAGGGTTTTAAACCCTAAACTGAACTTTTCCTTTAGTCAGCATTAGGGTTTTAAACCCTAAACTGAACTTTTCCTTTAGTCAGCATTAGGGTTTTAAACCCTAAACTGAACTCTTTCCTTTAGTCAGCATTAGGGTTATAAACCCTAAACTGAACTTTTTCTTTAGTCAGCATTAGGGTTTTAAACCCTAAACTGAACTTTTCCTTTAGTCAACATTAGGGTTTTAAACCCTAAACTGAACTTTTCCTTTAGTCAGTATTAGGGTTTTAAACCCTAAACTGAACTTTTCCTTTAGTCGGCATTAGGGTTTTAATCCCTAAACTGAACTTTTCCTTAGTCAGCATTAAGGTTTTAAATCCTAAACTGAACTTTTCCTTTAGTCAGCATTAGGGTTTTAAACCCTAAACTGAACTTTTCCTTTAGTCAGCATTAGGGTTTTAAACCCTAAACTGAACTCTTTTCCTTCAGTCACCATTAGGGTTTTAAACTCTAAACTGAACTTTTCCTATAGTCGGCATTAGGGTTTTAAACCCTAAACTGAACTTTTCCTTTAGTCGGCATTAGGGTTTTAATCCCTAAACTGAACTTTTCCTTAGTCAGCATTAAGGTTTTAAATCCTAAACTGAACTTTTCCTTTAGTCAGCATTAGGGTTTTAAACCCTAAACTGAACTTTTCCTTTAGTCAGCATTAGGGTTTTAAACCCTAAACTGAACTTTTCCTTAGTCAGCATTAAGGTTTTAAATCCTAAACTGAACTTTTCCTTTAGTCAGCATTAGGGTTTTAAACCCTAAACTGAACTTTTCCTTTAGTCAGCATTAGGGTTTTAAACCCTAAACTGAACTTTTCCTTAGTCAGCATTACGGTTTTAAACCCTAAACTGAACTTTTCCTTTAGTCAGCATTAGGGTTTTAAACCCTAAACTGAACTTTTCCTTTAGTCAGCATTGGGGTTTTAAACCCTAAACTGAACTTTTCCTTTAGTCAGCATTAGGGTTTTAAACCCTAAACTGAACTCTTTTCCTTCAGTCACCATTAGGGTTTTAAACCCTAAACTGAACTCTTTTCCTCCAATCAGCATTAGGGTTTTAAACCCTAAACTGAACTCTTTTCCTTTAGTCAGCATTAGGGTTTTAAACCCTAAACTGAACTTTTCCTTCAGTCAGCATTAGAGTTTTAAACCCTGAACTAAACTTTTCCTTTAGTCAGCATTAGGGTTTTAAACCCTAAACTGAACTTTTTCCTTTAGTCAGCATTAGGGTTTTAAACCCTAAACTGAACTTTTTCCTTTAGTCAGCATTAGGGTTTTAAACCCAAAACTGAACTCTTTTCCTTTAGTTAGCATTAGGGTTTTAACCCTAAACAGAACTTTTTCCTTTAGTCAGCATTAGGGTTTTAAACCCAAAACTAAACTTTTTCCTTTAGTCAGCATTAGGGTTTTAAACCCTAAACTGAACTCTTTTCCTCCAGTCAGCATTAGGGTTTTAAACCCTAAACTGAACTCTTTTCCTTTAATCAGCATTAGGGTTATAAACCCTAAACTGAACTTTTCCTTTAGTCAGCATTAGGGTTTTAAACCCTAAACTGAACTTTTCCTTTAGTCAGCATTAGGGTTTTAAACCCTAAACTGAACTTTTCCTTTAGTCAGCATTAGGGTTTTAAACCCTAAACTGAACTCTTTCCTTTAGTCAGCATTAGGGTTTTAAACCCTAAACTGAACTCTTTCCTTTAGTCAGCATTAGGGTTATAAACCCTAAACTGAACTTTTCCTTTAGTCAGCATTAGGGTTTTAAACCCTAAACTGAACTTTTCCTTTAGTCAGTATTAGGGTTTTAAACCCTAAACTGAACTTTTCCTTTAGTCAGTATTAGGGTTTTAAACCATAAACTGAACTTTTCCTTTAGTCATCATTAGGGTTTTAAACCCTAAACTGAACTCTTTCCATTCAGTCAGCATTAGGGTTTTAAACCCTAAACTGAACTTTTCCTTTAGTCAGCATTAGTGTTATAAACCCTAAACTGAACTTTTCCTTAGTCAGCATTAGGGTTTTAAACCCTAAACTGAACTTTTCCTTTAGTCAGCATTAGGGTTTTAAACCCTAAACTAATTTTTTCCTTTAGTCAGCATTAGGGTTTTAAACTCTAAACTGAACTTTTCCTATAGTCGGCATTAGGGTTTTAAACCCTAAACTGAACTTTTCCTTTAGTCGGCATTAGGGTTTTAAACCCTAAACTGAACTTTTCCTTAGTCAGCATTAAGGTTTTAAATCCTAAACTGAACTTTTCCTTTAGTCAGCATTAGGGTTTTAAACCCTAAACTGAACTTTTCCTTTAGTCAGCATTAGGGTTTTAAACCCTAAACTGAACTTTTCATTTAGTCAGCATTAGGGTTTTAAACCCTAAACTGAACTTTTCCTTAGTCAGCATTACGGTTTTAAACCCTAAACTGAACTTTTCCTTTAGTCAGCATTAGGGTTTTAAACCCTAAACTGAACTTTTCCTTTAGTCAGCATTGGGGTTTTAAACCCTAAACTGAACTTTTCCTTTAGTCAGCATTAGGGTTTTAAACCCTAAACTGAACTCTTTTCCTTCAGTCACCATTAGGGTTTTAAACCCTAAACTGAACTCTTTTCCTCCAATCAGCATTAGGGTTTTAAACCCTAAACTGAACTCTTTTCCTTTAGTCAGCATTAGGGTTTTAAACCCTAAACTGAACTTTTCCTTCAGTCAGCATTAGAGTTTTAAACCCTGAACTAAACTTTTCCTTTAGTCAGCATTAGGGTTTTAAACCCTAAACTGAACTTTTTCCTTTAGTCAGCATTAGGGTTTTAAACCCTAAACTGAACTTTTTCCTTTAGTCAGCATTAGGGTTTTAAACCCAAAACTGAACTCTTTTCCTTTAGTTAGCATTAGGGTTTTAAACCCTAAACTGAACTTTTTCCTTTAGTCAGCATTAGGGTTTTAAACCCAAAACTAAACTTTTTCCTTTAGTCAGCATTAGGGTTTTAAACCCTAAACTGAACTCTTTTCCTCCAGTCAGCATTAGGGTTTTAAACCCTAAACTGAACTCTTTTCCTTTAATCAGCATTAGGGTTATAAACCCTAAACTGAACTTTTCCTTTAGTCAGCATTAGGGTTTTAAACCCTAAACTGAACTTTTCCTTTAGTCAGCATTAGGGTTTTAAACCCTAAACTGAACTTTTCCTTTAGTCAGCATTAGGGTTTTAAACCCTAAACTGAACTCTTTCCTTTAGTCAGCATTAGGGTTTTAAACCCTAAACTGAACTCTTTCCTTTAGTCAGCATTAGGGTTATAAACCCTAAACTGAACTTTTCCTTTAGTCAGCATTAGGGTTTTAAACCCTAAACTGAACTTTTCCTTTAGTCAGTATTAGGGTTTTAAACCCTAAACTGAACTTTTCCTTTAGTCAGTATTAGGGTTTTAAACCATAAACTGAACTTTTCCTTTAGTCATCATTAGGGTTTTAAACCCTAAACTGAACTCTTTCCATTCAGTCAGCATTAGGGTTTTAAACCCTAAACTGAACTTTTCCTTTAGTCAGCATTAGTGTTATAAACCCTAAACTGAACTTTTCCTTAGTCAGCATTAGGGTTTTAAACCCTAAACTGAACTTTTCCTTTAGTCAGCATTAGGGTTTTAAACCCTAAACTAATTTTTTCCTTTAGTCAGCATTAGGGTTTTAAACTCTAAACTGAACTTTTCCTATAGTCGGCATTAGGGTTTTAAACCCTAAACTGAACTTTTCCTTTAGTCGGCATTAGGGTTTTAAACCCTAAACTGAACTTTTCCTTAGTCAGCATTAAGGTTTTAAATCCTAAACTGAACTTTTCCTTTAGTCAGCATTAGGGTTTTAAACCCTAAACTGAACTTTTCCTTTAGTCAGCATTAGGGTTTTAAACCCTAAACTGAACTTTTCCTTAGTCAGCATTAAGGTTTTAAATCCTAAACTGAACTTTTCCTTTAGTCAGCATTAGGGTTTTAAACCCTAAACTGAACTTTTCATTTAGTCAGCATTAGGGTTTTAAACCCTAAACTGAACTTTTCCTTAGTCAGCATTACGGTTTTAAACCCTAAACTGAACTTTTCCTTTAGTCAGCATTAGGGTTTTAAACCCTAAACTGAACTTTTCCTTTAGTCAGCATTAGGGTTTTAAACCCTAAACTGAACTCTTTTCCTTCAGTCACCATTAGGGTTTTAAACCCTAAACTGAACTCTTTTCCTCCAATCAGCATTAGGGTTTTAAACCCTAAACTGAACTCTTTTCCTTTAGTCAGCATTAGGGTTTTAAACCCTAAACTGAACTTTTCCTTCAGTCAGCATTAGAGTTTTAAACCCTGAACTAAACTTTTCCTTTAGTCAGCATTAGGGTTTTAAACCCTAAACTGAACTTTTTCCTTTAGTCAGCATTAGGGTTTTAAACCCTAAACTGAACTTTTTCCTTTAGTCAGCATTAGGGTTTTAAACCCAAAACTGAACTCTTTTCCTTTAGTTAGCATTAGGGTTTTAAACCCTAAACTGAACTTTTTCCTTTAGTCAGCATTAGGGTTTTAAACCCAAAACTAAACTTTTTCCTTTAGTCAGCATTAGGGTTTTAAACCCTAAACTGAACTCTTTTCCTCCAGTCAGCATTAGGGTTTTAAACCCTAAACTGAACTCTTTTCCTTTAATCAGCATTAGGGTTTTAAACCCTGAACTGAACTTTTCCTTTAGTCAGCATTAGGGTTTTAAACCCTAAACTGAACTTTTACCTTTAGTCAGCATTAGGGTTTTAAAACCCTAAACTGAACTCTTTTCCTTTAGTCAGCATTAGGGTTTTAAACCCTAAACTGAACTTTTTCCTTTAGTCAGCATTAGGGTTTTAAACCCTAAACTGAACTCTTTCCTTTAGTCAGCATTACGGTTTTAAACCCTAAACTGAACTTTTCCCTTTAGTCAGCATTAGGGTTTTAAACCCTAAACTGAACTCTTTTTCTTTAGTCAGCATTAGGGTTTTAAACCCAAAACTGAACTCTTTTCCTTTAGTCAGCATTAGGGTTTTAAACCCTAAACTGAACTCTTTTCCTTCAGTCACCATTAGGGTTTTAAACCCTAAACTGAACTCTTTTCCTCCAGTCAGCATTAGGGTTTTAAACCCTAAACTGAACTCTTTTCCTTTAGTCAGCATTAGGGTTTTAAACCCTAAACTAAACTTTTCCTTCAGTCAGCATTAGGGTTTTAAACCCTAAACTAAACTTTTCCTTCAGTCAGCATTAGGGTTTTAAACCCTGAACTAAACTTTTCCTTTAGTCAGCATTAGGGTTTTAAACCCTAAACTGAACTTTTCCTTTAGTCAGCATTAGGGTTTTAAACCCTAAACTGAACTCTTTCCTTTAGTCAGCATTAGGGTTATAAACCCTAAACTGAACTTTTCCTTTAGTCAGCATTAGGGTTTTAAACCCTAAACTGAACTTTTCCTTTAGTCAGCATTAGGGTTATAAACCCTAAACTGAACTTTTTTCCTTTAGTTAGCATTAGGGTTTTAAACCCTAAACTAAACTTTTTCCTTTAGTCAGCATTAGGGTTTTAAACCCAAAACTGAACTCTTTCCATTCAGTCAGCATTAGGGTTTTAAACCCTAAACTGAACTTTTCCTTTAGTCAGCATTAGGGTTATAAACCCTAAACTGAACTTTTCCTTAGTCAGCATTAGGGTTTTAAACCCTAAACTGAACTTTTCCTTTAGTCAGCATTAGGGTTTTAAACCCTAAACTAATTTTTTCCTTTAGTCAGCATTAGGGTTTTAAACTCTAAACTGAACTTTTCCTATAGTCGGCATTAGGGTTTTAAACCCTAAACTGAACTTTTCCTTTAGTCGGCATTAGGGTTTTAAACCCTAAACTGAACTTTTCCTTAGTCAGCATTAAGGTTTTAAATCCTAAACTGAACTTTTCCTTTAGTCAGCATTAGGGTTTTAAACCCTAAACTGAACTTTTCATTTAGTCAGCATTAGGGTTTTAAACCCTAAACTGAACTTTTCCTTAGTCAGCATTAAGGTTTTAAATCCTAAACTGAACTTTTCCTTTAGTCAGCATTAGGGTTTTAAACCCTAAACTAAACTTTTCCTTTAGTCAGCATTAGGGTTTTAAACCCTAAACTGAACTTTTCCTTTAGTCAGCATTAGGGTTTTAAACCCTAAACTGAACTTTTCCTTAGTCAGCATTAAGGTTTTAAATCCTAAACTGAACTTTTCCTTTTAGTCAGCATTAGGGTTTTAAACCCTAAACTGAACTTTTCCTTTAGTCAGCATTAGGGTTTTAAACCCTAAACTGAACTTTTCCTTTAGTCAGCATTAGGGTTTTAAACCCTAAACTGAACTCTTTTCCTTCAGTCACCATTAGGGTTTTAAACCCTAAACTGAACTCTTTTCCTCCAGTCAGCATTAGGGTTTTAAACCCTAAACTGAACTCTTTTCCTTTAGTCAGCATTAGGGTTTTAAACCCTAAACTGAACTTTTCCTTCAGTCAGCATTAGGGTTTTAAACCCTGAACTAAACTTTTCCTTTAGTCAGCATTAGGGTTTTAAACCCTAAACTGAACTTTTTCCTTTAGTCAACATTAGGGTTTTAAACCCTAAACTGAACTTTTTCCTTTAGTCAGCATTAGGGTTTTAAACCCAAAACTGAACTCTTTTCCTTTAGTTAGCATTAGGGTTTTAAACCCTAAACTGAACTTTTTCCTTTAGTCAGCATTAGGGTTTTAAACCCAAAACTAAACTTTTTCCTTTAGTCAGCATTAGGGTTTTAAACCCTAAACTGAACTGTTTTCCTCCAATCAGCATTAGGGTTTTAAACCCTAAACTGAACTCTTTTCCTTTAATCAGCATTAGGGTTTTAAACCCTGAACTGAACTTTTCCTTTAGTCAGCATTAGGGTTTTAAACCCTAAACTGAACTTTTTCCTTTAGTCAGCATTAAGGTTTTAAACCCTAAACAGAACTTTTACCTTTAGTCAGCATTAGGGTTTTAAAACCCTAAACTGAACTCTTTTCCTTTAGTCAGCATTAGGGTTTTAAACCCTAAACTGAACTTTTTCCTTTAGTCAGCATTAGGGTTTTAAACCCTAAACTGAACTCTTTCCTTTAGTCAGCATTACGGTTTTAAACCCTAAACTGAACTTTTCCCTTTAGTCAGCATTAGGGTTTTAAACCCTAAACTGAACACTTTTTCCCTTTAGTCAGCATTAGGGTTTTAAACCCAAAACTGAACTTTTTTCCTTTAGTCAGCATTAGGGTTTTAAACCCTAAACTGAACTCTTTTCCTTCAGTCACCATTAGGGTTTTAAACCCTAAACTAAACTCTTTTCCTCCAGTCAGCATTAGGGTTTTAAACCCTAAACTGAACTCTTTTCCTCCAGTCAGCATTAGGGTTTTAAACCCTAAACTGAACTCTTTTCCTTTAGTCAGCATTAGGGTTTTAAACCCTAAACTAAACTTTTCCTTCAGTCAGCATTAGGGTTTTAAACCCTGAACTAAACTTTTCCTTCAGTCAGCATTAGGGTTTTAAACCCTGAACTAAACTTTTCCTTCAGTCAGCATTAGGGTTTTAAACCCTGAACTTAACTTTTCCTTTAGTCAGCATTAGGGTTTTAAACCCTAAACTGAACTCTTTCCTTTAGTCAGCATTAGGGTTATAAACCCTAAACTGAACTTTTCCTTTAGTCAGCATTAGGGTTTTAAACCCTAAACTGAACTTTTCCTTTAGTCAGCATTAGGGTTTTAAACCCTAAACTGAACTCTTTTCCTTTAGTCAGCATTAGGGTTTTAAACCCTAAACTGAACTTTTTCTTTAGTCAGCATTAGGGTTTTAAACCCTAAACTGAACTCTTTTCCTTCAGTCACCATTAGGGTTTTAAACCCTAAACTAAACTCTTTTCCTCCAGTCAGCATTAGGGTTTTAAACCCTAAACTGAACTCTTTTCCTCCAGTCAGCATTAGGGTTTTAAACCCTAAACTGAACTTTTCCTTTAGTCGGCATTAGGGTTTTAAACCCTAAACTGAACTTTTCCTTTAGTCAGCATTAGGGTTTTAAACCCTAAACTGAACTTTTCCTTAGTCAGCATTAAGGGTTTTAAACCCTAAACTGAACTTTTTCTTTAGTCAGCATTAGGGTTTTAAACCCTAAACTGAACTTTTCCTTTAGTCAGCATTAGGGTTTTAAACCCTAAACTGAACTTTTCCTTTAGTCAGCATTAGGGTTTTAAACCCTAAACTGAACTTTTCCTTAGTCAGCATTATGGTTTTAAACCCTAAACTGAACTTTTCCTTTAGTCAGCATTAGGGTTTTAAACCCTAAACTGAACTCTTTTCCTTCAGTCAACATTAGGGTTTTAAACCCTAAACTGAACTCTTTTCCTCCAGTCAGCATTAGGGTTTTAAACACTAAACTGAACTCTTTTCCTTTAGTCAGCATTAGGGTTTTAAACCCTAAACTGAACTTTTCCTTCAGTCAGCATTAGGGTTTTAAACCCTGAACTATACTTTTCCTTTAGTCAGCATTAGGGTTTTAAACCCTAAACTGAACTTTTTCCTTTAGTCAGCATTAGGTTTTTAAACCCAAAACTGAACTCTTTTCCTTTAGTCAGCATTAGGGTTTTAAACCCTAAACTGAACTTTTTCCTTTAGTCAGCATTAGGGTTTTAAACCCAAAACTAAACTTTTTCCTTTAGTCAGCATTAGGGTTTCAAACCCTAAACTGAACTTTTTTCCTCCAGTCAGCATTAGGGTTTTAAACACTAAACTGAACTCTTTTCCTTTAATCAGCATTAGGGTTTTAAACCCTGAACTGAACTTTTCCTTTAGTCAGCATTAGGGTTTTAAACCCTAAACTGAACTTTTTCCTTTAGTCAGCATTAGGGTTTTAAACCCTAAACTGAACTCTTTCCTTTAGTCAGCATTAGGGTTTTAAAACCCTAAACTGAACTCTTTTCCTCTAGTCAGCATTAGGGTTTTAAACCCTAAACTGAACTTTTTCCTTTAGTCAGCATTAAGGTTTTAAACCCTAAACTGAACTCTTTCCTTTAGTCAGCATTACGGTTTTAAACCCTAAACTGAACTTTTCCCTTTAGTCAACATTAGGGTTTTAAACCCTAAACTGAACTCTTTTCTTTAGTCAGCATTAGGGTTTTAAACCCAAAACTGAACTTTTTTCCTTTAGTCAGCATTAGGGTTTTAAACCCTAAACTAAACTCTTTTCCTTCAGTCACCATTAGGGTTTTAAACCCTAAACTAAACTCTTTTCCTCCAGTCAGCATTAGGGTTTTAAACCCTAAACTGAACTCTTTTCCTCCAGTCAGTATTAGGGTTTTAAACCCTAAACTAAACTCTTTTCCTTTAGTCAGCATTAGGGTTTTAAACCCTAAACTAAACTTTTCCTTCAGTTAGCATTAGGGTTTTAAACCCTAAACTAAACTTTTCCTTCAGTCAGCATTAGGGTTTTAAACCCTGAACTAAACTTTTCCTTTAGTCAGCATTAGGGTTTTAAACCCTAAACTGAACTTTTCCTTTAGTCAACATTAGGGTTTTAAACCCTAAACTGAACTCTTTCCTTTAGTCAGCATTAGGGTTATAAACCCTAAACTGAACTTTTCCTTTAGTCAGCATTAGGGTTTTAAACCCTAAACTGAACTTTTCCTTTAGTCAACATTAGGGTTTTAAACCCTAAACTGAACTTTTCCTTTAGTCAGTATTAGGGTTTTAAACCCTAAACTGAACTTTTCCTTTAGTCATCATTAGGGTTTTAAACCCTAAACTGAACTCTTTCCATTCAGTCAGCATTAGGGTTTTAAACCCTAAACTGAACTTTTCCTTTAGTCAGCATTAGGGTTATAAACCCTAAACTGAACTTTTCCTTAGTCAGCATTAGGGTTTTAAACCCTAAACTGAACTTTTCCTTTAGTCAGCATTAGGGTTTTAAACCCTAAACTAAATTTTTCCTTTAGTCAGCATTAGGGTTTTAAACTTTAAACTGAACTTTTCCTATACTCGGCATTAGGGTTTTAAACCCTAAACTGAACTTTTCCTTTAGTCGGCATTAGGGTTTTAAACCCTAAACTGAACTTTTCCTTAGTCAGCATTAAGGTTTTAAATCCTAAACTGAACTTTTCCTTTAGTCAGCATTAGGGTTTTAAACCCTAAACTGAACTTTTCCTTTAGTCAGCATTAGGGTTTTAAACCCTAAACTGAACTTTTCCTTAGTCAGCATTAAGGTTTTAAATCCTAAACTGAACTTTTCCTTTAGTCAGCATTAGGGTTTTAAACCCTAAACTGAACTTTTCCTTTAGTCAGCATTAGGGTTTTAAACCCTAAACTGAACTTTTCCTTTAGTCAGCATTAGGGTTTTAAACCCTAAACTGAACTCTTTTCCTTCAGTCACCATTAGGGTTTTAAACCCTAAACTGAACTCTTTTCCTCCAGTCAGCATTAGGGTTTTAAACCCTAAACTGAACTCTTTTCCTTTAGTCAGCATTAGGGTTTTAAACCCTAAACTGAACTTTTCCTTCAGTCAGCATTAGGGTTTTAAACCTTGAACTAAACTTTTCCTTTAGTCAGCATTAGGGTTTTAAACCCTAAACTGAACTTTTTCCTTTAGTCAGCATTAGGGTTTTAAACCCTAAACTGAACTTTTTCCTTTAGTCAGCATTAGGGTTTTAAACCCAAAACTAAACTTTTTTCCTTTAGTTAGCATTAGGGTTTTAAACCCTAAACTGAACTTTTTCCTTTAGTCAGCATTAGGGTTTTAAACCCAAAACTAAACTTTTTCCTTTAGTCAGCATTAGGGTTTTAAACCCTAAACTGAACTCTTTTCCTCCAGTTAGCATTAGGGTTTTAAACCCTAAACTGAACTCTTTTCCTGTAATCAGCATTAGGGTTTTAAACCCTAAACTGAACTTTTTCCTTTAGTCATCATTAGGGTTTTAAACCCTAAACTGAACTTTTTCCTTTAGTCAGCATTAGGGTTTTAAACCCTAAACTGAACTTTTACCTTTAGTCAGCATTAGGGTTTTAAAACCCTAAACTGAACTCTTTTCCTTTAGTCAGCATTAGGGTTTTAAACCCTAAACTGAACTTTTTCCTTTAGTTAGCATTAGGGTTTTAAACCCTAAACTGAACTCTTTCCTTTAGTCAGCATTACGGTTTTAAACCCTAAACTGAACTTTTCCCTTTAGTCAGCATTAGGGTTTTAAACCCTAAACTGAACTCTTTTCCTTTAGTCAGCATTAGGGTTTTAAACCCTAAACTGAACTTTTTCCTTTAGTCAGCATTAGGGTTTTAAACCCTAAACTGAACTCTTTTCCTTCAGTCACCATTAGGGTTTTAAACCCTAAACTAAACTCTTTTCCTCCAGTCAGCATTAGGGTTTTAAACCCTAAACTGAACTCTTTTCCTTTAGTCAGCATTAGGGTTTTAAACCCTAAACTAAACTTTTCCTTCAGTCAGCATTAGGGTTTTAAACCCTGAACTAAACTTTTCCTTTAGTCAGCATTAGGGTTTTAAACCCTAAACTGAACTTTTTCCTTTAGTCAGCATTAGGGTTTTAAACCCTAAACTGAACTTTTTCCTTTAGTCAGCATTAGGGTTTTAAACCCTAAACTGAACTTTTTCCTTTAGTCAGCATTAGGGGTTTAAACCCAAAACTAAACTCTTTTCCTTTAGTTAGCATTACGGTTTTAAACCCTAAACTTAACTTTTCCCTTTAGTCAGCATTAGGGTTTTAAACCCTAAACTGAACTCTTTTCCTTTAGTCAGCATTAGGGTTTTAAACCCTAAACTGAACTCTTTTCCTTTAGTCATCATTAGGGTTTTAAACCCTAAACTGAACTTTTTCTTTAGTCAGCATTAGGGTTTTAAACCCTAAACTGAACTCTTTTCCTTCAGTCACCATTAGGGTTTTAAACCCTAAACTAAACTCTTTTCCTCCAGTCAGCATTAGGGTTTTAAACCCTAAACTGAACTCTTTTCCTCCAGTCAGCATTAGGGTTTTAAACCCTAAACTGAACTCTTTTCCTTTAGTCAGCATTAGGGTTTTAAACCCTAAACTAAACTTTTCCTTCAGTCAGCATTAGGGTTTTAAATCCTGAACTAAACTTTTCCTTTAATCAGCATTAGGGTTTTAAACCCTAAACTGAACTTTTTCCTTTAGTCAGCATTAGGGTTTTAAACCCTAAACTGAACTTTTTCCTTTAGTCAGCATTAGGGTACCCAAAACTGAACTCTTTTCCTTTAGTTAGCATTAGGGTTTTAAACCCTAAACTGAACTTTTTCCTTTAGTCAGCATTAGGGTTTTAAACCCAAAACTGAACTTTTTCCTTTAGTCAGCATTAGGGTTTTAAACCCTAAACTGAACTTTTTTCCTCCAGTCAGCATTAGGGTTTTAAACCCTATACTGAACTCTTTTACTTTAGTCAGCATTAGGGTTTTAAACCCTAAACTGAACGTTTCCTTCAGTCAGCATTAGGGTTTTAAACCCTGAACTGAACTTTTCCTTTAGTCAGCATTAGGGTTTTAAACCCTAAACTGAACTCTTTTCCTTTAGTTAGCATTAGGGTTTTAAACCATAATCTGAACTTTTACCTTTAGTCAGCATTAGGGTTTTAAACCCTAAACTGAACTCTTTCCTTTAGTCAGCATTAGGGTTTTAAACCCTAAACTGAACTTTTCCTTCAGTCAGCATTAGGGTTTTAAACCCTGAACTTAACTTTTCCTTTAGTCTGCATTAGGGTTTTAAACCCTAAACTGAACTCTTTCCTTTAGTCAGCATTAGGGTTATAAACCCTAAACTGAACTTTTCCTTTAGTCAGCATTAGGGTTTTCAACCCTAAACTGAACTTTTCCTTTAGTCAACATTAGGGTTTTAAAACCTAAACTGAACTTTTCCTTTAGTCAGTATTAGGGTTTTAAACCCTAAACTGAACTTTTCCTTTAGTCATCATTAGGGTTTTAAACCCTAAACTGAACTCTTTCCATTCAGTCAGCATTAGGGTTTTAAACCCTAAACTGAACTTTTCCTTTAGTCAACATTAGGGTTATAAACCCTAAACTGAACTTTTCCTTAGTCAGCATTAGGGTTTTAAACCCTAAACTAATTTTTTCCTTTAGTCAGCATTAGGGTTTTAAACCCTAAACTAAATTTTTCCTATAGTCGGCATTAGGGTTTAAAACCCTAAACTGAACTTTTCCTATAGTCGGCATTAGGGTTTTAAACCCTAAACTAATTTTTTCCTTTAGTCAGCATTAGGGTTTTAAACTCTAAACTGAACTTTTCCTATAGTCGGCATTAGGGTTTTAAACCCTAAACTGAACTTTTCCTTTAGTCGGCATTAGGGTTTTAAACCCTAAACTGAACTTTTTCTTAGTCAGCATTAAGGTTTTAAATCCTAAACTGAACTATTTCTTTAGTCAGCATTAGGGTTTTAAACCCTAAACTGAACTTTTCCTTTAGTCAGCATTAGGGTTTTAAACCCTAAACTGAACTCTTTTCCTTAGTCAGCATTAAGGTTTTAAAACCTAAACTGAACTTTTCCTTTAGTCAGCATTAGGGTTTTAAACCCTAAACTGAACTTTTCCTTTAGTCAGCATTAGGGTTTTAAACCCTAAACTGAACTTTTCCTTTAGTCAGCATTAGGGTTTTAAACCCTAAACTGAACTTTTCCTTAGTCAGCATTAAGGTTTTAAACCCTAAACTGAACTTTTCCTTTAGTCAGCATTAGGGTTTTAAACCCTAAACTGAACTTTTCCTTTAGTCAGCATTAGGGTTTTAAACCCTAAACTGAACTCTTTTCCTTCAGTCAACATTAGGGTTTTAAACCCTAAACTGAACTCTTTTCCTCCAGTCAGCATTAGGGTTTTAAACCCTAAACTGAACTCTTTTCCTTTAGTCAGCATTAGGGTTTTAAACCCTAAACTGAACTTTTCCTTCAGTCAGCATTAGGGTTTTAAACCCTGAACTTAACTTTTCCTTTAGTCAGCATTAGGGTTTTAAACCCTAAACTGAACTTTTTCCTTTAGTCAGCATTAGGGTTTTAAACCCTAAACTGAACTTTTTCCTTTAGTCAGCATTAGGGTTTTAAACCCAAAACTGAACTCTTTTCCTTTAGTCAGCATTAGGGTTTTAAACCCTAAACTGAACTTTTTCCTTTAGTCAGCATTAGGGTTTTAAACCCAAAACTGAACTTTTCCTTTAGTCAGCATTAGGGTTTTAAACCCTAAACTGAACTTTTTCCTTTAGTCAGCATTAGGGTTTTAAACCCTAAACAGAACTTTTACCTTTAGTCAGCATTAGGGTTTTAAAACCCTAAACTTAACTCTTTTCCTCTAGTCAGCATTAGGGTTTTAAACCCTAAACTGAACTTTTTCCTTTAGTCAGCATTAAGGTTTTAAACCCTAAACTGAACTCTTTCCTTTAGTCAGCATTACGGTTTTAAACCCTAAACTGAACTTTTCCCTTTAGTCAATATTAGGGTTTTAAACCCTAAACTGAACTCTTTTTCTTTAGTCAGCATTAGGGTTTTAAACCCAAAACTGAACTTTTTTCCTTTAGTCAGCATTAGGGTTTTAAACCCTAAACTAAACTCTTTTCCTTTAGTCAGCATTAGGGTTTTAAACCCTAAACTAAACTTTTCCTTCAGTTAGCATTAGGGTTTTAAACCCTAAACTAAACTTTTCCTTCAGTCAGCATTAGGGTTTTAAACCCTGAACTAAACTTTTCCTTTAGTCAGCATTAGGGTTTTAAACCCTAAACTGAACTTTTCCTTTAGTCAACATTAGGGTTTTAAACCCTAAACTGAACTCTTTCCTTTAGTCAGCATTAGGGTTATAAACCCTAAACTGAACTTTTCCTTTAGTCAGCATTAGGGTTTTAAACCCTAAACTGAACTTTTCCTTTAGTCAACATTAGGGTTTTAAACCCTAAACTGAACTTTTCCTTTAGTCAGTATTAGGGTTTTAAACCCTAAACTGAACTTTTCCTTTAGTCATCATTAGGGTTTTAAACCCTAAACTGAACTCTTTCCATTCAGTCAGCATTAGGGTTTTAAACCCTAAACTGAACTTTTCCTTTAGTCAGCATTAGGGTTATAAACCCTAAACTGAACTTTTCCTTAGTCAGCATTAGGGTTTTAAACCCTAAACTGAACTTTTCCTTTAGTCAGCATTAGGGTTTTAAACCCTAAACTAAATTTTTCCTTTAGTCAGCATTAGGGTTTTAAACTTTAAACTGAACTTTTCCTATACTCGGCATTAGGGTTTTAAACCCTAAACTGAACTTTTCCTTTAGTCGGCATTAGGGTTTTAAACCCTAAACTGAACTTTTCCTTAGTCAGCATTAAGGTTTTAAATCCTAAACTGAACTTTTCCTTTAGTCAGCATTAGGGTTTTAAACCCTAAACTGAACTTTTCCTTTAGTCAGCATTAGGGTTTTAAACCCTAAACTGAACTTTTCCTTAGTCAGCATTAAGGTTTTAAATCCTAAACTGAACTTTTCCTTTAGTCAGCATTAGGGTTTTAAACCCTAAACTGAACTTTTCCTTTAGTCAGCATTAGGGTTTTAAACCCTAAACTGAACTTTTCCTTTAGTCAGCATTAGGGTTTTAAACCCTAAACTGAACTCTTTTCCTTCAGTCACCATTAGGGTTTTAAACCCTAAACTGAACTCTTTTCCTCCAGTCAGCATTAGGGTTTTAAACCCTAAACTGAACTCTTTTCCTTTAGTCAGCATTAGGGTTTTAAACCCTAAACTGAACTTTTCCTTCAGTCAGCATTAGGGTTTTAAACCTTGAACTAAACTTTTCCTTTAGTCAGCATTAGGGTTTTAAACCCTAAACTGAACTTTTTCCTTTAGTCAGCATTAGGGTTTTAAACCCAAAACTAAACTTTTTTCCTTTAGTTAGCATTAGGGTTTTAAACCCTAAACTGAACTCTTTTCCTGTAATCAGCATTAGGGTTTTAAACCCTAAACTGAACTTTTTCCTTTAGTCAGCATTAGGGTTTTAAACCCTAAACTGAACTCTTTTCCTCCAGTTAGCATTAGGGTTTTAAACCCTAAACTGAACTCTTTTCCTGTAATCAGCATTAGGGTTTTAAACCCTAAACTGAACTTTTTCCTTTAGTCAGCATTAGGGTTTTAAACCCTAAACTGAACTTTTTCCTTTAGTCAGCATTAGGGTTTTAAACCCTAAACTGAACTTTTACCTTTAGTCAGCATTAGGGTTTTAAAACCCTAAACTGAACTCTTTTCCTTTAGTCATCATTAGGGTTTTAAACCCTAAACTGAACTTTTTCCTTTAGTTAGCATTAGGGTTTTAAACCCTAAACTGAACTCTTTCCTTTAGTCAGCATTACGGTTTTAAACCCTAAACTGAACTTTTCCCTTTAGTCAGCATTAGGGTTTTAAACCCTAAACTGAACTCTTTTCCTTTAGTCAGCAATACGGTTTTAAACCCTAAACTGAAATTTTCCCTTTAGTCAGCATTAGGGTTTTAAACCCTAAACTGAACTCTTTTCCTTTAGTCAGCATTAGGGTTTTAAACCCTAAACTGAACTCTTTTCCTTTAGTCATCATTAGGGTTTTAAACCCTAAACTGAACTTTTTCTTTAGTCAGCATTAGGGTTTTAAACCCTAAACTGAACTCTTTTCCTTCAGTCACCATTAGGGTTTTAAACCCTAAACTAAACTCTTTTCCTCCAGTCAGCATTAGGGTTTTAAACCCTAAACTGAACTCTTTTCCTCCAGTCAGCATTAGGGTTTTAAACCCTAAACTGAACTCTTTTCCTTTAGTCAGCATTAGGGTTTTAAACCCTAAACTAAACTTTTCCTTCAGTCAGCATTAGGGTTTTAAATCCTGAACTAAACTTTTCCTTTAATCAGCATTAGGGTTTTAAACCCTAAACTGAACTTTTTCCTTTAGTCAGCATTAGGGTTTTAAACCCTAAACTGAACTTTTTCCTTTAGTCAGCATTAGGGTACCCAAAACTGAACTTTTTCCTTTAGTCAGCATTAGGGTTTTAAACCCAAAACTGAACTTTTTCCTTTAGTCAGCATTAGGGTTTTAAACCCTAAACTGAACTTTTTTCATCCAGTCAGCATTAGGGTTTTAAACCCTATACTGAACTCTTTTACTTTAGTCAGCATTAGGGTTTTAAACCCTAAACTGAACGTTTCCTTCAGTCAGCATTAGGGTTTTAAACCCTGAACTGAACTTTTCCTTTAGTCAGCATTAGGGTTTTAAACCCTAAACTGAACTCTTTTCCTTTAGTTAGCATTAGGGTTTTAAACCATAATCTGAACTTTTACCTTTAGTCAGCATTAGGGTTTTAAACCCTAAACTGAACTCTTTCCTTTAGTCAGCATTAGGGTTTTAAACCCTAAACTGAACTTTTCCTTCAGTCAGCATTAGGGTTTTAAACCCTGAACTGAACTTTTCCTTTAGTCAGCATTAGGGTTTTAAACCCTAAACTGAACTCTTTCCTTTAGTCAGCATTAGGGTTATAAACCCTAAACTGAACTTTTCCTTTAGTCAGCATTAGGGTTTTAAACCCTAAACTGAACTTTTCCTTTAGTCAGCATTAGGGTTTTAAACCCTAAACTGAACTTTTCCTTTAGTCAGTATTAGGGTTTTAAACCCTAAACTGAACTTTTCCTTTAGTCATCATTAGGGTTTTAAACCCTAAACTGAACTCTTTCCATTCAGTCAGCATTAGGGTTTTAAACCCTAAACTGAACTTTTCCTTTAGTCAACATTAGGGTTATAAACCCTAAACTGAACTTTTCCTTAGTCAGCATTAGGGTTTTAAACCCTAAACTAATTTTTTCCTTTAGTCAGCATTAGGGTTTTAAACCCTAAACTAAATTTTTCCTATAGTCGGCATTAGGGTTTAAAACCCTAAACTGAACTTTTCCTATAGTCGGCATTAGGGTTTTAAACCCTAAACTAATTTTTTCCTTTAGTCAGCATTAGGGTTTTAAACTCTAAACTGAACTTTTCCTATAGTCGGCATTAGGGTTTTAAACCCTAAACTGAACTTTTCCTTTAGTCGGCATTAGGGTTTTAAACCCTAAACTGAACTTTTTCTTAGTCAGCATTAAGGTTTTAAATCCTAAACTGAACTTTTCCTTTAGTCAGCATTAGGGTTTTAAACCCTAAACTGAACTTTTCCTTAGTCAGCATTAAGGTTTTAAACCCTAAACTGAACTTTTCCTTTAGTCAGCATTAGGGTTTTAAACCCTAAACTGAACTTTTCCCTTTAGTCAGCATTAGGGTTTTAAACCCTAAACTGAACTCTTTTCCTTTAGTCAGCATTAGGGTTTTAAACCCTAAACTGAACTCTTTTCCTTTAGTCAGCATTAGGGTTTTAAACCCTAAACTGAACTTTTCCTTCAGTCAGCATTAGGGTTTTAAACCCTGAACTAAACTTTTCCTTTAGTCAGCATTAGGGTTTTAAACCCTAAACTGAACTTTTTCCTTTAGTCAGCATTAGGGTTTTAAACCCTAAACTGAACTTTTTCCTTTAGTCAGCATTAGGGTTTTAAACCCAAAACTGAACTCTTTTCCTTTAGTCAGCATTAGGGTTTTAAACCCTAAACTGAACTTTTTCCTTTAGTCAGCATTAGGGTTTTAAACCCAAAACTAAACTTTTTCCTTTAGTCAGCATTAGGGTTTTAAACCCTAAACTGAACTCTTTTCCTCCAGTCAGCATTAGGGTTTTAAACCCTAAACTGAACTCTTTTCCTTTAATCAGCATTAGGGTTTTAAACCCTGAACTGAACTTTTCCTTTAGTCAGCATTAGGGTTTTAAACCCTAAACTGAACTTTTTCCTTTAGTCAGCATTAGGGTTTTAAACCCTAAACTGAACTCTTTCCTTTAGTCAGCATTAGGGTTTTAAAACCCTAAACTTAACTCTTTTCCTCTAGTCAGCATTAGGGTTTTAAACCCTAAACTGAACTTTTTCCTTTAGTCAGCATTAAGGTTTTAAACCCTAAACTGAACTCTTTCCTTTAGTCAGCATTACGGTTTTAAACCCTAAACTGAACTTTTCCCTTTAGTCAATATTAGGGTTTTAAACCCTAAACTGAACTCTTTTTCTTTAGTCAGCATTAGGGTTTTAAACCCAAAACTGAACTTTTTTCCTTTAGTCAGCATTAGGGTTTTAAACCCTAAACTGAACTCTTTTCCTTCAGTCACCATTAGGGTTTTAAACCCTAAACTAAACTCTTTTCCTCCAGTCAGCATTAGGGTTTTAAACCCTAAACTGAACTCTTTTCCTCCAGTCAGTATTAGGGTTTTAAACCCTAAACTAAACTCTTTTCCTTTAGTCAGCATTAGGGTTTTAAACCCTAAACTAAACTTTTCCTTCAGTTAGCATTAGGGTTTTAAACCCTAAACTAAACTTTTCCTTCAGTCAGCATTAGGGTTTTAAACCCTGAACTAAACTTTTCCTTTAGTCAGCATTAGGGTTTTAAACCCTAAACTGAACTTTTCCTTTAGTCAACATTAGGGTTTTAAACCCTAAACTGAACTCTTTCCTTTAGTCAGCATTAGGGTTATAAACCCTAAACTGAACTTTTCCTTTAGTCAGCATTAGGGTTTTAAACCCTAAACTGAACTTTTCCTTTAGTCAACATTAGGGTTTTAAACCCTAAACTGAACTTTTCCTTTAGTCAGTATTAGGGTTTTAAACCATAAACTGAACTTTTCCTTTAGTCATCATTAGGGTTTTAAACCCTAAACTGAACTCTTTCCATTCAGTCAGCATTAGGGTTTTAAACCCTAAACTGAACTTTTCCTTTAGTCAGCATTAGGGTTATAAACCCTAAACTGAACTTTTCCTTAGTCAGCATTAGGGTTTTAAACCCTAAACTGAACTTTTCCTTTAGTCAGCATTAGGGTTTTAAACCCTAAACTAAATTTTTCCTTTAGTCAGCATTAGGGTTTTAAACTTTAAACTGAACTTTTCCTATACTCGGCATTAGGGTTTTAAACCCTAAACTGAACTTTTCCTTTAGTCGGCATTAGGGTTTTAAACCCTAAACTGAACTTTTCCTTAGTCAGCATTAAGGTTTTAAATCCTAAACTGAACTTTTCCTTTAGTCAGCATTAGGGTTTTAAACCCTAAACTGAACTTTTCCTTTAGTCAGCATTAGGGTTTTAAACCCTAAACTGAACTTTTCCTTAGTCAGCATTAAGGTTTTAAATCCTAAACTGAACTTTTCCTTTAGTCAGCATTAGGGTTTTAAACCCTAAACTGAACTTTTCCTTTAGTCAGCATTAGGGTTTTAAACCCTAAACTGAACTTTTCCTTTAGTCAGCATTAGGGTTTTAAACCCTAAACTGAACTCTTTTCCTTCAGTCACCATTAGGGTTTTAAACCCTAAACTGAACTCTTTTCCTCCAGTCAGCATTAGGGTTTTAAACCCTAAACTGAACTCTTTTCCTTTAGTCAGCATTAGGGTTTTAAACCCTAAACTGAACTTTTCCTTCAGTCAGCATTAGGGTTTTAAACCTTGAACTAAACTTTTCCTTTAGTCAGCATTAGGGTTTTAAACCCTAAACTGAACTTTTTCCTTTAGTCAGCATTAGGGTTTTAAACCCTAAACTGAACTTTTTCCTTTAGTCAGCATTAGGGTTTTAAACCCAAAACTAAACTTTTTTCCTTTAGTTAGCATTAGGGTTTTAAACCCTAAACTGAACTTTTTCCTTTAGTCAGCATTAGGGTTTTAAACCCAAAACTAAACTTTTTCCTTTAGTCAGCATTAGGGTTTTAAACCCTAAACTGAACTCTTTTCCTCCAGTTAGCATTAGGGTTTTAAACCCTAAACTGAACTCTTTTCCTGTAATCAGCATTAGGGTTTTAAACCCTAAACTGAACTTTTTCCTTTAGTCAGCATTAGGGTTTTAAACCCTAAACTGAACTTTTTCCTTTAGTCAGCATTAGGGTTTTAAACCCTAAACTGAACTTTTACCTTTAGTCAGCATTAGGGTTTTAAAACCCTAAACTGAACTCTTTTCCTTTAGTCAGCATTAGGGTTTTAAACCCTAAACTGAACTTTTTCCTTTAGTTAGCATTAGGGTTTTAAACCCTAAACTGAACTCTTTTCTTTAGTCAGCATTACGGTTTTAAACCCTAAACTGAACTTTTCCCTTTAGTCAGCATTAGGGTTTTAAACCCTAAACTGAACTCTTTTCCTTTAGTCAGCATTAGGGTTTTAAACCCAAAACTGAACTTTTTTCCTTTAGTCAGCATTAGGGTTTTAAACCCTAAACTGAACTCTTTTCCTTCAGTCACCATTAGGGTTTTAAACCCTAAACTAAACTCTTTTCCTCCAGTCAGCATTAGGGTTTTAAACCCTAAACTGAACTCTTTTCCTCCAGTCAGCATTAGGGTTTTAAACCCTAAACTGAACTCTTTTCCTTTAGTCAGCATTAGGGTTTTAAACCCTAAACTAAACTTTTCCTTCAGTCAGCATTAGGGTTTTAAACCCTGAACTAAACTTTTCCTTTAGTCAGCATTAGGGTTTTAAACCCTAAACTGAACTTTTTCCTTTAGTCAGCATTAGGGTTTTAAACCCTAAACTGAACTTTTTCCTTTAGTCAGCATTAGGGTTTTAAACCCTAAACTGAACTTTTTCCTTTAGTCAGCATTAGGGTTTTAAACCCAAAACTGAACTCTTTTCCTTTAGTTAGCATTACGGTTTTAAACCCTAAACTGAACTTTTCCCTTTAGTCAGCATTAGGGTTTTAAACCCTAAACTGAACTCTTTTCCTTTAGTCAGCATTAGGGTTTTAAACCCTAAACTGAACTCTTTTCCTTTAGTCAGCATTAGGGTTTTAAACCCTAAACTGAACTTTTTCTTTAGTCAGCATTAGGGTTTTAAACCCTAAACTGAACTCTTTTCCTTCAGTCACCATTAGGGTTTTAAACCCTAAACTAAACTCTTTTCCTCCAGTCAGCATTAGGGTTTTAAACCCTAAACTGAACTCTTTTCCTCCAGTCAGCATTAGGGTTTTAAACCCTAAACTGAACTCTTTTCCTTTAGTCAGCATTAGGGTTTTAAATCCTAAACTAAACTTTTCCTTCAGTCAGCATTAGGGTTTTAAATCCTGAACTAAACTTTTCCTTTAATCAGCATTAGGGTTTTAAACCCTAAACTGAACTTTTTCCTTTAGTCAGCATTAGGGTTTTAAACCCTAAACTGAACTTTTTCCTTTAGTCAGCATTAGGGTTTTAAACCCTAAACTGAACTTTTACCTTTAGTCAGCATTAGGGTTTTAAAACCCTAAACTGAACTCTTTTCCTTTAGTCAGCATTAGGGTTTTAAACCCTAAACTGAACTTTTTCCTTTAGTTAGCATTAGGGTTTTAAACCCTAAACTGAACTCTTTTCTTTAGTCAGCATTACGGTTTTAAACCCTAAACTGAACTTTTCCCTTTAGTCAGCATTAGGGTTTTAAACCCTAAACTGAACTCTTTTCCTTTAGTCAGCATTAGGGTTTTAAACCCAAAACTGAACTTTTTTCCTTTAGTCAGCATTAGGGTTTTAAACCCTAAACTGAACTCTTTTCCTTCAGTCACCATTAGGGTTTTAAACCCTAAACTAAACTCTTTTCCTCCAGTCAGCATTAGGGTTTTAAACCCTAAACTGAACTCTTTTCCTCCAGTCAGCATTAGGGTTTTAAACCCTAAACTGAACTCTTTTCCTTTAGTCAGCATTAGGGTTTTAAACCCTAAACTAAACTTTTCCTTCAGTCAGCATTAGGGTTTTAAACCCTGAACTAAACTTTTCCTTTAGTCAGCATTAGGGTTTTAAACCCTAAACTGAACTTTTTCCTTTAGTCAGCATTAGGGTTTTAAACCCTAAACTGAACTTTTTCCTTTAGTCAGCATTAGGGTTTTAAACCCTAAACTGAACTTTTTCCTTTAGTCAGCATTAGGGTTTTAAACCCAAAACTGAACTCTTTTCCTTTAGTTAGCATTACGGTTTTAAACCCTAAACTGAACTTTTCCCTTTAGTCAGCATTAGGGTTTTAAACCCTAAACTGAACTCTTTTCCTTTAGTCAGCATTAGGGTTTTAAACCCTAAACTGAACTCTTTTCCTTTAGTCAGCATTAGGGTTTTAAACCCTAAACTGAACTTTTTCTTTAGTCAGCATTAGGGTTTTAAACCCTAAACTGAACTCTTTTCCTTCAGTCACCATTAGGGTTTTAAACCCTAAACTAAACTCTTTTCCTCCAGTCAGCATTAGGGTTTTAAACCCTAAACTGAACTCTTTTCCTCCAGTCAGCATTAGGGTTTTAAACCCTAAACTGAACTCTTTTCCTTTAGTCAGCATTAGGGTTTTAAACCCTAAACTAAACTTTTCCTTCAGTCAGCATTAGGGTTTTAAATCCTGAACTAAACTTTTCCTTTAATCAGCATTAGGGTTTTAAACCCTAAACTGAACTTTTTCCTTTAGTCAGCATTAGGGTTTTAAACCCTAAACTGAACTTTTTCCTTTAGTCAGCATTAGGGTACCCAAAACTGAACTCTTTTCCTTTAGTTAGCATTAGGGTTTTAAACCCTAAACTGAACTTTTTCCTTTAGTCAGCATTAGGGTTTTAAACCCAAAACTGAACTTTTTCCTTTATTCAGCATTAGGGTTTTAAACCCTAAACTGAACTTTTTTCCTCCAGTCAGCATTAGGGTTTTAAACCCTATACTGAACTCTTTTACTTTAGTCAGCATTAGGGTTTTAAACCCTAAACTGAACGTTTCCTTCAGTCAGCATTAGGGTTTTAAACCCTAAACTGAACTCTTTTCCTTTAGTTAGCATTAGGGTTTTAAACCATAATCTGAACTTTTACCTTTAGTCAGCATTAGGGTTTTAAACCCTAAACTGAACTCTTTCCTTTAGTCAGCATTAGGGTTTTAAACCCTAAACTGAACTTTTCCTTTAGTCAGCATTAGGGTTTTAAACCCTAAACTGAACTTTACTTTTAGTCATCATTAGGGTTTTAAACCCTAAACTGAACTCTTTCCATTCAGTCAGCATTAGGGTTTTAAACCCTAAACTGAACTTTTCCTTTACTTTTCCTTTAGTCAGTATTAGGGTTTTAAACCCTAAACTGAACTCTTTTCCTCCAGTCAGCATTAAGGTTTTAAACCCTAAACTGAACTTTTCCTTCAGTTAGCATTAGGGTTTTAAACCCTGAACTGAACTTTTTCCTTTAGTCACCATTAGGGTTTTAAACCCTAAACTGAACTTTTTTCCTTTAGTCAGCATTAGGGTTTTAAACCCTAAACTGAACTCATTTCCTTTAGTTAGTATTAGGATTTTAAACCCTAAACTGAACTTTTTCCTTTAGTCAGCATTAGGGTTTTAAACCCTAAACTGAACTTTTTCCTTTAGTCAGCATTAGGGTTTTAAACCCTAAACTGAACTTTTCCTTTAGTCAGCATTATGGTTTTAAACCCTAAACTGAACTTTTCCTTTAGTCAGCATTAGGGTTTTAAACCCTAAACTGAACTTTTCCTTTAGTCATCATTAGGGTTTTAAACCCTAAACTGAACCCTTTCCATTCAGTCAGCATTAGGGTTTTAAACCCTAAACTGAACTTTTCCTTTAGTCAGCATTAGGGTTTTAAACCATAAACTGAACTTTTCCTTTTAGTCAGCATTAGGGTTTTAAACCCTAAACTGAACTCTTTTCCTTTAGTCACCATTAGGGTTTTAAACCCTAAACTGGACTCTTTTCCTCCAGTCAGCATTAGGGTTTTAAACCCTAAACTGAACTCTTTTCCTTTAGTCAGCATTAGGATTTTAAACCCTAAACTGAACTTTTCCTTCAGTCAACATTAGGGTTTTAAACGCTGAACTGAACTTTTCCTTTAGTCAACATTAGGGTTTTAAACCCTAAACTGAACTTTTTCCTTTAATCAACATTAGGGTTTTAAACCCTAAACTGAACTTTTTCCTTTAGTCAGCATTAGGGTTTTAAACCCTAAACTGAACTCTTTTCATTTAGTTAGCATTAGGATTTTAAACCATAAACTGAACTTTTACCTTTAGTCAGCATTAGGGTTTTAAACCCTAAACTGAACTCTTTCCTTTAGTCAGCATTAGGGTTTTAAACCCTAAACTGAACTTTTCCTTTAGTCAACATTAGGGTTTTAAAACCCTTAACTGAACTCTTTCCATTCAGTCAGCATTAGGGTTTTAAACTCTAAACTGAACTTTTCCTTTACTTTTCCTTTAGTCAGCATTAGAGTTTTAAACCCTAAACTGAACTCTTTTCCTTCAGTCAGCATTAGGGTTTTAAACCCTAAACTGAACTCTTTTCCTTTAGTCACCATTAGGGTTTTAAACCCCAAACTGAACTCTTTTCCTCCAGTCAGCATTAGGGTTTTAAACCCTAAACTGAGCTTTTCCTTCAGTCAGCATTAGGGTTTTAAACCCTGAACTGAACTTTTTCCTTTAGTCACCATTAGGGTTTTAAACCCTAAACTGAACTTTTTTCCTTTAGTCAGCATTAGGGTTTTAAACCCTAAACTGAACTCTTTCCTTTAGTCAGCATTAGGGTTTTAAACCCTAAACTGAACTTTTTCCTTTAGTCAGCATTAGGGTTTTAAACCCTAAACTGAACTCTTTCCTTTAGTCAGCATTAGGGTTTTAAACCCTAAACTGAACTTTTCCTTTAGTCAGCATTAGGGTTTTAAACCCTAAACTGAACTTTTCCTTTAGTCAGCATTAGGGTTTTAAACCCTAAACTGAACTTTTCCATTTAGTCAGCATTAGGGTTTTAAACCCTAAACTGAACTCTTTCCTTTAGTCAGCATTAGGGTTTTAAACCCTAAACTGAACTTTTTCCTTTAGTCAGCATTAGGGTTTTAAACCCTAAACTGAACTCTTTTCTTTAGTCAGCATTACGGTTTTAAACCCTAAACTGAACTTTTCCCTTTAGTCAGCATTAGGGTTTTAAACCCTAAACTGAACTCTTTTCCTTTAGTCAGCATTAGGGTTTTAAACCCAAAACTGAACTTTTTTCCTTTAGTCAGCATTAGGGTTTTAAACCCTAAACTGAACTCTTTTCCTTCAGTCACCATTAGGGTTTTAAACCCTAAACTAAACTCTTTTCCTCCAGTCAGCATTAGGGTTTTAAACCCTAAACTGAACTCTTTTCCTCCAGTCAGCATTAGGGTTTTAAACCCTAAACTGAACTCTTTTCCTTTAGTCAGCATTAGGGTTTTAAACCCTAAACTAAACTTTTCCTTCAGTCAGCATTAGGGTTTTAAACCCTGAACTAAACTTTTCCTTTAGTCAGCATTAGGGTTTTAAACCCTAAACTGAACTTTTTCCTTTAGTCAGCATTAGGGTTTTAAACCCTAAACTGAACTTTTTCCTTTAGTCAGCATTAGGGTTTTAAACCCTAAACTGAACTTTTTCCTTTAGTCAGCATTAGGGTTTTAAACCCAAAACTGAACTCTTTTCCTTTAGTTAGCATTACGGTTTTAAACCCTAAACTGAACTTTTCCCTTTAGTCAGCATTAGGGTTTTAAACCCTAAACTGAACTCTTTTCCTTTAGTCAGCATTAGGGTTTTAAACCCTAAACTGAACTCTTTTCCTTTAGTCAGCATTAGGGTTTTAAACCCTAAACTGAACTTTTTCTTTAGTCAGCATTAGGGTTTTAAACCCTAAACTGAACTCTTTTCCTTCAGTCACCATTAGGGTTTTAAACCCTAAACTAAACTCTTTTCCTCCAGTCAGCATTAGGGTTTTAAACCCTAAACTGAACTCTTTTCCTCCAGTCAGCATTAGGGTTTTAAACCCTAAACTGAACTCTTTTCCTTTAGTCAGCATTAGGGTTTTAAATCCTAAACTAAACTTTTCCTTCAGTCAGCATTAGGGTTTTAAATCCTGAACTAAACTTTTCCTTTAATCAGCATTAGGGTTTTAAACCCTAAACTGAACTTTTTCCTTTAGTCAGCATTAGGGTTTTAAACCCTAAACTGAACTTTTTCCTTTAGTCAGCATTAGGGTTTTAAACCCTAAACTGAACTTTTACCTTTAGTCAGCATTAGGGTTTTAAAACCCTAAACTGAACTCTTTTCCTTTAGTCAGCATTAGGGTTTTAAACCCTAAACTGAACTTTTTCCTTTAGTTAGCATTAGGGTTTTAAACCCTAAACTGAACTCTTTTCTTTAGTCAGCATTACGGTTTTAAACCCTAAACTGAACTTTTCCCTTTAGTCAGCATTAGGGTTTTAAACCCTAAACTGAACTCTTTTCCTTTAGTCAGCATTAGGGTTTTAAACCCAAAACTGAACTTTTTTCCTTTAGTCAGCATTAGGGTTTTAAACCCTAAACTGAACTCTTTTCCTTCAGTCACCATTAGGGTTTTAAACCCTAAACTAAACTCTTTTCCTCCAGTCAGCATTAGGGTTTTAAACCCTAAACTGAACTCTTTTCCTCCAGTCAGCATTAGGGTTTTAAACCCTAAACTGAACTCTTTTCCTTTAGTCAGCATTAGGGTTTTAAACCCTAAACTAAACTTTTCCTTCAGTCAGCATTAGGGTTTTAAACCCTGAACTAAACTTTTCCTTTAGTCAGCATTAGGGTTTTAAACCCTAAACTGAACTTTTTCCTTTAGTCAGCATTAGGGTTTTAAACCCTAAACTGAACTTTTTCCTTTAGTCAGCATTAGGGTTTTAAACCCTAAACTGAACTTTTTCCTTTAGTCAGCATTAGGGTTTTAAACCCAAAACTGAACTCTTTTCCTTTAGTTAGCATTACGGTTTTAAACCCTAAACTGAACTTTTCCCTTTAGTCAGCATTAGGGTTTTAAACCCTAAACTGAACTCTTTTCCTTTAGTCAGCATTAGGGTTTTAAACCCTAAACTGAACTCTTTTCCTTTAGTCAGCATTAGGGTTTTAAACCCTAAACTGAACTTTTTCTTTAGTCAGCATTAGGGTTTTAAACCCTAAACTGAACTCTTTTCCTTCAGTCACCATTAGGGTTTTAAACCCTAAACTAAACTCTTTTCCTCCAGTCAGCATTAGGGTTTTAAACCCTAAACTGAACTCTTTTCCTCCAGTCAGCATTAGGGTTTTAAACCCTAAACTGAACTCTTTTCCTTTAGTCAGCATTAGGGTTTTAAACCCTAAACTAAACTTTTCCTTCAGTCAGCATTAGGGTTTTAAATCCTGAACTAAACTTTTCCTTTAATCAGCATTAGGGTTTTAAACCCTAAACTGAACTTTTTCCTTTAGTCAGCATTAGGGTTTTAAACCCTAAACTGAACTTTTTCCTTTAGTCAGCATTAGGGTACCCAAAACTGAACTCTTTTCCTTTAGTTAGCATTAGGGTTTTAAACCCTAAACTGAACTTTTTCCTTTAGTCAGCATTAGGGTTTTAAACCCAAAACTGAACTTTTTCCTTTATTCAGCATTAGGGTTTTAAACCCTAAACTGAACTTTTTCCTCCAGTCAGCATTAGGGTTTTAAACCCTATACTGAACTCTTTTACTTTAGTCAGCATTAGGGTTTTAAACCCTAAACTGAACGTTTCCTTCAGTCAGCATTAGGGTTTTAAACCCTAAACTGAACTCTTTTCCTTTAGTTAGCATTAGGGTTTTAAACCATAATCTGAACTTTTACCTTTAGTCAGCATTAGGGTTTTAAACCCTAAACTGAACTCTTTCCTTTAGTCAGCATTAGGGTTTTAAACCCTAAACTGAACTTTTCCTTTAGTCAGCATTAGGGTTTTAAACCCTAAACTGAACTTTACTTTTAGTCATCATTAGGGTTTTAAACCCTAAACTGAACTCTTTCCATTCAGTCAGCATTAGGGTTTTAAACCCTAAACTGAACTTTTCCTTTACTTTTCCTTTAGTCAGTATTAGGGTTTTAAACCCTAAACTGAACTCTTTTCCTCCAGTCAGCATTAAGGTTTTAAACCCTAAACTGAACTTTTCCTTCAGTTAGCATTAGGGTTTTAAACCCTGAACTGAACTTTTTCCTTTAGTCACCATTAGGGTTTTAAACCCTAAACTTAACTTTTTTCCTTTAGTCAGCATTAGGGTTTTAAACCCTAAACTGAACTCATTTCCTTTAGTTAGTATTAGGATTTTAAACCCTAAACTGAACTTTTTCCTTTAGTCAGCATTAGGGTTTTAAACCCTAAACTGAACTTTTTCCTTTAGTCAGCATTAGGGTTTTAAACCCTAAACTGAACTTTTCCTTTAGTCAGCATTATGGTTTTAAACCCTAAACTGAACTTTTCCTTTAGTCAGCATTAGGGTTTTAAACCCTAAACTGAACTTTTCCTTTAGTCATCATTAGGGTTTTAAACCCTAAACTGAACCCTTTCCATTCAGTCAGCATTAGGGTTTTAAACCCTAAACTGAACTTTTCCTTTAGTCAGCATTAGGGTTTTAAACCATAAACTGAACTTTTCCTTTTAGTCAGCATTAGGGTTTTAAACCCTAAACTGAACTCTTTTCCTTTAGTCACCATTAGGGTTTTAAACCCTAAACTGGACTCTTTTCCTCCAGTCAGCATTAGGGTTTTAAACCCTAAACTGAACTCTTTTCCTTTAGTCAGCATTAGGATTTTAAACCCTAAACTGAACTTTTCCTTCAGTCAACATTAGGGTTTTAAACGCTGAACTGAACTTTTCCTTTAGTCAACATTAGGGTTTTAAACCCTAAACTGAACTTTTTCCTTTAATCAACATTAGGGTTTTAAACCCTAAACTGAACTTTTTCCTTTAGTCAGCATTAGGGTTTTAAACCCTAAACTGAACTCTTTTCATTTAGTTAGCATTAGGATTTTAAACCATAAACTGAACTTTTACCTTTAGTCAGCATTAGGGTTTTAAACCCTAAACTGAACTCTTTCCTTTAGTCAGCATTAGGGTTTTAAACCCTAAACTGAACTTTTCCTTTAGTCAACATTAGGGTTTTAAAACCCTTAACTGAACTCTTTCCATTCAGTCAGCATTAGGGTTTTAAACTCTAAACTGAACTTTTCCTTTACTTTTCCTTTAGTCAGCATTAGAGTTTTAAACCCTAAACTGAACTCTTTTCCTTCAGTCAGCATTAGGGTTTTAAACCCTAAACTGAACTCTTTTCCTTTAGTCACCATTAGGGTTTTAAACCCCAAACTGAACTCTTTTCCTCCAGTCAGCATTAGGGTTTTAAACCCTAAACTGAGCTTTTCCTTCAGTCAGCATTAGGGTTTTAAACCCTGAACTGAACTTTTTCCTTTAGTCACCATTAGGGTTTTAAACCCTAAACTGAACTTTTTCCTTTAGTCAGCATTAGGGTTTTAAACCCTAAACTGAACTCTTTCCTTTAGTCAGCATTAGGGTTTTAAACCCTAAACTGAACTTTTTCCTTTAGTCAGCATTAGGGTTTTAAACCCTAAACTGAACTCTTTCCTTTAGTCAGCATTAGGGTTTTAAACCCTAAACTGAACTTTTCCTTTAGTCAGCATTAGGGTTTTAAACCCTAAACTGAACTTTTCCTTTAGTCAGCATTAGGGTTTTAAACCCTAAACTGAACTCTTTCCTTTAGTCAGCATTAGGGTTTTAAACCCTAAACTGAACTTTTCCTTTAGTCATCATTAGGGTTTTAAACCCTAAACTGAACTTTTCCATTTAGTCAGCATTAGGGTTTTAAACCCTAAACTGAACTTTTCCTTTAGTCAGCATTAGGGTTTTAAACCCTAAACTGAACTTTTCCTTTAGTTAGCATTAGGGTTTTAAACCCTAAACTGAACTCTTTTCCTTCAGTCAGCATTAGGGTTTTAAACCCTAAACTGAACTCTTTTCCTTTAGTCACCATTAGGGTTTTAAACCCTAAACTCAACTCTTTTCCTCCAGTCAGCATTAGAGTTTTAAACCCTAAACTGAACTCTTTTCCTTTAGTCACCATTAGGGTCTTAAACCCTAAACTGAACTTTTCCTTCAGTCACCATTAGGGTTTTAAACCCTGAACTGAACTTTTCCTTTAGTCAGCACTAGGGTTTTACACCCTAAACTGAACTTTTTCCTTTAGTCAGCATTAGGGTTTTAAACCCTAAACATAACTTTTTCCTTTAGTCAGCATTAGGGTTTTAAACCCTAAACTGAACTTTTTCCTTTAGTTAGCATTAGGATTTTAAACCCTAAACTGAACTTTTTCCTTTAGTCAGCATTAGGGTTTTAAACCCTAAACTGAACTTTTCCTTTAGTCAGCATTAGGGTTTCAAACCCTAAACTGAACTTTTCCTTTAGTAAGCATTAGGGTTTTAAAACCTAAACTGAACTTTTCCTTTAGTCAGCATTAGGGTTTTAAACCCTAAACTGAACTTTTCCTTTAGTCAGCATTAGGGTTTTAAACCCTAAACTGAACTTTTCCTTTAGTCATCATTAGGGTTTTAAACCCTAAACTGAACTCTTTCCATTCAGTCAGCATTAGGGTTTTAAACCCTAAACTGAACTTTTCCTTTAGTCAGTATTAGGGTTTTAAAACCTAAACTGAACTTTTCCTTTAGTCAGCATTAGGGTTTTAAACCCTAAACTGAACTTTTCCTTTAGTCATCATTAGGGTTTTAAACCCTAAACTGAACACTTTCCATTCAGTCAGCATTAGGGTTTTAAACCCTAAACTGAACTCTTTCCATTCAGTCAGCAATTAGGGTTTTAAACCCTAAACTGAACTCTTTCCTTTAGTCAGCATTAGGGTTTTAAACCCTAAACTGAACTTTTCCTTTAGTCAGCATTAGGGTTTTAAACCCTAAACTGAACTTTTCCTTTAGTCATCATTAGGGTTTTAAACCCTAAACTGAACCCTTTCCATTCAGTCAGCATTAGGGTTTTAAACCCTAAACTGAACTTTTCCTTTAGTCAGCATTAGGGTTTTAAACCCTTAACTGAACTTTTCCTTTAGTTAGCATTAGGGTTTTAAACCCTAAACTAAACTCTTTTCCTTCAGTCAGCATTAGGGTTTTAAACCCTAAACTGAACTCTTTTCCTTTAGTCACCATTAGGGTTTTAAACCCTAAACTGAACTCTTTTCCTCCAGTCAGCATTAGGATTTTAAACCCTAAACTGAACTCTTTTCCTTTAGTCACCATTAGGGTTTTAAACCCTAAACTGAACTTTTCCTTCAGTCACCATTAGGGTTTTAAACCCTGAACTGAACTTTTCCTTTAGTCAGCACTAGGGTTTTAAACCCTAAACTGAACTTTTTCCTTTAGTCAGCATTAGGGTTTTAAACCCTAAACTGAACTTTTTCCTTTAGTCAGCTTTAGGGTTTTAAACCCTAAACTGAACTCATTTCATTTATTCAGCATTAGGGTTTTAAACTCTAAACTGAACTTTTTCCTTTAGTCAGCATTAGGGTTTTAAACCCTAAACTGAACTCTTTCCTTTAGTCAACATTAGGGTTTTAAACCCTAAACTGAACTTTTCCTTTAGTCAGCATTAGGGTTTTAAACCCTAAACTGAACTTTTCCTTTAGTCAGCATTAGGGTTTTAAACCCTAAACTGAACTTTTCCTTTAGTCAGTATTAGGGTTTTAAACCCTAAACTGAACTTTTCCTTTAGTCATCATTAGGGTTTTAAACCCTAAACTGAACTCTTTCCATTCAGTCAGCATTAGGGTTTTAAACCCTAAACTGAACTTTTCCTTTAGTCAGCATTAGGGTTATAAACCCTAAACTGAACTTTTCCTTAGTCAGCATTTTGGTTTTAAACCCTAAACTGAACTTTTCCTTTAGTCAGCATTAGGGTTTTAAATCCTAAACTGAACTTTTCCTTTCGTCAGCATTAGGGTTTTAAACCCTAAACTGAACTTTTCCTTTCGTCGGCATTAGGGTTTTAAACCCTAAACTGAACTTTTCCTTTAGTCGGCATTAGGGGTTTAAACTGAACTTTTCCTTTAGTCGGCATTAGGGTTTTAAACCCTAAACTGAACTTTTCCTTTAGTCAGCATTAGGGTTTTAAACCCTAAACTGAACTTTTCCTTAGTCAGCATTAGGGTTTTAAACCCTAAACTGAACTCTTTCCTTTAGTCAGCATTAGGGTTTTAAACCCTGAACTGAACTCTTTCCTTTAGTCAGCATTAGGGTTTTAAACCCTGAACTGAACTTTTCCTTTAGTCAGCATTAGGGTTTTAAACCCTGAACTGAACTTTTCCTTTAGTCAGCATTAGGGTTTTAAACCCTAAACTGAACTCTTTCCATTCAGTCAGCATTAGGGTTTTAAACCCTAAACTGAACTTTTCCTTAGTCAGCATTAGGGCTTCAACCCTAGAATTGAACTTTTGTCCATTCAGTCAGCATTAGGGCCCCAACCCTAAACTGAACTTTTTCCTAGTTAGTCAGCATTAGGGTTTCAACTCTAAACTGAACTTCTCCCCAGCTAGTCAGCATTAGGACTCCAACCCTTAACTGAGCATTTGTCTGTCAGCCAGCATTAGGGCTCCAACCCTGAACTGAGCATTTTTACCTTAGGGCAATATTAGGGATCCAATTCCGGAGTTGCATTTTGTAGTCCAATCCTTTCATCAACTCTATAAACTTCCTGGCAACTAACTCATGAAATTTTCCTAGTAGAACGGGGGCAGAAAATTTCGTTCATTTGTTTTTCCCCGCAGGTCTGACCTCGAGGCACACGGATCAAAACAACCCACGAGATGAGTTTCAACTCAGAATAAAAGAAGAGAAAGACAACAAGAAGATGTGCCGAGATATTCGAAAAGGCGAGGGGCGGATCGCTCCAAGATTTAATCAAGGTCCCGAGTTCTACCACTCCCGTCTCACTCAGTGTCACAGAAATAAACAGGCACCTACAACTGGCAAGCATCAAGATTCGGATCGAAGTCTACAAGCAAAATCAGCTAAGACCCGAGATCGAGTTGCAAAAGAATCATAGATAGGAATCTTGTAACTAGCAAGTGACAAGCATAAGTATTTAGTTCAGTTTCAATTTTTCTTTGGTTGTAATAAGGCGGTTAGTAAAGCAACAGTGACAACGGCAACAGCAGTAACAGCAAGCATTGTAATCCCATGGTAGTCCCAGCTACCAAAGTTTCACGAACTACATTGACCTGATTCCTGTTTAGCCCAGGATATGTAGGAAATCTTTGAAGCGAAGATTCAGTCAAATCTTTCAAAAAGTGCTTCACACGGAGTTTCCCAATAGGCAAAAATCGCTCATATCCGCTCACTTTATCTTTGCACGAAAACTCTTCGTGTTTCCGAACAAAGAGGGGCAGCTGTGAGCACGTGATTTTTGTTCTACGCAACAATCACTCCAAAAGAAATAAAAATAATAGCGAATGGTCTTGCTGTACAATTTTTTGGATTTTTACGTGGCATTTCATTAGTTATTTGTAATTTTGTCCATTTTTATTTTTATCAAACAAAATACAAAAAAATGTGTGTCATGTGTAGTTGAATCATAGTCCGGTTATTAAAAGGAAAATCACGAAATATGCATGTTTTGTCCTATTTGTCGCCTTGGTGATTTTTCCTATTTTTAATATTTTTGATATGTGTGTAATAATTGTATTAAGTGTTTAATTAATGGGGTTTAATTTTGTTTAATTAGGTTTTTGTTTTAAAATTAAAAATAAAAGAAAAAGAGTGCAAAATTGGCCTGAAATCAAGTTTGGGCCTGTTTCCCATTTAAAATCTGAGGCCCAAATCGAGCCCAAAATGTGTGTTTGGCCCGGTCCAGGCCAGCTAACCTCAGGGGCGTCCAAACGACGTAGTTTTGATCTGGTCTGATCTGGGCCATTGATCTCAGAATGATCAACGGCCAAGATCACATCCCCCGTACCCACGTATAGATCCGACCCGTTCAACCTTGGTCCAACCCAGCCCCGTGCACTTGAAACGACACCGTTTCCCTTTAGTTAGATAGATCACAGCCATTGATCATCGGCAATCCAACGACCAACATCCAATTACTCACCCCGTATATAAACCCTTCCCCCTTTCACCCCGCTCCTAATCCAAACCCCCCTGCCTCAGTCATCCCCTTCACGGACTCAAAACCCCGGAACCCTAAGAGCCGCCCCCTTTACCTTCGCCATTAAACCCGGCGGCATGAACGCCGGTGACCCCCACCTTAACATCATAGATGCACCTCACCATCCTGAACCCAAATCCACCAACCGCTTGCTTCGAATCAGTCCCTAGGCTCTCGAATCTTCATTTGAAGATTCGAGCAGAACTCCCATCTACACCGATCAACCCTAGTTTCACACCAGACAGTCCCCGGACCTCCCTCGTGACCAAACCATGCTTGGTTTGGTCCGAATCTAACCAGGGAAACCTAGATCCCAAATCTACCCTTAGGAACCTTAAAAGTCCTGATGCCTGGTCTATGGCCATTTGAACAAAAGATTAGGGTCTAATGGACCTTAATCGAAGTGTTCTCAGTAGAAAACACTTCGATTAAAGTCCATTCAACCCCAAGAAAGATCGATTTCAAATCCGAGCTGGGGTTTTCTGATTTTTAAGGCTTAAGGTAATTTTTGTTTTCTTTATTCAGTTTATTTTGTCTGCTACAATTGAATGTCTGTTCATATGTTTTGTTTAATTTATGTTATTGAATTTTTGTCGACTGTTGTTATCCACCTTACCCCCCCTCTGTTTGATCGAGTCTTTCTTTTATTTACTGATAATGTGTTTATGTGTAAGCTGTACAATCAAACGAATTTGAAATGGTTCGTTTAATTAGTTCCCAGGGTCATTTCTGTATGGACAGTACAATCTGAACCCCTTGTTCGATACTGCTCGATTCAAATCATTGGTTTCAATTGTATATGCTACAATTATGATAGTCGAGTCGATATACGTCGCCAATTAGTTTGGCTTTGAAGGATATCAATCTGATTCATATTGTGGATTTCCTGTTGAATTGTGTTTGAATCCAATTAGGAACTGAGTGTAGTTGTTTGTCAGTTGTTCAATTCAGAAACCTTTGAGGATGTTGTTTATAGTTGCAGTTCAAACTTTGGTCTAAATTGGTGGCATGTGCACTTGTGCACAACATGTGCATAAAGGCCCTTTTTTAAGCTTAAAATAGTTTGACAGCATATGCTGTCAGATTATATTCTTGCTGCCCATGTTTTCTTTTAGTTTAATAAAATGATAAAGGGGACTGTCAGGGAATGTCATGGGAAGGGTTTTATTTTAAGTAGTTGAGTGGAAAGAAAAGAGACCACATGGGGGGGGGGGGTTCTGATGTGTTTTAACAGGCTGTGAATAGCCTGATATTAGGCTATAAAAAGAGGCAGAACTTCCATTTTTTGGGACGGGGATTTTAGAAAAAACATAGATACAGAGAGAGATAGATTCAGAAAAGAGAGATAAAGGCATATAGACAGACGGGGATTCAGACTGATTTTGAGAGAGCACATATACAGATAGATAGAGGGGTTAAGAGATAGAAAACATACAGACTGTTTCTTCCTACTGTTGTTTGGGTTTCATTTGTTCAACCTGTTCAATCAATTCTGATTTCTGCCAAGTCTCAACTAAGTTTATTGGTTGGTTTGCATTGGTTGTTCTCCTGGACTTGGTCTGTCTTGGAGCTTTGTTTCTACTGCATTGTTTGCTGCTGTTATTTTGTTACTGCTTGTTCCATCGGCTATAGTTGCATCTTGTACTGGGATTTGTCCTGTTGTTATCTGCTGTTACTGCTGCTGCTTCTGTTGCCATTGCTACTCTACTGACTTCTCTTCTTCTTCAATTGTAAGCATTTCCAGGTACACACTTCTGAAACCGTGTGTTGTTGAAAGCTTGAAGTTTAAAGTAGAAATAAAGAAATGAATGTTGTTTACTTTACAATACTTGTATTCAAAACATAGCAATAGGTTGAATGGTAGTTAGCCTGTATTTGTTTAAGTTCATTCCATCTACAATTACTCTGTATGAATTAACACACATCCTAACCGAGGTGGACTACTAGATAGTACTATTGTTAGATCAGTTCATAGCTCATTAAATATACATTTGTGCAGTATGTACTTAATAGAAGTTCAGTTTATTTAACACTATGGGTTTATAGTTGTTAAGTTGTCTGTATGACGAGGGGTGCGTGTGTGTTTTAGTATATTGACAGTTAAATCTCAGCTTCTATTCTTGTTCCCTAACATGTAAGGCAGGATGCTTTTAATTCGACAAAAAGACTGATCCTAACTCTGAACAAATTGGGTTGTGTTAGGCAGTTTATAGGATCACGTCTGAATCCCATTGGTAGTAGCTTATAGTAGTCAATGTTGTTAATCTGTTCAAAAGGTCAGTTTGAATTAAAATGAGACAGACGCCTAGGGTGAGTTTAGCATGATATTTGCCTTGCATGCAATTTCTTTTATCAAACTGAAAACATGTCCAATAAAGCACAAAATTTTTCCACCTCGCAATAATCAATCAGATAACTAATAAGAGGTCGGGATTAGCTAAGCATGCAATTCAATTAACATACATTTTCTTTCTTCTATTTTCTTAGAGACGAGCATAATAGAAATGTAGTCACTTTAGGATAGTCCTTCTAAAATAATGAGGCGAACCTCACCAAATAAAAATTCAAATTGCGGGGCCCTCAATAATTAACCATAATAAATACTTAGAATTCGGGACAGGCCGTTTAGCGAATTTTACGGCCTTCCCAAAATAACAATACGCTAGTTGCTTTAGGCGCACCTTTAATAATTTAACCTTCTTAAACATGGGTGCACATTGATGTGACCCAAATCCAAATCTCAACGGAGTCAAAATGTGTCGACGACCACGGGTGCATTGATTGTGACGTGGTTCGAGATGCATTTTTGCGACGTTGCAATTCTATAAAAATAAATGATAATAATAAAAGCGGTTTTAAACTTAATAAAAGCACATTAGTCACAATATGTATTTAAATCAGATATTTAGCCATTATAACAATTTAAGCGACCGTGCTAGAACCACGGGATTCGAGGGTGCCTAACACCTTCCCTCGGGTCAACAGAATTCCTTACTTAGAATTTCTGGTTCGCAGACTTCATTTGGAAAAGTCAAAAATTTCCTCGATTTGGGATTCAAGAAAAACCGGTGACTTGGGACACCAAAAACTAAACCTTTCCCAAGTGGCGACTCTAAATTAAATAAATAATCCCATTTCGAATATTGTCACTTAAATTGAAAAAACTCCCTCGCGCATTTACCCTCCGGGGCGGGCGCGCAAAAAGGAGGTGTGACAAATATAATATGTGAACCTATGGACGAGCTATGAAACACATAGTTGTATAATATGATATGAAACGCATATGTGTATAATATAATATATGAACCCTATGGACGGGCTATGAAACACATAGGTATATAATATAATATGTGGACCCTAAGGGCTATGAAATGCATAAGTGTATAATATGATATGTGAACCCTATGGACGGGCTATGAAACACATAGGTATATAATATAATATGTGGACCCTATGGACGGGCTATGAAATGCATAGGTATATAATATGATATGTGAACCCTATGGACGGGCTATGAAACACATAGGTATATAACATAATATGTGGACCCTATGGATGGGCTATGAAACACATAGGTGTATAATATGATATGTGAAACCTATGGACGGGCTAGGAAACGCAACCTAGAGGTATGAAAATTAGGTGAAAGCTATGTGATCCCTTTTATTTGATGATGTGGTGATTGTTTAATACTTTTGTTAAATCCTTATGATCCCTGTATGATAGTTCTTTCAAATGAGATGGTGTTTAGTTATACATACTAGTGCTATTCAACGGAACTAACGTCCCTTTTTCCGGGGGCGCTATAACTTTAAATGGATGTAGGTGGTTCCATAGTAGGCAGTGTTGGTCACAGCTAGTGACACATCTTCCTTTCAGTTGATTTGGTGAGCCCCACTTCATTTCGGGGTCCTGTACCGTTGTTTATCATGTAATCTGTATTTAGAGGTATAGCCGGAGCCTTGTTTCTGGCATTTCTATATTATTCTTTAGTTGTATTTAGAGGCTCCGTAGACAGGTTGTGGGTGGTGTTTTGTATTGGGAATTAAATTAGAAATATTGGTATTTAGAAAATATGTTTTCATTCATATCTATAAATATTTTCACATTTTGGATACTATGGTTGAAATGGCTAATGAAAATAAAATGGAAGTTGTTATTGAAATATTTATAAAGTATGATTAATGGAGTCCATCTCCTCTTTATTCATGAACTAGTTTGGGTAGAATGAAATCTAATAGGCTTGCTCAGTCGGGTTTACTCGGTTGAGCGTCGGTCGCGTTCCACGGTTTTTGGGGCATGACAGTTAGTTCCCTCTTACAAGGTTAGAAAAGAGACTTACCTCGCTCCCCAACCAAATTCAAGATTCCAATAAATCTTTGCTTCGCGAGTTTTTGTCCAAACGCCTCAAATCTAGTCATAAAAAATTCGATATACTCAATACAAATCGTATGATTTCATTCCATATGAATTGATTAATTTTTCGTATTAAAATATGAAATTCATTAAAGAATTAACAGTGGGACCAACATCTCAAATCCTGAAAAATTTCACGAAATCAGAACACCCGTTTCGATACGAGTTCAACCATACAAACATTATCGATTATGACATTGGATTGGATTTCAAATCTTAATGATGGGTTTTCAATGTCTTTGCCTTATGCTTCTTATGTTTTGATAATCTAACAAACGTATGTTAAGAACCAGATAGAGAACCTGACTCATTTGGTACACATCTCAAATGAACGAAGTCCAGCCTGATCTCTAGCAAATGAACTGATCCAAAGAGGAACACAATAGGGACCTGATCCCTTGGTGTTCTCTGATAGAAGTACAAGTCAACTATACAGCTGGAACACAACTGTAGAAAGTGTTTGTCTGCAACTATACACGCGATAGTGCAGCAGACAATGACATCACCATTGTGATAGGAAGAAGCGTGTACCAAGAATTGACATCACCATTGTGATTTCTTTGGTAGTATAACAACCTAGTGCAAGGCACAAGACATTCAATCGAACATTTAGTGATATTCTCTCAAGCAGAAAAGTGTTCATCCAGTATTGAAGTCATAAGTGTGTCAAGAACAAGAAGGCAACTCTACTAAAGGATCAGTTTCACAATGAGTCTATGTTTATCCATAGTTGAGTTGTAATCTTGTTATTTGTTCTTCATTGTAACTCCTATCTTGCTTTTCTTAGAAGCTATGTTTTAGGAAACCCAAAAATCACAAACCCTCTAAGTTTGTGTTGTGACTAGAGTTAGTCATAAGTTAAAGTCTATGTAACTAGAGAGTGACAAAGTGGCTTGTGGTAAGAGTATCACATGTTAGTTAAGTTGAAGTTTTTGTAATAGAGTCATTAAAAAGTGGCTTGCAATAGTGAGATTACAAGTTAGTGAAGTTGAAAGCCTACAAGGGTAGGTTGTGGTTTTTGTCCCCTTGAGTGGGATTTTTCCACTTAAAAATCCTGTGTCTCTTTTACTTACTGCTTCATAAGTGTTCTCAGTAAAAACTCATAGAGGATCAGGTGCTCTATAATTTGGTGGACTCATATAAGCTAACAATTGGTATTAGAGCATGTTCTTTCTAAAAGGTTAACACCTAGAAAGGATCTCAATGGCTGCTCCACCCAACTTTGAGTAAGGACTATCAAACTACAGACCTCCTAGATTCAATGGTCTATACTACAGCTGGTGGAAGACTCGTATGCATGATTTTATAATTGCCGAAGATTCAGAAATATGGGACATCATCTGTGATGGTCCACATGTTCCTATGAAGAAGCATGGAGAAACTGGACCAATGGTGCCGAAAGATAGAAAGGAGTACAGTGATATTGACAAAAAAGTCGTAGAAAAGAACTATCATGCCAAGATAATCCTGGTATGTGGTATATGACCTGATGAGTACCGCAGAGAGTCTCAGCTTGTAAATTTGCCAAAGAAATATGGTAAGCATTGCAAACCGCACACGAAGGAACTACTCAGGTTAAATAGTCCAAGATTGACATGCTCACCACTGAATATGTGCTCTTCAGGATGAAGGATGACGAGTCTATACATGATATGCACACTAGATTCATATCCATCATAAATGAGCTTCATTCACTTGGAGATGTTATCTACAGAAAAAAGCGTGTAAGGAAAAATCTTTGTGTTCTACCTGGTTATTGGTAGAGTAAGGTAAATGCCATCACTAAAGCTAGAGATTTACAAACTCTAACCATGGATGAGCTAATTGAAAATTTGAAGACATACGAGATGAAAAGAAAGAAAGATAGTGAAAGGAGAGGGCCAAAGAAGGAAAAGAACCTTGTACTCAAGGCTGAAACTAGTGACTCAAGTGAAGAAGAAAGTGATATGGTGTCACGACCCAAATCCTGAACCTGGTCGTGATGGCGTCTCTCGTGAATACAAGGCTAGCAAGTCTAACCCAATTTGTCCTTTTAAACAGTTATTTAACAGAATTATAGTACAACATGGTTTAATAATACCAAATAGCGGAAAATATAGATAAAATGCGGAAACCCAGCCCGACACAGCCCTAACCGGGGTGTCACAAGTCACGAGCATCTACTATGGTATAAATACAACTGAAAGCCTGGAGTGTACAAATACAGACCTATGAAATAGGGAGAGAAAAAAGCAGTGCTGCGAACGCCGGAAGCAACCTTGCTAAACTCTGATGATTCTGCCTCCGATCAGCTAAAACATACCTGAATCTGCACACAAGGTGCAAGGAGTAATGTGAGTACTCCGACTCAATGAGTAATAAATATAAATAACGGCTGAAAGCAAGAGAACACGTACAGGCACAAAGCATTCTATACGAAAGTAGTGAAATCACTTAAAACTAGTAAATCGATGAAATAACAAATGAAATCTCTTTTAAAACAATTAAAACAGGTAATTTGGCAGTAAATAACAAGTAGAAATCTGCCCCTCGGGCTCAGTATCAAAATAGTAGTAGAAATCTGCCCCTCGGACACAGTATCAAAATAACAAGTAGAAATCTGCCCCTCGGGCATAGTATTAGTCACTCAGTACAGTATCAGCCCCTTGGGCTCACTCTCAGAATAGTATCAGCCCCGCGGGCTACCTCACAATCACTCATATCATCCCCTCAAGCATAGTATCAATCACTCAGCATAATGGGTACTCGCGCTCATTATGGGTGTGCAGACTCCGGAGGGGCCCCTTACGGCCCAAGCGCTATATCAAGCCACCTCGTGGCATTATCACTCAGCATATCCTCACATCACTCAATCCACCGCGTGGCATATAAAGTATCATAGGCCCTCGGCCTCATATCACTCAACCTCACATCACTCAAGCCACCGTGTGGCATATAAAGTATCATAGGCACTCAACCTCATATCACTCGGCCTCACATAACTCAAGCCACCGCGTGGCGTATAAAGTATCATAGGCCCTCGGCCTCATATCACTCAGCATATCCTCACATATGGCCCTCGGCCTCACTCAGTCTGAAAATCATCATAAGCATCTCGGACATTTGTAAAACAGTGGTTCTCAGCCTAAAATATCATTTAGAAATATAATTTGAGTTTCAAATCTGTATAAAAGTGGCTGAGTTTGTAAAACAATAATAATCAATAGGACTGAGTTTAAATATAAGTCAAAATAGTGAGGAAATAGTGATAAAAATCCCCGAAGGGTTCAAATAATTGGCACGAAGCCCAAATACGTCAATCAGCACAATTCAGTTTCAATCAAATATGCAATAAAATCATCAATATGGTATGGACCAAGTCACAATCCCCAGTAGTAAAGGACCCCGCGTTCATCATCCGGTGCGTGTTTCACCTCAATATAGCACTACGATGTGCAATCCGGGGTTTCAAGCCCTCATTACATCATTTACAATCATTACTCACCTCAAGACGGCCAAAAGTCTAGCTCGCTATGCCCTTGTCTCTTGTATTGGCCTCTTCGTGCGTCGAATCTATCCAAAATCAGAACGAATATGTCACATTATGCTGTAGGAACAATACCCAATCGAAAATAACTGAAAAACATCAAAATCCCGAAATTTGGCAAAACCCGAGCCCCGGGCCCACTTCTCGAAATTTAGAAAAATTAACATCAAGGGATTCCTTATCTCGCCACGAGTCTATACATATAAAATTTACCAAAATCGGACATCAACTCGACCCTCACATCTTCAAATCTTATTTTCAAATTCCTAGGCCTAAATCCCCAATTTACTTCTCAAAAACATGTAATCTAGTCGGATTATTTGATGATAATTTTCAATATTATGGAGTAGAAATGATCACAAGTGACTTACCTCAAGATTCTCATGATTTCTTGCTCAAAAATAGGCCCAAGCCATGTTCTGTCACCAAAAAAAAGGTCAAAATGAGCAGAAAACTCAACAGCTTTAATAAATCCGATTCTGGTCGCTAAAGGACCCATTCCCGTCGCTAAAAGTCCCAAATCTGGTCGCTAAAGGTGCGCACCAGAATCTGTTGCACCAGCAATATTTATTTTCACTAAAAATGCTCTAACTCCACCATACGACCTCAGAATTCTATGATTCTTGTTCCTATGAGTCACAAATAATGATACGAACATAGTCCTTCAATCAAAACTCAATTCTGAGCTAGTTTGCTCAGTGCGATATCCATTTCGCTCGTTAAACAATTAATATATGTTTCACGTTAAAAACCCAATCGCGACTTGATGAAATTAGACCAAACTTTGCAGATCAGTCCTATAATTCATTATCAAAATTCCGGAAGTCTCAAAATCAAATTTCAATCTCGAGAACTAAAAATGGACCTTTGGATCATTACGTGTGTCGACGCCCCCTTTTTCCCTCCTAAAAGAAGGCGAAATCGGGTTTACGATATTATGGGCAAACCAACTCTTATTCCCTTTTGAGGAATCGGGTTATGGAATTTGAAGAGTCGCTACCTAATGATTATAGTGCATTAGGACACTTTTAGAGAAAAGAAGAAGATTTTTTGGAAGAAAACCAGAGTTCGGGTAAGCGCTTGAGATTATCTCGAGGGGAAGGTGTTAGGAACCCCTAAAGATCCACTAGTGTGGTTCCCGGCCATGCTTAATTGTGACTTTAAGAAGAGTAGGAGTAGACAAGCAAAGTTTGCACATAAGAAATATAAACAAGTTGACAATTTTGAAAGAAGAAAGACACAAGTGATTTTTTTTGAAAAAAAAAGAAAGCTTAGTTTGAGGAAAACGTTAATTTAAATGAAGGAAAAGCAAAGAAAAGGCTCCTAGGTTTAACTATAATATGGATCACTTCAGTGCAATACCTAGTAATCATTCTCACACGAATATTAGTGCATCGGTCATCATCTTCATATTCTACCCTTCCCACCCCGTAGAGGTTATTTTAAGCGTGTGTATTGGTCACGAGTGCTTAGTGCGTGCTATTACCCATCCCGTACTATAGGTCCTAGAGGGTATTTATGACTGCTATTCCTATGAGGTGAGGTCTAGGTTGAACCCTTAAGTTTAAAGGCCAAAATACTAAGCGACATACAAAACAAGTAGGACTTCATATAAAAGATCACACAAAGGCATATAAAAGGCTCAAATATCCCTCCACAGTTAAACACATAATTAGCACGTCTCAATCACATCTTGGGTCTAAGGAAGGGAGAATTTTAAAAGTTGGAGTGTCAGAAATCGGTTTAAAATAGAAGATGAAAAGTTTTAAACAGAATTGCAGAAAAGAGTTGGACAAAAATGTTTAGAACTTGAGAAAAGGCAGTAGATGCATAACAATTTTAGGAATCACGAGAAAACATTTGGTAACACATTCGTGAGTATATATTAAAATAGTTTTCGGACAGGAGAGAACAAATGTAAAATATTTCCAGATTGCAGAAGTGTGAAAGGGAGCGGTAAAAATATTAGGTTTGGACTATAGTTTTGGAAAATTACAGAAGATATAGTATTCAGATAAGTTTAAGAAAATAGTAGTCCAGTTCTGGACTGGAAAGGCAATTTTAGCAGAAAACATATTTGCACAGATGTGATTAAAAGCAGGACGGAAGTTTCATAGAAAAATCAAGCGGACCTCAGAGAGGCAAAACAAATTCGGACAGTTTAAAGGGATGGGATAACTTAAGCATGACTCAAGGCGATTAATCAATTTTATCCGACCAAAGGCTTGTCTAGGCGTTGTTTTAACCCTAAGAGAAAGGCGTACGTACATACTTGTTTCCAGTTTTACAGTTAACGAGGCTGGCGTTATTATGCAGAATATACTAACGAAGCGTTCAACAATTGCAAATAAAACCCTAAGTACATGATTTCTAATGCATATAAGAATCCTAAAGCATGGTATCTGAATGCAGTAATTTGTTATTAGATAATTGTGATCATAAAATGACAAGCTGAAAGTAAAGAGACCTAGGAGCAGGATTTCTATATATGAGATGCATGTCCTATACATGGTTTCTATTGCACAAATAGATAAGTAAAATCCTATAGTCATGTTTTCTACCCATACCCTTAAATAAACAAACATATCCCTCCCAATTTCACTATAAACCCCCATAGTCATTACAAACCATTACAACTTAAGCAGTCAATTACAGTAATGAAGCATAAGACAAGAAGCTACTCTATAGGGAGCCTTCAGCCAGGCCCAGACCTCCAACCTCACTTCTTTCGAGCTTCACAGCCTTCACTAAGAGTCTGGGTGCGACAAAGTTCCCTAAGGGCCCATTGGGGCCCCTGGCCAATACCAGGCACCCAAGCAAATCAATATTGAGCAAGTGCAAGTGTGGAAATTGCCAACCTTGTTCATCAAAGTTCAGCGGGTGCTCAAGGCACCCAAAGCAATGCTTATACTAAGGTGACTGACCCTAAACTTCTAAGAGTAGTGTGATTGCGATGGAATTTGAAGGAATTAAGTTGAAAACAGTTGGAAAAGGTTTTACATAAAGAGCAATTTGAGAAGACAGTAACAGAAGAGTGAAAGTGTCAATTGAAGATGACCAGTTTTGAAAACAAAGAGTCATACAATATTCAGGGAACACAAACAAGGGCAAGGGAAAGGGAACAAATAGCTCTCAAACAAGAAAACCAGTTACGCATGCATAGCACATTAAAGAGAAGTTCTTTTATAGCAAACGAGCATGCTTCAAACTAGGAGTCTGGTTATTACAGCACCAGACACCAATTAAAGTCAACCTCAGGAAGAGGTTTTAGGGCTATCGAGTAGCCAAGAGGGACCTGAACACATACTAGTAATGTACATGAGTAAGGAAAAAACATACATTGAGATAGAAAAGGGGGTAGTGAACATGCCAAGTCAAACTAGGAATACTAATTAACACAGATACATGCTAGTTGCAGTAAGAACAACAGAACCATAGGTAGAAGCACACAAGAAACAAAAAGAAGTGAAACACCAGTAGAAGCATATTATTTTGAGGTTGTAACTTAAACAGAAGACATACCAGTTGAAGATAATGCAACACAGAGCAATAGTGGACAATAAGGTGCAAGGAAGTGAGCAATAGTGTGCAGAGAGAAGTAGAGAGCACATCAATAGTATGGAGGAAGTGAGCAGTAGTATGCAGAAATGGAGCAGCAGGCAGACTTAAAGCAAACAACACAATAGCAGCCAGCAAAGTGAAAGTGACCAAGATTACTCAACTTTGGCTTGCAGCCAATTGAGTGATTAGCATTCAATAGGAAAAGTGAGAGACTATTGTATAGAAATAAATAGCACAGAGATGTTCGTGTAAAAAGAGAGAGAGAGTTCAAAACATTGAGTGTAAGTGATATGCAATGTGTTTGTTGATGTCTTTGATGTCTTTCCAAGAGAATGGGGGAGGGGTACTTATAGTACTAAATATGAGTAAACAAACAAGGCAGCATGCCCTTAATTAAGGGACTGGTATCAATCACATTCCAGTCAGTAGTTGGACTGCCCTTTAATTAAGGGATCCCAAATCAAACGGTAATAATCAGTCATTTGAAAGGAAAGAAATCACAAAGTAAGGTATAATCACATAAGGAAACAGAGTAGCATAAAACATGCAATAAGGACTAAATACATGACCATCTAATTAAGGAAATAGGTCAGGCAAATCAATCAACAAATTGGTGTACATATATAAGGCAAAATATCATCGTAATTCTGAAAGAATAGTTTTCAAAATAATGATCGAGATTGAAAACCTTAGGAAATCAGTATTAATTGAGGAAAGTATCCCACAAATTAAGGAAGAAATTCAAACTATAGGAAAATACGCGGAATCACCATTTGAAAGCAAGTATCACAGTCTCAAAGAGGGTTCGAAGAATCAGTATAAAAATCAACTATGCAAGCAGTAAGAGATACTTTAAGTGAAGAACACAGAATGGTAGGGGAGTGAAACACTGACAACAAAATCAAAGCAAGGAGCATAGAACTCGGAGAAGAGCCCAAAAGAACACAAGACAAACAAATAACGCAAACACAAACAGACAAAGTTAGGATTTCATCAGACTTAAGCAAAATGTTTAGAAAATAGTACTAAGAATCACAAACTAGTACTCAAAATCAAAAAAAAATAAAGTGATTTCGAAAAGGGGTCAGAAGCCCTAGTTTCAAAAAGGGAACAAAATCGTTTAAAACTAGAGTAATCGTAAAGATCGAATAGAAAATAGTGTAAAACATAAAGGTACAAGTTTAAATCGTTAAAAAAATCAGAGATTTGAGGGGTTTGGGTTAAGATTAGGGTTTCATAAGAAACCAGTGAGAGGGGTAAGAGAAACCTGGCCGTAAAGCTCAAAGGTAATGGTGTATTTAGCATCACCGAACCAAAATCATCGGAGAAAGGCCGGAATCGGACCCCCGGCGAGGCTTCAGTGACCATCTTCATGGTGGAGGCTTCTAGGGTTTCAAACCTTGGAGAGAAGCAACGATACAGGATCCATGGTGGCTAGAGGTCGAGAGAAGTGAGGACGGAGCATGGCCGGAGAGGCGATGAAGCTCATCGGAGAAGGAAGAGGGAACCACAAGGTTCTAGAGAGAAGGGAGAGCATCAGTTAGAGAGAGAGTGAGATAGAGATAGAGACCGGTCTCTGAGAAATGAGGTGTCGGGGGGGGGTAGCCTTAGGATTTAATTAAGGCAATTTGATCTGGACCGTTAATCTAATTTGATCAACGGTTCAGATTGAACCAATGCTGGCTCGGGTAAAATCAAATGGGTATGGGTTGTTTGATTGGGTTTAAAATTAGGTTGAAATTGGGCTGAATAGGGGCACAATTTTGGCTAGGATTTAAATAAAATCTGGCCAATTTTTAAATAGCCAATTTCTCCAATTTATTTTATAAAAATATCTAAAAATAATCTGAAAAGCAAAATTGAAAACATAGAACTAATTAATAACATATAAATATTATTCTAAAAATATCAGAAATAATTTTATAGTTGTAAAACATAGTTAATTGCAAAATAGGCTATAATTGCAATTATATACAATTTAGCTTTAAAATGCCAAATAAATTCGTAAAAATATGGAAAAATCATATTAATTAAATTTTAATGTAAATGTGAGGATTAAATAATTTATTCACCAAAAGATAATTTTTTGGGAATAATTTTGATAATTTGTGATATAAAAATAGGCGATAATTTGGTTTAAAAATCATTAAAATACCAAAACTCAAGGGTGTGCTCATATATGCACATATACATTATTTGGGAAGTATTTTAGGTATAAAATATATATGGGGAAAAATTGGATATCAACAACGTACTTATGCTCAAAACGGCAAAAATCTTCCAAAACTTATCCGAGCCTCATGTGACCCCGACCAAACATGCCAACACACCCCATAACATCATTCAAATTTTTTCCAATCAACAAAACACCTCAAACAACATCAAAACCATCATTTCACATCAAATTCAAGCCTAAGTTTTCCAAAAACTTCCGAAACAGGCATTTGATCAAAAACCCGACCAAATCACCTCTGAATAACATGAAATTTTGCACACACATCCCAAATCACATAATGAAGCTACAGTAACTCTCAGAAATCCATTCCAACCCTTGGATCAAAATCTCACCTATCAACCAGAAATCGCTAAAATACTACTTTCGCCAATTCAAGCCAAATTCCACACCGGACCTCTAAAACCAATTCCGATCGCGCTCCTAAGTCATATATCACATAATGGAGCTAGAAAAATCATAAAAATTCTGATCCGAGATCATTTACACATAAGTCAACTCTTGGTCAAACCTTTCAAATTCAAAGCTTTCAACTGAGACTATTCTTTCAAATTCATTCCGATTTTTCTTAAAAACCAAAACCAACGATCTACATCAGCCATAATACATAACACGGGGCAAGTCATGCCCGAGAACTGGCGATCAAAGCGCAAAAGCTCAAAACGACTGGTCGAGTCATTACATCCTCCCCACTTAAACACACGTTCGTCCTCGAACGATCTAGAGTTGTTCTAGAAGCTAACCAATAGCTGAATAACCTTACCAAACACATACCCGGGGGTGATCCTACGTCACCCTATATCATATAGTTCCGATAGCACAATATAACTGAAATTTCACAACACAATCTAGCCCATAACCTTAGAACCACATTTCCATTTCCGAAATCATTCACAAGGTCAGAACCTCACATCTATATTCAGAATAAGCCCGAACTAGCTGTAATAACCGATACCTGCAATCTCAGGTGCAATTACATGATAGACCACATAACTCAAACACTTGTAGTGATAACTTCTAATCACAATAGTTGCACACAACACCCGAATACTTATAGAAAAACTCTTATCAACTAAAGTGTCATCTCAACACTTTTACATACTGCCAATGCTAACTAAATCACGCGGTAAGCCATAACCATTTTCCATATCAACCATTCATGAAGCCACTTCTCCTTTGGCAAATGCTACATCTAATTTCTGAGCCGAAGCTCGATATTATCCTTCCAACATGCTGAAATCAAATCCGTTCGTATTCATTAATGATCCCACTGATCTCTTCTAATCCAACACATTATTCTAGTGACATGACACATCAATACAGGCCTAAGCCACCACTCGCACAATACGCGCGCCAATAAGCAACAGTTCGAGCATACTCAATTCATGAAAATGACTCAAACGAAAGAGTTGTACCTCAAGCTCACCAGTACCACCATAACACAAGGCTGAGAACTCGTCTCACATCATAGAAATATAACACACGAACCTAACCTGGAAGGTCATATCTCCACATAGCTTCGCTGCCATGCGCGACCCTGTCCAGACTCTAGTTCACATGAGACGCCCCAAGTCACCATGCTCAAAATCATCAACCAAGCGTAATTTGATATCTAGTACCACCAGTGAATCACCATACCCACGGAGAAGTACATAATACAATGCCATACCGGAAAACCTCACTATTATGCCATCCGGTTACCCCAAAAAGGGAGAATACCTTAAAGAAAAGAGCCGCTTTGCAAGTTCCACAAGTACCACCCCAACGATATGCTATGGGCTCGTCAATCACAGTGGAACCAAGATATATGAATAGAATAATAATAACCGGCTCTTCTATAGCTCACATTGACATCAACCTCACGAGCAACTTAGCTACCAATAACATAATCCACCTGGCACAGTCACAGATCTCCAGTCCAACCATATCATATAGAAGCAATCCAACAAGTACACATGTATATGCTAACTGAAACAAGATTCTCATTCTCCTTGACTGGAATAAATAACACTCTATATCGTAGGCATGACCAAATTGCGCTGCATAGCTCAAATTAGCAAGTTAACGCAAAATTAGTAATTACCAAGTTTGTTCTGGAATTTAGCATCTTAGAAATCTCAAGTATAGTCCGGATAGTTCTTAACAGAGTTACGAATATGAGAAACATTATACCTTAGCCCAATATCCCACTCTAGGCATATCATAGCCTACGTATCTTCCGAGCATGAATATTAGCTCGGTGCTTGCACACAGGTTCAACCCTGACATATATTCTCGCTCACAGCGCATAGTTATCACCATCAATTAGTTCAACTAGTGCATCCAAAGAGTTTAGATAAGACACTCACCTCAAACATGCCACAATCCTGAAATAGTATATTTTTGAGAATTCCCCGTCTCCAAATTCCTAGATTACATAAATCACCATAACTGATCACAACCTCATCACTCAATGACTGACAGATCCCTCAAGTACGATCATTTCATGATAATTATTCTCAAAATTTTCCTACAATACATAGCAAGATCAAAATATTGGCAGTCGATCAACCAAGTGGGTGTTGAAATACCAATAGACATTTGTTGGTTAAAATAGTGTGCACCCTTCTAAGGTCTTACCGAGTAGTTATAACATTCATCTAAATACCTGAAACTGACTATTCCATCCAGAACTCGTGACCTTCTCTTTAAGAATAAACTGCCACGTTGCACATGAAAATATTAATCATGTACCACATACCATGTCTATCATGCCATCTTGTTGCAAACACACAATCTCATTAGAAATTTCTGGGCTATAGGAAAATTATATTCCAGCAGTTAGAAATCTTCTATTTGCTCCCATTTAGGAGGAGTTTGTAATATACAATATGTTCCATGCACCGGTAGAAGATATCCGGCTCGAATTATGGTAAAAAGCATTAAGAAAACTTTCAAATCTGCTCACACATACCCAAGTTATCAAAACGGAATTCCTCTGGCTTGACCAGGCCATGTAGGTCACCAACCCAAAAATATTGCCATAAAACATCTGTAAAGCATCACAATATACGGTATATGAATCTGAAGCTGATGGCAAAACCAACACTAGCGTTGTGGTCAAAGCTGTCTTGAGCTTCTAAAAGCTCTTCTCACATTCGTCCGACCATACAAACGGTGCACCCTTCTAAGTCAACTTGGTCAAGGGCGATGCAAAGGATGAAAAATCCCTCACAACTGGGATAGAATCAATACTAGGAGTCTCAGCTCCAACATCTAGCACAAATGCTAGATATGATAGACAACCCTTCACAACTATATGCTAGGCTTTCAAGAAAGAAATTACTCTGCTAGGAACATAATCAATCATACCAAGCCACTCGATCTGCGGTACACCCGGCATAGCCAAAGTAACTGTCTTAGCATGACAGTCTAGAATAACATGACACGGAAATAACCAATCCATGCCCAATATAACATCAAAGTCCACCATGCTCAATAGCAATAGATCAACTTGGGTCTCCAAACCCTCAATAATCATAACACATGACCGGTACATACGGTCCACAACAACAGTATCGCCCACCGGGGTAGATACATGAATAGGTAAAGAAGGAAACTCTTGGGGCGTACCCAAATAATGAGCAAAATATGACAACACATAAGAATAGATGGAACAGGGATCGAATAATACAGAGGCATCTCTGTGGCAGACTGGACAATTCCTGTAATGACAACATCTGAAGCAATAGCATAAAAAAAATAGGCCCGTCCACCGCCTGATCGACCTTAATCCCCGTAAGCAATAACCGACTCACCAATACGCCTCAAACTGGAACCAATATAACACATAATCGTGCAATCAACTTATTTAATAGCAAACTCCCCAACTTGGATCAAAGACATAGATCAAAACGCACTCAATAAATCATAACGCACATACTCTATTATTGTCGTAATACCATAGTGAGATTGAACTCACTCCTTCATAAACTTGTGGAAACACACATCATCTGGAATTTTTACTCTTCTGCAATTCTTTCATTCACTCACATAACAGTTAAGCCCGCTCTCTAGGTGACCAAATTTAGATGTCAACGCATATTCTTCACTTGTAAATGAGATCTTCTAATAGACAATATAAGAATTGCACCACCTTAGAACACTCCGCAGGAGATAACCCACCTATTTCACTTCTAATTAATATTTTTGTATACCTTCCACCATCATTCACATTACACAATCACTTAGTCTTCCTGAGTCTAAACTCATACCGTAACATGAAATTTACTTCACTCCAAACAGGAGACATGAATAGATTCTTCACGCGCCTATAACTCGGGGCTATACCTCGAATCAAGATGGAATTCAAGCACCTAATAGTTCTTCTATCTTCCAGCAGACCCTTCTTGTCATTTCCAAATCATATGAATACATCTCGAAGTACTAACATACTCATCACATAGTTACTCAACCGTGACTTCCACTAATAGGGACAATACCGAACATATAAGTTCAAAACACTTGCTCACACAATCAGCACCTCGGTGCTCAAGCCATAGGTAACGATCCAGCCTCAAGTCCTTCAGACTAGCCCAACATCAACTTACAGAGATCACATCTCGCCCCTCGATCGGGGAATCACAAGCCATCAAGGCATATCTGATACTGAGAGCTCATGCGCGCATGCGAACACGTGAAAGGTATTTCAAGAATTACTTTTCAAGCTGAATCAAGGACGCACGATAAGAATTCAAAATTTGCTCTCGATGATAAATACAGACGTCTCCATACCGATCCGCGGGACTCTACTAATCCTGCTCATGACTCGTGAGACCTATGTAACCTAGGCTCTGATACCAACTTGTCACAACCCAAATCCTGAACCTGGTCGTGATGGCGCCTCTCGTGAAGACAAGGCCAACCAATCTAACCCAATTTGTCCTTTTAAACAGTTATTTAACACAATTATAGTACAATATGGTTTAATAATACCAAATAGCAGAAAATATAGATAAAATGCGGAAACCCAGCCCGACATAGCCCTAACCGGGGTGTTACAAGTCACGGGCATCTACTAGGATATAAATACAACTGAAAGCCTAGAGTGTACAAATACAGACAAATGAAATGGGGAGAGAGAAAAGCAGTGCTGCGAACGCCGGCAGCAACCTTGCTAAACTCTGATGACTCTGCCTCCGATCAGCCAAAACATACCTGAATCTGCACACAAGGTGCAGGGAGTAATGTGAGTACTCCGACTCAGTGAGTAATTAGTATAAATAACGGCTGAAAGCAAGAGAACACATACAGGCACAAAACATTCTATACGAAAGCAGTGAAATCACTAAAAACCAGTAAATCAATGAAATATCAAATGAAATCTCTTTTAAGACAATTAAAACAGGTAATTTAGCAGTAAATAACAAGTAGAAATCTACCCCTCGGGCTCAGTATCAAAATAGTTGTAGAAATATGCCCCTCGGGCACAGTATCAAAATAACACGTAGAAATCTGCCCCTCGGGCACAGTATCAGTCACTCAGCACAGTATCAGTCCCTCGGGTTCACTTTCAAAACAGTATCAGCCCTGCAGGCTACCTCACAATCACTCATATAAGCCCCTCGGGCATAGTATCAATCACTCAGCATAATGGGTACCCGTGCTCACTGTGGGTGTGCAGACTCCGGAGGGGCCCCTTATGGCCCAAGCGCTATATCAAGCCACCTCGTGGCATCATCACTCGGCATATCCTCACATGACTCAAGCCACCGCGTGGCATATAAAGTATCATAGGCCTTCAGCCTCGTTCACTAGACCTCACATCACTCAAGCCACCGCGTGGCGTATAAAGTATCATAGGCCCTCGGCCTCATATCACTCGGCCTCACATCACTCTAGCCACCGCGTGGCGTATAAAGTATCATAGGCCCTCGGCCTCATATCACTCAGCATATCCTCACATATCGCCCTTGGCCTCACTCAGTCCAAAAATCATCATAAGCCCCTCGGGCATTTGTAAAACAGTAGTTCTCAGCCCAAAATATCATTTAGAAATATCATTTGAGTTACAAATCTATATAAAAGTGGCTGAGTTTGTAAAACAATAATCATCAATAGGACAGAGTTTAAATATAAGTCAAAACAGTGAGGAAATAGTAATAAAAATCCCCGAAGGGTTCAAATAAATGGCACGAAGCCCAAATACGTCAATCAACCCAAATTAGTTTCAATCAAATATGCAATAAAATTATCAATACGGGATAGACCAAGTCACAATACCCAATAGTAAAGGACCCTGCGCTCATCATCCGGCGCGTGTCTCACCTCAATATAGCACTACGATGTGCAATCCGGGGTTTCAAACCCTCAGTACATCATTTACAATCATTACTCACCTCAAGACGGCCAAAAGTCTAGCTCGCTATGCCCTTGCCTCTCGAATTGGCCTCTTCGTGCGTCGAATCTATCCAAAATCATAACAAATATGTCACATTATGCTGTAGGAACAATACCCAATCGAAAATAACTGAAAAACATTAAAATCCCGAAATTTGGCAAAAAACCCGAGCCCCGGGCCCACTTCTCGAAATTCAGAAAAATTAACATCAATGGATTCCTTATCTTGCCAGGAGTCTATACATATAAAATTTACCAAAATCGGACATCAACTCAATCTTCAAATCTTCAAATCTTATTTTCAAATCCCTAGGCCTAAATCCCCAATTTACTCCTCAAAAACATGTAATCTAGTCGGATTATTCGATAATAATTCAATATTATGGAGTAGAAATGATCACAAGTGACATACCTCAAGATTTTCCATGATTTCTTGCTCAAAAATCGCCCCAAGCCGTGTTCTTTCACAAAAAAAAGGTCAAAATGAGTAGAAAAATGCAGCAGCTTTAATAAATCTGATTCTGGTCGCTAAAGGACCCATTCCCGTCGCTAAAAGTCCTAAATCTGGTCGTTAAAGGTGCGCACCAGAATCTGCTGCACCAGCAATATTTATTTTCACTAAAAATGCTCTAACTCCATTATACGAACTCGGAATTCTATGATTCTTGTTCCTATGAGTCACAAATAATGATACGAACAGAGTGCTTCAATCGAAACTCAATTCGGAGATCATTTGCTTAGTGCGATATCCATTTCGCTCGTTAAGCAATTAACAGATGTTTCGTGTCAAAACCCCAATCGCGACTTGATGAAATTAGACCAAACTTTCCATATCAGTCCTATAATTCATTATCAAAATTCTGGAAGTCTTGAAATCAAATTTCAATCTCGAAAACTAAAAATAGACCTTTGGATCATTACGTGCTTATGCTCAAAACGGCAAAAATCTTCCAATACTTATCCGAGCCTCATGTGACCCCGACCAAACATGCCAACACACCCCATAACATCATTCAAACCTTTTCCAATCAACAAAACACCTCAAACAACATCAAAACCATCAATTCACATCAAATTCAAGCCTAAGTTTTCCAAAAACTTCCGAAACACGCATTTGATCAAAAACCTGACCAAATCACCTCCGAATGACATGAAATTTTGCACACACATCACAAATCACATAATGAATCTACAACAACTCTATTAATTCCATTCCGACCCTTGGATCAAAATCTCACCTATCAACCGGAAATCCCTAAAATACTACTTTCGCCAATTCAAACCAAATTCCACACCGGACGTCCAAAACCAATTAGGATCGCGCTCCTAAGTCATAAATCACTTAATGGAGCTAGATAAATCATAAAAATTCTGATCCGAGATCATTTACACATAAGTCAATTCTTGGTCAAACCTTTCAAATTCAAAGCTTTCAATTGAGACTATTCTTTCAAATTCATTCCGATTTTTCTTGAAAACCAAAACCAATGATCTACATCAGTCATATACATAACACGGGGCAAGTCATGCCCGAGAACTGGCAATCAAAGTGCAAAAGCTCAAAACGACCGGTCGGGTCATTACATATGGCCTATCTTACTAAAAGGTTTCAAAAGATGGTTAAAAGGAATGGTGGTATACCAAAGAGGGGTAGTTCAAGTAAGGCAAGGAACAATGATCTCTGTTACAGGTGCAAAAATCAAGGGCATTTCATCAAAGACTGTCCACTTCTGAAACAGGAGCAATACAGACAAAACTCTGACAATGTAGCAAAAAGGATCCCGGTTCCAGACAAATGATTTAGTCAACAAAATGCAGCTGACAAAATTGTGAAACATGCTCTTGATACTTGGGGAAACTTCTCCAGTGAATCAGAAGGGGAGTAGGATGCAGAAAACAGCTCCATGATGGCAGTGGAAACTAAAGCAACAAAATAGACTCATTGTTTGTGCTAATGGCTCAGTCTGACGATGATGAAGAGGATGAAAATGATGAGGTAAATTTCAGGGATGTTCAGAGAAATCTGAAATCCTACTCTTCTAAGAAGTTAAGGTCATTAGCAAATGTTCTAATTGATGCATATTATATCCTTGATAATGATAAGAAAATCCTGACCATAGAACTAGGAGAAGCTGAACAATCTAGAGATGATTTGGTGGTCTATGTAGTGGACCAGAATGAGACCATAGCTAATCTTGAAAAGGAAAAAGAAGTGTAGAAAATGAGGAGACGACCTTGTGGTAGTGGTAGTTGATTTGAAGGAAACCATAGAAGGTCTTAGCAATGATAAATACACTATAGAAGAGAAAATTGTAGCTACAGAGCAAGAGAGGGATGCCTTTTTGGTAATAATCACTTACCTAGAGGAAACCATTGAGGGACTCAATTAAGAACATAGGACTGTGAATCTTTGGAAAGGGAAAGAAGTAGCTAGTGAGACACACATCAATCGTGAGAAGGAATTAAATGATGTGAAAACTAGTTTATGTGGTGAACTTGAGAAAAATAGGCAACTTCAAGCTGAATTAGAGAAAGTAAAAATTGATCTTGAAAAATCTCTGAAGTGGACCTGGTCCTCAGATTCTGTCACTGCCATATACTTCAACAATAATGGAAAGAGACAGGGAATCGGGTTCTAAAAGGATAAAACTCCCTACAACCCTCTCATCAAGTATGTCGTTGTTCCTTATAACTGGTTGTGTACCCATTATGGGAACAATGAGCACTTCAAAGAAAACTTCTAGGCAAGGGTTCAATCAGTTCAGAAAAATAAAGGGTTTACTGAAAAAGTGACTACTAAAGAGGGACCAGGTACCTCTCGCAAGAAACGAATATTGCCTGCATGGACTAGAAAAGCCCTCATCCATCCCTTTTCTCATAACAAGGGATCCAAACTAGTTTGGGTTCGTAAATCTAACCCATGATTTATATGTGCAGGGAATAGTGAGAAGAAATGGACTGCAATAGTTCACGAACAGTGGATGCTAAAAACAACATGGACTGTCTCTCACTAAAAGCCCTGCAGAAAAGAGAATGTATCTTGTATATGTATAAAAAAGGAAAAAGAAAGGGGGGTACATTCTTAGTGTTGAGAAGATGGAAAGTCTGTGTATCAAATCTGTGTTAAAGGGAGCAAAGTGGAGTTCTTATAAAAAATGCGCACAGTTACCAATCTGGTAACTGGTGAAGTGACCGTAGTCGCCAAAAGAACAAGAACATCTACTTCGCTGACCCTAAATCCCTATAAACTGGTGATATGAGCTGCTTAAAGGCTGTTGACAATAATGCTAAACTTTGGCATAAAGGATTGGAACACTCAAGGCTCTCTCTTCTAAATAAACTAACTCATATGAACCTGGTTTGTGGGCTGCAAAATTCAAAATCCACCTAGACACTGCTTGTTAGAGGAAAGAAAGAGACTTTTTAAGTATGTGTGACACTTGTTAGGAAGATCCAAGTGGAGACGGAGCTGAAGGAAGCACATATCAGATCTGACCACATGATAGAATATGTTAATGCCAAGACTTGATGGGTCTAGTAACGAAAAAGGGATCACTCACAATTTATCAGCACCAAGGACTCCATGGCTAAATGGTGTTGTTGAAATGAAGAACAAAACTCTGGATGAAATGGACAATGCTCATCAATAGATGAATTTCCAAGGAATTCTAGGTAGAAGCAACAGACATTGCTTACTACTTGGCAAACAGGTATATGATCAGGTCCCTCCTAAAATCCCCAAGAACTGCTCAACGAAATATAATCAAGGATAACTCTTCTAAAAATCTTTGGATGTGAATGCTATGATATCAACAAAAAAAATGACCATCTTGGGAAGTCTAATACAAAAAAAAATCTACAAAGTCTGCAACAAAAGAGCACAATATGTGGAAGAAAGTGGTCATGAGCTATACAACTAGACTCCTTCTTCTAACAAGGAAGGAAACAATAGCGATCAAGATAATGAACTACTTTCTATCCCTGGGAAATATATGATGTTTCAAATGGGAAAACTGATATGATAAGTCAGATGAAGGAGACAGGTGAAGACAATGCAACATTCTCTTCCAATTCTTAAGAGGAAACTGGCACTTCAATTACTACCACTAAAGCTGAAGAAACAGTTGGAGATGTAGTGCAAGAAAAAACACTTTTGGAATTGCCACTATCTATGATCATGTCTCATGCCTTGGTGCAAAAGTCAGCAAACTTAGTGAAGCTAGGGGTATTGAAATCAAATTGAGAACCTGATTCTCCATCAGTTGACTATGAAAACTACCTTCAGGTAAAATGAGATAAAAGGTTTTCTAGCCAAGCCTAACTCACATAGATACCGTTGCAGGTAAACACACATGAATATCATAGAAGCTAAAGGCACAATTATGAATTGAGAAAGAAACGATGCTAAAATATTTTTCAAAAACTGTTTGGGCATCAGGTTCATGTACCTCAGGTTAGTAGTAATGTGTTGTTTTGAATGCTCTCTCAAAAAGGGTTAAAAAATTATTTCAACTTCCACATCATCCGACTTTTCAAAATCTGCATGTCAGGTCTTGTCTTTCAAATCCCTTCATCCCTTCTACAGGATAATGTTTTCCCACAAACCTATTGCCGTTTTCAGGGCTGTTCAGAACGTGTTTCTATCTCTTCTCATCATTATCCCTTCTTCCCATAAAACTTTTTTTCTCTCTCATAGCAAGTCATGAACCTTCATCTCTTTGGTATCTCTGTGATCCTCTATTCATCTCTTTGTCACTCAACTTCCCTATCAAATCCTCCTATAATGCAAATCGAATGATCTCTTCCTTCCCCTACCTTCAAAACCACACCTACTTCCCTACATCCTCAAAGTCATCTCCAGAAATTAACTCTTCCACTCCTTCCAATACTACTGCACCCATAATTATTTCCTCCTCATTTCCTATAGTTTTTCCTATTCTATCAAACCATGTTTCCCTTCCATGTATTGAAAACCCCATGTCTCCTTATTCCTCTAATCTTATCAAAGAACACTCAGGATGTGTTACCTCTCAAGTGTCATAGGTTTTTGAGGATGATCCTAATCAGTATCTGAACTCCTCCATTTTGGACTCACTGGCTCTCACAAAGTCACCAGAAAAGGAAACAGGGCATAACATCATAGCTATCACTACTGAGAGTCTGATGAATGAAGGAGCATATCTCTTGTCTGAGTATCAGGGGGAAAAAACTCCATTCCTAGGCGATGAAATAACCATAGTACTCTTCGAGTCTTTAACCCATGAAACTGTCCCAAGAAAACCTGTTGGAGAACTTGATTCTCTACCAGGTAAACCTACTCTTGAACCTCTTGATTATGATAAGCCCTTAGTATACTCTTCCAAGTCACCCACTATCTGGTTGCAGCAGAAAGAGGGCTATGAATCTACCTTGCAGAAAAGTAAGAGGGGTTTCAAGACAAGGAAGAAGAGGTTAATGAAACAAGGGAAATTTGTGACTGACAAAAGTATTCCAATAGACGAGGTTGACAAAGATGCTCTAAAGGAACTCAGTTCCTTAGTAGAATGACCTATAAAAATCAAGAAGCCTGTGGATGGAGCTTCCGATGAAGCTAAGTCTAAGAAGAGTGTAGTTGAGCAAGTTATGTCTGAAGGAGATACTGTGGGGCTGGTAATCCAAAAAGGGAAGGCTGTTAATGGATCTAGAAAACAAAAATGGGCAACTGTAGGGGAACCTGGTTTTCTGAAAACCATACCTAGTGACAATGGTCTTTGGTAGGAGAGATTAAGAACTCCAAAATTCTTATGGGATCGTACGTTAGATCCAGCAATTTCAAAGATGGCTGGTATGAGGCAAATTCTGGAGATAGTTGAATTTCAGCAATAGGAGCACTTGTTTCAATGGAACATGCCTTTGGTGTACGAAGATGTGGTACAAAGTTTCTACGCATCTCTCTTCACTGTTGAGGGTGATCAAATCTGTGTTCTAGTAAATGGAGTAGACATTGTACTTGATGCTTCACCATTAGGGAAGGTTCTCCAAATTCCATGTGAAGGAATGTCCTCCGTCAAGGTATTTTTGGTGTCAACTTTAGGAGAGCTATCGTGAAAGAGCAAGCTATTCAGCAGGGGGAACAGGTGCATAAGAAGGTATTACTCCCTGAGTATCAGCTTCTCTTTGAGCTAGTTAACAAGGTGCTTTTACCTCGTTCTTGGAGGCGGTCTATTGCTACAAAGTCTAATATGGTCTTAATGGAGGCACTTGATGAGTTTTTCCCAATCAATCTGCCAGCAATCATGATAGATCATATGCAAAGGTAGCAAACTTTAAAGGAGGAAATCATGGACTACCATATGGCTTTATCCTCTCTCAAGTGTTTAAATTTTACAAGGTCCCTTTGGGTAATCCTAGAGTAGGTACACGCAAGCAAACATTCTCTAAAACCACTCTAGAATAATGTGTGCATAGAAAATGTTGGTGGAAACATCTCGACCATTTATCAGTTGATCAATGCTCAAAATGCTACTTCTGAAGAGATCAGAAGATTGAGGGTTTAGAATGCCATACTAGAAACTCAGCTCAGTCAAGTGGTTAAAGGACCCGGTTCCGTTAATGAAGAAGTTACCCGACTAACAAAGGAAAATGATAAGCATCATGCAAAACTGCTTGAAGAGCAGCTGTTTGCAAATGCCCAACTGGATCTAGTTCTCAAAACCCTTGCTACTTCTCACTCCTAGTCTTCCTATTCTAGTGCCTCTTAGATACCCCCTAGTGACCGATGTCTTCTGTTATGATGTTTTGTGGATATTGTTTCTATTTTTGTTTGTCATTTTGTTGATGGCATGCTGGATCTCACCATTAATGCTTCTGTTTTTCTCATTCCATTGTTGATATCAAAGAAACAACTCCTCTTTTTGCCTGTACAATGCTGTTTTCCTTTGGCTTCTCTTTTCTGTCATATTATGCATACATATGTGGCATGAGTTGGCTATGTTAGACTTTTTTATGCTTTTTGCCTGCTTGTGTATTTTTTATGATGCCAAAAGGGGGGAGATAGATAGTAGTGAGTAGTGTATGCACTATGATAGTATGTGTAAGTATTGTGAAACGAGGGATCAAAAGCAAAATGTCAAGGGGAACTTGTAAAAAATTGATGCAAAAACAGGGGATCTGATTAAGGGGGAATCAAAGCAAAAGGTCAGGGGGAACTTGTGAAGTTCCTGGTACCTTATCTGGTTATTACTTCTCTAAATAGATACTATCAATGCCTAAGTTTGTCATCATCAAAAAGGGAGAAATTGATGGGTTTTCAATGTCTTTGTCTTGTGCTTCTTATATTTGGATGATCTACCAAACTTATGTTATGAACTAGATAGAGAACCTGACTTACTTGGTACATATCTCAAATGAATGAAGTCCAGTTTGATCTCCAGCAAATGAACTGCTCCAAAGAGGAACACAACAGGGACCTGAGCCCTTGGTGTTCTCTAACAGAAGTACAAGTCAACTATACAGCTAGAACGCAACTGCAGAAAGTGTCTGTCTGCAATTGTACACGCGACAATGCAACAGACAATGCAATAATCACTTCTCATTGGGAAAAAGCATGTACCAAGAATTGACATCACCATTGTGATGTCTTTGGTAGTATAACAACCTGGTGCAAGGCACAAGACATTCATTCGAGCATTTAGTGATATTCTCTCAACCAGAAAAGTGTTCATCCAGCATTAAAGTCACAAGTGTGTCAAGAACAAGAAGACAACTCCACTAAACGATCAGTTTCACAATGAGTCTATGTGTATCCGTAGCTGAGTTGTAATCTTGTTATTTGTTCTTTATTGTAACTCCTATCTTGCTTTCTTAGAAGTTGTGTTTTAGGAAACCCAAATATCACAAACCCTCTAAGTTTGTGTTGTGACTAGAGTTAGTCATAAGTTAAAGTCTTTGTAACTAGAGAGTGACAAAGTGGCTTGTGGTAAGAGTATTACAAGTTAGTTAAGTTGAAGTCTTTGTAATAGAGTCATTAAAAAGTGGCTTGTAATAGTGAGATTACAAGTTAGTGAAGTTGAAAGCCTACAAGGGTAGGTCATGGTTTTTGTCCCCTTGAGTGGGATGTTTCCACGTAAAAATCCCGTGTCTGTTTTACTTACTGCTTCATAAGTGTTTTCAGTAGAAACTCATAGAGGATCAGGTGCTCTATAGTTTGGTGGACTCATATAAGCTAACACTTAAGTTTTCGTTTTTTTGAAGATTTGATAAATGTCTGATTTTTCTTCTATAAATTCATGGATTTATGATGTAAATGAATATGGAATCATGAAATATAATCAATTTCGGATAAATAATACTTACCAAACTCGTGAAAAATCCCTCTGAAATCGCCGAACACCGAGGTCTAAAGCTCTAAAAATGAATAAAAATGTCGGACTCCAGACATAAATATTTTGTCCAAGTAAGTCGCATATGTGAGATGCGACTTGTCTAAAAGTTTTCAAGCAAAAAAATGCTTACCATCCTTCATTCAATCGATCATAAATTTATGTACACATGTCCAAATGATGAATTGTTTGACTTTCTTGAAACTTGATTAAACCGCCCCCATCTTTCTCTTAAAACTCACCTCAGTCTCGTAAATATCCTTCCCAAATCCTAGCGTAAGGTGTATGATCCGCCAAATCCATTGCTGACTTTACCATAATCGATTAGGTGAAAGGGTTCTGCAAAGTTTGTTTGCCCTCGGGACCTTAACCAATGATACCAAAATGTCCCAAAACATGATACGAACTCGCTCGGGGCCTCATATCACATCAAACAACGTCGAAATCATGAATTGCACCCTAATTCAAGCTTAATGAAAGAACTTCAAACATCTACATTCGATGCCGAAACCTATCAAATCACGTTCGATTGAGCTCAAAATTTGCACACAAGTCACATTCGACATTACGAACCTACTCCAACTTTTGAAATCAGAATCCGAACCCCGATATCACAAGGTCAACTTCCAGTCAAACTTCTCAAAAACCTTCAAATTTCTAACTTTCACCAAATGACCCCAAAATGACCTACAAACATCCAAATCTACTTCCGGACGCGCTCCTAATACTAGAATAACCATATGGAGCTATTCCCAGACTCGAAATCCTAAACGGACATCAATAACATTGAATTGCAGTTCAACCAAAATTTATGAAATTCTTTCAAAGTGCCAACCTTCCACAATAGGTGCTGAAATGCTCCCGGGCCATCTAAAAACCGATCTGGACACATGCCCAAGTCCAAAATTATCATACAAACCTGTTGAAACCTTCAAATCTCGATTCCGAGGTTGTTTACTCAAAATCAACCCTTAGTCAGATTCTTCCAACTTAAAGCTTCCAAAATCAGAATTCCCTTTCCAAATCCACTTCGAACTTTCTGAATTTTAATTCTGACCACGTGTACAAGTGATAATACCTGAAGTGAAGCTTTTCATGGCCTTAAACCGCGGAACGACGCGTTAGAGCTCAAAACAACATGTCGGGTCGTTACATTCTCTCACTTAAACATACGTCTGTCCTTGAACGTGCTAAGAACTGCTCTAGAGTTGTTTGAAATTACTATTTAACACCTCAGGCACCTACCCATGCTATCACAACCCAGTTGAGTACATTATCTCGAGCAAATCTAAATATTCTCTCTTTTATTTAGTCAAGGTAGCCTTGGAACCAAATTCCAACATATGAAATTCTCTACCAGGTATGTTCCCAACATACGAACATCGTATCAATCATTACACAAGGTACCAATACATGATTGTATACTTTTACCGAATTCACACCATGCACTGCGTTATTCACATCACCATAATAACATTATTTGACAACAATAGTCAAAATCCCATGAATCTGATGCCCACAACACACCTCATAAAGCATATAAGTCTCGTTTCATCTCCCGCAATACTGTCATGACAAAATAGATGTGTAAAAACTCATAACCACCTACCAAATCACAATTCATGGAGTCTCTCCTCCCGACGAGAACCGTTACCTCATTCTGGACTGAATATCGATATTTACTCTTTAATGTGCCTCATATGAATCTGATCGCACTGATCCCTAGTCCAATAATCTTGTCTTACCTAGTACAAGCTGCTCAGGGAATAAGCCACCCCAGACACTACCAAAAGTCTCATATGATGTCACAATGTGTCAACCAACTACAAACTCAAATGTGATACATAAGGAAACAAACTCTGGAAAGAATTGCTCAACCCACATAACTAATTTAAACAACCGAGAAGATGTTATGAATCTTCCTCAGAAAATGAGAAGAAAAGCACAAACGAATAAATATGGGAAACTATACTCAACATCACAATGTTGCGGAGTGCAACCCGATCCAGACATAATACCATTGTGGCGTGCAACCCGATCCAACCATGTTAAATATGGGAAACTATACTCAACATCACAATGTTGCGGAGTGCAACCCGATCCACACATAATACCATTGTGGTGTGCAACCCGATCCAACCATGTTACTTGTGGCGGCATACCACCCGATCAAAACAACATACTCGTGGCGGCGTGGCACCCGGTACACACATAATAATCTATAAGGAAATACTTATCGAGCTAAAATGCTCATACCTGAAAAACCCGAATAGCAACCACAAGCACGCGAAGTGCATAATGAAAATCCTGGGGAAACGGATAGCGCCATAAGCTACAAAACTCAAGCACAACTAAGGTGCAATAAATGGCCTGCTTCTTGAGAGCCATCTTGCTCATATAGCATAATAAACTACACAAGATCTAGATACGAGTGCGAATAATCAAACCACCTCACAACCCACACGGTAAAATAGAGTATTATATGAAATAGCTGATGATAGAAGTAACATCCAAGGCCAATGACTCCTCTGTAAACAATGCTATGCTGAAACGAAGACATTCAGCCTGATATAGAGCCCACATTCATAATTAGATCCATCAACGGACCTCAAGCCGATTCTGACCGTGCCGCACTGGGCTAAACCTTTCAAAGATCTACGGTAACCCTTTTACCCATGACACACAAGAGTAACTTTCAAATCCGAAACAAACATCCTCAGTTCACAACCAAATGAATTGAATGCCTTCCAGGCCTAAACTCTCACATTAGCAGTAGTACCACAATCTACATACTTGATTTCTATCTTCAATCAATCAAGTGAATAAAGGCTACACTTATGAAATCTTCCCATGGGACACGCTCCATGCCCTTCCGCAAACAAGTCTGCACATCTATACCACCGACCACACTAATGGTGTAAAGAAATATCAAGGACCCGCAAATCCGTACGCAAGGCCTCTTAAACATGACATCAATCTTAGGTGACTCTAAAGACAATACCAGCTTACTCTAACCATCTGAATCCTTTCCCCCTCATCAGAGCTTGTAACATTTTTGTCAACACCAAACCAAACCTTGATCCTCAACTTCCAATTCCCATGCTACCCACTGCACCTAATCATGCCAATATACAAGAGTACAAGAATTTTATCATAACTCCTGAACCGCTAATAGGGTACACACTTAATCATATAGAAACCTTTCACTTAACTCATTTCATGAAAACCATTACAACACGCGATTGAATTCCCATAACCGTAGAAAATACCAACCTCAAGTGGTCTAAACTACTATAAATCTTCCGGGATGCATATACACATAATAGGCCATAATACTCGAATGCTTCCATATAAAATTAATTACGAGGGCCACCAAGCCTCACACGTACTGCCACAAAAGCACAGGTATATCTTGACACATTGAAGGAACTGATCATTGCCGCCATTATGCCAATTCAGCCATTGCTAAGCAATTCGACTTCTTCAAACTTACTCTGGACTTGCCTTAGGAATAATAAATGCTCCATTCAAAACATAAAGAAACCAAATTTGCACTCATCCCGAGCGACCTTATTTCATGAGACCACATTATCTTAACCATACTACGGATTCGAAATTCGTAGGCACCACACTTTAATCTTTGAATTCACTAGGACCGTTGTTGAGAGTCGTCCACTCTGGCTTGGTCCCGAATATAATCAACTCCAAGGCTCTTCTAGCACATAAACACCCTCTCAAAGAGCACCCGACCTAATCACCTTCCTTGTTACTCACCTCTACACAAACCATAAATCCTGAGTCTTCCCAAAGCCTGAACATGAATTGATAAGGCCAATTATAGCAGACATTCCTCAAATAGGTTGCACAAATTACCAGTGATGTTCTCTTTCCTTAGTCGTAATAACCCACTAATATGTTGATAACCAGAAACCTCAAAATTAGACAACCATGCAATCCAATCGTAGGCGGTGGGATCTCCCACTTAGTTTGAAGTTACCATTACATAACCTCGGAACCTACTAAGATTCCTTCTTCCTCACTAACAGGACCTCGTTAACCGACCCCCCAAATTCCTCGAAATTTCCATGTTAGCCATTTCATGAACGCTCTGAATCACTAGCCACATTCATATGTTCGACATCTTATCGAATGATTAGTAGAATTCTTTGCAGAAGCTTTGTCAATACCACGCCACCGTTAACCTGCTCATAGGAGGTAACCCACCTATGGAAATTCCATACCGATATCTTCCAATAATGCCGCACCAAGTATAATTACTGTGAAACCAATAAACCATCCTGAGCCCATGCTCATTCACCAGTTGTACAAGTCCGTCCACTCTCCGTTGACATCAATTAAAGGTGCATCGATACATTCTAGTCCAAAGTCATGTTGCACCCCTCTTCATATTAAGCAACTCCCTCCTGTCACATCCAATCATCCTTAGTATAGTAGTCAATATTCAAAATTAGTTTGTAGACCTAGTCACTATCCACTGTGAATCCCAAATCACTCTAAACTTTCTCAAGACGTGTAGTCATCCTACCACCGAACCTATATGCTACTCTGCCACTCTCCCACTTTGGTCCAAATCACTCCTCTGAGTAACTACTCGACTCCTATTTATCACACTTGGCCTTCTAGAAGTTTATCCACCGCAAGATACCTTCCACATGTCCTTCATCATCCTTCGTTGCACAGTTGTTACCTTAAGTCAAAATCCATCTCCGTAGCACTTAAACTAATAGATCATTACCAACTTTAAACCCCTCCAAAGATCATCTTCCTCGAGTCATCTATATTCTAAATACCCATTTAAATTCTTGAATTGCTACACTCTGCTATCTCTTACAATCGCTTCCCCGACACCATCTTACACTACTCTGCCCTGATGGCAAATTGATGAAGACCATGACATCGGCGAACCTTAACACATTCAACATGGATGACGACACCAAATCACAAATAAAAATTCCACCACGCTCGAAAATACCAAGTCTCATTTCTACATCAACCCAAACCTAAACATTTATAGTCCGATTGTCTTTCTTCCGATGGAAATAAAATACTGATAGAATGTAAGTGTCTACCAACTTCTATAGAGAACCAGGTTCTTTATCAGGTTTGATAGTACACACACAAAGTAGAAATTAAATAGCAGAAGAAATTTTACGTGGAAAATTTCCAACTCAACGGGATTAAAATCACGACCTACCCTTGTAGGATTTCAACTTCACTACTGCATAACATTCAAATTAGAACCTATGAAACCAAGGAATTAAACTCTTAATCCCTCACTAACTTGTAACGCACCTATTACAAGCCACTTTTCAATGACTCTATTACAAAGTCTTTGAAACTTGACTAACTTTTGCCAAGACTTAAACACGTAGCTTTAAGGTTTAAAAATGGGTTCCTATACAATGCTTCTAAATAAGCTAGATAGGAATTACAATTAGAAGAACTATTATAAAGTTACAACTCAACTAAATGGACACACAATAACTCAATGTGGGAACTGGTCCATAGTTGCTTTGTTCTTTGTTCTTGAGGCACTTGAAACTTGCTAGCTGTATAGTCACATGAGTGAGCTTCTGTCTGATCTATAAGTGTTCAAGTTATTTCTTACCTCCCTTGAATGCATACATACTTGTGTGAAATCACATGTAATGATGCAAGTAACGTAGGTAAAAAGACTTCTCTGGAAAGTTGACTGTAGCACTGTTCATCATTGTAGCGTGTGTGTCACACCTCCTTTTTCTAGAAGGAGCAAAAGGGAGTTTTTCCAATTAAAGTGACAATAATCGAAATGAGATTTTTCATTTATTTAGAATCGCCACTTGGAATAATTTATGATGTCCCAAGTCACCGGTTTATTTTTAAAATCTCAAATCGAGGAAAATTTGACTTCTTTTAAAGTTTGCGAAACCAGAAAGACTAGGTAAGGAATTCAGTTAACCCGGGAGAAGGTGTTAGAAATTTTCGGATTCTGTGGTTTCAGCACAATCGCTTAAATCATACCGGGTTTAATTATATTGCTTAATTACGTATTTTAGAGCCTACATACATTTTACCTTTTACCGCTTTTAAATTATTTGATGATTCGTGATTATGAAATTATCTTGAAACGAGTCACGCAAACGTGTACTCTTTTTGTTTGGTGCAACAAAAATCATGCCATGCGTACGTGTACACAATTAACAACACTTTATTATTAATACGAAAAAGTTTGGCCAAAGTTACGCGAACACATATCTTGATTTATTTTGGAAAAGATCGTAATTATGTCACGCGAACATGTACACAAGCACGATGATAGATTAAACCGTGCCTAAAGCATTTCCTACGAATATTCATTTTTAAAAAACGTACTCGTCTCACGCAAACGTTTACACAATTAATAGCATTTTTTTATTATTAAGATTTTTTTGCCCAAAGTTGCGCGAACGCATACTTCAATCTTAATTTTGAAACCCATAATTATGTCACGCGAATGTCGAAAATCCTAACGATTGCCTACCTGGGTGTGGTTAGCCTAAACATGCTACTAACGAATAGTATAACAAAATAAGTAAATAAAAGGAAACTAAATAGAAGAAAAATTCAATTCATGGTCCTGTTCTTTTATCTTCTGTTCATTTAAAATTCACCTCCCGCAACTCGTAGGTGCATCAAACATCCATCCAATAAACCAAACAAAAGCATCTAAACAGATAAGTGTTACGCACATTTAAAGGAGAATGACAACTATTGAAAACTATGGCAAATCTACTAAGAACAGTGAATGAAACTAACGAAAAAGCATTAAGAGTTTCCTATCACCCCAATCCTATTAGCCTCCCAACGTGGCAGATCCTAAGGTCTACACCAAATTACTTAAAACTGAAAACTTGCCTCTTCAACTTCAAAAGGCAGTATTACTATAAAAATATTTCTTAATCAAGAAAAGACAAGGGCAATATTAAAAACTCCCCATCAGGAAATATGGGATGAAAAGACACGATACAGCACATCATTTCAAATCTTAAGTTCCATGAAAAGCATTTCACTAAACAACTTGAATATGGTTAACAGAGGATGCAAGTAAGCTTAGCAATCCAAAATAGGCCATCATGAAATGACAAATCTATCCGCAAATTTGAATTTAAATCCACCAACAACAGTCTTATCAAGAGAAGTTCATCATATGAAAGTGAATCAGATTTTATTGAAAACCAAAGGAATTAGATCATTCTTACACAACAGTGATTCAAATTCAAGAAAGAGTACCTGGTTGCGCGCCAAACCAATTCTTAAAACCAAATGAAAGCAAGATAAGAGAACGTTGAAGCCCAGCAAAACAGCAATAGCAACGACAGCGAAAATCGAACGTCGATTTGAATCAGACTTCTCCTTAAAACACCAAAGTGTGGAATAAAACCCAACAATAGAAGAGTAATTTCAAAAAATTACTTTTGATTCTCATATCCCTTAGTTTTTTTTTCGAAACCTTTGGTCTAAATCTCAGAAATGGTCTTTTAATTTCAGCATCAATTTTGTAAATAGGATAGTTCTGGTGCGACGGAGGGAATGAAGAGGAAGAGGGAATGGAGAAGACGAGGGGAAAGGTGAGTGGTGGTAGCTAGGGTTCCATAGGGGCTGGATTCTAGGTTTTGGGAAAGACAACTTTTAAAGATACAGAATTAGGGTCTATTTTAGAGATGAGGGGATATTGAGTTTTTGTAACGACCCGGCCAGTCGTCTCATGAGTTACCGCTCAATTTCCCCCATTTCTACTTCTTATTACTTTGTTTATCGGTTCTATGAGTGATCGGGTTGGTTGGCTAGGGTTCAGAAAGGATTTGATAAGGTTTGAGTCACTTAGTCTCTTTTGAGGAAGCTTAAGTTCGAAAAGTCAACTAGATGTTGACTTATGTGTTAGAGGGCTCGAATGTAAGTTTTGATGGTTCGGATAGTTTCGGGAGGTGATTTTGGACTTAGGAGCGTAATCGGAATGTGTTTTGGAGGTGCAGAGTAGATTTAGGCTTGAATTTACGAAATTGGATTTTTGGCAATTTCCGGTTGATAGGTGAGATTTTGATATAGGGGTCGAAATGGAATTTCGAGAGTTGCAGTAGTTCCATTGAGTCGTTTGGAATGTGTGTGCAAAATTTTAGGTCATTCAGACGTGGTTTGGTATACTTTTTAATCGAAAGCATAATTCAGAAGATTTTTGGAAACTTAGGCTTGAATCCGATGTGTTTTGGTTGATTCGATTTTGTTTGAGGTGTTTTGAAGATTGGTATAAGTTGGGATGGTAGTACATGATGTGTTTGTGCTTTTGGTTGAGGTCCCGGGGGCCTCAAGCTGATTTCGGATGGTTGACGCAAAGTTTGGAAATTTGGTTTGGCAGCTGAAGTGTGGAATTGCTGTCATAACCGCACCTTCGGCTAGGGGATCGCAGGTGCGGTCTCGCAGAAGTGAGCTTGGAGTCGCAAAAGAAGAAGAAGGTAAGGGACGTAGAAACTGTAGAAGCAGTTGGAGAACCGCACCTGTGATGGCGCAAGTGCGGATAGTGAATCAGAGATGCAAAAATGAGGACTTAAGTGAAAGCCGCAGAAGCGGCGTCTTAAACTGCAAAAGTGGTAACGCAGAAGTGGTAGAGGGGGTCGCAGATTTTGGAGTCAGTGTTTGGAGTTTTTTGGGCAATTTGAAGAAGGATTTCAAGGGAACTTCATTGAGGTAAGGATTTTGGACCTAAAACTTATTTCTATGGTATTATTTTACGGATTAGAGCTGTAATTAATGGAATTTAAGTGTTAAAATTGGGAAAAACTAGGGCTTGGTAATGGAGACCTAGACTTGAGGATTTGAGAGGCCATTTGTGGTCTGATTTTGGTACTTTTGATGTATATGAACTCGTGGGGAGATGAGGAATCTATTGATATGAATTTTATTGAATTCCAAGACGTGGGCCCGGGGATCGGATTTTGGTAATTTCGAGATTTATGTTGTAATTTGATTATTTTCGCTTCGTTCCCTTAGCATATTTTGACGTCGTGATTCTAATTTTGGATAGATTCGACATGAGTGGAGGCTGATTTGAGGGGTAAAGGTGTCGCGGGCTAGAGTTTGCACCGGTTTGAGGTGAGTAATGATTGTAAATATTGTTCTGAGGGTATGAAACCCCGGATTGCACATCAATGTGCTATATTGAGGTGATGCACATGCTAGATGATGAGCGTGGGGTTTTGCACTATTGAGGATGGTGACTTAGTCCATCCTGAATGATTGTTTTACCACATATTTGACTGAAAACTGTTTGCTATCATCATGTTTTGGGATGAATTCCATATTTGGGCCTCGTGCCAACTATTTGAACCCTTAGGAGATTTTGTATTGATATTTCCTCATTGTTTTGACTTTGTACTTGAACTCAGTCATGCTATATTCTACTGTTTTCATAGCTCAGCCATGTTTACTCTGCTTTAACACTTTAAATGATATTTCAAATGATATTTTGGGCTGAGCATCATGTTTAACTGTTGCCCGAGTGGCTTTTGAGATTCTGACTGAGTAAGGTCGAGGGCCTATGTTGTGAGGAAACACGTGATTATGATTATGAGGTCGAGGGCCTAAGATTTATATGCCACGAGGTGGCTTGTTGATATGAGGTCGAGGGCCTAGTGATGATGCCACGAGATGGCTTGATATTGCGCTTGGTCCGTAAGGGGCCCCTCCAGGAGTTTGCACACCCCCAGTGAGCGCGAGTTCCCATTGTGATGTGAGATATAGCCCGAGGGGCTGGTATTATTTCTGATATATTACCCGGGGGCGGATTTGTTGACATCATGCCTGCGGGGCAATCCTTTAGGTGTTTATCTTTCCTAATTGCCTGTCATTTATTTGCTTAATTGTTAAAAGGTATTTTATGAAATTTAAACCTGACTCAGTAATTTTACACACCTTTGCTGCTTCACTATTTTACTGGCTTTTACTACTTGCTTATAGCCTGTTATGTGCCTTACATGATTTCTTACTTCTCAACTTTTATTTATGATTATTACTCACTGAGTTAGAGTACTCACTTTACTCTCTGCACCCCGTGTGCAGATTCCGGCATTGTTGATCCTGCTTGCGAGTGTTGAGAGCTCCCGGTAGATTTCGGAGTCCACGAGGTAGCTATTCGGCGTCCACAGCCCCGTGCTTCTCCCCCTTCATCTCATTTCCTTTCCCTTATTAGTGATTCTGTAGTAGCTTTGTAGACTCTTCAGACTTGTATTAAATTGATAGATGCTCATGACATGTGACACCCCGATATCGTGTTGTGTTGGTTTTAGTTTCCCCAACTTTACTATTTCACCTCATCTATTTGGGATATCTATTACGTTTAAGACTTACTTGCATTACCTTAACTGCTTAAAATGAATTGGGAATGTATCGGCTGGCCTTGTCTTCATAAGAGACACCATCATGACCAGGTTCAGGTTTAGGGTCGTGACAGTTTTTGGGTAGTGGGCTAGGCAAATCGGTCTAAGTCCAAAATTGCTTATAAAATTCAAAAATGAGACTAGTTTTGGGGTTGTTCAAACTCTTTCAGCTAAAATCCCAAATCTTATTCTAAAAAGTATAATGTATTTATAAAATATAGAAATCACTCTTAATTAAAATAAACTACTAAAATAAAACTAAATACCAAAAGTGAAACAATTTTTGTATAATTTTTTAATTTTATGAAAGGTAGGTAAACTAAAAGTAACTAAATAAAAGATCAATTAGCTAAATAAGAAAAAATATTTTTTGTAATTTTTTTTTTATGATAGAGTAAAGTAAAAGAGTCAAAACTAGTTGAAATAGCGATATTAAACCTAAACTAATTAGTTAAACGCTAAAATGTATAAAATCTTGGGGAGTGTCAAAAATTTCATGTCTATAGCTGCCCCTCTTTGACTAGAAACATGAAAGGTTTTCAGACAAAGAATGACGAGACAGGTTTTTCGACCCGACCCTTATTTAGAGAGACCAAAAAACTAAAAAAATGATAATGTGACTGAGCCCTATTATCTGAGCTGCCTACATATCCTTGGCTATAAAGGAATCATGCCACGTGTAGTTCAGAAGTGGATGAAGTGATGTAGTGTATGGAGAGGATGAGAGAGTCAAGTGAGGTTCCATCGAGGTTCCGGTCCGCGGTCCTGTTATTATATCAAAATCAAAAATGAAAAGAACAAAACAATCCTATCAGCTATGAGATACAAAATTCCTATCTATAAGCCTTTTGAAGCTTGATATCGAGTCTTGAATGGTACTTCATGCGGACTTTTTATTGGAAGCTTGATGCTTGCTAGCTGTAGGTGTTGATTCATTCTTTCATGGTTTCTTCGGATCAAGCCCGGACATGCAATGCTCGTGACTTCAACCATGTCTTGAGTAGTTCACATCTTTCCTCGTTTTTTTTACTTATTCTTTTGGTTATCTTGGACTATCGACTCACATTTTTGAGGAGAGCTTCCACTACTTCTTACTTGAATTGACTTCTGAAATGGCTTCCCTCGTTCTCCTGGTGGGCGTCTGCTACTGTCTTGAAATTTTAAGTTACTCTAAAATGAATTCTCTCATTCTCTAGGTGGGCGCCTACTACTATAGCAAAACAGACAAAACAAAAGAAACTTTTCTTCCCCAGTTTGCACTAAGAAGATTTGTAAGTTATTAGCAGACCTATTAATCACCCATGCTACTGATAAATGATGCAATGATAAGAGTAAAATTGTAGACTCGACTAGGATGTACATCTCCTATGAGTAAAACCAAGAAAATTTTGACTAGCAAATGCGTTTGCTAAAAACCTGAATGACCTAGAGACTAGGAAGTGCGTCTCCTAAATGAATCCAAACTAGGAAGTGTGTCTCCTAAATTTGAGATTGAACTTGCGGAAAACTATAAACTAAGCTTGACTAAAGTAAAAACTGACACTATTCTCCATGTGGAACCCTAATTTCAAGAAAACTAAAGATTAATAACTTAAGAAAATTAAAAATTGATGACTAGTATGGACGACCACCAGTTCCACTAACTATGGCCACTAGAAGCCAAGGATGTGGTCGTGGTCACGGTAGGGCAGAGGTGTGGCCCGCACAGCAGCTAGGGCAGCACCTACAGATCCACCAGCCGCCTAGTTCAGGATCAAGTCCCAGTTGTGGATGCTTCAGCAGCACCAGCTCAGGAACCAGCTGTGACTATTATGATTCCGGGTCTTTTGGAGGCCTTGGCTCATATTCTATTAGTTTGCACTGGCCTAGCTCAGGCGGTCTGAGTTACTACAGTCGCAGCTACTTCTGAGGCTGGGGGAGGCACTCAGACCCCCGCCGCTCGCACACCTGAGCAGGTCGTGCAGGGATTTCAGACACCGGGGGCACATTCAGCCCAACCGGTTACAGCTGCTTAGGACTATGTAGTTCCTGCCATGCCCAAGGACAAGCAGCGTAGGTTGGATAGGTTTGGTAGACTTCAGCCTCCGACCTTTAGTGGTGCAGACAACGAGGATGCCCAGGGTTTCTTGGATAAGTGTTAGAGTATGCTTCGTACATTGGGTATTCTGGAGACCAGAGGGGTTGCTTTCACTACTTATCAGTTTTCTGGAACTGCCTTTACTTGGTGGGAGGCTTTTGAGAGGGGTAGGCCTGTTGGTACAGCACGCCTTACCTAGCAACAATTCTCTGTTCTCTTTTTGGAAAAGTATGTGCCGCAGTCTTGCAGAAGGGAACTGCGCAGGCAGTTTCAGTGCTTGCATCAGGGAGAGATGACAATGATGCAGTATGAGATGACGTTCTCTGAGTTAGCTCGTCATGCAATTTGGTTGGTTCCGACAGATAGAGAGAGGATTAGATGGTTTGTTGATGGTCTCACTTATCAGCTTCGTATTCTCATGACCAGGGAGAGGGTGACTGGTGCTACCTTTGAGGAGGTTGTAGACTTTGCTCGTGAGATTGAGTCCGTTCATCGCCAGGAGTGAAAGGAGAGGGAGGCCAAGAGCCCTTGAGGATCTGGTAGTTATAGTGGCGCTCCTTCGAGAGGTCAATTTCAGCATGGCAGAGGCCGTCCATTCAGGCATGCTCATCCAGCTCACCTAGTTTATCATAGGGCATCATCGGGTCATGGTTATCATAGTTCTCATCAGGGCCAGTAATCACTTAGTGCCCTTCCAGCTCAGAGTTCATCTCGTGCTCCATCAGTTCAGGGCTCTGCTATGTTAGGCTCATCTGCTAGTCATACCGGTTCTAGGGGTTCCCTTCAGTCCCCTTCTCCAGCATCTGGGAGTTGTTATGAGTATGGAGAGATGGGTCATATGTGGAGGCAGTGTCCTCGTCATCTTGCGGGTTCATCTCAGCAGTGGGGTCAGCCATTGGCTTCAGCACCAGTTACTTCACCACCACCCGTCCAACCAGCTAGGGGTGGAGGTCAGTCAGCTAGGGGTTGCCCTAGAGGGGAAGGTCGATCAGGTGGCGGTGAGGACCGTTTCTATGCACTTCCAACTAGACCCGATACTATTGCTTCCAATGCTTTTATTACAGGTATTATTTCAGTCTGCCACAGGGATGCCTCTGTATTATTTGATCCTGGTTCAACCTTTTCTTATGTTTCATCATACTTTGCTCATTATTTGGATATACCCCATGAGTCTCTTGCTTTACCTATTCATGTATCTACCCTAGTGGGCGATACTGTTGTTGTAGATTGTGTGTACCGGTCGTGTGTGGTGACTATTGAGGGTTTGGAGACCGAGTAGATCTTTTACTATTATGCGATGTTATTTTGCACATGGATTGGCTATCTCTGTGTCATGCTATTCTGGACTGTCATGCTAAGACAGTGACATTGGCTATACCGGGTGTGTCGCAGATTAAGTGGTAAGGTTTAACTGATTATGTTCCCAGTAGGGTAATTTCATTCTTGAAGGCCTAGCGTATGGTTGGGAAGGGTTATCTTTCGTATATAGCCTTTGTGACGGATGTCAGTGCAGAGACTCCTAGTATTGATTCTGTTCCAGTTATGAGGGATTTTCCTGATGTGTTTCCTGCAGACTTGTCGGGCATGCCACTGGACAGGGATAT